>NC_051066.1:14678417-15395917 GCF_004664715.2 Peromyscus leucopus | reverse complement strand
AACGGTAGTTACCAGCTGCTGGGGAAAGGTGTAGAGAGGAATAGAGAGAATGGTTAATGGTTACCAGAGTGTGACTGGATGGGAAAAATATTGTCAGTGTTCTAAAGTACTGCAGGGTAACAGGGTTTGACACAATTAATTGAATTATTTCAAAATAACTAAGAAAGGCTTTTAATTTTCAAACCACAAAAAAATGATTATACACTATATACTGAAACACCACTCTGTATCCCATAAATATATACAATTATACTGTGTCAAAAAGTTTAAAATTTTAAGTACTCAAATGATCACTGTTGTGGGTAGCCATTCCAGCTTGGATCTGGAAGTTCCAACCCCCACTAAGACTCTGGCAACTGTCACGCCTACGAGGCGGGGCGAAGGGAGGCGTCTGGAGACCCGAGACCTGGATGGGCGAGCGCTCTCTCGGTTCCTGGACCCTAGACGGTGGAGGCTGACTGAGCAGAGCTCCAGAGAACACCGCTGGACTGCGATACACCTTCCCCAGACCCCCCCCCCCCACACACACACACAATCTACCTATTCCTTCATTTGTAAGTTACGCCACTAAATAAATCTTCCTTTTAACTACGTGGAGTGGCCTTAATAATTTCACCAATAGATCCTAGTTTTTTTTTTTTTTTTTTTTTTTAACATTTTTTTAAATTGGGAGAGACATATGCATACATCACAACATATGTGAAGGTCAGAGAACAATTTGTGTTCTCTTCTTCCACCATGTGAGTTCCAGGAGTCAAACTCAGGTTGTCAGGTTTGCTGGCATGCATCTCTAACTATTCATCTCATAAAGAAACTTATGAACATGATTTAAACAATGAAGGGTATATAATCAGTCACTGGGATCAGAAGAGGGAAAGATCTGAGGCTCACTAAGCCCCCATCACCTGCAGCAGCAGATCACAGTAAGTAGGGAAGTCAGGACTAAACTAAAACTAGAAAACAAGCCAAGACAGTAGTGTGGTACACTCACAAAGGCAAATGTCAGAATAAAAAGTAGGAGAGGTCAAGAGCCGCAGGGTTGGAGGCACTTTCCTATGGCAGCCTTGAGGTACAATTGCCATATTTTAGCCGTGACTAGAAACCTAGTGACACTTAGATAAAGCTATCCTTCCAAACCTGAACCAGCATGTGGCAGATGTCCACGTGGCCAGCCTCTGCAGCAGCATGCAATGGGGAACGCTTATTCTGGTGCTCCATTTTGAAATTGGGATCAATTCCATCAACTGTAAACAAACACAATTTTACTAATTACATCAGATGCAACCAGGGCTGACATGGATATCTTCATGATAAAAAGTGAGCTCTGGAGCCATGATGGAGCCACAATATTACTGTGCCCTGTTGGCAGGTAGAAGTCAGGCTCCACTTGTGCTGGCAAGACTAAGAGAACTTATACCAGTCCTACATGAAACCTGGCAGGCAGGTTTATTAGAGTGTTCTACCATGCTCATTCTGGGGTTTTCAGGTACCCCTATCTCAGCCTCTTGTAAGCTCATGAAAACAGTGATAAATAAAGGGCAAACATATCCAAGAACAGACATGTCCTGGGAGTAGAAAGAAGTGTAACCCCCAGACTCAGACATTTGTTTCATTTTTTACTTTTTGAGACACGGGGTGTCACTATGTAGACCAGGTTGGCCTTGAACTTGAAATCCCTCTGCCTTAGGCTCCCATTGTTTTTGTTTCTGTTTTTTTTTTTAGGCTCCCATTGTTAAACAAAATTTTTCTAGACATTTACTCAAGATACCGTGCAAAAAGTAATGAAGCAATTTTAATACTATGTAAAGTCCATAAGGAGAAAAACTTTTTAATTAAATGAACTCTCCCACCTTTCCCTTTCCCCTCAGACAAACTTTAGCTTCTTTCATGATTTGCTGTCAGTCAGAGCTCTTTATTCATGCTTTTCAACCTAAAGATGAACTTCAGAGAGATCAAGCCTAGAACTACGAATCAAGCTGAGACTGGGCCAGTTCTAACGAGCACCTTCTCCACATTCTCGGTCACAGCACAGCTAAGCAGCTCCACAGCTGGAGAACACAGATGTGCTCACTCCCCCAGCCACTCTGCACCAGTGCTACTCCTGTCAACACAGAAGCACTGGCTTCCTCCCTGCAACGCGTCACGGCAGGACCCAGGGGGCTGCAGCTGCTTCTCCTGCATGTACACTTCTGCTTATCTAATGATCCCTCAACCACTTACTTCTCAAAATGCTTCTAGAGATGCACAGAGACCATTTCTAGTGCTGTGCAACAGGCTAAATGCCAGGGAGCACTTTCTTTCACTAATCAGAGGAATCAAATAATTATAACCATCAGACAGTGAGATGGGGCTCCCGAGAAAAGGAGTAATAAACAAGGCTTCCCTGTGTTCCTTTTGGGGCCTCAGATATAGCAACTCACCCAGCATGAGTAGCACCTTCTGCAGCTCACCCTGCCTGGCTGAGAAGTACAGCTGCTTTGGGTGGAAGCGAAGCTTCTTGGGTCTGTAAGAAGCAGGAGAACAGCAATCAGCACCAGGCTCTTATTGCCAAAACAGGGCAAGAGGTACAATGTTGAGAGCATTTGCCAGCATGTTCAAAGCCCTGAGGCACTGCCCACCAAAAGAACCAAAAAAAAAAAGCCCAAGAAACTGTCTTCTGTGTCTTCAAAGTGCTGCACACTAAACAGCACTGGAGACAGGACCTAGAGCCTACTCAGGGTACAGACAAGCTGCTGCAGTGTAGAGGGTCAGGGAGCCCCAGAAGTCATCATGCATTAGTATCATATATACTCAAGATGGCATATGAGGTGCCAGCCAGAATGTCCAGAGGGACCTGTACAGCTCAAGTGATGGCAATTGTCATGGGGTACCACTAATTACCTTGCAGCAGCAAGGAAGGGGCTGGAGCCAACATGTTTGCTATGAAGTTTACATCAGCTCATAAACAGGGGTTAGGAGTGGAGGGTCAGGAAAAGTCTGGGGCCTGGTCAATGGATAGAAACTAAGGGTATCAGATGGGCCAGGATAGAAATAGTAAGAAGCTATTCAGAATGAAGAAGACCAACAGAGGGACTGGACTTGTCTGTTAGGTACGCATGAGTGGACCATTTTCCTTCCAAGGCAGACTAAGTTTAGAGATCACCTTGATAAGCCTCTGTAAGGAGTGGAAGGTGTCCCCAGAAAGAGGACACAGGCAGACCTGTGAGCCGACAAAGGCTGCAGTGTGGTGACGAGCAGATAGCCTGAGGTCACCTGATCTAGCCCACACTAGGCAGAGATTAGGCAGCAAGGTAGCCGGGAGGAGCTCATGGTATGGTAGTGTCTGCTCTAGGAGCCTGCAGGTGGCTCACCCAGAAGAGCTCCTAAGACTGCCCCTGCTCTTGGCATGAATGGGTCATCATTTGCAACAATTTATCCCAGACAGTGGAAAGACATTTGAGACTGGCACCTCATATTCTCATCCTCTGATAAACAGTGTTATTCAAAAAGCTGGAAAGTTCTAAGAACCCCTGGGGAAGAACATGACCCTGAGTTGTCTCTGGGAAAAAAAAAACAAGAAAAACAAAAACAACAGAAAAACAAAAACAAAAACAAAAAACAGGCTGGCTCTTACTTTTCAGAGTCCAGAGCGATTAGAGCACTTTCCAAGGTTTCCTTTCCTGGGCCCTGGGAAAGGCCAGAAGTTGGCCTCACGAACCCAGCTGGCCCTGCAGGATCGAAGCACTCTGGTGCCTGGGGGACTGTGCTCTGCGATTTGTCGTCCTCTGGGGCTCCAGCAATGCTTCATGAGAAGGAAATTATTGAAATGTTGGTTCATTATTCTGAAAACCTCTCTTTCTCATGGAAACCAATGAAAACATAAAACAAGACCTATTCTAACCTGCCCACACAGGCTGCCTCTGAGTAGAGTCAATGGCCCAGTCCATTCACTACCTGCAAGTCTCAAGGGAGCTGCCTAAAATGCAGAACCCCATTCCCCCAATAAATGAGACACTCAAAAATCAGCACAACACTCCAAGAATCTCCACCCACTCCCTCAGACATGATTTTAATAGACAAGCTTCAGGCTATATCCCCTCTACTGCCTTCCCCAGTTTAAGGAGGGACGCCTTCTAGAACTGTGACTTGAGAAGGCTGATTTTACCAGTTAATATGAAAGCACGAAGACCTTCCCAATCCAGTGTTTAGCTGTATACATACACAATCTGAGGCCTTTAAACGACCTCAAATAAAGTTTTAGGGGTTTTTTGTTTTTGTTTTTGTTTTCTCTCCTACTGCTGTCATGTTTATAAAACTATTTTCTCCTCTTTTTGCTGAGCAACTTGATGGCTCTGTCACTATGTAGAAAGGATCTCTTCACCATTCCTTCCCATCAGGGAATGGCCGGCAGGAGAGACTGCAGTCATCTGTCTTATCCCCCTACAACTCTCAAGATCATCAGCTAATTTCAACTGGGTTCTTTTAGGAAAGCAATTCAATATGTCTGTGGGAACACATCCCTGTATCTTATATTCAGCAAAGGCCTTCAACCCTGTGCCAAGCAGTGTGGCAAGTCTACAGCAGCTCATAGAATGCTTCAGGGCGTGAGGACTGCATTAATGAATGACAAAACCACAAAGCCTGCACCAGTCAAAAGCAGGATAAAAACTGATTCAACACATATGATTTTATCAAGCCACAATGAAAAAGACTCTTGAACAAATGGTACTAAATGAACACCAGCACTTCTTAAAGATCAGAAACCATAATAAATGACAAAGTTCACTGGGACTTCCAGATAAGGCAGCAGAAACTGATAACTACAGAGGACATAGCTTCAGGAATACTATGTGGAAAACTTGGCCACAGCTATTTGCTTAGTACCTGCCCGTGGTCGTGTCAGCCCTGCCCTCAGAAGCCAAGCTCTTCTCCTGCCCAGAGGCCAGGGTCACTGTGGAAGTTGTGTCTGCTTTTGCGATGGTCACCTCTTTGGCCTTGGAAGTCTCTTCCCCACAATGGGGACAGTAGCTGGCATTGTTGACTCGAGAGGCACAGTCCTTGTGGAAACGATGAGAGATGCTGCTCTCAGGCTGACATTCCATGAAGTTACCCTGAAGAAAGAAAGGTGAAAATCATTTTTAAAAACTGAGAATAACATTCAAAGCCAAAAGCTCTCCAAATGAACAGAGGCCACCAACGGTCACCTCACTGCCACCACTACTCACCTCCAACCCCCAGTGACACAGCTAGCTGGGGCCTCACAACAGTCCAGCCACTCTAAACAAGCAAGAGAGCTGTATATATAAGGCTTGGTTTAGAAGGCCCACATGGTATGATGGGTAGATAGAGTCAGAATACCAAAGGCGAACATTTCAATAAGTACCAATTACAGCACCAATTAGCACAGCTGTTCTTGCAGAGAGCAGAAACAATGGAATT
Organism: Peromyscus leucopus; assembly: GCF_004664715.2. Taxonomy (NCBI): domain Eukaryota; kingdom Metazoa; phylum Chordata; class Mammalia; order Rodentia; family Cricetidae; genus Peromyscus; species Peromyscus leucopus. Next base: position 15,390,499 of record NC_051066.1, on the reverse strand, counting down.
CAGAAGTACTCTATTTCTCAGCAGAAGCATAAAAAGGGATGTCTAAGAAGGAAACAAGGTACAGAATTCAAAGGTAAGCCCTCAGAGCAGAAGCTCCTGGCCTACGTCACAGAGGGGCAGCAGGACATCTGAAGGTACAGGTAAGTGAAGATACCCTCAGAGGCATTTTAAGAAGGAGCCTGCCCTATGGGTCTGGTGGATGCAGATTTATCTCATGAACAGAGTCAAAGACAAGATTCCAGTGACAACCGATAAATCATAGATAATGCAGCAGAGGGAGGAGACATGCCCTCCTCTGTACTCAAGATAGAAATCCACACACAGAACAAAAACCAAGGGGAGGTGGGGGCACCAGGTCATTTGTCTACAACAAGAAAGTTCAAGAACCGTGGTGAACAGCTTATCGAACAGGCCCTATATGGGATATGATTCTGGAATGAGTCTCTGCAGAGGACTCTTGAAGCCCGGCAGGCGGGCTGGGCTCTTACCGCAGTGCAGAAGTAGCCGCAGCCAGGACAGCACTGGTGCTTCACCATGCGACCCCGATGGTCTTCACACAGCACCAAGAGTGGTGCTTTGTTGGATGGGCGCATCAGCTCATACTTGACCACGCTGTTTGTACACCGGCCCAACTGCAAGCAGACAAGACCAGGGGTCAGTGGCAGAGCTGTGAAGGAACAGCTAGCTTTCCCACACACTGGACAATGGAAGGCACCAGACACATGGGAAGTTCTTAGTAGACATGAGGCAAGCCTAGATTCATTAGCAGTATGAAGTACCTGTCATACAACTGCTAACTAACCCCAACCACCTGAAAAAGGAAGTGACTGCTGAGCAGCCCAGGAGTGATGACAGCAGAAAACCTCATTCAGAGGGTCAGGTGATCAGATAATCAAGGGCTCAGCTTGGGCATAAATCAAGAAGACATCAGGATGAGAAGAGAGCTAGACAATGACCATACTCTAGGTAGGAAGACCAAGGCCATCACAAGTGACCAGCGAGTCACAGTACAATGAGCCCCTAGTGATCCAGCAGGAGTGCCCTACTCATGGAATCAAAGCTGAGATGCAAGCAACACAACATCTCCTGGAGCTGCCTGAGGAACAAGCGCAGAGAAGGCCCAGACTCCAGGACAACCGCGGGACTACAAACAGAAGCTTCCCTGGGAGACGCTCCTATGTGCCAAAAAAAAAGTAGCTGTCTGCTACACACAGAAGAGTACTGGTTCACTATGTAAAGCTTCTGACAGCCAGTAAGAAAACAAAAAATAGCCCAAAAGGAGAAAAAGATGAGTGGTAATTCACAAAAGAGCTACTACAGATGTCCCCCAACAAACAATACCTGTTCATATATGCTGGTAATCAAAGAAATAGGACATAGCCTCCCCATTCTCTGCACTGTTGGTGCAGTATAACTATTCTACTGGATTGTAAATATAGTTCAGTAGCCATAGGATCTACAAAACATATTTAGGCCTGAGTTCTGCAAAGTTCCTAAACAATAAGCAATCTGAAATACAAATCAAAAAGCTCCCAAATACATCTTTTCCTAAGACTCCATCTGAAAATGTGACTAAGTCTGCCAAAGTGTACCCCAAAGGATACAGCAGTGAAGCAATAGCAGTAGAAACAAGAAACAGGACCTGACAGACCAACACATGCTTTGCTGATGGCTATCAAGACTGTTAGAATCATTGATGAGGTTCCTTTTAAAGGCAGCCTAAACATTTCCCTATATATAAGATATAAAATTCAGAATGGGGAAAGCTAGGACATGTATATCTTGAAATAGACATCCTGACACCAGCTCCACCACCAAGAGACACTCTAGGAATCTTGGCCAAGATGGGTGGACACAAGTCCTTTATCAATAGTGACTAGGGGAGAAGAGGTAAGTTAATTAAAAAAGAAAATGAGATAGTATAGACACAGGTAAGTCTGGAAAGATATACAAAAAGATTCCAAAAACAATTCATAAATAATGTTGGAATAAGAGGTTTTGTGCATTTAGTATTTCAACAGTTTTATAAAGAGCATTAATTCTTTATATGATCATAAAATGATAAAGGAAATTCTGTTCAGCTGCTGCAATGGGAATGGAAAAGAGTCGGGAGCTAGCTAGGAAAACACTGATCAAAAGCACAACACAAGGCAGATGATCTTTTGGAAGGAATACTTCAAAGGAATAGAAATGGGACTTTCCTAGGGTTGAGAAAAAGAGAAAGAGTTAATGAGCACAACTTACAGATGAGGAAGAGAGCAGGAAGAGCCAAAACAGAAGAAGGGAGCCACCTGTTTCCTCACAAGGTCAAAAGCAAACCAACAGGTACTGACAAGGGCAAAACAGAAATGACCCAACCCACGTGCCTGGAGGCCAGAATGAAGGACAGAAGCAGAGGAGACCACAAAGCTGGAAGCAGAGGAGACCGCAAAGCTGGAGCCCACTCCATAAGGGAAAGAGGTTTGTGCAAGCATAGGCAAGGCAGAGAGACCCAATCTCTTCCAAAGAAGTCCTTTTAGCTTCAGAGTGCCGCTATTTTATTAAGCATTCTATTAAGGAAAACTTTAAGAATGGAAGCTGAAGTAGCCTGGTATGGTGACACACACCTTTAATCCCAGCACCTTTAATCGGGAGGCAGAGGCAGGCGAATCTCTGAGTTCTAGGCCAGCCTGGTGTACAAAGTAAGTTCCAGTATAGCCAGAGCTGTTTACACAGATAAGCCCTGCTCCCCTCCCTCCCCCCCCCCCGCCAAAAAAAAAAAAAAAAAAAAAAAACACAAAAATGGAGACTGAAGTACAATGAAACCTCATATAAGCCTGTATTTACTTTTTAAAATTCCTAACATTCTTATCTGAGTGATCGACTTTAACCTTTCCAGAGGAGTATTTATAAAATCAATGTTTTACTCATTACAAGTGCAAGGTGTATTGCTCATGTATATTTAGCATAACTTCAAGACAATCCACATACCCAACAGGAATGGTAATAATACCCCAAAACCCAGAGCTTGAGGTGGGTAGGAGGATGGAGGGGAGAACGGGAAGAAGTGGGGGGAGAGAGGTACCATAGTGTGCCTGTAGAGGCCAGAGAAGAGAACAACTCTGCTGGGTTAGTTTTCTCCTTCCAACTTTTTAGTGGATTCCAGGTATTGAACTCAAGTTGTTAGGCTTGGGCAACAAATGCCTTTACCTACCAAGCCATCACACTGGCCCCCAACTTATCTTAATATAGCAATAAGCCTTGTGAATCAATATAGAAAACATATTTTAATGCCAAAAATTTTTCAAAATGGAATTTTAATGAATGGCATTGTTCTCTATTGCTACAAAATTCTTTAACACCTCATTTAATAAAAGGTGGTAGAGTCTCAGCTATTTCCATGGTCAAGTCTGTTAATTGTGGATTATTATTTTCTGATATTACATCAAACTACAAGTGTGTGCTACCATAACTAGTTCAACACATGGCATTCTTTGTAGTTGTACCTTTTCTTTTTAAACTCAAGGACAATTTTATTAGTTTAAAAGAGAAGGGGGGGGGGGTAAGCAAGCTATAAATCTCAGATGCTGTCCACCTGGAGGGAAAAAGAGAAATAAAGCTATGCCATTTAAGCTGGCATGGAGGTCAGACACATGGCAGACAAGCAGCTACATGGAGGGAAGAGGCTTTAGAGAAAGAGTAAGGAAGCCCAAAGCATCAGAAAAAGCGTATTTCACTTCTAGCCAGCATCTGAAAGAGACAGAAAAAAGAAAAGATAAAGTTATCCCTTTCTGATTCTGGCCTCAGAAAAGCAGACCCAGCCAAACCGCATGGTGGCTCTTAGGGATTGCTTGCATGGTATTTAAGATCTGATAAAATACAGAATCTTGACCTGTTGGGAGCACAAAGGGCCTCACGCCCACTGATCTTCAGGAAAAACAGGAATATTAAGCACCCAAAATTGTTCTTTCACAGGGAAGGACGTATAACTTGTTTTTCTAGAAGGCTAGGAATTGGAGGTGATTGATAGCCTGGTGATCGGCATTATCTGTTGGGCCAGGCCATATTAAGCTCCTACAACCAGAATTGGAGGTTGGCAAGTAATCTTAATGACCCTTATATTACCTGTACAGCAAGGGGCCTCCCCCAAGCGCCCACAACCAGGACTGAAGATACCTAATAGTCTAAATGACTCCCACATTATCTGTATAGAGAAGGACTTCCCCCAAACTCCCACAACCAGGACCAGAAGTGGCCAACAGCCCAAATGATCTCTATGCTGTATGTATGACTAAGACCAGGCTAGATTCTTCCCTAGGCCCTTAAGCTAGTAGAGATAGTCAATCTCTAAAAGCCATCTTCTTGGAAGAAATGGCATGTACCCTGAGTTGATTTTCAATATAATTATTCTTCCCGGTGCACCAGGAATTGTATTACACCAGGAAACTTTTTCCAAACTAAACTGTTTAAATGTGCTGGCAACAAACCATCTGGCATCAGACTCTCCACAAGTCTGATTCAGCTTGATGAAGTCACTCTGAACCAAGTTGACATTCTCACCTCTCGTGGTTCATTCTCTGCCTGTCCTGACTCCACTATCAAACACTGTTACACCAGTATCAAGTTGTATGCTTGCACTCTGCATGGTTTCTTCACGTTTGCAAAACTCTCTAGCACGGAAAATAATAACCAGACCTCAGGCCAGTGGTTTTAGTCTTCCAAATGCTTACTGTGTGGAAGCTTAAGAAAGAGAATTCACAAAACTTTAGTGTCTTTTGACAAGAACCAAGGGAAAGGCTATTTGAGCTTTAATAATAATACAAAGAATTAACTCCACCAAATACTGAAATACAACAGTACTGTAAAAGGAGACCTAGTTAACTTCAGAAGCTGAGGAAGAACCAATTTGGTGTCTTGAAGACTGCTAGACACAGGCAGGATAAGAATCCCACATCTGTGCTGTTTTGGACTAAGATGCATACAACTAGTTAACGAAGCAGATGAGATTACTTCAACCAATAAAATGCACAATACATGGAAGAACTATAGCATCAAATTGAAACCTCCAACACACGATCAAAGTAAACATCAGACACCAACAGCTGCTAAATCAATCTTGTGCTCAGACTAGACATAGCATTCCCATAGCCTTGCAAAGAAATTGGGCTGATCTGGCCTTTGTAATTCTGTCAAGAAATTCAAAGAGATCTGCCGAACTGCAACTTAAGTGTAAGAAACTAGACAATGGGGACTTCTGAATCCAAGGAGCTGGAGCCTGAGAAGCTGCTCTGTTTCTTAGACTTGGCAGTTCTACCAGAGGTCACCTGATAGTGTGGCTATGGGATCCAGGTTTAATTTTATAACAAAACAATTTATAATAAATATCAGACAAAGAGAAACATAAGTTTCTAAAAATGCTGTAGGAATCAGGAAGGAGAAAATAAGAAGCAAATCATAACCAACACACAGCCTAGAAACCAAAACAAAAAGCTCTACTCTGAGGAGAGGAAGCTGGAGCTGTAAAACATCACTCCAGCAGATGAGGAAGCACTCCTCTGTGCCAAAGAATTCTAACCACTAATGGCAGGAGGAGAAAAAAAAAAAAGAAATATAAAATGAAGAAATGAACACAGTCAGTAATCAATCAGGAGCTCAAACCCACAAGCAAAAACCTGATGAGAAAGAACAGGAAATTGCCACAGAAACCCTACCACACATGCCTTATAGCATGCCCTCCTTGCCAAGGTTAAATCATGTAAGTCTTAGGCCTTAAATCTACCCATGCCTTTAGATTTAGTTTTCAAACAACAAACACTAAGGAAAATGACGCAAACAACATAAGAAAGCCACCAGCTAAGTTCAGCATCTGGGATCCATTTCCCTGGAGGCCAGTGGCATGAGGAACTGGAAGAAAAGTGGCAGAAAAAAACATTCAAGATCTTCTAACACAGAGGCTGGCAAGATGGCTAAACAGATAAGAGCAATGGCTGTGCCAGGCAGTGGTGGCACATGCCTGTGATCTCGGCACTCAGGAAGCAGAGGTTGGCAGATCTCTGTAAGTTTGAGGCCACCCTGGTCTGTAAAGCAAGTTCCAAAACAGTCAGAGCTGTTACACAGAGAAACCCTGTCTTGAGAAAAAAAAAAAAAAAAAAAAAAAAAAAAAAGCAATAGCTGCTCTCCCAGAGGACCAAGGTTCAATTCTCAGCACCCACATTCACATCCATCTGTAAATCCAGTTCCAGGGGCTCTGATACTGACTTCTGGTGTCTGTAAGCACCAGAAACCCACACGTGGTAGTACTCAGGCAAAAGACCCAACCACGTAAAATAAATAAATAAAACTTTTAAAAATCTTTGAATACAAACATACCAAAATGCTGGAAACAAGTGAATTCTGCTTAGTCCAATGAGAAAAGAAACATGTTAAGAAGCCAGCAGTCCTGGGGCACAGATATATGAACCTTATATACTCTGAAATTGAGACAAGATTTCACTGTTATCTTCCCTAATACCTGTGTCAACAGAGTAAGTAAGAGAACCAATGGTTTTCAAAGCGTGGTTCCTGGACCAGGGCATAGGAGAAATTAGAGCTTCTAGAAAAGCAAGACTCACAACACTGGCCAGTTTCACTGGCTGTAGGAACAAGAACAGCTGGGCAAGTCCCCAGTAGCATCAGCCCACAAACAGCTGACCCACCACCATACAGAGACACACTAGGCCCTCCCATTAACTGCCCAAGTCTAGTAATGTGGGCAGCTCAAGGTGTTCCTGTGGAAACATCTCTAGTCCTACCTTTTCCTGGGTCTGGATAGGTGACCTAGCCTCTGTGCCTTCACTTATGAAACATGAAGAAAATGCAGGGGCAAGTGTGAAATCTCACAGCCATATCCTGCATACTAGAAACATGCGCTTTACTGCTAATGTCAGATACTTCAATCCTAAAACTAACAGTTAAAACTCAAATGTTTAATCTGGAGAAAGGCTCCAAAGATCAAATGGCCCAGAAACCTTCCTAGAATGACAGTCACAGGCTCGCAATAGAGAGTAGGTAGAATCAAAGCACGAGGTACTGGTTCAGGCCTTCTCCCAAAGGACAGATGCAGTAAGAGTACTCCAAGAGCCTTGTCACAGCAAAAAGAACCTCTCACAGTGCAACATCAACAAGCCTGCTGATCCCCAACCCCTACCCCTATCCTGTTCATTAACAGTCAAATAGCATGATAAGCTTCAGGGGGGAAAAAAACTTGCCAAAAATAGAGAAATTCTTAGAAAAAAACATTGTCTTTGCACATTGCCTGCTTGTCTTTTTCTAATCCAAAGGAACGAGGGTGAAGAGGTCATCTATTCTCCCAGGTCTATGTCAGACACAGCACGAGGTCAAGTACTCAGAGCTCAGAGGTGCTAAGGCATACAAGGCTGAGCCTGTCCCAGGCAAGAACACATGGAGCAACCCTCACTTTATTCACCTCTCAGTAAATATAGCAAGGTGCTAAAAACCTTTATAAAAGCATGATCATTCCACTTTGATCCCACCACAATTTGTATGCTACTGTCCTTCTTAAAAAGGATTTTTAAAAGGGCTGGGTATATAAAAATGAATATGACACAGAAACTGGAAAAGGGACCCCCAGTGGACCCCCTGAGTTGCAGCTGGAGTTGCAGGAGGTTGTGAGTCACTCAGTGTAGATGCTGGGAACGGAACTTGGATCCTCTGCAAGAGCAGCATGTGTTGTTTACCAATGAGCCATCTCTCTAGCCCCATCATCCTTGTTTTGTTGGTGGTGGGCTTTTTGTTTGTTTGTTTAGTTTTTTTTTTTTTTAAAGCAAGTTTATCAGCTCTGCACATCTTATTGATCTGCTCCACTACTCTGACAAGTTTGTGTAGGTTCCCTGGTTATCTGACACTGCTAACGAGACTCTAACAGGAAAGGCTGTGATTCTGAAGCAGGACAGTTCTTGTTGCCATTTTAAGGAAAAATGAACATGCTTACTTCGTGATCCACGCTCTCAGTGGCCATGCACTGGTTGTTGGCCAGGGTGCTGATCTCGCGGCTCTTGGGGGTTTCCATGCGGCAGCTGCAGAGAGGCACTTCCTGGAGGCCATCCGTCTCCAGCACATCCGGACCATTGGTCAGCCCTAAGTCACACAGACACATCAGCTCAAGCAACCCTGACCTACAAAGGGTCGTTCAGAGAACAATCAATTATAGTCTTTACAATGATCTTTTATGAACTGAAACTACACATCAGCACTGCCCAGTGGAAAGTGTTCACAGTTTTCTAACATCCTACATGTAAAGTAAGGTGGCAGACTGTATCTCATCCACAAACATACAAGCTACCAATTCCCTCGAAACTACTTATTAATTCGTATTTATTGAGTCCATGCCGTAGGCCAGGTTGCATGTTCATCAGCAATTCCTAAATCTGGTTCCAAGCAAGAAAAGCATTCACTACATACTGAAACATTATTCTCCTCATTTGATTCTAAATTACACCCATAAAAAGAAATCCATTTGGAAGGTTTTAATGATGGCTTAATTGTTACCTAGAATATTATTCACCAACCAAAGAATCCATATAATAATAATAATAATAATAATAATAATAATAATCCATGAAGAAGGAAAAAAAGAAAAGTGGGGCCCATGAGATGGCTTTGGAGAGTTAAAAGTGCTTGTTGCCAAGGCTAAATACCCAAGTTCAATCGCCAGGACCCACATGGTGAGAGAAAAGAACTGAGAGCTAAAAGTTGTCCTTTAACCTCCACACATACATGCCATGGCCCACATGCCTACACACATGACAGACAGATACACAGACAAACAGAGAACCAAAAAATGTTCAAAATAACACAGTGCCAACTACAGTAAAAACAAAAGCCATAAGGGACAGGCAAAGCCTATGCACTACAAAGCTGAGCCCATCCACTCTTAGAAAAAAACATGCAAAAAGCATTCTGGGATCTGACTAGTAGATTCAGGGACTGCTTCTTCCAAAAGACACCATGTCCTCTGTCTTGTGAAATAGCAGAGATAAAAGGTGAACTGAGTTTGAAACAGTATTGCAACTAGTGAAAATAGTTAACTATTATTCACACCTAAAAACAGACTTGGGCCTGACAAGGTAGCGCAGGCCTTTAATCCCAGCATTTGGGAGACAAAAACAGGAAGATCTCCTTCAGTCCTAGATCTGAACTACATATCAAGTTCCAAGCCAGTCATGTTGCGCCACAGTCAGACCCTGTCTCAAATATTAATTAAAATAAAACAAAAAGACTATTAAAGCAACTCTCACTGAGACCAAACCCAAAGAACCCCAAGCCAGTAGAGACTTTACTCATTTCATGAAAACTAATTTTGAGCTATTTCTTCTGAATGTCTGGATTACAGAAAAATGAAACAGTTAAGTTCAACCACTCAGAACCAGCCAAGTGATTATCAAGGGACTTATCAACAGAAAAGAACAAATAACTGTAACCATGTAATTATTTTTCTGGCCGTCTTCCAGTTTGCTCAACACAAGCCTTCCCTGAAATCCCTCCACCACCCCTGAATTGCTTCTGGTTTGGAGCTGCCTGATCTCCATACACAGTGCCTTACTTGGTCTCTAGCAATTCTATGCTGAATGCAGAGGTCCATCTTCACTCCATGAAGACATTCATTGTGCACCTCTGGCCTCTTGAAAATCTGATATGGGTCCTAGCTAATCTAGTCCCCACAGAAGGCTAACAAATGATGGATGTGTAGCTCAGCTGTCAAGAGTGTTTACTTAGCATGCACCAAGTCCTGGGTTCGATCCTCAGCACTGAATATACTAGGTGTGATAGCACATGCCTATAATCATAGCACTCAACAGATGGAGGCAGAAAGATCAGAAGTTTAAGGACAACATAGTGAAGTGAAGGCCAGGCTAGTTAGCTAAATGAGACCCTGTCTCAAAGACAATTTAAGAAACAAAGTAAACAAGGGATAGTTTGAGCCACAAACTTCTGTGGGAAAAAAGAGAGTCATATATATCTAGATGCCTGGCTTCCCTGTAGTAACTACATCCCTGAAGATCAGAAAGTCTACAGCAAAACTCAAAGCAGAATCACTAAAGTATAAAATGGGCCTTTGTGAGTTCCTGTTCAGCAACTTGGTCTGAAAATAGGGGAGCCGGGCGTTGGTGGCGCACGCCTTTAATCCCAGCACTCGGGAGGCAGAGCCAGGTGGATCTCTGAGTTCGAGGCCAGCCTGGACTACCAAGTGAGTCCCAGGAAAGGCGCAAAGCTACACAGAGAAACCCTGTCTCAAAAAACCAAAAAAAAAAAAGAAAAAAAAAAGAAAAGAAAATAGGGGAACAGACACAAATACAAAGGAGCTGGTCAGGCAACTGTCCTCTCGCCACACCAACCACATGTGGCTGAGGGAGAAGGAAAGTGTCCATTCCTGGGCAGCACTGTCAGAACATGTGTGTCTACATACATGTAGGTATGCTTCAATCTCTAGAAGTGAACTACAGACATCAAAATGGCTCACACGACTTTCATGCATACACACTGTCAGAACACAGTTCCAGAATAGAGTTGTGCAAGGTGGTGGTGGCACACGCCTTTAATCCCAGCACTCGGGAGGCAGAGGCAAGTGGATTTCTATGAGTTTGAGGCCAGCCTGGTCCACAGTGAGTTCCAGGACAGCCAGGCTACTCAGTCAAACCCTGTCTCAAAAAACCAAACCAAACTAAAACAAACAAACAAACAAAAAAAGAGTTGTGTGAGTGCTTATGAAACCAACACAAGAGTCTTGCGATCTCAGTTTCTTCAAAAACACAGAACTGTCCTTGCAATGTGCTTCCATGCTCCCTCCCAGATGTAGCAGACAGGAGTGAGTTTACTTCAGATTAGTCATCACAATTGGCTAATGTTATTTATTTATGTACCTCTATGGAGCATGTGACTTGTTTGTTACAAGTGGCTTGCCCTCATGATTGTACACATGACTCTTGTGACTGCTCTTCACCCTCAGAGTATAAACTGTCTGGTGCTCTGAATAAAACTGGCTATTGCATGAGACTTTAGTCTGCCTCATTACTGGCTCCATTTCCCCACATCCCACCACTTCTAAAGTGGTAAACATACACAATCTCTCTTCTAAGCTGGGACTCTCCTGTCACCCATACTGCCAGTGTCCTCAGCTCCTGTCTTCACCCAAGCTCAAATCCTTAGTCTATTACCTTCACACACCTACAAGCAAAGAGTGGGAAAAGACAATGCAAGCACTACATTCACTTAGGGTCCTCAGCTCAAGCTTAGACCCTCTTGAACCAAGACTGGACTGGCCATCTGAACCCACTGACCAGCCTTAGCAAATTCCTAAAATCTTCATGCTTGTCTGAGTACCAGCACTCCTAGTACCTCCCTTCAGGTCTCTCAATTCCATACTTTAAAGTGAAGACAAGTAGGCAATGCTGCTTTTCTTCAAGGAATTGATTCTCTAAGTCAAAAGCATGTTTGTTGTATACAAACCAATCCCTGATTGATGAATCCATGCTGATCAATCACAGGTAGGTCAATCTACAAAATAGCACAGAACCCAAGGGACCAGCACTAAAATGGCCCCACCCCCTGTAGCCGGATATTACCCTTCTAGATGTGTTTCCACTCTTAAGACTTTATAGTTGCATTTACCGATTTGGACCTGTACTTATAGGAGTGACGGATCAGGACATGTTTACACAGAAGGGCCCCTTAAATGCCTCACAAGATGCTGTTCATTCACCTACAACTGACAGGGTTCTGCTATACAGTACCAGGGTTGATTTGATAAAATACTATTTCCTGATTACAATTAAATTTCTAACGTTCTGAATCTGAAAATTTAGAATGCTTCAAACATGGTTCTAACTGAGAAGGGAGGCACAGGTTACCTACAATGGGGCTTTGTGGGATTTAAAAATGTTTGTGCTCTACTTGTGATAAGAATTAAAAAAAAAAATCACTTCTTTGGACAAACCCAAGATTCATGTGAAAGGCAAAAGATATGGTTTATTAAATTAGAAAAGTAAATCACAGCTTCCAAAATCTTAAAAAGCTAGGTATCTGTCCTTCAAAAAATAATACATTATTTCCCTATGGTAAAACATAACTCTACAATTTCAAAATCTGAACAGAGTGTAAACAGCTCTGGGGTCTTACATTTCTCCGTAATATTCTATTTCATAAAGAGTTTAAAATATCATTAGTTAGTTAGTTTTCACTGCTAGAAGTGAAACTATTAAGTGACTTAAAGAAAGGGGAGCAGAAAGTGAGAGCAAGACACGATGATTCAGGCACAATGGCAGATACTACTGCTCCTGTGACTGGAGGCCATTCTCCACTGCAAATACACCCAAGCAAGAGACCAGAAGACAAGCTACAACCAACCAGAGCTAAAATCAGAGATCACTCAAAGCCACACTGCAAAAAATATATATCCCATTACATCCAGAGAAGGGTGGCATCTTTTCGTCAAGGATTCAACACACACACATCTGGCACACAATTGGGAAGCACCATAAATTTGGCATAAGGCATCTGCTACTTTGCTCTTTGAGGGCTCTCACTCACACTTTCTGTCTCTCACTGGAGGAGTCAGTGATCTGGCAAATGCATTTGCATCATGTCTTTTTAAGTCACCTTTAAATAATGCATTTCACCAAATTGTCCATTATTATCCACCAGGGGGCATCAGGCTAATACAGAAACAGAGCAGTAAGCAAGCAAGATGGTGTAGTCATACCCGTAACACCAACCTTCATTTTCCGTCTGGGAAGACAGAATTCCTCTGACACGGAGATCCAGGGAATCCAGAGAAACTTCCATGTACCCGGCACTGTCTCCCAGAGCTGCCTGCTCCGTGCTTCCTGGAGATGACTTACAAGCCTCAGAACCTATACACAGAATGCATACGTCATGAAAACTGCCCAATAGGGACATATACCCAGAACATTCCAGGAAGACTGAAGAGATGGCTCCAGAGGTAACAGGTACTTGTGGCTAAGTCCAACAGTCTGAGTTCAATCCATAGAACACACATGGTGAAGAGAACCAGCTCCCAAAAGCTGTCCTCTGACCTCCATGACATGACATGCACATACAAACAGCCACACGATAAAAAAACTTCTGTTTCAAAAACCCAAAAATAAAACACAACAACAAACATTCTAATTAAGAGGCCAGTTTCCAGGAAAGGGACTAATTCTAGTGAACTCATTTAAGACACTACTTGGGCCTCTTCAGTTTCTACTATCATTTTATTTCCTATACATTGTTTTGTTAATTCCTATGTACACCCAGTTTCACAAGAAAGGAGCTGATCAAAAATAAATAAATAAATAAATAAATAAACCCAGCAAAGTCAGGTATTGTGCCTTACATTTCTAATCCACAGCACTTGGGAGAACAGGGTGGGATACATGATTAATTCCAAGCTATCCTGAACTACAGCATGAGATTCCCACCCACCCAACCCAAAAAAACAAACAAACAAAAAACCATCAACCATGAATGTATTACTACATTCTATTTTAAGTTAAAAAATTTAGATTTATTTAATGATTTTTATGTTTATCAGTGTTTTGCCTTCGTGCATGTATGTGCCCCACAGTGAAATCTGGTACCCTCTGAGGTCAGAAGAAAGTGGCAGGTCCCCTGGAACTGGAGTTATGGACAGCTATTAGCCTATACATGGGTGCTGGGAATTAAAACTCTGGTCCCCTGAAAGAGCATCCAATGTTCTTAACTACCTAACCATCTCTTTGGCTCTAATTAATGCAATCTTATATCCAGATCTGCTAACTAAAAACTGATAAAATAATCAAGAAAATGAATAAAAATGTGATAAATGAACTAGATCTGACAGTACATCTTTAATCCCAGCACTTGGGAGATAGTAGCAGTTGGATCTCTGAGGGATACATAGTGAGACCTTATAGCAAAAGACAAAAAAAAAAAAAAAAAAAAAAAGGTGACAAACTTCTGTAAATTGTTTTAAAGTTTAAAATAAAACAGAAAAAATTAATTTGTAAGCTTGAAAACCTATTAACATGAGGAAACAGCTTAAGCATGTAGACACCTATGCCTTGATGATGCCATCCTACTCTCCGTTTCTGCCCACACCTGAAGATTCCTGGAAATACAGCCAACATCCAACCATCAGACATGGTAGTCTATGAAGTACACTACTCACTAAAGGGCAATGAAATCTAAACATGTCAAGATGGATGGATCCAAAGAGGGCTAATTCCAAAACTCGTTCTGCAGACCATGTAGCAGGTACAAAAATTGATGTAGGCCCTCTCTTTGGGCAGTAGCAATAGGCCAGCCTGTCCATACTTCCCAAGAAAGCCTGAGAGACCTGCACAAAACTGAGTATTTCCAACTATAAATACATTTCATGAGGAATCCTACAAGGTACATTTACGTTACATAATACTTAACATTGGCAAAAAGCAGGTGACTATGTATCACAATGAATCTTCTAAATATTAGTATGCAGTGTTATGTAAATGACTAAAAATAAATGAATCATTAATACAGAAGTATGGTACAAACATTTTAATTCAAACTGTATTCTGTGCCTAGTGCTTAGACAAGAAATTTCAAGAACTTTGTAAAGTTTTAAACATTTTACATAAAACAATAAAATTCATATTATTCAGTAAATATTTAAGAATGCATTTTACACTTTGAAGCCAAAATGGCAAAAACAGAATCTCTACCCTCAAAGTATCTTTTAGTCTTGGATCCAAAAACACTTGTGAAAGCCAACAGTGAAAACCACATGGATTTTCTGATCTCAAAGGACAACCTGAGGTGAAATAAATGGAAATATGAATGAATGGACAAAGAAGGAGCTCAGGAAGGCACACAAGCCCTATATCAACAAACACGAGAATCTCTCTAGTCCTTCCCATGTCACATGGCTGTCTCATAGGCACTAGCCCACAAACCTCCTTTCCTGTCAGGAAAAGCTAGACCAACAATTGAATAAGGCTGTCTGTGTAGCATGAAGATAATAAGCAGATGAGCAAATGAGGCAGATTAGAAAACTCAGAAAAGCCACCCACATACCATCGTTGACCAAAACCTCAAAGCAATAAATAACATAAAAATTTCATTTGGGGGCTGAAGAGATGGCTCAGTGGTTAAGAATACTTGCTGCCTTTGAAGAAGCCCTGGGTTCTATTCCCAGAACCCAAATAGTGGCTCACAATCATCTGTGACTCCAGATCCTGGGAATCTGACACCCTCTTCTGACCTCTGGGGTCACCAAGCATGTACATGGTGTGCATACACATATGGAGATGGAGATACTCATACACATAAATAAAAATAAGTACATCTTTAAAAAAGAAAAAGTAGTAGTGGTTTATTTGGCCGACTGTAACAGATCAACTGCATTCCTAAAAAGGGAGCTGACTCTTCCTCACACATTCAAATACTGCCTCAAAGTGCATCAAGGATCTGTGCAAATACTGAAAAACTTCACAAGAAAATGTAGACTAAACCCTGGGAGCCTGGTTTCCTCAAAGATTTCTTTTTGTTTTGTTTTTCGAGACGGGATTTCTCTGTGTCACCTTGGCTGTCCTAGAACTCAGAGATCTGCCTGCCTTCGCCTACCAAGTGCTGGGATAAAAGACGTGCACCACTACCACCCGGCTTACCCAGATTTCTGAGAACAACACCGGCTTACCCACAGATTTCTTATAACAAAAAAGTAAGAACCATAAAAGAAAACAATTCATAATTTGAATTCAATGAAAATTTTCACTAGCTCTTCTTACCTAGATATACTGATAGGAAAATGGAAAAGCAAGCCATATACTAGGTACAAAACATGTAAAATATTCATCTGATTAAAACTCTAGCTGGAACATCTAAAGAGCTCCTACAACTCAGTGAGAAGATAAGTGGTCTAAATTTAGAAGTGAATGCAGAACAAATACACACTTCACAAAAGGCAATACACACAAGCTAAGAAAGCTCCATCTCATTATCGACCTGATAAAAACAAACTGAAGCTACTGAGGAACACCACTGCACACCCTCCAACAGCAGAAGTTATACAGACCCCAACAAGCAATGTAAGGACAGAGGGGACCTAAGCCCCAAGTACTGGGGTAGTGATGTACAATGGGACCCATGCTTCAGAATAGTTTGGTAGTTTCCCAAAGACTTGAGCACACTGTACGAGACTGAGCTAGGCCAGCCAGAAAGATGTCAAACACCTGTATGATGAGTGCTGCATTCAGACATTCATATCAACTTCCTCTCCGAGAGCCAACCCAGCAAAGACCAGGGTCCACCCACAAGAAAATGACTAATAAGTGACAGCATCACACACAGTTGGTGCACTTCTCAGAAGGCAACAAAACAAACTGCTGTGGACATATCCAAGAGGAGGGTATTCAAAACAACTATCTCAAAGGAGCCAGAACAAAGGAAAAAAAAAATAAAGAGAGTGTACACTGAGCAATTCCATTCATACAGAATTCTACAAAGTACTAGACTATCAGCAAAACAGAAAATCAGGGGCTTCCTGGGAATGTGGAGGTGGTCACAGGGTAAGGGAAGGTTATCTAGGGCAGCAGGGAAAGGGAGATCTAGAGGGTAAAAACAATGGTGACCTGATCCTGGTGAGAGTTCTATACTATAATTTGTATACATGCCACTGTATGCCAGGCACAACTCAACAAAGCTATACAATGAACTTGGCACACTAACCCTTTGAACCTCTGATCTAAAGGCCATGTTCCTGATCTCACCTTAACAAACTACTACTAATGACTATGAATGAGTCACAAACCACTCAGGCCAGAGGCAGCCAGGGATCACAGACTTCCTTCTTCTACATGGTACGGGTAACGTCCACCCAGGAAAAAAGGCACTACTCTGTGCAGGTGACAAACTATCCATGCTGGCTCAGTGGTTGGAAATGAAGCCAGCATTAACTAGGTTTACTAGAAAGAGACTACCTGAGGATCACCTAAGAAGTCTCTCTAAAGAAGTCATTTCAAACATTTTTCACAGATCATCCTTTTTTCAAGTGAAATCCTTCACAGAGACCAGCCCCGGGCCAGCTTTCTGCTGATAACACCCCACAAAGACTGCAGAGGCACCAGCTCCACTGTGCTCACCAAGCATGCTGCTTGGCTTCTTTCTACTTCTCCGCCTCCTTTTCCGAGCAGGCTTGATCCAGGGGCTGTCAGTCTTCCCTCTCCTCTTGAGAAATTTCTTCTTCATACTGGATTCAGAACTCTGGAGGACCAAAGGGCATGCACATCAAAGGCAAAGCAGGGGGAGCTCCTGAGAGCAAAAAGGACTATGAGTTGTTTGCCTCAAAAATCAAAAAGTTGCTATATCTAGATTCTTCCTCTAAAAGACTCACTTCATTTTTGGACATGTTTTCGGGTTACATTCTAAAGACACCTATGCTGTTCTCACTCAGCCCAGTCCTTTAAGAGACAACAAAATAAGAAAACTAAAATAGAATTTAGTTTTATTTGAGTTTGGCAAAATGAAAAGAATAATTGGAAATTTCTACTCAGAACTAAGTAACTAAGCTCAATAAATAATCTATTTTTCATTTATACATATCCACTCATCTTGCTCAGGAAGGAACAAATAATGTTCAATGTACCCTAGAATCCACACAAGCACATACTACATGGATAACAAGAAAGAAGTATAATCAATTTATAACAATGCAAGAGGTTGTTATCTGTTCCCATGTTGTAAGTGTAGAAAGAACATCTAACAACCATGAATCACAACTGACCTACAGCACCAATTCTAATGCCAGGAGATGCTGGAAAGAGGTCACATGAAGAAAGCACATGGGTTTCTCAAGCCTACTTCCTAAAGACATACACAGACATAGTGGACACTATGCTGATACACGGAAAGAGGCACATGGCACAGCATGCCAAGCCATCCCATAAAGAAGTATGTCCACTTGCCCAAGCTGTGGGCTGGATGTGTGGATTTATGTTAGTCACCCCAGCAAAATGTGCTGAGGAACATCTTCAGCACACATGCTTACATTGTCCAGGTTCCTCCCTACAAACAACCCCACGTTCCACCCTATGTTTCCACACAGAAAACCTTCTGGAAAAACTTCAACAAGCGCTGCAAAACCGTTTCTACTGTCTGGATCATCCTACAGTACCCCAGGAAATAATGTTTCATCACCAAACCTAAGGATCCTGTATGTGTCTTTCTTTCCTTGACCACAGCAGCCTGACAGCAAGGACACTTTCTCCCTCTTCAGTTCTTGGTCCAGAACTTTATCGAACTTCTTCCTCAAGCTCATAAGCTTCTTATCTCCTCTACGCAATACTTGTAACACGTGGGCTACTGCTAAGACTCCAATCTAGGGATTCACAAATTTCAAACCTACCCAGCTCCTGCTAATAATCCCCAGATTCTAACTACCAGGTAAAAGAGACTCTATCTCAACGCAGCTCAAGTCCAAAAGTACTTTTCTCTTTCAGCAGCCAATGCCGCCCAACTCATCACTGGTATGAATAACCAAAACATGGAACCACACCCTTCCCTCAGAGCCAAATGGTCCTAGGCATGCTTGGCTTGCTGTTGGATCCCAACAACCAGATCATCACACTTGTTATACTGGTCCCTGAGCTACAACTCTGTGACCTCTTCACCACTTTTCCTTCAGGAAAGACCCAGGGCACCCTGTGACTCTCATCATACACAGGAGATAGTAACCGTGACCTCACTTGCAGATCTGAATTCTATGAACATAAAATAAACGTCAGATTACCAGGTCAGACTCATCTCCACCGTCTTCATCCTCCCCTGTGTCAGGCGACTCCTGCTCCTCCTCCGAATCTCCATCCATCTGATCATGGCACAGGACAGGGAGAAAACCAAGTAAAAAACAAAAACCAATTAGATCTTTTAGTAGAAGACAAATGAATCCAAAACTAATGTTAAAAACACTGGCAGACATACATGGAAGGATCCTCATTGCCTCTCCCATTGTAGAAACAAGCTGCCTGGCTGGCTCTGGCCAGGGAGTCCCCAGAGAACAAGATACCATGAGTTTCTGCTCTCACTCCCTGCTAAGATTCTCCATCACAAATGGACCCACTCTGATGACTCAAATTCATTAACTGCAGCTTGGAAATGACTGTGCATGCAAGGCATGCCAGATATCTGTAAAGTGGTAAAATACACACACATACACACACACACACACACAGATGGGGAGGAGAGAGGGAGGAAAGGAGAGGGAGAGAGGGGCAGGAGTACGCAAGTATATTCTGAAGGGCTATAAAATAATACATACTCTAACCTACCTTGACTCACCCAAGAGTAATCTAGTCCCTAAAGCCATCAGTGCTCTGCTGCCTGGCCACTTCCTGCCACACTGAGCCTATGCCTAAATCTGTTTCCCTGCTGGATACACTTCAGTGAATTTACTCTTTTCTAATTACAGAGAAGTTTTAGAGTCCATCCTATATCAGAACACCAAAGACAACTTTTCATACTGTATTCATCTTTTCTATCTATAGTGTCAATACATGAATACAGTGTCCACTCATCCCAGATGCACTCACTGCAAGACAGGGCCATGGTCTCTGGCATGCTGTAGTCAGTCTGACTCTCTGTAGGATGCACTCCAGAGTATCCCACTTTTTTCTGATGTTCCCAGCTCAACAGAACCTATAAGGTTCACAGTCAAGCTACATTGCAAACAAGCCAAAGTCCTTCAACAAAAAGGCAGATGAGGATAGATGTGGAGCTCCTGAGTCAAATGGCACCCCTCTCCCGTGATAACTCTCACTAACACCCTATATATGTCTCATTTACCCATCTCAACACTGCTGATGTCTCCTACATTGTCTCACACAATTCCAAGAACTGCTCTTAATCTCCACAACCCTTCATTCAGAATTTGCAGCTCTACAGAAAGTTTGAATTAGATTTCAAAGGGACTATTCTGAGCTTAGAGATAAACCTAGAGACAATGTATTTTTCATTTGCACAAACTGCAGGACTCTTGTTAACAACATTTGGCAAATTCCTGCTCTTTTCTTACACCACATTATTGTTCAAAGTGTTACCCTAGGTACTCTGAAGATGTCAAGAATCACAGTTAAGCTTCTAGATGTTGTGGGGTTTGTCTTCCAGATTACTGATCTTTGTTTGAAGGATTCACAGATATCATCCTTAAGACAATTTATGTCTGGACCTCTGCATTTTAAGACAGGGTCTCTCCATGTAGCCCTGGCTGTCCTGAAACTCATTCTGTAGACCAAGGTGACCTCAAACTCAGAAATCCACCTGCCTCTTTCTCTCAGTGCTGGGATTAAAGGTGTACATGACCATACCCAGCTAATTTTCTACTT
The DNA here is from genome assembly GCF_004664715.2 of Peromyscus leucopus. Lineage (NCBI taxonomy): Eukaryota > Metazoa > Chordata > Mammalia > Rodentia > Cricetidae > Peromyscus > Peromyscus leucopus. Next base: position 15,370,127 of record NC_051066.1, on the reverse strand, counting down.
GATGTGGTGACGCAAGGGCAGTGGTGACGCAAGCCCTTAATTTCAGCACTCAGGAGGCAGAGCCAGACAAATCTCTTGAGTTCAATGACAGTCTGGTCTACAGAGCAAGATCCAGGACCAGCACCAAAACAACACAGAGAAACCCTGTCCCAAAAAAAACCAAAACCAACCAAACAAACAAAAAACATGACTAGGCATTTATGGATTTGTTGATGTTTATTGCAACATTTCACAGAAACAAGAGATATCTATGTCTTGATTACATGGAAGCATAGTTCAATGGCTATAATAATTTTTCTGGGGTTTTTCCAAGATTTTAAGGTGAATGTTCATATTTTCAGCAAATTCTACTCCCATGTCCTTTTAAATATTAAAGTTTCTCTCTGGTTTTTCTCTTACAGCATCAATCAAAAACAGTCAATGTTATTCTCCTTACATTAATGCTAAAAGAAGCAATTTCACCCTCATTTTATGACAGATGATAGAAATGCTTTTAATTTTCACCATTAAATATAGCATGCATTGTAAGACTCTGGTACTTTGTTGGTTTTATTTAATTTTAAGTTTTCTTTATATTCACAGGGCAGGTATGTGTTTGTTTACTTTTAAACAAGACTGAGCAATGCAACTAGCAATTAGAAAAGAGATTACACAGAAAGGAGGAAGATAATACTTGAAAAGTGCTGCTTGACAGTTACATGTATGGCATGTGTAAGGAAGAAAGCACAAGCTGAAATCCCAAGGAAAAGGGAGAATAAAGGAGTAAAGTAGAAGGAAGGAACCAGAATGGGATTCAACTAAAACCTGTGTTCAGTAGGCAGAGGAAGCTGTCCTCATTATAAGAACAGCAGGAAACAACTCTGGTCAGCAGGTCCAGCATTCCGGCTAAGAGGTAAGGCACTCAAAACAACCACTGTGCCCAACTATCATGGTACCTCAACTACCTTCTAATCCATACAGCTAGATGAGAATACCAATCTTTCCACCACTCAGCAAGCCCACAGTAGAACATGATATTGTGCTGACTAGACAAAAAAGGATCATTTCTGGATCAAAAACTTTTACTAAAATGAGTTTCTAAAAAGACAGGCAACCTCATCTCTAATAGACAAATGGTTGATACTTGGTCAGTTCTTCACAAAAGAATGCATCTGTGGTGGTTTTACTAAGAATGACCCCCATTGCCAGGCGGTGGTGGCACACGCCTTCAATCCCAGCATCCCAACACTCAGGAGGCAGAGGCAGGCGGATCTCTGAGTTCGAGGTCAGCCTGGTCCCAAAGCGAGTTCCAGGAAAGGCTCGCAAAGCTACACCGAGAAACCCTGTCTTGAAAAACCAAAAAAAAAAAAAAAAAAAAAAAAAAGACCCTCATAAGCTCGTATACTTGAATGCTTAGTCACCAGAGAATGGCACTATATGAAATTATTATAAAGATTAGGAGATATGGCCTCGTTGGAGGAAGTGTCATTGGGGGTGGGCTCTGAAATTTCAAAAGCCCACACTAGGCCCAGACTCTCTTCTTCCTGATGCCTGTGGATCTAGATGTAGAACTCTCAGCTACTTCTCCAGCACCATGTCCACTTACATGCCCCACTATGATAATGGACTAACCCTCTGAAACTGGAAGCAAGCCTGAATTAAATGATTGCTTTTATAAGAGTTGCCATCATTGGGGATGGAGAGATGGTTCAGAGGTTAAGAGCACTGGCAGCTCTTCCAGAGGTCCTGAGTTCAATTCCCAACATCCACATGATGGCTCACAACCATCTATAGTGAGATCTGGTGTCCTCTTCTGGCCTCTAGGAATATACATAGACAGAATATTGTATACCTAATTAAATAAATCTTTAAAAAAAAGAGTTGCCATGATCATGGTATCTCTTCACAACAACAGAAAATGTTCATTGTTCTCATCCAAATGAAGAACAGACATAAAGAACAGTATTAAATCTCCTAGAAATTAGAAAAAGGTACATTACAACTATAATGTACTAGCACTATGTACTCACTAAATGGGCAGTGGCAAGAATGGCAAGACTGCAAGCCAACACAGCAAACGGTGCTCAGAAGGAGCTGCCAGAGATATAAACACCTCCAACCCTCTCGAACCTGTCTAGCAGTGTCTGTGGATTAACAGGCACAGTGACTTACTCCCAGTGTGCATCAAGAAGTCATCTGTGCACAAGATATTGGTGGGATTGTCACATCAAACAGCCTTATATGGAGTGCCCATAAAGAATGTGATGGACATCAAAATAGGAAGAGAATCTAATAAAGGAACACTGTATCATAGTGGAACTCAAGTACAGTCTCAGGATGCATATACTCTTAAAAAGGATTACTAAGAACTATGAAGTACTTTTGTTAATTTGCCTACTGACACCTTATTCCAGTAGCCTCGGGCTGAGATTCACGATTACATGAACAGTTAATTGGGCACCAATGCAAAGACAGCAACACAAGTAACTCTCCAAGGACACAAGAGGCAGACAACAGAATGCCAGTTCCAGTCTTACAGGTCTCTTTAAACCGTTTCAGAGATCCCCGACCACCTGGATTCTGCAAGAATGAAAATTAACAAAGCTCCAAACATAGTGGGTGAAATAAGCTGTTAAGACAATAAGAAAATCAAACAAATAGAAAGACATACACTGTGTGGTTCTGCTTATATAAAAACAAAACTAACCACAACAATTTTAGTGCTGGCACTAAAGCAGGAGGCATTCTTGCCTATTTAGTTGTATGATGGAATCTTAGAACGCAACACTGGTTAGTCTCAAACACTTCAGCTCAATAAATCCTACTGCCTCAGTCTCCCAAGTATATGGGACTATAGGTACATGACATCATTCCTAACTTATCACTGAAAACACCAGCTGGAAGCTGGGCATTAGTGATGCAAAACTTTAATTCTAGCACTTGGGAGGCACGGGCAGGCAGATTTCTGTAGTAGAATATTATTTGAAGGTGTGTTACTTTTGTTTATGTTGCATTTGTTTAACTCTGTGAAGCTGTGTTCCTGTGCCTGTGTAAAACACCTGATGGTTTAATAAAGAACTGGCCAATAGCAAGGCAAAAGAAAAGATAGGCGGGGTTGGCAGGCAGAGAGTATATATAGGAGAAAACTGGAAGGAGAGATCTAAGATCTAGGAACCAGAGATAGAGAAGGACTCCAGGGGCCAGCTATACAGCAAGCCACGGAGTAAGAGTAAGATTTACAGAAGAGAATAGGAAAAGCCCAGAGGCAAAAAGTAGAGGGGATAGTTTAAGTTAAGGACAGCTGGCAAGAAATGAGGCCAAGCTAAGGCATTCACAATTAAGAGCCTCTGTGAATGATTTATTTGGGAGCTGGGTGGCAGCCCACCCCCTTCTCCCCCATAATAGAGTAAAAAACCAACAACAACAGATTTCTGAGTTCAAAGCTAGCCTGGTCTACAGAGTGAGTTCCAGGACAGGCAGGGCTACACACAGAAAAACCCTGTCTCAAAAAAAAACAAAACAAAAAAAGTCCTTTATACATATGTACACTTTGTGGCTTTTCTTTGTTGATTTAGTAAATCCAGTTAAGAGATTCCTAAGAATGAATCAATCTTCTGATCATTACTATTTTAACACACAGCTGTTTTTTGTTTTTGTTTTTGTTTTTGTTTTTTTTTTTTTGGTTTTTCAAGACAGGGTTTCTCTGTGTAGCTTTGCGCCTTTCCTGGGACTCACTCGGTAGCCCAGGCTAGCCTTGAACTCACAGAGATCCGCCTGCCTCTGCTTCCCGAGTGCTGGGATTAAAGGCGTGCGCCACCACCGCCTGGCACATACAGCTGTATTTTACTATTAAGAGATTTTATGGCAATGTTGCCTAAGAATGAGCCACAGTGCTTTTTCTTTATTTATTCTTCAAAACAATTTACATAACAAAACTATTGCTAACTCAGTAAGATTTATTCTAATCATCTGATTCTATTTTCTACTGGTCACATTTTCTTTTTGGTTTGCCTTTTGTTTCTTGGTTCTTTTGCTAGCTGACAGTCATTTAATTTTTTTTTCCTTTTTGTGTTCTCTGTAGTTCTGGCAGGCTGGGAACTCACTATATAAACCAGGCTGGCCTTGAACTCAGAAATCCGCCTGCTTCTGCCTCCTGAGTGCTGGGATTAAAGGCATGTACCACCATGCACAGTTAATTTTTTATGAATGTTAAATGAAAAGCAAGAAAAAAATCACTAGTGCATAACAATGCGCAAAGCACTATCTCTTAGGACCTAAAGTCAACTTTATGATTTCATTCACTAGTGCTACCAGCTGGGGAAGTGGAGTCCTACCTTTGCAGCGCGGTCAGTCTCAGACATGCTCTCTTTAGAAGTCCTACTGTCCTCAGTGGGAAATGCAGCAGCCTGCTCAGCTCCATGGTCCTCATCATCCTCCAGCTCATCTGAGTCTTCATCTTCTGAGTCCATCTCCAAGCTTTCCCCGTTTACATGCAGGGCACTGTCACCCAAGGCTTTCTCACCCTGGAACACAGTAATGCACGGCTCTCGAAGTACTGTTGCCCAGCACATAAAAACTACCTCACTATGAACTCAACAGATAGGAGATGTGAAGGTCTGCCAGTACTAGGGGCACAATGGAACTACCACCTGAAGAATAACCCAGAAAGAAGGACTCCTGGAGTGTGTGTTGGGGGTCTTCAATAAGTCACCTACATACAACTATGCTATAGCAGAGGAGTTCAAGAACTCTAGGCCTTCCATGGTGATGAAGGTCATTAAATTAGTAATAACCTCAAAATGTTCTTTTGGCCGAAGAGACTTTGGAGCCAGAAAGACATTTCCCAGAATATGTGGCACATAACTCCCATACCACTCTTACCTTAGCGCCCACAGTGGAATGAGTTATGCTCTTAAACATCTCAATCACCGTCCTTTGCTTTAATACTTTGGTCTTTTTCTTGGGAACTAAGCTATAAGTTCCCATTCTTCGTTTTTTCTTCCGAGATACTGCAGCTGCTAAAACAAAAGGCAAGCAAGCTAAAAAAAAAAAGTCAAAAGGGGACAAGAAAGGAAAAGAAACACCATTCAAATGTTTTTAGAGGTAGAAGACAGGCTATAAAATTTATTACCAAAATATCAGCAAACCCTGTTACTTCAGACACACTTCTACAGGCATCAACACAAGTGTATAACAGGAACTGCTTACTTGGGACAAACTGAGAAAGCTGAAACACTGCCCAGAAGACCATGTACCAATGAAAATAAACTGAATAAACATTACTGCCTCCACCTTCTAGGCAGAAAAACCACAAATCATCAATCAGAAACAAGGCCTTAAGACCTGCCTACTAATAGTCACCATATGCCTGAAAGGAGCATGTGTGCACCAGGAATGACCCAAGGTGAGAAGGAAAACCACCCACCATGGAGTGAGCAACTAGTCTTCCCAGGATATGGAAATCTCACTCATAGGTAGCCTCTGTGTATATCCATTTTCTGGGACCTCTCCCCAACCATTCGAGCATTAAACAGAAAGAAAACCCCTGAAATACTGTCTAGCTCACTTTAACAGTCAGTTGTAGGGGCTTGGAGTAATTTTTTTTTTCCCAAGACATGGTTTCTCTGTGTAGCTTTGCACCTTTCCTGGATCTCGATCTGTAGACCAGGCTGGCCTCAAACTCACAAAGATCCGCCTGCCTCTGCCTCCCGAGTGCTGGGATTGAAAGCGTGCGCCACCACCGCCTGACTGAGTAATATTTTTTAAACAAGAAGTGACAACAAGAAAATAGAGAGGGGTTCTCATGAACTCCAGAACCTTTTGAGCAAAGAAAAAATTTTCTCTGCAGTTTTTCTGTTAGTTTGTTTTACTTTTTGATTCCAAATCAAAGATCACCACTATAGCATAGAGTAAGCCATCATGTTTTATTAATTCTACAACAAAGAAAAAGAAAGGATGGAGAACATGCACAAGCATTAAGCATCTAAAATAGGTGAGTCATATAACAATCTTGCAGCACCATCTCCATAGCCAACAACTCCTCAATAAAGGGCTACAGGGAGCCAAAGAAGCACCTTCTCAGTAGTAACTCTTCAGTAGTTTCTTTTCTTAACTCATCACAGTAAATCATGATGGTTAATGTAATAGACCAGGGCACTGCATCTGTTCATAGATATATATGATCTATTAGGCACCTGGGCATTATGAACAGGTAGCTGAGGCGGGGGGAAAGGGATGTGGGGAGCTGCTGCCATGTTCCAGGAGAGGCCTTCAGGTGGAGGGTCTAGGCCCAGGAGAGGGAAATCCTATGAACACTGGCAGTTTAGAAAAGACTCGCCGGGCAGTGGTGGCGCACGCTTTCAATCCCAGCACTCGGGAGGCAGAGCCAGGTGGAACTCTGTGAGTTGGAGGCCACCCTGGTCTCCAAAGCAAGTTCTAGGAAAGGCGCAAAGCTACACAGAGAAACCATGTCTTGAAAAACCAAAAGAAAAAAAAGAAAAAAAAAAGAAAAGACAAGACTCAAGGGGTAGTGTCTGGTACACAGAGCATTGAAGCAAGAACCCCAGCATGGTGGTTTGAATGAGATGGTCCCCATAAGTATCAGGCATTTGAATACTTAGTTCCCAGTTAGTGGCAATTTGAAAGAGATTAAGAGGTGTGATCTTGTTGGAGGAGGTTTCAAAAAGCTCTCAGCCATCTCCAGTGTACCACCCTCAGTACATGCTTTCTACTTGTTTCTAGATCAGGATGTGAGTTCTTAGCTGCTCCAGCATCATTCCTGCCTGCCACCATACTCCTTGCTATGATAGGAACCATAAGCATAAAATAAACTCTAACTTCTACAAGCTGCTCTGGTCATGGTCTTGTGTCACAGCAATAGGAAAGTAACTAAGATACTATGACACTAACAAGTACCTTCAGGACATTTTAAGATACACCAGCATATATCAGTAAGGAAAGAACAAGCAGGGAAGGATAACACAAAGGTTAGGGTACTAGGATGCCGTCAGTGTGGTAGTGATGGGAGCAGGGCAGGGCTTGCAAGAAGGCTCAACAGGCAAGATTGCTCTGGAAGCCTGATGACCTGAGTTTAATACCCAGACCCGGTACAGGTGGAAGGGGACTCCACAAAGCTTTCCTTTGGCCTCCATATGCACACTGTAGCATGCCATGCATGCGCCACATCACATACACATAATAATAAAGGGTTTTAATTTTTTTTTAAGTTTTTTTTTATTTAGGTATTTGAGTGCTCTATCTGCATGTACACCTTTATGGTGAAGAGGGCATCAGACCCTACTAGCAATGGTTGTGAGCCACCATGTGGTTGCTGGAACTGAACTCAGGACCTCTGGAAGAGCAGTCAGTGGCTCTTAACTACTGGGCCATCTCTCCAACAACCCTCAAGGAGGAAAAGGAAAAAGAGGAGGAGAAAGAGTAAGAGGAGTGCCAGCAGGCAGGTAGGTAGGCAGGTAGGCAGGCAGGCAGGCAAGCTGGTTCCAGGTTTCACAAAGTAGACAGGGCTAACAGGAAGTGAGAGGAGGGAAAAGCAGTTGGGTGCACAGGAAAACACTCTCCCTAAGACTACCACAGATGCTATCACAGCCCTCAGGTGCTTTGTTCCCACAAATCAGAACCTACAAAGTACTGGGTCAACTCCACTTTCCTCTTGTCTGTCTGACAAGCCCATGGCTACTTTAGGCCTCCTATGGCCCCCACCAACCAACACAGAGCTCAAACACCAAGACGCACAGGCAAATGCAACACTTCTCATCTTTGAGTGTCCAAAGGTGATGGGCCACATGGTACAAAGGAGTTTCTCCCTGAAGGTTCCACTGCAGCATAGCAACAATCCATAATGTCCAATTAAGAGTGAAAACTCCAACTGGTCTTTGGAATTAATTATTTTCAAAGATTGGCTTTAAAAATATATATCATAAAACGTGTCTTAGTTGTAGTTACTGTTGCTGTGAAGAGACACCATGACCAAGGCAGCTTATAAAAGAAAGCATTTAATTGGGGGCTTGCTAACCATTTCAGAGGGTTAGTCCATGACTGTTTTGGCTGGGAGTGTGGTGGCAAGCAGGTATGGTGCTGGTGAAGTAGCTAAGAGTTTACAGCCTGGTCAGCAGGCTGAGAAACACACAGAGACAGACACAGAAACAGAGAGACTGAATGACTGACTGGGCCTTGTTCAAGCTTTGGAAACCTCAAAGCCGACCCTCAATGACACACCCCCTCCAAGGCCACATCTCCTAATCCTTCCTACAGCCATGACCTGGGGAGCACACAGGAGCCATTCTCATCCAACACAACACAAAACTTAGCATCTTAGTCAATTAACTTACAGCCATTCAACTGTTCCTAAAGTTTGAAGAACGAGCCCCACATCCATCTCCATAGCTCTTTACATCTTGTAAAACTCAGCTCTGTTCCCATTAAACACCAACTTCATATCTCCAATTCCTTGGCTAATAGCATCTATTGTTGTACTCTGTCTTTATGATTTTGACTATTATAGTGACCCTACATGAATGGAATCATGTATTTGCCCTTTAGAAATTGTTTGTTTCACTTACTATCTTCAAGGTTCATCCATCCTGAACCATACTACAAAATTCCCTCCCTTTTTATTAAAGAGAGTACTATTCCAACTGTATGGATAGTCTATATTTTGTTTACATAGTCACTGAACAACTGGGTTGTTCCTATCTTTGGGCTACAGTGACAATGCTACTACGAATGTAGATGTGCAACTATCTGTTTGAGTTCCTAATTTCAGTTGTTTTAAGTACACACCCAGCCGGGTGGTGGTGGCGCGCGCCTTTAATCCCAGCACTCGGGAGGCAGAGGCAGGCGGATCTCTGTGAGTTCGAGGCCAGCCTGGGCTACCAAGTTGAGTTCCAGGAAAGGCGCAAAGCTACACAGAGAAACCCTGTCTCGAAAAACCAAAAAAAAAAAAAAAAAAAAGTACACACCCAGAGTAAGCTATGGGATCTCATAGCCATGCATATTTAATCTCTGGAGGAGCCACTACACTGTTTTCTACAACAGATGTATTGTTTACACCCTAACCACAGTACAGAAGAATACCAGCAATCTCTCCTTACCAACACACTGCTTCTTCAATATTAATCATCTTAGTGTGTAAGGTAGTATGCTCATTTGCTTGATTTGTATTTCTGTTATAATTACTCATGCTGAGCATTTGTTCATCTGACTGTCTGTATACAATCATTAAAGGAATGTCTATTCAAATCCTTGGCTCACAGGAACAGAAGGATTGCTTAGCAGTTAAGAGAACTTACTGCTCTTCCAGAAGACGAGTTCAATTCCCAGAACCCACATCTTAAACGTCAACAACCTGTGATTCTAGTTCAAAGCCCTCTTCCAGCCTCTGTGGGCACCTACCTACACATGGCATTGACATACATATATACAAAGATGAATACAAAGTAAAAATAAATCTTTTTTCCCAAAAAATTCTGTTGGAGCTGGAGAGATACTCACAGGCTAAGAGCAACAGTTGTTCTTCCACAGGGCTAGAGACATGGCCCAGCAGTTAAGAGAATGTGCTGTTCTTGCAGAGGGCCTAGGTTTGACTCCAATAACCCACATGTTGGCTCAGGACTGTCTGTAACTCCAGTTCCAGGGGAACAGATGCCCTTTCCCAACTTCCCTGGGCACTGTACTCATATGGTGCAGACTACATGCAGGTAAGGTGCCTGTTTCACTGCTGTTTAATTACAACACTTCTTCATATAATATAAACACCAATCTCTTGTCAAAAGATAAGTTTCCAAATAATTCTGTCCCTTTCTGCCGATTGGACTTTTATTCCCTTCAGAGTATCTTTTGACATATAGAACCTTTTAATTTCAAAGTTCAATCTGTCTTTTTTTTTTCTTTCTTTCTTTTTTCTTTTTTGGTTGTTTGTGCTTTTGGTGTTTTATTGGTCAGGGTTCTCTAGAGGAACAGAACTGATAGAACGAAAATATATATATGGGACTTATTAGAATACCTTCCATGATGTGGTCCAGCTAGTCCAACAATGGCAGTTTACAAACAAAAGGTCCAAGAATCCAGTACTTTTTCAGTCCACAAGACTGGAAGCATTATCTGGTCTTCAGTATACACCAGAATCCCGAAGAAATATGCTCTAATCCAACGAAGGAATGGACTTGCCAATGAGAGCAAGAGCAAGCAGGCAAAAAGTGCAAGTTTCCTTCTTCTGTGTCCTTGACTGCCACCAGCAGGTGTGGCCAGGATTAAAGGTGGACCTTCCACCTCAAAGATCCAGATTAGATGTAGGTCTTACCACTTCAAAAGAATTAATTAAAAAAAAAAAAAATCCCTCACCCATGTGCTCAGCCATTTAGATTTTAGTTAATTCCATGTGTAGCCAAGTTAGCAACCAATAATAGCCATCACAAGTCCACCCCTTGTCAGCTTGACACAGAATCATATCTCCTTATGTCATGCTTAATTTCCAAATGAAAACAATAACCAGCTCATAATTATGCCTAATGTGATATACTTATACAATGTGATCCCTTATACAACCACAAATACATTATAAATTTAGGATAGGTGGAAATGTCCCCCGAAGGGCATTCTTTTAGTATCTCAAACTTAAATATGATAACCACTGATATTCTGATTGATGTTACATTACATGATTAAGAAATCAAGGAAAGAAAACAAATATCTGTACCACACATTCTTAAAAAATACAACAGAAACATTCATGTTAATTATAATCCTCCTTCTGTAAGTGGTCATGGGGTCTTTGCTGATATTGATAACCAACCCTACAACCCATTCTCTATTTCTTCCAACATCAGCAAGCACCTCAACGGGTCTTAGTTCTTTCCCTACAGGAGTGGCCCACACCTTCATTCCTGGAGTCTGTGCCCTTTGTTTTCCTGCTTGGATAAGGTTGATGTAGTTTCCAATTAATTTTAATCACACAACATGGTAGCACCAAGAGATGCCCTTAAAGGATCTCCTGCACTCCAGACTTAATCTTTCTTACCTCCACTGTGGTGAAACAATCCAATTTCCCTTTGCTAATCTGCATCAATCACACCCCAACACTGTAGACTGTTGGCTTAAAGGCATTAGAAGCCCAGAGAGACCAGGGGGAAGTCTGAGCTTCCAGTTCAATGGAATGTTTGTTGTGAGGCAGGAGCACTCAATCTACCCTCTGGAGCCCAAACTTCTAGGCCAGCAGAATTTAAGGTTGCTGAAACAGGAAGTAAAAATTTTACTGATAGGTCACTAGGGGTGATAGTGAGTAGAATTATCCCCTTTTCCACCGCTTGATTCCTAGACCCATGGATCCTGGCTATGGGAGAAACCCTGCCATGGATGCTGATTCAAAGCCTTCTGGAGAACCCTGGCCCAGCCCTGACTGCACCTAATTAGTACTATAACTGGGTCTTCAAAAGGCCATTCCATCTTTCTATCAGCAACAGTTTATGAGGGTGGGGAACATGATCCATGTTCCATGATCATGGATTCCATGACCATGGGACCACTGTCACACTTCTCTGGCTGTGAAGTAAGTTCCTTGGTCAGAAGCAATTCTGTGTGGATAAGACATTCTACAAGTCTATGGATGGCAGTTTTGGCAGAAGCATTATATGCAGGAAAGGCAAATCCATAACCAGAATAAGTATCTACTCCAGTAAGGATAAAGCACTGTCCTTTCCATGGAGGAAGTGGTCCAATGTAATCAACCTGCCAAGAAGTTGCTGGCTGGTCACCCCAGGGAATGGTACCATATCTGGTGCTCAGTGTTGGTCTTTGCTGCTGGCAGATCTGACACTCAGCAGTAGCTGTAGCCAGGTCAGCCTTGGTGAGTGGAAGTCCATGTTGTTGAGCCCATGCATAACCCCCATCTCTGCCACCATGACCACTTTGTTCATGGGCCCATTGGGCAATGACAGGGATGGCTGAAGAAAGTGGCTGACTGTCCACAGAATGGGTCATCCTATCAACTTGATTACTGAAGTCCTCCTCAGCTGGAGTCATCTTTTGGTGAGTATTTATATGGGACACATATAAATATGCCTATTTGGAGAGATCTATCCATATGCTTCTTCCCCAGATGTCTTTCTCACCAATTTTCCAATCATGGCCTTTCCAAGTCCCTCATCCAGCCAATCCATTGACTTCTGTCTTAGTTAGGGTTTCTATTGCTGTTAAGAGACACCATGACCTACTGGACTAGGCCTTCTGGATAAGTGAAACAGTTGTTTAGCTTGAACTGTTTAGGGGGCCCCCAGGCAGTGAGACTGGGATCTGTCCTTAGTGCATAAGCCGGCTTTTTGGAACCTAGTGCCTATGCTGAGACACTTTGCTCAGCCTTGGTGCAGGGAGGAGGGGCTTGGACCTGCCTCATCTGAATGTACCAGGCTCTGCTGACTCCCCAGGGGAGACTTTGCCTTGGAAAAGGTGGGAATAGGGGGTGGGTTGGGGGGAAAGGTTGGGAGGTGGGAGGAGGGAGAGTACAGGGGAATCCATGGTTGATATGTAAAATGAATAGAAAATCTCTTAAGAAAAAAGAGAGAGACACCATGACCACGTTGTTTCTTATAAATAAAAAAAATATTTAATTGGGGTAGCTTACATTTTCAGAGGTTTAGTCCATTATCATTATGGCGGGACATGGCAGCTGTGCTGGAGAAAGAGCTGAGAGTTCTACATCTTGCAGGCAACTAACTCCCTGGCAGTTGCTTGAGCATTTATGAGCCCTCAAAGGCCACTCCCACAGTGACACACTTCCTCCAACAAGGCCATATCCACTCCAATAAAGCCATACCTCCTAATTGTGCCACTCCCTTTGGGGACAATTTTCTTTCAAACCACCACAGGGACAGCCCATGAATCAGAAAACAATTGCATATATGGCCATTTCTCCTTCCAAACAAAATGTATGACCATGTGTAATACCCAAACTTCTGCTCACTATGAATATTTCCCTTCATCAGTGTTTTTCACGATTGTCCCAGAAAGGGTTTGCAATGCTGCAGCTGCCCACTTCTGGGTGGTGCCTGTGTAACATGAAGAACCATCAGTAAACCAGACCCTAGTCTTCTTTTCCTCAATCAATCACAGGGCACACCCCATGAGGCTACAGGTGCATACTTGGCAGCAGATAGCATTGTAATGGGGAGAAACCATAGGCATTTGGGCAACTTCTTCAAATAATTTTTTTTTTTGGTTTTCCGCAACGCTAAGGTGTGGCACAAGAAAAGGACAACAACAGAGCTCTTCGATGCGCTGGGTTCCCCTCTTGCCATTTGCATCTTATGAAGAGCGTGTCTTCCAGGCCTTCCCAATGTGGAGGATGTGGTTTTATGCAGTGTCCCCACTCTAGCATTCCAATTTCCCTGAGCCTTAAAATCCTTTCATCAACACTAAAGACAAGGGATATCAGGCATCTCCAACTCCTTTTCAGTAGGCCATCTTCTGACAAAAGCTTCAGCCAATCATTCAAACAAACTTGGTAATGGGAGAAATCAAGTGCAATAACTTATCCTTCACCTTAGAAGGAATATCTCTGCATGCCCCACACCACTGAACTCCTAAAAATTTCACTGAGATAGAAGGATTTATTTCCTATCTTCTGATAAGCATACTGGTTACTAACAACCTCTTGTTCACTTGGTCCAATCAGCATAATGTCATCAATACAGTGCACCAATGTGATATTGGCTGGTCACCCAGGGGAATGAGACATTTCTGGGGCTCACTGTCAGTCTCTGCTGTTGGCAGAACTTGCTGCAGCCCAGCATTGGAGAGGCCAGATATCTTTCTCAATACATTGTACTCTACATTATTACTGAGGCAGGGTCTCTAGAGCCCAGAGCTAGCCAACTGAGCTAATCTAGCTTCATCTGGAAACCCTGTCTCCTCAAGAGTTGGGATTATAGGCAGTTACCTGCCTGGCTTTTATGTGGGGCTGGGGATTTGAACACCCATGCTTATACTTGCACAACAAGCATTTTATCCACTGAGCCATTTCCCTGGTTTATTTTCCCCAATCACTGCCTGGAATATGCTCCACTGAATGGGATACACAAGGGTCCCATCCTTCTGGCCAGCACACGGTTTTTCACATTTGACACTGAAAAACAAAAGGGTAAAATACAGGTCCTATGGACTGATATCTTCCTGAGATGGAAATGAACTACCCTCGATAAACCATCTACAGCTTCAGGCATAAAATGCACTTTTAGCCAAAGAGAATCTGTTCATCTTCTCTGCCTGCACTAAACTCATTGGTTCAACAGTGAGGAAGGAAAAGAAAAGAGACTTCTGTGATAATCATCATAGTATATTAAAGATTACAATCCAAAATCAGACAACTCTGATCCCTGCACACAGGAAGCATACAGAAGGATGGGATGAGGTCTAAAGAACAGAACAGGATGGAAACTGTCCTAGCATTGGAGCTGTATGCATGCTTTTGAAAAGGTGTAGCTCCCTTTCTGCCACATTAATAGTTGCCTTATGTATCTCCTTAACTTCCAGCACTCTCCCAGAAGCCTCACCCTCAGAGTTGAACTTCTACATTCCCATGGACAACAGATGGTGTACCAAAGATGGTAATAAGCCACAATGCCAATGCAAGGCATACCTCTCTCTGGGAAACACACATAGACACAGAAATTCTTACTTCTTCTCCATCCTGAGAGTGGGACAAGCTCTGAAGCGGCAACAGAAAAACACCTTGGACTAGGAAAGGATTTGCAATTGAAGAATCAAAACAAGTCAGCCAACTGCTGAAGCGTATTACATTTACATTTTCAGGCTACTTCAAAAGGTGCAGACTAACATGCTAATTAACCACCAGTTTATGGGAGAGGAAAGCTAAAAGAAAGAATACAAAACAAGAAATGGAAGTACTAATGAGCACACAGAGCATCTTGTTTTTAAAAACTCTAATCAAAATATAATAAAAGCATTTTAACATAGGAGGAAATCATAGCACATAGCAAAAACACTTACTTTCAACATTCCTTCATTCCTTACACACAGCAGAATAACTCTATACAACTCTGAAAAGTGGCATGTTTAATTGTTCAAAACAAGTAACACTGAGATAAATAGCCAAAAGGTAGGGGAGGAAATAGGAAGACATAAATCAAGCTGCTTACTCACTACCATACTCCAATTAAAAGACTGAGAGCTCCTTACAAGCAACCAACACGGGCCAGCGAATGGAACAGGTAAGATGAACCTTGGACATCCAGTCCAACCACAAGATCTGCAGAAAATGATGGGTCAAATCCAAAGCCTGGGGATATGCAGCTGAACAGTGTCCATGACTAGCCAAACCTAGGCTGACACAAGTAGTGAAATAATGGTAACAGCAAGGCCTAAAGATTCATAACAGAGTTTACAAATTGCTATGGCTTGATTCTTTCTGGTTTGCTTGTTTTTAAGGCAAGGCCTCAGGTTCATCTTGAACTTGCAATCTTCCTGGCTCAACTTCCTGAGTGCTAGGATTAAAGGCCTTGTCCCAACAAATACCTAGCTTCCAGTTTGGATCTTAAAGATCTCCAAAAGTCCTGTGTTAAAGTCTTAGTCTCCAGTACGGTGTTTTAAGAGGTGGTAAGCCCTTATGGAACCCTTTGAGGTCTTCAAAACACTGAAGTTCATAACTTGCAATGAGACAGTGGATCCTAGAACACTTCTCTTTCTTTTGTACTTCCCAGTCCCGAGGTAAACAGCTTTGTTCTGTCACACACTCCAACCATGTGTTACTGCAGGCTCAAATTCAGCTAACTGCTGGAGCAACAGGGGTCACTGAGTATGGGCTGAAACTTTTAAAACAGTGAGCCAAATAAATTTTCTTTTTATGAACTGGTTATCTAAGTTGTTTGTTACAATGACAGAAAGACGACTAACATATAAGCAAATACTTAAAAATAGATTGGGGCAAGCTGGGCGGTGGTGGTACATGCCTTTGGTCCCAGCACTTGGGAGACAGAGGCAGGAGGATCTTGGTGAGTTCAAAGCCATCCTGGTCTACAAAGTGAGTTCTAGGACAGCCAGGAATGTTGCACAAGAAACCCTGGGGGGGAGGGGGACACACAAAAAAAGATTGGGGCTCAGAAATGGGCTTACTCCATAAAAATGCTTTCTAGGCAAGCATAAAGACCTGAGTTTGGATCCTCAGCACCCATGTAAAATGCTAAACACAGCAATATGTGCCTGTAACTCTACTATTGGGAAGGCAAAGACAGGCGATCCTTGGGGCTTACTAGACAGCCAGCCTAACCAAATCAGTAAGCTCCAAGTTGAGGGAGAGACTTTAGATAAAAAAAAAAAAGATAGAACAGGGGGCCACAGAGACCATGAGTTTGAAATCCGAGGGCAGTGCTGACCCAGCACTGCACTACGCTGGCCCTGCAGCAGGAGAGCTTCCACATAAGCCCCCCTCCCCCATGATGGCATGGGCATACAAGAACTGGCCTACCCTTCTCCTGAAGGAAGGCGGTCCCAGCACCCTGGACTGACCAAGTCAGCTATCACCCAGACCCACAACCAGGGCTTTATGTTGGCACACCCCAACATCCATCGACCCCACCTATGATCTCCCAGAGTAAATGAAGGGACCTGTCCTGTGGAACCATAGCCACAGGATCTCCATGACTTGGGGCAACAGCAGCATATTCGGTGAGGATTCAGTATTGATAGACCAGAAGCCAGGGGCCTTGAACCAGACCAACAACTCATTGCAAGGAACACTTGCAGGCTGGGTTGACCGGACAAAAAGCTTCTACTGGGTGACACACCACAGTTCCCAATGCCACTAAGACAAATAGAGGTGTTGGTGATGGGAAAAGTGGAGGAAAAACGTGGATTTTTTTGTTTCTTTTGTTTCTAATTAGTATTTTTTAAAATGTTCTTTTGGGGATGATGTTATGGGGGTGAGAGGCAGATATGGAGGGACTGGGAAATGAGCAGGATTGGGGTGCATGATGTACAATTCCCAAAGAATAAAAAATGATGTTAAAAAGATAAGGTAGAGAGAATGGAGAGATGCTCAGTGTTTAAAAAGTACTCTTACTCCAACAGAGGATCCATGTTGGTTTCCAGAACCAACAGGTCAGCTAACAATCATCTGTAACTCCAGTTCCTTGAGATCCAATGCCCTCTTCTGTCCTCCTTGGGCACTGTATGCAGACACAGTAGGCAAAACACTCATACACATGTAAATAAAATAGTAAACTATTTTTAAAAGGTAGAGGACAACTGAAAAAGAAACTCACTGTCAACCTCTATCCTCCACACATCTGATCACATACACAAACACACACTACACATACACATACAAATGGACAGCTTGATGGGAAAATGAAGTACCTCTTCCATCAAAAAAGGAACTAACTAGTAGACTAAAAGGAGAAAAATGGCCTGACCCATAAGTATAGCCTCTGAGGACAATTTAGGGAAAAGCGACATTATAAATTTGGTTTATGACCCAAACCAGATCTGGAGAAACACTGGGCAAATTTATTAGCAGGTTCTATGAAACATCTAGATTTTGCTCTCCTACCCCACAGTCAGAAAAGACAAGAAGGCTGGGAATGTTGTAGATTAAAAGAAACTAGCAAGGCAAAGCAACCAAATGATTGTAGGATCCAGGACTAGGATTTGTATTAATAAGAAACTGGCAAAAGTTGAGCAATACACTAAGATTAGATAATGGTATCACAGTAAAATTGACTTACTGATTGTTTACTACACAGTACTTACTCAAAAAATGTCCTTACTTTTAGGGACAGTATACCATTATTTCCAGAAAAAAAAACAAGTAAGTATTTTGAGGTACAGGGCCGGAACTAGCAGCTTATGTTAGTGTTTCAGAATTAAAAAACTTAAAAACATACATCCTAGGAAGGGTTAGCCTAATTAACTATGCCTTTGGATACAAGCAATGAAAGATACACTGGAATCCTTTGTAGAATGCAAGTTACGAACTTGCTGAAATCTGAAATCGCTTTAAAGTAAAAGTATTAGTTGTTCATGGAGGGCCAAGTCTGCTATCTCCACACTAAGGAAGCTGAGGCCATAGGAAGAAGACTTCAGGGCCAGCGTGATATATAGTGGGGAAAAGAAGGGATTGGAAGAAGGTAGGAGAGGAAAGACAAAGGAAGGCAAGCCGAAGAGGAATGGAAAGAAGAAAAAGTATTTTAAAAGTGAAAAAAAGCAGGCTAGAAAGATGACTCAGGGGGCAGGTAGTGGTGGGTGCACACCTTTTTAATCCCAGCACTCTGGAGACAGAGGCAGGCAGATCTCCGAGTTTGAGGTTAGCCTGGGCTACAGGGTGAGTTCCAGGACAGCCAGGGCTACACAGAGAAACTCTGTCTCAGAAAGACAATAAATACATAAAAGAAGACGACTCAGGGGTTTAAGTGTACTTGCTGCTCTGCAGAAGATCCAGGTTTCAGTCCCCAGCACTGATACAGCTGTTAAAACCATCTGTAACCCCAGTTCCAAGGGATCTAACACACTCTCTGGACTCCATGGGCATCAGGCATGCAAGGGGTGGTGCACAGACATATATGCAAGCAAAACACATATACACAGAAAACACATACACACACACACACACCACACGGGGGGGGGGGGGGGGGGGGGGGGACACGACACCAGTGGTCAGGTGACCTTTTCTAAAATCCTGCCAGGTCAACAACCCTCAGCACAACAAACCCTTTCTAAATTAAAACTCACTACTGGTTCATGACAGAAGGAGTAGTTCATTTCCTCAGAAGAGCACTATATGCACATATGCTCTGCAGCAGACTAGTTTTAAAAAAAATCCCCGTGGAGTCTGAGTCATGCAGAGACATAGATGGAACCTATGAGGTCTCCTGTGCTAACCCATCTCCAAGAAAATATTCTCGATACAGGACTGGAAAGATGGTTTAGCAGTTAATAACATGTATACTTCTTGCAGAGGATCTGAGTTTGATTCCCAGCATCCAGGTCAGATAACTCAAAACTGCCTATAATTCTAGTTCCAGAGGATCCAATCCCTCTTCTGACCTCCTTGGCCTCCCTTGTTCATGTACACATATCCATACATAAATATACACATAATTTTAAAAACTGAATAAAAGAAGCCAAGTGTGGTGGCACATTCCTTTGTCCAATCTGGTCTACAGAGCTAGTTCCAGGACAGCCAGGGCTACAAAGAAAAACACTGTCTATGAAAAAAAAATTAAAAATTAAGTAAATAGATAGATAGATAGATAGATAGAAAGAAAGAAAGAAAGAAAGAAAGAAAGAAAGAAAGAAAGAAAGAGAGAAAGAGAGAAAGAGAGAAAGAGAGAAAGAGAGAAAGAGAGAAAGAGAGAAAGAGAGAAAGAGAGAAAGAGACGACCCCCACCCCAATAATAATCAAGTACTAGTCCATTCCTTCCCCTGACAAGGCACATAGTAAGCCCAGAGGAGTGATGAGAAAAGTTCACAGTTAAATAGCTGGTTACAAAGCTGGAGTCCAAGAACAATTCTGTACCCTGGCCTAACATACCTTAGTGCTTCCATTAGCACCTCACAGAATTCATAGTCTTCAACTCACATCTCATAAGATTTCAGTAAGAAACACAATGTTCACCATAAAATTGAAAGCAAGTCAGGAAAGCAAAACAGAAATCATAAAGGCTGAGGGCAGAGGGCTTCTGAGCCATGCAGACCTATCACTCATCTCCAAAGTGGCCAGCATTAAACTGCCTGGAAACAAGAGAGAGAGAGAGAGAGAGAGAGAGAGAGAGTGTGTGTGTGTGTGTGTGTGTGTGTGTGTGTGTGTGTGTGTGTGTGTGTGTGTGTGTGTGTGTGTTACTGCATTTACCTGTCTGGGACTTTGTGGTGGCCATGTAGCATTGTGTGTGTGTGTGTGTGTGTGTGTGTGTGTGTGTGTGTGTGTGTGTGTGTGTTACTGCATTTACCTGTCTGGGACTTTGTGGTGGCCATGTAGCATTGGTTCTGAGGTAGCGACTGGTGGAGGGCTGGGAAGGTTGGTAAAAGCTGCTGTCGTCCACATTCAGAAATGTTTCTGTTGATCTCCTCTTTTGGTTCCTTATGGTCTCGAACTTCTCTGTGGTCTTTGCTGGCTGCATGCTTCAAAACAAAGACAAGTAATTATAGTAACTGCAGAAGCAGATGGTGACTGAAATAACATGCATCCAAAAATCCAATTCTTTTTCTCATTAATTCCCATTTACTGAAAGACAGGCCATGGTGGAGAAAGGTATAAATCCAGAAATCCAGGGGTTGGGGATTTAGCTCAGCAAGGCCCTATGTTCGGTCCCCAGCTCTGAGATAAAAAAACAAAAACAAAAAACAAACAAACAAACAAACAAAAAACCCAAATCCCCATAGCACAACTATTAGTAAAGAAGGACCTAGCTCTAGAACACATGAGCAGAACACTCAGTCCTACTATCCTTTGCTGGGTGAAGAATCAGGTATGAGAGAGAGCTGATTTTGTAGTTTAAATATATCTCTGATAAACAGGTCATTCAATAATTTCCCTTTGCCTCTCAGTGATGATTCCAACCCAGATGCCAACTGAGGAAAGGGAGGGAGGGGTGAAGAATCACCAAGTTTCCCTAAAGGCTAAGTGATCTACGATAACATATAGTCTTCACTGCTAAGTAAGAGGGACTTGGAGGCACTCAGAATAGAAGCCACCAAAATTTGCCAGGCAGTGGTGGTGCACACCTTTAATCCCAGCACTCAAGAGGCAGAGGCAGGTGGATCTCTCTGAGTTCAAGACAGTGAATTCTAGGATTGCCTGGGCTAAACAGAGAAACCCTGTCTCAACAAACAACAATAATAACAACAACAACAAAAGAAGACTTCCAAAATTCAAGGCTAGCTTGGGCTAGGCAGTGGAGCTACAGCTGTAAAGGTAGAGAAGGGAGCCATGTTAGCACACTGCTGCTACACCTGCAGGAGAGATAGAGACTGGGTTATAGGGAGGCAAGGCTAGATCTCCTCTAGGGTGCCTTGTCTCTTAAAAGTGTTCTTAAAGTGGCAAGATCCAACAGTCTCAGGAATTGGTTGTTAGTCTAGCTTCCTGCAAAGCAGTTACCTGTTATACCAATAACAAACTCCCAATACCTTACACCCTTGCCTTTACTCCAAACTGCCTGTACACCACTAAATTCCCCTCTAGGACCATAAACTCAGCAATACTTTGGAGATAGTTTCATCTTTCAGTTTAAGCCACATATAATTCAGCTTGAACTAAATTTTATTGTTCAACAATTGACTGCCTAAAAATGAATGGCATTCCAGGACAAGGCTTTCTCCAGCATATATGGTTTCGAAGAACATAGGAAATCCACATATAAAAGAATGAAGTACGCCAGGTATGGTAGCACAGGACTTGAATCCCAGAACTCTGTGAGGCAAAGGCAGGTGCATCTCTGTAAGTTTGAGGCCAGACTGGTCTACACAGTAAGTTCCAGGACAGTCAGAGCTATGTAGAGAGAGACCCTGTCTCAAAAAAACAAAAGTAAAAAGGAAGAGGAGGTAAAGGAGGACACTTCTTTCCTCATACCATATAAAGGGCATATACACAGTCTGCTGTCCCCCTAGCATCCCACGCACACACAGAGACACATACCCCTCCTCCTCTACTTCTAGCATTAAATGCTCAGGATTCTACCCGGACAGAACCTGGGCAGCAATGTGAGTTTTCAGGCTGACAAATCATTGCAGTCAGAACTCAACACTGAATTCCGTCAGTACTAGGAAAAAGCAGGCAACAACCAACTCCTACAGCATGTACAATTCTGACAGGAAAGACGCTGGAAAAGCTTTAAAGATCTAAGTCAAGTGAACAGTTCACAAATGACACTACCAAGAACACAGCCCCAAACATAAAATTGATAAACTGAATTCAATCAAATGAGACATCAAACTCAGTTCATCAAACGAAAAATCAGGCTGGGTATAGTGGCAAGCAACTGCAAGACTAGGAGTCAGGAGTCAGGGGTGAGAGCTGCTGCATATCTCGGCAACTATACTCTTGGATACTGAACCCAGAAATAGAGAAAAATTATATATATACACAAGACTAAGTAGTAACAACAGCTGTAACTGAATAGCCTAAGACTGGACATACTAACTCAGGAGACAGAGGCAGAAGGATCACTGTTTTGAAGGAAACCAGGTCTACCAGATGACCAAGTTCAAGACAAGCCCTAGACACAAAAGGAGAAGAGAAGACAGGAGACAGGGGCCATGAACAGAAAAGGATGGGATCTGTTGTTTTGGGAAAGACATTAGAGCATGCCCCCTAACTGACAAAGGGCTCTTAGCCAGAAATCCTGGAGCTAAGCATTTATTTCCGTGGTAGAGGTCATGGAGTGAAAACCAGCATTGAGTGTATAAAAGGGAGGGAAGGGAAGCAACAGAAATCTTAAAGATAACAAAACACTTTATCATGAAAGAACAAAAGATGTGAAAAGCATTTCTCTATCAACAACAGCACTGGCAAATGACCACTGAGAAGAGCCACATCACACTGGCAGGTGGGAGGAAGTTCAAGGTAAATCACGACAAGGCATGACACAGCTCATCAGACACTGAATAACAGTGGCAGCAGTATAAATGCTGTCAAGGACACTGGAAACCAGGCAGCTCCAACAATGACGATGGCTCAGGAAGGAACGGAGCTTGCCACCAAGCCTAATGACCTAAATTCAATCCCTAGAACCCACATTTGGAAGGACAGAGCCAAGTCCTGCAAGCTGACATCTGACTTGGACTACATGCATGCTATGGCACATGTGTACCATATACATGCATACTTGCACTCGCTCATGTACAATAAATGAATAACTAAATAAAACATAGTTTTAAATGTTACTACTGAGAAGACTGAAAAAGGCACATGTATATCTCAATACTATTTTTGAAGCTTCTGTTAATCATTAACTTTTGACTTTCTTGGGTTTTAACAAGTTTCAGGGTTTTTCCTTTTACTATAGCATTATTTTAATTATACATAATAATAGGACTCATTATGATACTTACATACATGTATATAATATATTCTAAGCATATTCACCTTTCATTACCCCCCTCCTCTCTCTCTCTCGTTTTTTTGATTTTGGTTTTTTTGTGGCAAGGTCTCCTTTCTATGTATCCCTAGCTGTCCTGCAATCCACACCCACCCAAGTGCTGAGATCAAATGTATACACTACCATGCCCAACTATACTCTATTTTGTAAAGATTTATAATTAATTATATATAGGTGTGTTAGTCTGCATGTGAGTATGTGGAACTCAATGCAGGTGCCTAAGGTACCAGAGGCATCAAAGTCCATGGAGCTGAAGTTACAGATAGCTGTGAGCCCGGGATATAAATGCTGGGAACCAAACTAAGGTCCTCTGAAGAGCAGTTGTAGAAGGCACAAACAAGGTACTTGTGCACACAGATGCACTAGGAAAACAGGAACATTAAACATGCAGGGAAGTCTCTTCAAAGAAAGATACACATAACTTGTTTTCTACCCAGAAGGCTGGAAATGGATGTGGTTAATGGCCTGTTGACCTCTATGCTATCTGTAGAGCCAGACCACCCCTGGCTCCCCAGATTCTTATATTTATCTTAGACTCTTCCTCCCTAGAGCTTTATCTGGATCATTATTTCTCAGTCAGTAGAACCCATCTTTATGGGAGATATCACATGTACTTTATGAATGGAGCAGAGGTGATTATAGCCTGATGATCTTATATTTATCAAGCTATCCAAGCTGGGAATTGGGGGTTCCTAGGCCAAGTGACCAGCAGGTGTTCCATTAGGTTGAACTCACATGAATGCCTGGCAAGAGGACAAAACATCTGATGGCTATGGGACTCCATACTGCAAAGTTGGCTGATGGCCAACTACACCCAATGCAGCGACTACAGAACCACTCATGGTACTTAGGCAATCTGAACCAGTACCACAAAGCACTCTTGGAAAAACAAACATGAATAAGAGCTGCTGCAATACGAACAGAATTCCTCTGAGGAAGCACAATTTCTAAGAGACTGTGGAAGAATTGTAATATCTCTCTATACCACCCATTCATCCTTCCATTAATCCATCTTTGTCTGTCTGTCTGTCTGTCTGTCTCTCTCTCTGTGTGTGTGTGTGTGTGTGTGTGTGTCTGTCTGTCTGTCTGTCTGTCTGTCTGTCTATTGTTTTGGGATATTTGTACACTGTGTGAAGATATATTGCTGTGATTGGCTTAATAAAGAGCTGATGGCCATTGACTAGGCAGGAGATATAGGTGGGACTTGCAGGCAGAGAGAGGAAATAGGAGGAGATAACTGAGGCACAGAGGAGACACCAAGAAGACATAGAAGGAATTGGACATACAAAATGAAAGAAAGGTAAAAAGCCACATGGTAAAATGTAGATTAATAGAAATGGGTTAAGTTATAAGAACTAGTTAGGAACAAGCCTAAGCTATAGACCAAGTTATCCTAACTGATTAAGAAGTCTCTGCATCATTATTTGTGATGCTGGCAGTCCAAAGAAAAATTCATCTACAGTCTGTCAAAGGTTAATAACCCTATAACTTGTTTCCCAATCACTTCTCCATCTGATTTTTTTTTTCCAGACAATGTCTCTTAACACAACCTGGAGCTTACTGATTCAACAAGCCTGGCTTAGGCAGGTGGTGGCGCACACCTTTAACCCCAGCACTCAGGAGGCAGAGCCAGGTGAATCTCTGTGAGTTCGAGGCCAGCATGGTCTAAGCGAGATCCAGGATAGGCACCAAATCTACCCTGTCTCGAAAAAAAACAAAAACAAAACAAAACAAAACAAACAAGCAAATAAAGAGAGAGAGAGAGAGAGAGAGAGAGAGAGAGAGAGAGAGAGAGAGAGAGAGAGAGAGAGAACTCAACTAGCTGGCTAGTCAGAATACCCCAGGTCTCCTCCTATCTAATAGCACTAGAATCATAGGAATGTAACACAGCATCCAGGATTTGTGTGGGTGCATGGGATCTGAACCAGGGTTTCACACTTCCTCAGCAAGCACTTTGCTTACTGAGCCATCTCGCTAGTCCCATAATCAGTATATTGTGTAGGATAAGATGAAATATAAGTTAGGCATGGTGGCACATACCCACAATTACAGAATTTGGAAGGTAGGAGCAAAAAAATCAGAAATTCAAGTCTAAGCACTGCCTGGGCTAAGTGAGACCCTATCTCAAATGAAAACAAAATTCATCACTTTTTTAAAATATTAAAAACACACCAGGCACTGGCAGCACACACCTATTTTCCCAGCATGCAGGAGGCTGAGGCAGGTGGATCTCTCTAAGTTTCTAGACCAGTATGGTCTGCAGAGCAAGTTCCAGGACAGCCAGGGATACCCAGAGAAACCTACCTTGTCTCGAAGAAAAAACAAAAAACAAAACAGAACAAAAAACCGGTATTAAAATTTAAAAACATCAACATAAAGACCAGAATGAAAGGATTAAAGCATAGAGCAGGAAATAGAAAACAGGTAAGGTACACTACACAAGGATACAAAATCCATAGTACAGTGCTCACAGAGAAGGGATTCTATGGGAAGGAAATTAACAACAACTCATTATGTACTCATTACATGTTTCTGGAGCTGACATCGAAAACCCACAGACTGACAGTCTTGGGGAAAGGTTCCAAGAATGAAGTCCTAAAGGCTACAAAGAAACCAGCAAATGGTCTGCACATAAAGGGCACTAGAAGTCATAAGGGAACATGATCACGAATGTAGAATCCACCAAAGCTAAATCCACAACAGGAAACAGTAAAGTAACAGTATTGCAGACATTTTGAAAACATACATCAAATACATGCCATGAAAACAGATTGAAACAAAGTCCAGCTGGCTTAGTATTATAGGGAAGTACAGCTTTCTCTCAGTGTTAAAGTGCAAAACTCATATCGCTCTCAGTAATCCTGAGAATTACTGAATCACAGAGCAAAAAGAAGCCTTCAGGAACAACCTTAAAAGAAAGGCTGATGTGGTATCATCTGACTTGGTTGCTCCTATGTCTTTGGATGACCACTGCCATTAACTGGCTTTCCCCTTTGTTGCTTGAAAGTCTATTTGTTCTCATTAATGCAAAGGAGAAGACAGGAAAGAAGACATAAAATTACCAGGCCCAGGATGGACTTCGGCATTGTCTTGCGTGCCCTGTGAACCCTGACATCAGTGCCCGAGGCTGTAGGCTTCCTGTCCTCTGTGTCTGCACTCCCTTCCCCAGGCACAGCAGGTGCTGTGGTTGGTGTCTGAGGAAGTGCACTTGGAGTCCTGCATTTACTGGCCCCTCCAGGAAGAGTTTTTGCCGCATGACCAGGAAGCGAGGAGGCTAGAGTGTTGGGAGTCCTCAAGGGCTGCCCCTGCAGGGCTGGTTTATTTAAGAAATATCCATTGCTGCCAAGGACGGAAGTCTGCATGAAGTCGTCAGCTGTGACATGGTTTTGCTTTCCCACTTCTGAGTCTCTTTCTGAAAGACCATTTTCGGCCACCCGAGATGCTCTGTTGGTACCTTCCTGTGGACTAGCTCTTGTGCTCTCCTGAGTATGTTTGGGTGCATTTGGATGGCTGGTGTCACCGCTCTTTTCACAAGACCCATTGGTTTCTCCATCTGCAGCCATGGGAGTCTCTCCTGTCTGTTTCTCCGTGGAACCTTCATCAGCAGCCATAGGTGTATCTGTGAACAGAGAAAGGAGTATCACAGCTGCTGGCACCCATCAATCCACAGAACTAATAGCAAAAATTACAATTTATTTGGCCAGCATAAACAAAGTAGTCTACAGTGCTAGCATGTAGCTAGTGGGAAAACTCCTGCTTAACATGTACAAGGCCCTGGGTTCAATTCTCAACACAAAAAGCAAAAAACAAAAAACCACACCTGTCTATAAAAATCATTTCCTATAGAAACCAACACTTAAATTCTAATAATAAAACATTAACTTTTGTTTAAGTTTGAGAAGTCAACCTATTTTTTAAAAAGCCTGTATGTTGGAAATTTAAACAGGGATGGGTTCTGGGATTGAGAGCATTTCTTGTTCTTACAGAGTACCTAAATTTGGTTTGCAGCACTCACACTGGGCAGTTCCTAACCACTTCTAACTCCAAGTCGAAGGGAGCTGTTTGGTTGGAACCTATAGCTCGCCCCTGCACATCCAGAAAGCCCCATTCCCCCTCCTCAACCCCGCCTGCTCAGACAGTCTTCAAACAAAGGAAAGCCGCCAAAAAGCCCAGTTCCCCATTCCTGGAATTTGGACTATTGCAACTTCCTCTCCTGTTGCCGCCGGCAGCTGAAATCCATGTTCAACTGCTCAGTTTTTGACCACACTTAGGCACAAGTCCAGCTTGTGGTGAACATATCACCCCTCATCTACAACCTATAAAGTCTCCCTGCTTTAGTTCAGGCATGTGGCTTCTCTGGCCTTGGTCTCTGGGACTGGCAAAAACACTCAGGAGTTTCTTTGCTCAAATAAATCTGTTGTTTGTTACACTTTTCCAATTCACCTTGATCTGGCCTACTGAGTTGGTGGAGAAACTTAGTGAGGAAGAGGGGTGCAGAAAAATCTATAAGGATCCAATTCCCTCTTCTGGTCTCTGGGGCCACCTGTGCTTATGCCCACATATCTACACTTAGAACACATACACATAATTAAAAATAATTAAAAAAAAAAAAAAAAAAAAAAGAGTTGCTTCACAAGCAGCATCACAGAAGCACAAAGCAAAGCCAGAGGGAAGGGGATCACATTCAGTATGTTTTGGATCTACATGTCTTCTCTTATAAGTCCAGACTCCTCTGGCTATTCATTCTATCATGTCCAGGAGAGTAAGAACTTAAAGAGTTTTCTCCAAGAAGACCTACCAAGGGGTTGATGCAGACTCATGATCACAACCTTGGAGGCAGGAGGCACTCTAAAGGAATGCAAGGTTTACCCCTTGACACGCTGTCCTAAGCTCTCCTTTTCACTGCCCCTTACCACCTAACACACGGGTTAATCATTTACCATTAGTTATCTACCCTTCCCAAGAATGCAAGTTCTAAAACAGCCACTCCTTTTCTTCTCAGCACACAAACAAGGCCAGGGAGTAACATATGCAATACATCCTTTCAGAGTGAACAAAGAGGCATTAGTAACTTTTTAGCAAAACAAAATATGTAAAAACTTTCCTTAACTTGAGAGTTATGCAGCAGCTTCTGGAGCCAATGTATATGCAGTCAGAAAGGATAACTCCAAGTCAACAGAAACAGCACAGAGATCCATTAAGGCTTCTAATGTTTGGCACATAAAGAAGGGGTTGAGTGACAGCACCAGTAAGAGAAAGAAAGGCAAAGGCAGTGGCGCAGAGGCTGCTTTCACCTTATCTGATCAAGACACAGCACAAAGTCAGACTGCTGTTTTCAGAGTTAAGTGGCATGGCTGGACTGTAGCTCAGTGGTAAAGTACCCGTCCAGAATACGAAACTGCCTGGGTTGATTCCAAGTACTGCCAAAACAAAGAAAAAGAGAAAGAAAAACCCTACAAAAAGAATGTCATTATCTATGCCAATATTAACTTAGAAATGTAAGATAAAAGCCAGGCATGGTAGTGTACATATTTAATCCCAGTACTCAGGAGGCTAAGGTCAGCCTGGTCTACTATATATTTTGGAGTTCCAGGACAGCCAGAGCTGCAGTGTGTGTGTGTGTGTGTGTGTGTGTGTGTGTGTGTGTGTGTGTGTGTGTGTGTAGAAAAAAATATTTTTTTAAAGCCAAATTACTTAATGTCTATGTACAGAGGAAAACATTTAGAGAGAATGTTCTGGAATCAGGTAACAAAATAACAAAGCTACCAAGTCCCCTCAAATTTAGAAATTCAGTGATATTTTAATTAGAATTCCAATTAACATATTAAAGAACTCTATGACTTAAGCTAAAATATAACAAAGAGAGTTAACTTTCAAAAATGATAAAGTATGCCATGAAAATGAATAGTAAAGGCAAGGAAAACAAGCTCCCTACAGAGAAGACTCACAAGGCAGCCTATATCCACAACATGGACAGTGAGACAGAGCACTGCGGACAAAGGTCCATTTTCCGCAGGCCTGTCTGATGCAGCTGAGGGTACACTGTAGTCCACAGTGCAAGCCTTAGCCAGCCTGTGACATTTAGAAGTCCTGCTGATTTGCACAATGTTCACAGAAAAAATGTAGAGAAACAAACAGTGGTGCATAAACCATCACAAAGTGCATGAATGAACATGGAGTTAAAGGGTTATAATACAATTACAATTCAGGTGCTTTCTGTTATAGTATAAAAAATTGGGTTGTGTTGCTAGGGGAAAAGGCTCAGCAGTTAAGATGACTAAGGCTCTTCCAAAAGACCTAGGTTCAGTTCCCAGCATCTACATAAGCAACTCAAAACTGGCTGTAACGCGTGAAATTCCTGAACAGCCCTGGGCTTTATAAGCACCAGTTGTAGGTAGCCATTTCTCAAATGGTTTCTAAAGCTGAGGAATACTGCATAGTGCTGCTTGTTGATGATATCCTTTCCTATAGCTCCCTCTAAGGCATCCTGGGGGTCTGTCTGGCAAAGGCTCAAGAGTGCCATCTTGGGTGGGACATGGAAGGTCCCGCTTACATTCCTCTCTTGGGAAGAGCAGATGGGAAGAAGAGCTCAAGGCTAGCCTAGGCTACATGGGACCCTGTCTCCAAAAGCTAAAATAATAATAATAGTCTTTTAAAGATGGAGCTGAAGAGATGACTCAGTGGTTAAGGGTACTGGCTGCTTTTCCAGAGGACCCAAGCTTGATTCCCAGCACCACATGACAGCTCACAACTGTCTGTAACCCCAGTTCTGGGGGGTCTAACACCCTCTTCTAGCCTCCTTAGGCAGCGTGGATGCACATGGTGCAAAGACATCATGCAGGCGAAACATTCAAGCACATAAAATAAATAGAAAATAAAAGTTTAAGCCGGGCGGTGGTGGCGCACGCCTTTAATCCCAGCACTCGGGAGGCAGAGCCAGGCGGATCTCTGTGAGTTTGAGGCCAGCCTGGGCTACCAAGTGAGTTCCAGGAAAGGCGCAAAGCTACACAGAGAAACCCTGTCTCGAAAAACCAAAAAAAAAAGTACACACCCAGAGTAAGCTATGGGATCTCATAGCCATGCATATTTAATCTCTGGAGGAGCCACTACACTGTTTTAGGGGGATGGGAGAGTCCAGGCTTGGTGTCTCATGCCTTTAATCCCAGGCAAGGCAGGTGGATCTCTGTGAGTTTGAGGCCAGCCTGGTCTACATAGAGAGTCCCAGGACAACCAGTGATACATAGAGAGCATCTGTCTATTAATTAATTAATTAAATACGGTACTGTTCCCTTCCTCAAAAAAAAAAAAACTGGCTGTAACTCCAGTCCCAGAGTATTTAACATCTTCTTCTGGCCTCCATGGAACTATACATACATGTACAAAGATATACATTCAGGAAAATACTCACATAAAGTGAAAATAAATATCAAAAAAAAAATTTTAATTGTTTCAAAAAGAAATTAGACTATATAGACCAGGCTAGCCTCAAATTCACAGACATCAATTTGCTTCTTGATATGGGATGTTCTGTAAGCTGTGAATGTGTTGCTCTGATTGGTTGGTAAATAAAATGCTGATTGGCCAGTAGCCAGGCAGGAAATACAAGGAGAATTCTGGGAAGTGGAAGGCTGAGTCAAGAGACACCAGCCTGCTGTCCAGGGAGCAACATGTAATAGGACTCAGGTAAAGCCACAGAAAACGTGGCAAAGCATAAGATTAATAGAAATGGGTTAATTTAAGATATAAGAGCTAGCTAGCAGGGAGCCTGCCATGGTCATAGTTTAAAAATAACATAAGCCTCTGTGTGTTTACTTGGGGGACTGGAGTTGGAGAGATTTCTCCCGAATGTCGTCAGGCCAGGACACAGGAAATCTACAGCCTCTGCCTCCCATGTACTGGGACTAAAGTATATACCACCATGCCTGGCCTCTAATTTCATGTACTATTTTTTTAAAAAAAAAATCTCCTGAATTGACAGGTAATAAATTCTTGGGTTAAAAATGCTTATAAACAGTCCCATACCACAAAGCCAAACGTATCTAAAGGTTAATCAAGTATGAAAAAAATAAAATTCAGCACTAACTTTTAAAACAAATACCCAGAGTCATCACACTTAATCTACCCATGAGAGCATCCAACTAGATATGCAAAAAGGCACAATTATAATAACGTCAGCTGGTAGAGCGAGTGCTCAGACGTAAAGGGTAAAGTGATTAAAGGGAACCATACATGTGGGGAAGCAAGAAGACAGCTTTCTCTATCCACCCAAACAGACCTGCAGAGATGAGAACCTACTGTCTGAGAAAATGACCATGTGATGAAATTAATGGCAGATCAAACAGAATACTAGATGAACATCTCAAAGATACAGAGTAAGAATCTATACAAAGAAAAAAAGAAAACTAAAAAGCAAATGAGCTGAGATTTAGTGAAGAGTAAAAGCAGTGTCACATACCTGAAGAAAGGAAAAAAGAAAAATATATTTGAAAGAGCTAATACTTTTAAAAAATATCCATCAAGCAAGGTAAACACAAATACCTCAAACCAATGCACGACATAATCAATGTGTACAAAAAATAGAATTAGCCAGATGTAGTAACAGAGGCCTTTAATCCCAGAATCTGAGATGCAGAAGCAGGTGGAGCTCTGTGAGTTCAAGAATAGCCTGGTCTACTTAGAGTTCCAGACTAGCTGGGTTTACACAGTGAGACCCATCCCAAAAATAAAATAAAAACAAAAACAAAAAAAAGAAAAGAAAAGAAAAAGAAAACAGGCCGGGCGGTGATAGCGCACGCCTCTAATCCCAGCAATCAAGAGGCAGAGGCAGGCGGATCTCTGTGAGTTCGAGGCCAGCCTGGACTACAGAGTGAGTTCCATGAAAGGCGCAAAGCTACACAGAGAAACCCTGTCTCGAAAAACAAAAACAAAAAAAAAGGAAAAGAAAAAGAAAACAGGAGTGGAGAAGAGAAGAAAGGGGGAAACAATATATAAATATCCAGAAAAATGATGCATCACATGCTGTGGGATGGTCTGTATGTCAAATTGTTCTGATTGGTCAATAAATAAAACACTGTTTGGCCAGTGGCCAGGCAGGAAGAAGGTGAGACAAGGAGAGAGGAGAATTCTGGGAAGCGGAAGGCTGAGGCAGAGAGACACTGCCAGCTGCCGCCGTGACCAGCAGCATGTGAAGACACCGGTAAGCCACCAGCCACGTGGCAAGGTATAGATTTATGGAAATGGATTAATTTAAGCTATAAGAATAGTTAGCAAGAAGCCTGCCACGGCCATACAGTTTGTAAGCAATATAAGTCTCTGTGTTTACTTGGTTGGGTCTGAGCGGCTGTGGGACTGGCGAGTGACAAAGATTTGTCCTGACTGTGGGCAAGGCAGGAAAACTCTAGCTACAATCACATACAAAGAAAAAGATAAATACAGACATATTTCAGATTAAACCATAAGCAAGGCAAAAAAGAACATTGTCTTTAAACTGTTCAGAGAAAAAACTACTCGTTTAGTATTATTGTGTATGGCATCCTTCAAATAGCCAGTCAGATAACAAGGGCTGAGAAGAAGATTAAGCACTGTGCTGTAGAGTTTTAACTGTCAATTTGATACAATCTAGAATCACATGGGAAGAGTCAATTATATTTTTGGTTGTAAGTCTAGCCTTTAACGGCTGAGCCACCTCTCCAGTCCGGGAAGAAAGTTTTAAATCAGGAATTATCTAGATCAGGTTGGCCTATAGACGTATAGGATTGTTTTAATTGTTAATTGATATAGGAAAACCCAGCCCATCATAGGTAGCATCATTTCATGGACTGGGCCCTGGACTACATTAGTGAAAGCCAGCTGAGAGCAAAAACAAGCAGGCAGGAGAGGTGTGTTTATTTCTCTGTGTTCTTGGTTGTGAACGTGATATGACAAGCAGCTTGAGTTCCTGCCCTGACTTCTGCAACATGATAGTTAATAACCTGGATTTAAACCCGTTCCTTCCTTAAGTTGCTTTTTATTAGAACAACAGAAACAGTACCAGGACAATCCACTCACAGAAAAGCATTAATAAGGCTGACACTACTTACTACTGTGTAGACAAGTTCAATGACAACATATGAGAAAAATCTATCATGCAAACCTAAAACAGGAGAAAGCTTGTGTGTGTCTAAGAAAGAGACAGAGAGGGAGAATTTAGAAGCCCGAAGAATGTGTTGGATCCCTTGGAGCTACAGTTGTGATAGCTGTGAGCTTATGATAGGCATAGGTGCTAGGAACCAAACTCCAGTTGTCTGGAAAAGCAACAAGTGCTCTTAATCACTGAGCCATCTACCCAACCCGATATCTAGACTTCCTGCAGAATAGCCTGCCTCCTAGAATCACCCTCATACTACCCTCTCTACACCCCACACTCAACCTCCTGGAAACCACTACTATGTCCTCAAAGTTTCTACTTCACTTTGATCAGAATGTCATGTAAATAGAGTCACATAGCTAAGCAGAGGTGGTGCACGCCTTTAATCCCAGCACTCAAGAGGCAGAGAGGCACGCCTTTAATCCCAGCACTCAAGAGGCAGAGAGGCAGATGGATCTCTGTGATTTCAAGGCCAGCCTGGTCTACAGAGTGAGTTACAGGACAGGCAGTCTCCAAAGCTACACAGACAAACCCTGTCTTGAAAAACAAAAAACAAACAAACAAACAAAACAATAAAGCAAAACAACAAAAGACTTTTTAGACCTGGCTTTTTTCATTTTGCAAAATACATTTACACTATGTCCACATTGTTGCATGGACCACACTTTTAATCTACGGTGTGTATCAGAGCTTTTGTGTATCCAGTATGTTATCAGATAGGGCCTGGGTATATGTTCCAGTATAATAAAGACACAATTGTTAGTGTGATTACTCACTTTTTTTTTTCACCTACAGTTTTAAAACAAGGATACACAAGATATTTGATTTCCATACTTTGTTAAGTTTTTCCTTGTCTGGCAAATCTTTTGCAAGTGCTGTGTGTGTGTGTGTGTGTGTGTGTGTGTGTGTGCGCGCGCGCGCGCGCGCGCCTCTCTATTCAGGAATGGGAGAGATAAAAAAAATTACACTGTAATCCTAGGTAAATTCCAAGAAAGTCAAAAGGCAGAGAGAGATAAGAAGAGTGCATGCAGCAAAGCCTCCTCTCCTGTTGGGTGAACTGGCCCTTACCTTCCCTTAGCAGCTCAGTTTTCATGCAGCAATCCTGCTTAGTCTCTTGCTTGGCCAGAACTGCCTGCTGGAGGGGAAGAAAAAAAGACAATAGGCATCAACCAGGATACATCAAGGGCATCTTCAAACCAACTAAGTTATAAAAGTCATCATCTTTCCAAATACGGTTTACTAGCCCATGGATTAGCACAATCACATCCAGGAAGAGGACTGGCATTCAGAAGACAGTTCACAAAACAGTATGCCTAGTTAAGAATGTGTTTATATCCTGCTTACATAAGTAGAAATCTGAAATGCTTTGACTCTATTACAGTAATTCACTTTGATATTGCATCTGTTAACTCTTTTCATTTCCTTTAAAATGAATTTTGTTAATTCTTTTTAAGTATTTCAAGTACCTAACACCTACAAAAAAGTTACAGAAAGCGTTGGGTTAAAAGTATGTGCTTGCCAGGCGGTGGTGGCGCACGCCTTTAATCCCAGCACTCGGGAGGCAGAGGCAGGCGGATCTCTGTGAGTTCGAGGCCAGCCTGGGCTACCAAGTGAGTTCCAGGAAAGGCGCAAAACTACACAAGAGAAACCCTGTCTCGAAAAAAAAAGCATGTGCTGCTATTGGAGGAGGCATGTCCCTGGAGGCTAAAGACCCCACACCATTTTTAGTTCACCCTCTATCTACTTGTGCTTGTGGTTCAAGATGTGAGTTCTCAGCAGCCTTTCCCAGCTGCCTTGCCTGTCTGTTGTCTCAGCCCTGTCTTTACAGACTCGAACCCACTGCAACTGCAAGCCAAAATAAATGTTTTTCTCCTGTTAGAAAAAAAAAAAAAAAGTATGTGCCATCCTTCCAGGACTGGAGTTCAGCTCAAGCGCCCCATGAGGTGGCTTATAACTGCTCTAAGTTCAGCTCCAGGGGAATCAATCCAATGCCCTCTTCTGGACACCAACGATAATACACTCAACTTTTTGTTGTTTGTTTTTCAAGATAATATTCATAACCATATACAGCCAAACACATATACACATAATTTAAAAACAATGCATCTGGCGCAGTGGCATACATTTTTAATCCCAGCACTCAAAAGGGCAGACAGGTAGAACTCTATGAGTTCAAGGCCACCCTTGTCTACATAGTGAAACACTCTCAAAATAATTTAAGTTACAGAAAAATACGTAAATAAGAAAATTCAATTAGACACTTAAATCACTATGTATTTGAGCTTAAGTATCCACCACGTGGAGGAATTTATTATAGTTCCAAGGCCTTAAAAAAACCAAAATCCCACACACCTCCTGGAGCTTCAAGCTACAAAAACTTCCAACTTGTAGACCCTAAAGACATGACCCTCACCATACATCTGATAACCTTTGGAGAACTCCAAAGACTCCAAAAGCTTTTACAGAGCAACCTCAATGAACTACAATTTCTACTTCACCGGAAGTTCCCAAAAGCAAGGTCATGCTCTTCTTTGCACCCAAAGTCAAATGCTCCATCCCTCTTCCCTAGAAACAAGCATTTGCCATCAACTAGTACTTCCCAAATAATCCTCTTTAAAGAACTAGTTAATCTCATTAAAAGACAGGAGCAGGACATCACTTTCTCCTGATCCAAGGCTAGTCCATCCCTCTTCCCAGAAGGACCTACAGTGGTTTTCAGTGTAGTCTAAAGACACTAAGACCAGGTTTCTTAGGTGTTTGTATAGTCACTCAGGGAAGGAGTCCTGTTGGAACTTGCTGTACCTGCTCCTGACCTACAGGGAAACCATGGATACTGATAATCATCTTTGTCAATCATTTGACGTGAAAGTCAGTCAGGACCACTGAGTTTATATCCAGTCCCAGACACATAGACAATTTCAGTAGGCACTGTTCCACACTATCAAGTTCAACTCAGAGTTCTGAGACCAGACAAACTAAATGTGGTTTTACATCTTCAAAGACTGGTGAACAGTGACAGTGATACAAAAGACTACATGTGACACAAACCTTAACACTGAGGCAAAATCATCTCCAATTCTTTTAAAGAAAAAGCTCACAAACCCGTTGTGATGGTTAATACTGATTAACTTGACAGGATCTAAAAATCACCAGAAACAAACCCCTGGACATGTCTACAAGGGATTTTCTAGACTAGGTTAAGTGAGGTGGTGTGACATCTACCTTGAATGATCAATTTGTCACAACCTAGAATCATGAGAGAAGAGAGCCGAAATGTGGAATTGTCTACAATGGGTTAGTGTTGGAATGTGGTTCAAGAATGGAGTCATATGAAGGGAATTCTGAGTGCTCATGAGAAAACTCCAATAAAACAAGAAAAGAGTCTTGTGACCTCAGTTTCTTCAAAAACACAAAACTGTCCTTGCAATGTGCTGTTGTGTCCCTCCCAGGTATAGTAGATAAGAGTGAGTTTAATTTATTCATTACAACTGGCTATTATTATTTGTTGATATGCCTCTATGGAAAAAAAAAAAACATGGTTTAGCCACATGTGGTTTGTCTTTGTAATTGACCACCTTACTCTTGTGATTCTTCTTAACCCTCAAGAGTATAAATTGTCTGATGCTCTGAATAAAGTTAGTGCATAAGACTTTAGACTTTAGTCTGCCTCTTTTTTTAGGCTCCACTCTCCCAGGACCTACCACCAGTAGAGCAGTAAACAGGTTGGTCTGTGAAGAACTGTCATAGTTAACAGATATGGGAAGATACAACCTAATGTGGGCAGCACCATTCCTGAGGCAGAGGTCCTAAGCTGTGTAAGAGTAGAAAAATAGAGCTTAAGGCAAGCAAGCACGTATGTGTACTTTCATTGTTCTTTCTCTGCTCTTCAATGTGGATGTGATGTGAGTAGCTGCTTCTTTCCTGTCTTCACTCCCACAATAATGGACTGTAACCCAGAACTGTTAGTTAAAATAAACACTGTTTCTCCTAAGTCACTTTCTTGCCAGGGAATTTTATCACAGCAACAGAAATGAAACTAGAACAGGTGGGAAGGTAAGATTCCGTGAATTGAAATCCTGGGCTGAGGAAAAGCAAAGCAGCAGAGCAGCAGCATTCTTCTCTCTGCTTCCTGACTGACTACAGTGTGAGCAGCACCTCAGCCTCCACCCACCTCTACTGTCCTACTATGCAGGCTGTGTACTCAAACTGTGAGTCAGAATAAAGCCTTGCTTCCTCCAGTTGGTTCTGTCAGGCACTCTGTCCTAACAGTACATAAAGTAACTATACACTCCTGCTCCTGCTGGAGGAAAAGAAGCAAAGGCAATACTCTGGCAAACACGCCCAGGTCTAGTTGGCACCCTTTGTCCCTTTACCCTGTCTTGTTTTCCATTAGTCTGTCTCACCGTTTGGTTCCATGGACAGCAATGGTCTTGTACCTCTAACATGTCTACAATGACCAGCAGGAAGGAGGAGGAAAAGTTGGCAGGGATTTCCCAAGAGTCAGCAGAGGTATCCTTCAAGCCTCTACCTCTGCTCTCCACAGAGATGATGGCACTCTAGGAATAGCCCAGTTATGCAATCAGTACCCGCTGCTCTAAAAGACTCACTGTTAAAGGCTTATTCTCTCACTTGTGCATATATGAAAGGATATAGTGTCTCCAACCTTTTCCTGACTCTTTTTGCTTCCTGGCTGCCATGAGAGGAGCAAGCACAGATATGCAATGTCCCCGAGGTAGTGCTGAAGAATGACAACCACATCACAAGAGCACAGCAATGCCTGAAAAACTCCTGCTGCTGCTAAAGTCTAGACACTTGCAGCATCAAAAGAGAAGGATCATACCCCTCTAACACAATGATGATGAGCAAGCTCATATAAATACTAAATAAATGAATGGGTAAAAAGTAAATCAAGGCAAAGTTCTTCATACTAAATGTCAACCAGTGAACACAAACAGAAGATGGGAGTTAAAAGTTATCTCCTTACAACACCAACCAAGTCACCATTTTACCAAAATCACCATACTTGTTCAAATCTGATGCATTAATGAATACTAAACCTATTAAATCAAAGTTTGGTCTTTAAAAAAAAAAAAAACCAAGGTATAAGCCAGGTAAAATGGCCCACCCCTATGATTTCAACATTCAAAAAAAAGCAAAATTTATTTTGAGTTAAAGGGAAACCTGGGCTCATAGCAAGACTCTGTTTCTCGAGGAGAAAAACAAGGGGGGAGGAAGGAAAGAAGGGAGAAAAGGAAACCAAAACTCAGGAGTATTCTCATCATCTCAAAGCATTCTTTTTTGTTTTGTTTTGTTTTTTTTGTTTTTTTGAGACAGGATTTCTCTGTGTAGCTCTGGATGTCCTGGAACTTGTTTTGTAGACCAGGCTGGCCTCAAACTCACAGAGATCCGCCTGACTCTGCCTTCCCAGTGCTGAGATTAAAGGCATGCGCCACAACCGCCGCCACCATCACCTACTCAAAGCATTCTTAATCACAATGAAAACTGTAGTAGAATATTATTTTAAGGTGTGTTACTTTTGTTTATGTTTATATGCAGCTGTGTTACTGTGCCTGTCTAAAACACTGATGGTCTAATAAAGAACCAAATAGCCAATAGCAAGGCAGGAGAGAGGATAGGCAGGGCTGACAGGTAGAGAAGATATATAGGAGAAAGCTGGGAGGAGGAAGAGGAAAAGAACTAGCCAGAGAAGGAGGAGGACCCAGTGGCCAGGCACCCAGCTACACAGCAAGCCACATAGTAAAAGTAAGATTTACAGAAGTAAGAGAATGGAAAAAGCCCCAAGGCCAAAGATAGATGGGATAATTTAAGGAAATCTGGTAAGAACTAAGCCAAGCTAAGGCCAGGCAATGGTAAGTAATAATAAGCCTTTGTGTGTGTGATTTATTTGAGAACTGGATGGCAGGCCCCTCAAAAAAGAGAAAAAATAAACACCATTTGAAAACAACACCAAAAAAAAAAAAAAAAAAAAGACAATTACCTCAACTATATGGAAAAACCTATCTTGACAAAGTCAGAACCTTACTTGATGAACTTGATGGACACAATTCACACACTTTTGCCGTTTCCTGCATGATGCTATAACCTGGAACCAATTACACAAAAGTGCACGGCAAATTCAAATTGAGAAGCCCTATAGAAAACAGGTGGCCTATACTTGTCAAAACTGCTCATCCAGAAGCTGGAGAGGTGGCTCAGTAGCTAAGAGCACTGGTTGCTCTTCTGGAGGAGGCAGGTTTGATCCCAAAGGACCTGTGTTAAATTCCCAGTGCCCACATGATAGCTCACAACAATCTGTAACTACAGTCCCGGGGGATCTGACACTCTCTTCTGGTCTCTGCAGGCACTGCACACATGATACAAAGGTGATACACGCAAGCAAAACAGGCATTGCATAAAATAAATAAGTAAATATTATAAACATTTCTTTTTACTATTATGGTATATGTGTTGTATATGTGGGTATAGGCACACATGTGCATGGCACACAGACAGAGTTCAGAGGATAACTTTCAAAATTACATTTTTCTCCTCTACAGTTGTATCCAGGAATACAACTCAGGTCATTAGGGTCATGCAGCAAGCACCCTTACCGACTGAGTGATCAAACTGATGCAGCCCTCCAAAAAGAGACCTTCCGGAGATATTTCTAACCCTAAAACGGTGCTTTCCTTTTCTTGCTTTCGTTTTTTAACATTTATTGTGTGTCTGTTTGTGTGGTGCATGCATGCCTTCAGAAATCAGAGGACACTTGAAGGAGTCAGTTCTCTCCTTCTATCATGTGGGTCCCAGGGACTGATTGTTTTTAAATAAAGACAACATATACATAGCATTACAACTGAATGAACTTTCCTCATGAATGACAGAAAAGTTACAAGTACCTATTTATCAAGTCTAACATAAAACAACTTTGCATCAAATACAATTTGTTAAAATACAGTTAACCTAAATTTCACAACAGATTCAAGATGCTTTTTAAAAAGATACTTTTCTATATTAGGAAGTACATATCATTAAACTAAAAATTTCCATATATCATTAACTTCAAATTTATTAAAGGGTCAAATGCTACTTTTCCAGGAAAATGACCAAGCATTTCTGGCATTTAACTGCCTGCTCCTGCATTCCTTCGTTGTATCTGCATATCACGCACATCTGACATCACCTAACAAACAGGACACTATGGCATTCTGTAATCTGCCCTGTCAACAATCCATTAGAGACAAGAACTCAACTTCTGCAAAAACTCATTTAGAAGAGTAGTTCCTATGAGAAAGAGTCTTTTTGATCAAAGATGAGTAGCCCACCAAAGAGTTAGCAGTCTATGAAACTCTCCCTGCCTGTACACCCAACCCTCGCTCCACACCAGACATTCCTGAAATTTGGTTCTATCATGCCCTTTTTCCTTTTGTGCTGATTATGAATTAGTCAATCACATCATATTGTGAGGTGGAGCTCCCACAAATGGACGGAAACACAGTCACCGGCCTACATTAGGACAAAAGCTAAATAAAATCTCCACTCCTGTGCACTCACTCATTTATTTAGTTTGGATTGTTGGGTACCCTTTGCAAAAGCAAAATTATCTTGCCAAGTTACTTTCACTTTGTTGATGTGTCTCTTTGTGTGACACCAGGAATATTCTAATATTCTTTTCCAACATCCCTTCAAATGCAATCATTTTATTCTTCAATGCCTTAATCTACCACAGCATAACCTGCCTATCAACTGAGTATTTTGTCAGCCAACTAATAACAGTAGTTCTTGGGGGATGGGGTTAGTAAAAGTTTCTTGATTCTGCACAGAATCTCCGATGATTACTAAAAAGCTGAAGAGAGCCCAGCAGTGGTGGCGCACAACTTTAATCCCAGCACTTGGGAGGCAGAGGCAGGTAGATCTTCAGCTTGAGTTCCAGGACAGGCTCCAAAGCTAGAGAAAGAAACTCTGTCTGGAAAAAACAACAACAACAACAAAAAAAAAAAAAAAAAAAAAAAAGGCTGGAGAGAAGCAAAAGAAGGCTTTACTTGGTCATAAGCTGGGCCAGCACAGCAGCCACATCCTCTCTACTGGCCAGGCTGAGAAAGCCACAAACAGACGATGTCCACGCAGAACAGGTTAGAAGATAACATCATTTCATCCCAGGACTCTTCTGCTCACCAGAAAGCTGTGCTCTGAAAGGTGACTAAAAGGCTGGCTGAGCCTGCTTTCTTTAAGACACATGAATAGCCTGGGTAGAAATATCTTCTTGCTATTCTCATTGGCCCTACCAAGAACATAGTATACAACCCAAAAGAAGAATTTCTCATCTCAGTATCATCGTTTGTAGTGGGTAGCCATTCCAGCTTTGGTCTGGAAGTTCCAACCCCCATTGAGGCTTTGTTAACTATCACGCCTACAAGGCGGGGCCAAGAGAGGGCCCTGAAGACCAGATCCGGATACGCCACTTGTGTCCTGGACACTGGACGCTGGACACTGGAGGTAGACCAAGCAGAGTTCTCCAGAGAACACTGCCGGACTGCGCTGTGTCTTTCCCAGACCCTGCACCTACCTATCCCTTCATTTGTAAGATACGCCACTAAATAAATCTTCCTTTTAACTACGTGGGGTGGCCTTAATAATTTCACCAATAACCATTTTAACGACAAAAAAATATCCTTACATGAAG
The DNA here is from genome assembly GCF_004664715.2 of Peromyscus leucopus. NCBI lineage: Eukaryota > Metazoa > Chordata > Mammalia > Rodentia > Cricetidae > Peromyscus > Peromyscus leucopus. Next base: position 15,328,222 of record NC_051066.1, on the reverse strand, counting down.
GTAAAACTAAAATCCTACCAGGTGTGGTGGTGGTGGTGGTGGTGGTGGTGGTGGTGGTGGTGGTGGTGGTGGTGGTGGTGGTTGTGCACACCTTTAATCCCAGCACCCAGGAAGCAGACAGGCAGGAGGGTCTCTGTGAGTTCCAAGCCACCCAGGGCTAAACAGTGAGACCTCTCAAACAGACAAATGTAAAATCCTTAAAGTTACTGAAATTTAAATGGCTTCAAGGTCTTCAAAACAGTGGGAATGGGGGAGGTGAGCCCCCACTGTGCCCTCCCTTGAAGGAAGACTGGAACCAAGACAATGATGGGTCGATAATGACCCATCCTGACCAGGACCACATCTTGACTGCTGAATTATCCATATCTCTTGCCTTAAACATTCACAGTCATTTTAGGACCCTGGGTCACTAGATCTCTTCCCAATTTGGCCACATTTAATTTTTTTTTTTTTTTTCTGTTTTTCTTTATCAACTTGGCTCTTCTACAAGAATGGCAAAAGCTAGCTTGTGAGGGAGGCCAGGGGCACATGACTCCAGTAACAGTCCTAAAACTAGTTCTGTCCCAAGGGCAGATCCCTCTAGTACTAGGAGTTCCTGCTCCACAGAGCTCAACCACAGCACATGGGTTCAAAATCCTGCTGTTTCACAGATTCAACTCTGGCATCTGATGCTACTGACTAGGACTTTCCAGAAAGTGGTAGAACTCACAGACAGGTAGGTGTATACAAGACTCCAGGCCACTCTCCATCTTCAAGCTTGTCTGCCAGGACACTCCAAGCTTTGTCCCACCCCTTCACATATGATTTCCCACCTTCTCTTGAAGCCATCGACACATCTGGTTATATACCTTAAAGATCAGGCAAATGCAGAGAAAGCCAACTATAACTGGTATATGGGTCTTGGTTTAAAGAAGTCTAAGCCAGTTCAGGAGAGATCAGGACATAGGATTCCTTATCAACAGGGCAAGGTGGGAAGATAAGAGTGGCTGAATAAATTCCTCTGAAAGGAAGATGGGAGGAAGTCAAGAAAATGTTTCTGCAGGGAATTGACACCCTTGGCACTTTGGCCTCCAAGTATTTCTATCCACTATTTGTTCTAGGGAACAGGTCAGCTTTTGCATATCTACCCATCCTCAAGGACAGCCACAGAGCAGGAAAACATTAAGGAAGGGAAACTTCTAGCACTCTGTAAACTTGTTCTGGGGATTTTACAGCAGAGTATGATCTCAGCATTTTACAGTGGGGGGAAGGGGTGGGTGGTGGTTAAGAGGAGACTCTTATCCCTATACAGAGGGCATAGCCAGCTGGACTTTCTTCACATACAGGGCAAAGATCACCTTCTCTATCAGAGAGCAGAGACTTTGGGGTCTACTAAAAATAAGAAAAATGTCAATGTGTTGGTTTGAATGAAAATGGCCCTATGGTTCCTAGGAAGTGGCACTATAAGGAAGTATGGCCTTGTTGGAGTAAGTGTGTCACTGGGCGTGGGCTTTGAGGCTTCAAGTGCTCAAGCCAGACTCAGGGACTGTCTCTTCCTCCTGCCTGCCAAACCAGATGTAGAACTCTCGGTTCTCTCTCCAGCACCATGTCTGCCTACATGCAGCTATGCTCCACCATGTCGGTAATGGACTAAAACCCTGAACTATAAGCCAGCCCCACTTAAATGTTTCCCTTTATAAGAGTTGCTGTGATCATGGTGTCTCTTCACAGCAATAAAACCCCAACTAAAAGAGTCAAATTCTGGCTTGCCACTGACTTCTTTCTGCCTCAGTTTAGCTGGGTGCTCACAGGTTAGAGTTAGCTCCTCCTCAAGAACTGAGAGTACCAAGGAAATATGCAAGATGTAAACAGTTCTCAAAAAGAGGAGCATCTTTAGCTCAGCAATCACAGAGACCCAAAGCACTCTTCTTCCCCTAAGTCTCCACACACCAGATTCACCAGCTAATTATCAAAGGAGTGGGGGTGGGGGAAAGAACCCTTTCATTGTCTGAGATTTTTCCCCCTTTTGTCTTTTTGTTTTTTCCCTTGGCAGAAAAAAAGAGTCCATTCCTAAATTTGGAATATATAATTGATATCCAAAGTAGCCCCAGAAATTACATTTAAGGAATTTTAAAATCCAAAACAGATTCCTTTCCCATCTACTTAACCCTTCACTGGTCTTTCTACTAAGAAACAAACTCTCCACCCCCCTGACCCCACCCCCTGCCTCTAACAAGGCTTCATTCAGTCACTCACTGCACTTTCCCCAAAAAGGCAGGACTAAGATATATTCTTCTATGGGTATCCCCCCAGCAATCGTACCCAGACACTGGGGTCTATGTTCTCTCACCTTCACGCTGATGGACCCCATAAGTGCACAGACCAAGAGAATATGGTGCAGTAAGTCCCATGTGTGGTGGTATTGTGTTCCCCAAAATATTGTGCACCCTAATAAACTTATCTGGGGTCAGAGACAGAACAGCCACTAGATACAAAGGCTAGAAAATGGTGGATCTCTGTGAGTTCAAGGCCACATTGGAAACAGCCAGGCATGGTGACTCACGCCTTTAATAATAGAAAGCGAGCCTTTAATCCCAGGAGTGGTGGTAGAAAGCAGAAAGGTTTATAAGGCATGAGGACCAGAAACTAGAAGCATTTGGCTGGTTAAGCTTTTAGGCTTTGAGCAGCAGTTCAGCTGAGATTCATTCTGGATGAGGACTGAGAAGCTTCCAGTCTAAGGAAACAGGATCAGCTGAGGAACTGTTGAGGTGAGGAAGCTGTGGCTTGTTCTGCTGCTCTGATCTCCCAGCTTTCACCCCAATAACTGGCCTCGGGTTTGATTTTATTAAAAAGAACTTTTAAGATTTCTGCTACACCCAAACTATGGCATTAGCACTGCCCCTCTGCCATACTGGCTACCACAGTACTGCCCGGCCACCATGGATGAGCAGCCCCATTCACACACAAGAGGCTGCAGATGTTCCAATCAACAACATAACAGTGAGCAAAACCACACATCTAAGCATAAACAAGCCTTCAGATGAGTTCAGCCCAGTGCCGAAGGCTTCCAAGCCCAGGATCTAGACTCATGAACCAGAAAAATAACCACACACATACTCAAGTCCCTTGTCTGAGCCTTACGGTTATTTCAACCACTAAACTACATGGCAGGGTATTATGTGGCACTCTTCCTTCTACCCACCCCCACTTCCTAACTACTACAGATCCCTCCCAGTGTGAAAAGGGAAGACATCTGTGCTGCTAGCAGGAGTCTGGCACACAGAACTCATCTGACAACCCAAACTCTATGTGCACTGGCCACTAATGTCCTGGGCTATAATGACCTAGGCTAAACAGCCCTGTCAATAGTCACAGGAAATGTAATTATAGAAAAGATGAGCAAATCAATTATTTAAGCAGTTAGACTGGCCATCATAAGGAGATCTGAAAGGGACAGTCACTAAGCAGGAACAAAGACAAGTACAGCCTGTAGCCCTTCTTCTATAAACACCCTTTTAAGGCTAGGAAAGAAAAACAAAAGCTACATAGTTATGGGAGCAGAGTTATGTAATTCCTAGCAACAGAAAGGCTAAGACAGAAGGATCAGTAGTTTGAGGCCAACCTAGGCCACAGAATAAGACGCTGCCTCAAACAAAACTCTGTACAACTCAGCTATGACTAGAATGAGCTCTGACAGCAGAGAGTTAAATGAAACATGTACATGTTAATTTGACTTTCCCTTAGACTCACAAGGGAAGACATATTTCCAGCCACCAACAAGTATGTGATTTTCCCTTAATTTAATATAGAACAAATAAGATGAAAACTCATAGAATCTACTCTTTTGGTTTGTTTGCTGTTGTTTGGTTTTCCTCTATCTTTTATTTTTATTTTATTCTGTATTGTATTTTATTTTAGAACTGAAAGATTGAATTTTTGGCCTTGCCATGCTAGACAAGTGCTCTACTACTGAGCTATACCCATAGCTATCTTTCTACATTAAAAGAAAAAATATACAGCCTACAGTAGTTTGAAAGAACATGGTCCCCAAAGGGAGTGGCACTAATGGGAGGTATGACCTTTGTTGGAGTAGATGTGGTCTTTTTGGAAGAAGAGTGTGACACTGTGGAGGCAGGCTTTGAGGTCTCATGTATGCTCAAGCCACACCCAGTGAGGCAGAAAACTTCTGTTGCCTGTGAGTCAAGATGTAGAGCTCTCAGCTCCTTCTTTAGCACCACATCTGCCTGCCCACTGCCATGTCCTGCCATGATGACAATGGACTAAACCTGTGAACTGTAAGCCACCCCAATTAAAATGTTTTCCTTTGTAAGAGTTGCAGTGGTCATACTTCCTAGCAATAGAAAACCTGACTACAACACAACTTCACTAAACTGTCCTGATTTAGCCTTTGATTTTGTGATCCTCATGCTTCAGCTTAGTGAATAGCTAGGATTATAGGCCTGTGCCACCAGGTACAGTCCTTTTGAATTTGATTGGTACAATGACGACACTTTGATTTATGGACAAATGTAAGTTTCCGGCCTTTCCAAGCTAACAGCTTTCTTCCCAGACAGTCCCTATATTATCACAACAGCATAGGGCATCTGCCTGGTCACCACATCAGCCTGTTTCCCATGAAGGCAGTTCCTGACCCCACAGTATGTAATGTGTGTTCATGCTTATCAACAAGCTGCTGCCAGGCACTTGTACCTACTTTGCCTACACAGCTGTGAACAGGGAAGCCCATATTCCCTCTCCCTTTCCCTTAATGTAATATAGAACAAATAAGATGAAAACTCACAGAATCCAGTGGAAGCCACAAGGCTACTGACCACCAAGAATGAATGCATCAAGGAAGGCTGAGGAAATAGTTCCTTCAGTAAAGTGCTTGCAGGCTAGGAGCCTGAGTTCAATCCTCAGCACTCTTGTAAAATGTTTGGAGTGGTCGTGGGTACTTACAATCTCAGCACTAGGGAGGCAGAGACAGGCAGATATCTGGGGCCTTTCTAGTCAGCCAGTTTAGTCTAACAAGCAAGACCGAGGTCCCCATAAGAGACCCTGTATCAAAAAACAAAGTGGATAGTACATGAGCAACACCACCCAAGGCTTACCTCTGGCCTCTACACACAAGTGTGAACTCCAGGTCAGATGGGGGGCAGGGAGGGGAGACTGACTGAGACTCCAAGGAGATATGGCAGTAATAGTGACTGCCTAACACGAGCAAGCCCTAGGTTTGATCCCATCACTACAAACACAAAAAGTCTCAGAGAAAGAAGTTTGAGCATTTTGATATCCGTATCATGAAACCTTGTTGTGAAATAATCTTTTTGTACACTGTGAGAATTTGTCACTCAGACTGGGTGAATGGCCAATACCTAGGCAGGATTTTCAGGCACACAGGACAGTGGGAAAAAGAAGGTGCCAGGACTCAGAGGAAGCAATGTAGGCAGTACAGAGTAAAGGTAATAAGGCACGAGGCAGAAAGTAAATGAATAGAAATGCGTAAGTTATAAGAGCCATTTAGAAACAAGCCTAAGCTATAGGTCGGAGCTTTCATAATTAAGAATAAGTCCCCTTGTCATGATTTGGGAGCTGGCTAGTGGAACAGAACAACTACAAAACCTAGATAACTTCAGTTCTACTCTAGAGATCTACTTATTAGCACTTGTGTGTTTGCCAAAGTTTTCATAATGAAAACCTATAATAAGGAGGGAAGAATGCCATGTGCCTCACAAATGCATCTGTTTTATGAAAATTGGTATCAGAAACCCAACAGCTCCATTCTACAGGATACTGACGGGCTCCTGGCCAAGTTAGTGGTATGAGAGACCACAGTGGGGAAGAGAGACTGTTGTCATACACACAAAGACGCAAAAATGTTAGGAGCCTGCTGAGAACACATTAATAACACAACAAAAAGGCATTCTGAGCTAAGCAGAAGAGATCTACAAGCAGTAGATGCTAAAAAAAATTACTGGTCATTTTACATTTTGCCAGCTGTAAAAACAGCATTGTGCTTTGACTTTTTTAAAAAATATATTTATTTTATTTAATTTGTATGTGGTGTGTGTGTGCACGCTCGCAGAGGTGAGAAGACAACTTGGGGGAGTCAGTTCTCTCCTTCCAACACGTGGGTTCCAGGGATTGAACTGAGAACTTATATAGTCAGGCTTGGCAATGGGTGCCTTTATCCACATCTCATCAGCCTGACTTTTCTTAAAGTTTACATTTTTAAGAATATGTAGTGTATTAGTCACTGTTCTTCTTTGAAGTAGCTCCATGACCTAGGTAACTATTATAAGGGAAATCGTCATTTACTTAGGGGCTTGCTTACAGTTTCAGAGGTTTAGTCCATTATCATCATGGCAGGGAGCATGGCAGTATGTAGGCAGGCACTGGAGCAGTAGCTGAGTTCTATGTCCTGATCCATAGGCAGAGAGATACTGAACCTAGTATGAGCTTTAAAAACTTCAAAACCCACTGGTAGAATTTGCTGAAGGAAGCAGAGGCAGACTAGGCTACACTTTGGCTAGGCATGGTAGCACACACCTTATATTCCAGCACTGGGGAGGCAGAGGCAGGTGGATCTCTGTGAGTTCCAGGACAGCCAGGATCACACAGGGAAACCTTGTGTGTAGGGGGTGGGGGTGGGGGAACAACAATAAAATAGGCCTTCGAAGCCCACCCCAAGTGACACACTTCCTCCAACAAGGTCAAACCTCCTAATCCTTTTTAAATAGTGCTACTCCCCGGAGACCAAGCATTCAAATATTTCAGTCTATGGGGGCCATTCTTATTCAAAACATCACATGCACTAAGAACTTAAAGGTGAAAATTTTATGACATCTCTAATATTAGAACCCTGAGCAACAACAGCAAAAGGTCCAGAAGGAAAGAAGACAGACGCTATGGTAAAATACTGCAATCATCACACAAATTCTTTGTTTTCTACTTCATACAGTATTCAGATTGAATATTCATAAACGTCTAATTAAAAACTGCATCTAAAACACAAGATATGTAAGTGCCTTCTTTGAACCAAAATGGAAAAAAATAACCATGAGATCAGCATGGCTCCATACTAGAAAGATGTCACCAACAAAACAAAACCTGGGCTTACAATCAGACTGGCTAGCTTGCAATCTCAGCTCTACAATTTAGTAGAATTATAACCTTAGTAAAATAGAGTAACTATAAAAAACCCAGCTCCCCACCCCCACCCCCACCCCCGCCAAAGGAATTGGTGCTACAGAGGAGTTAATTCTGAACAAATAAAGTCTGTTTTGGTAAAAAAAAAAAAAGAGGGGGGGAGGGAGAGAAGGGAGGGAGGGAAGGGAGGGAGGGAGGGAGGGAGGAAGGAAGGAAGGAAGGAAGGAAGGAAGGAAGGAAGGAAGGAAGGAAGGAAGGAAGGAAAAGAACAGCATAGAGTTCTATGAGACAAAATGATGTTTAGAACTACTGATGATACACAAGCATTCAATAGACATCTACCATTATTATAAATCAATATATTTACTTAATACAAAATTTAAAGCTGAGAAGTAGTGGCGCATCCTTTAATCCCAGCACTTGGGAGACAGAGGCAGGAAGATATCTGAGTTCGAGGCCAGTCTGGTCTACAGAGCAAGTCCAGAACAATCAGGACAACACAGAGAAGCCCTGCCTCAAAATAACAAAATAAAATAAAGTCTTTAACATCTGCCACATGCTAAACAGAACTCCCATCTTGTTATCCAAACCAAATTGCTCAACATGAACTCCAGTCTCTGGACTCTGGTCTCACTTAGCAAACCTCCCCCAAGTGAAAACAGTACCTACAGTCTCTGCCATAACTTTTTTTTTTTTTTGGTTTTTCAAGACAGGTAGCTTTGCGCCTTTCCTGGAACTCCCTCTGTAGACCAGGCTGGCCTCGAATTCACAGAGATCCGCCTGCCTCTGCCTCCCAGTGCTGGGATTAAAGGCGTGCGCCACAACCCCGCGGCCATAACCTCTTCTTATGATGAACCTTCTTCACTACCTTCCTTTTTGGTTTTTCCTTATTTTGAGACGGATATTACTATATTCCAGGCTGGTCTCAAACTCTTGGGCTCAAGTGATTCTACTGCTTCAGCTTCCCAAGAGCTAAAACAACAGGTACATTCCAACATGCCCAGCTACCATCTTCCCCTTAAAATAAGAGAGAAGAAGAAAACAAAGACAAACAAACAAACAAAAAACAAAGCTGTAACTGCTATGTTAAAAAGCTGTTGGAGTAGGTTGGGGATTTAGCTCAGTGATAGAGCACTTGCCTAGCAAGCGCAAGGCCCTGCGTTCGGTCCTCAGCTCTGGAAAAAAAAAAAAAAGATTAATTTTAGGGGCTGGAGAGATGGCTCAGTCTTACAGAGGTCCTGAGTTCAATTCCCAGCAACTACATGGTGGCTCACAACCACTTGTAATGAGATCTGGCCTGCAGGGACACATGCAGGCAGAATATTGCATTCATAACAAATGAATGAATGAATGAATGAATGAATGAATGAATGAATGAATGAATGAATGAGTGAATGAAAGCTGTTGGAGGAAGACTAGACAGATGGCTCAGCAGTTAAGAGCACTGTCTGCTTTTCCAGAGAACCTAAATTCGATTCCCAGTACCCATGTGGAGGTTTACAATTGTCTCAAACGCCAGGAATTCTGGCACCCTCCTCTGGCCTCTGCAGAAACCAGGCACACACAAGGCACACAGACATACATGTACATGACATACACATAATATAAAAACTAACTCGTTGTATCCTTACTTCCTGCAGCATATAAACAATATAAACCCAGACAAGCAGGCAGAGAGGCATGATTCATCCAATTCCAGTACAAAAGGGCAATCTTTCCTGGATGAAATTCTGACTTTTTTTTTATGCCTTTCCATGTGTCTATACACATCATTACCTCCCTCTACCTTTTTTACTCCCTGAAAAATGCCCTCACCTGCCTTGCCCTGTCTTCCTGCATCCATTCCCCTCCCCATCAGCCAACTATGATACTGGCTCCACTTCCTATAAGCCCCAAGCAGTCTGGGTTGGTATGACCATAGCGGCAGTAGACACAGAGCACTGGGTCTTGGCTACTTGATGGAAACAGAGAACATGCTTGAGGACATGCACTACTCTCTAACACACACAAGCACATCACATAACCAACAACATACAAGGGCATCTGAGTCTTCCCTGGATTCTCCCAATGACTCTGTCCTAGTGACGCACACAAAAGACACTTTTACCGGGCTGGAGAGATGGCTCAGTGGTTAAGAGCACCGACTGCTCTCCTAAAGGTCCTGAGTTCAATTCCCAGCAACCACATGGTGGCTCACAACCATCTGTAATGAGATCTGGTGCCCTCTTCTGGCCTGCAGGGACACATGCAGGCAGAATACTGTATACATAATAAATAAATCTTTTTTTTTTTTTTAAAGGACACTTTTACCTAATGTTTGTTCTTTTACAACTGTAAGAACTCCTTTCTAATATAGAAAGAAATGTGGGTTAGAATCAAACATAATGCCCAAAGATCCCAAGAAATATTCAAAGGTCCATGCAAGTGGAATGCTAAGATTGGCCCTGCACCTGGAGTAGTATCACTGATACTCTGCATGATTTTCATTTATGTCATTTCTAATTTTTCCAGAGACCAATCAACCTTCTCATTAGTTACTGCTGACTATTTTTGCATGTCAATAGAATCAGAAATTTCCTGTGAATGTTTATTCAACATTATTTCACTGAAAGTTTCTGAATTCAAGAAGAAAGGGAATAAAATAAGGAGAACCAAGAAGCTCGGTACCATGGTCCAAATAAAGGGAACAGGGTAGCCTGTAATAGGAATCTTAAAAAGTTCTTATTAATAAAATCAAACCTGTGCCAGGTATTGGGGTGTACACTGGAAGATCAGAGACAGAACAAGCCACAGCTTCCTCACCTGGCCAATTCCTCAGGTGATCTTGTTTCCTCAGACTGGATGCCTCTGAGTCCTCATTCAGAATGAATCTCAGCTGAACTGTGTTGCTCCAAAGCCTAAAAGCTTAACCAGCCAAATGCTTAACCAGCAAAATGCTTCTTGTTTCTGGTCTTCACGCCTTATATATCTTTCCTTTCTACCGTCACTCCCTGGGATTAAAGGCTCACTTTCTGGGATTAAAGGCATGTGTCACCATGCCTGGCTGTTTCCAATGTGGCCTTGAACTCACAGAGATCCAGAGGGATTTCTGACCCTGAAACGCTAGGATTAAAGGCGTGTGCTACCACTACCAATCCTCTGTTTAATATTGTGGCTGTCCTGTTCTCTGATCCTAGATAAGTTTATTAGCGTGCACAATATTTTGGGGAACACAATACCACCAGAGTAGCCAAGGCCAAGAGTAAGCCAGTTCTCATCATCATAATACAACACCCATCAGGATAGCTATAACAAAGATGTACAATGGCAAGTCGCGATGAGGATGTGGGGAAATTAAAACTCACGTTCACTGTTGGCAAGAAAAGAAATTGGTGCCATCACTGCACAAAACAATACAGCAGTTCCTAAAAACAATAAAAACAGAATTACCAGCTAGCTACCTGGATCCATCTTAGGGCCCTTTATCAGAGCAAACTGTGGCCCTGTGCCTCTGCCTGGCCTTTGTGCCCAACAGAATGCTAGTACTTGGACCAGGTAGCATAGTGGGAAAAAATGCAGCGTAAGTTTTGGGGGAAAACCTATACTTCTTTGTTATAGTTGTGATTGCATGCTCACTGAGATAGGACAGGCAACCAAGACTGAGCTGAGAATGGGAAGAAGTCCTTAGGAGCAATCCCATAGTGGCTGTCTTTCTCTATATGGAATTGGAGCAGAGTGCTTCCTTGATCAATGCAATCCCCCCACATAAATATGAGGACACCCTTAAAAAATTAGTTAAATGACAAGATAATATATTGAGCCCCTTAGAGTAGCAGGCATAGAATGGGATTATCAGCAAACTGTCAGCAGTTAATTGCTATGTATAACAAACTATGTAACATATATGTAACATGCTATGCTGTCCAGAGTATGTTGGTAGCATCTTTCATGTTATCCTTTGATTTGGTAGTAAACTGAAAACGAGAGAATAAGATGGTAAATGTTGACTGGTCATTCCTATAGCTGGCAGAATACAGTCTGCGTGGCTTGGGTCATGGAATGTTGACTAGGGACAGAAAGGGATGAGGAATGAAGAAAGGCCAGATACACATAAAAGAAAGTTGGGATCAGATAAAGAAATGCTTGTACTGACAAGGGAAACTCAGCATGTTTATTAGATACAGCGGAGGGGGAAGGGTGAGCTAGTCTGTAGATGAGCAGTTTCAGGCTGTAAACATGCTGGAAAAAAAAGTAGCAGTAGCTGCTAGTCTTTGTACACACTGTCACTCGCACTTGGACTCCCAAGGAAAGCTCTGCCATCTCTCTTGAGCCTCACCTGGGTAAAGCTTTGACACTCATGTGGGGAGGAGGCACTAGAATCCTCATAGCTGTGCGTATGTCAACAATGCAAATTCACTCAGGACTTCACTCACTTTTGGGCTTCCTCTGCTTCCTAAAGAAAGTATTGGATAGTGAGGAAGAAGAGATCAAGGTGAAAGTAACAAACGACATAACCCTCAGATCTGACCTTTAATAAAGAAGGGGCAATCCATGACTCAACATGGAGATGGCGGGGATTCTTAATAATCGTCTGGTGCATGAGACCATGATAGTCAGGTAATCTGTTTCTGAAATGTGTTAGGAAGGACTTTCAAGCAATAAATGAAATAACCTTGTCTTAGTCACTGTTCTATTGCTGTGAGAAGACACCATGACCTCGGCAACTCTTGTGAAAGAAAGCATTTAATTGGACCTTGCTTAGTTCAGTCCATTACCATCATAGCAAGGAGCACGGCAGTACACAGGCAGACACAGTTCTGGCAAAGTAGCTGAGGGTTCTACCATCTTGATCCACAAATAGCAGGAAGAGAGAACAAAACAGGGCCTGGCTTGGGCTTTTACAATTGCAAAGCCTACCCCCAGTGACACATTTCCTCCAACAAGGCCACACCTCCCAAACCTTTTCAAACAATACTACTCCCTCATTCAAATATATGAACCTATGTGGGCCGTTCTTATTCAAAACACCACAAACCTCTTAAGGTCTAAGTTGTGAAGCCATGGGATGAGAAGACAAAGAGATCGGTTTTTGTGCTGTGGAAACAGAAACTAGGCAATCTAACCCACTACTCTCATAGAGAGATGGCAGCACGATTTGAGGCAATATAAGAGAAATTAGTCCTTGATAGGAGCCATTACAGATACTTGGTTATCACCATATTCTGAAGCCCCAATCAATATAAAAGTCTAGAAAACAACAGAAGAAAGAGACATTATTGAATGAATTGCATAAGAGAGGCAGTATTTGATACCCAGTTTACTGGGTTTTGCTGTGGATGGTCTGTATGTCAAATGCTCTGATTGGTCAATAAATAAAACACTGATTGGCCAGTGGCTAGGCAGGAAGTATAGGAGGGACTAACAGAGAGGCGAAAAGAAAGAACAGGAAGGCAGAAGGAGACACTGCCAGCCGCCACCATGGCAAGCAGCATGTGAAAACGCCGATAAGTCACGAGCCACGTGGCAAGGTATAGATTTATGGAAATAGATTAATTTAAGCTATAAGAACAGTTATAGCAAGAAGCCTGCCACGGCCATACAGTTTGTAAGCAATATAAGTCTCTGTGTTTACTTGGTTGGGTCTGAGCGGCTGTGGGACCGGCAGGTGACAAAGATTCGTCCTGACTGTGGGCAAGGCAGGAAAACTCTAGCTACAGGGTTTTATAGGACCTTTTAATAGGTTTTCTGCCCCCTCCCTCTGCCCCATAATAAGTTTCTCTGCCAGATTAAGCCAAACTGAAAAAGTGTAACAACAGGTTTATTTGAGCAAAGTAATTCCCAGCAGGTTCTCCAGTCCCAGAGATCAAGGCCAAAGAAGCCACCCGCCTGAACTAAAACAGGGAGATTATATAGGCTGTAGGCGAGGGGTGACGATGTGTCTGCCACAAGCTGGGTTTGTGCTCAAGTATGGTCACTTTAGGTGAGGCAGCCAGTTTCAGGGGAGGAAGCTGCTGTAGCCACCAAGATGTGCAACTGGGCTATTTGATGCCTTCCTTTGTTTGAAGATTCCAAGTGGGCAGGGTTTGGAGAGACTGAAAAGGGGCTTCTCAGACCTTGCAGGAGTGAGCTGGAGGTTCCAACCAAAAACTTTTGATCACAACCGAGTTAACGATGTTGACTGAGCAGGAACCTAGGGAATGGTATGATACTTTAGTGGCTCTGCTGAGCCTCATGGAAAAACATGATCTTTACAAGGTAGGAGAGGCTCCAGCAGATATAAATGATTTAGACCAATATATAAGAAGGATTTTTAAAGTACAAAAGGAATCCAAACTGAATGAAATAAAAAGTACAAAGCAGACAAAGTCTGTCAGAGTCACTCAAAACCGAACCATCCGGGCGGTTCAAGACTTGGAAAGAAAAATACTCAACTTCATATGGAAAAACAAAAGACCCAGGATAGCTAAAAGAATCCTATATGATAAAGCAACCTTTGGAGGCATCACCATCCCTGACCTCAAACTCTACTATAGAGCTATAGTAATAAAAACAGCTTGGTACTGGTATAAAAATCGACATACGAACCAATGGAATCGAATTGAAGACCCTGACATTAATCCATGCACATATGAACACCTGGTTTTTGACAAAGGAGCCAAAACTATACAATGGAAAAAAGAAAGTATCTTCAACAAATGGTGCTGGCATAACTGGATGTCAATATGTAAGAGATTACAAATAGATCCATATCTGTCACCATGCACAAAACTCAAGTCCAAGTGGATCAAAGACCTGAACATAAATCCAGTTACACTAAACTTAATAGAAAAGAAAATAGGAAGCACTCTTGAACACATTGGCACCGGAGACCCTTTCCTAAATAAAACACCAACAGCACAGACCCTGAGCACAACAATTAATAAATGGGACCTCTCGAAATTGAGAAACTTTTGCAGGGCAAAAGACACAGTCAATAAGACAAAAAGACAGCCAACAGAATGGGAAAAGATCTTCACCAACCCCACATCTGACAGAGGATTGATCTCCACAATATATAAAGAACTCAAGAAACTAGACATCAAAATACTGTACAGTACAATTAAAAAATGGGCTAAAGAGCTAAACAGAGAATTCACAAAACAAGAATCACAAATGGCTGAAAGACATTTAAAGAAATGCTCAACATCCTTAATCATCAGAGAAATGCAAATCAAAACGACTCTGAGATACCACCTTACACCTGTCAGAATGGCTACGATCAAAAACACCAATGACAACCAATGTTGGAGAGGATGTGGAACAAAGGGAACACTCCTCCACTGTTGGTGGGAATGTAAACTTGTACAACCACTGTGGAAATCAGTATGGTGGTTTCTCAGAAAATTAGGAATCGAACTACCTCAAGACCCAGCCATCCCACTCTTGGGCATATACCTAAGGAATGCTGATTCATACCATAAAGATACATGCTCAGCTATGTTCATAGCAGCACTATTTGTAATAGCCAGAACCTGGAAACAACCTAGATGCCCATCAACGGAAGAATGGATGGAAAAAATGTGGTACATATACACAATGGAGTACTACTCAGCAGAGAAAAACAATGAAAGCATGAAATTTGCAGGCAAATGGATGGAACTAGAAAAAATCATCCTGAGTGAGGTAACCCAAACCCAGAAAGACAGTTATGGTATGTACTCACTCATAGGTGGACTCTAGAGATAAAAGAACAATCAGACCACAACCCATAGAACCATAGAGGCTATATATATAGCATGGAGGGCCCTAGGATGACTGTGGCTTATAATAAATTTCGGTTTTACTCAATTATTGAAAAAAAAAATAGCCAAACGAATGGAAACACATGAACTATGAACCAAAGGCTGAGGGGCCCCCAGCTGGATCAGGCCCTCTGAATAGGTGAGACAGTTGATTGGCTTGATCAGGTTGGGAGGCAACTAGGCAGTGGGACCAAGTCCTGTGCTCATTGCATGAGTTGGCTGTTTGAAACCTGGAGCTTATGCAGGAATGCTTGGCTCAGTCTGGGAGGAGGGGACTGGACCTGCCTGGACTGAGTCTACCAGGTTGATCACAGTCCTCGGGGGAGGCTTTGCCCTGGAGGAGGTGGGAATAGGGGGTGGGCTAGGGGTAAGGGGAGGGGGTGGGAGGGGGGAGAACAGGGGAACCCGTGGCTGATATGTAGAACTGAATGGTACTGTAAAATAAAATAAAAGGAAAAGAAAAGAAAAGAAAAGAAAAGAAATTGCACCCTAATAAACTTATCTGGGGTCATAGAACAAAACAGCCACTAGACAGACATAGAGGCCAGAAAATAATGACACACACACCTTTAATTCTATCAGTTGGGAGCCAGAGATCCATCTGGATCTCTGTGAGTTCAAGGCCACACCACAAGGTATGATGACATATAACAGCATTATTTTTTTGTTTTGTTTTGTTTTGTTTTTTTTTTGGTTTTTCGAGACAGGTTTTCTCTGTGTAGCTTTGTGCCTTTCTTGAATCTCGCTCTGTAGACCAACAGAGCTGGCCTTGAACTCACAGAGATCCGCCTGCCTCTGCCTCCCGAGTGCTGGGATTAAAGGCGTGCACCACCACCGCCTGGCCACATACACCTTTAATCTCAGGAAGTGATGGCATGAAGCAGAAAGTCGTGAGGATCAGGAACTAAGTTTGTTAAGTTTTCAGGCTTTTAGCAGCAGTTCAGCTGAGATCCATTTGGATGAGGACTCAGAGGCTTCCAGTTTGAGAAAATAGAACCAGCTGAGGAATTGGCAAGGTAAAGTTAGCTGTGGCTTGGTGTTTCTCTGATCTTTCAGCGTTCACCCCAGTACCTGGCTCCGGGTTTGTTTTTATTAATAAGACCTTTTGAAATTCGTGTTACAAGAAACAATTACAAGTAATAATTAAAATTAAAATACAGTACAGGAACAAGCCATGGTAGTATACCTATAGTACCAGTACAAGACATTAAAGCAGGATTATGAGTTTGAGATCAGTCTCAGCTACACGATAAATCCCCTATCTCCAACAATTAAAAAAAAGAAAAAGAAAAGGAAAGGAGAGAGAGAGAGAGAGAGAGAGAGAGAGGAGAGAGAAAGAAAGAAAGAAAGAAAGAAAGAAAGAAAGAAAGAAAGAAAGAAAGAAAGAAAGGAAGAAAGAAAGGAAGAAAAAGAAAGAAATGACTTTTGAGTTAAGAATCTAATAACTGATACCTTTCATGCACAGGCTCTTTTTTGTGGGTACTCAATCCATACCCCTGGAAGAACTAAAATGCCCCAAGTAGTGAACCTGGAAGCAGATCCATCCCCATGAAACCCCAACTCTGAAAGACACTTTAACTGCAACCATGGTCACAGTCTTGCCAAGATTCTTGAGGCACAGAAATTCTGAAAAAAATACACACGCAGAGGCAGGCGGATCTCTGTGAGTTCGAAGCCAAGCCTGGTCTACAGAGCGAGTTCCAGGGACAGGCTCCAAAAATTCAGAGAAACCCTGTCTTGATAAAGCAAAAAAATAAAAAATTAAAAAAAATAATAAAATAAACATGCATTGTTCTAAGAAAAAATAAGTAAATAAAAACAAAAGGGTTTGTTCGGTGGTAGAGCAATTACGTAACACATATACAGCAGCCCTGGGCTGAATTCGCAACACTACAAAAAAATAAATAGGGGCGGGCAGGGGGCTTTATAAAAGCAATAAGGAAAACACTTGATGACCCTGAAATGAGGAAGTACTGATTCTAAACCATACCCCTAAGACTAGAAATCATAAAATGAGGCCGGAAGTTAGCTCAGTCGGTAAAGAGCTTTGTTATGCAAGCATGATCCCCAGAACCCACACACAATATCTGGCACAACAGCACATGCTGGGGATCGCAGCACTGTGAAGGCACATGTGGTTCTCTGGGGATTACTAGAAAGGTGGCTTAGCAAAATTGGTGACCCCCATAACAATCAGAGAATCTGTCTCAAAATACAAGGTGGACAGCTTTTGAAGTTGTCCTCTGGCCATCTAGCATATTCGTGCATGTGCCGACAGAAAGACAGACACAAGAAACCATAAAACAAATTTAAAAAATTTTAAATATAAATTTGTGGCTTTATCCTAATCATCATTTTTTTTTTTTTGGTAAATTTTATGTATATGAATGTTTTACCTGAATCTATGTCTATGCACCATTGGTGTGACTAGTTACTCACAGAGGACAGAAGAGAGCATCGGGTCATCTGAAACTGGAGTTACAGATGGTTGTGAGCTGCCATATGGGTGAGAGGAAGCAAACACGGGTCCTCCGGAAAACAGCCAGTGCTCTTAACACCGGGTCATCTCTCCAACCCCTATCATAATCGTCCTTATGAACACAGTGGCCTGCCAGGCGTGGTGATACACACCTTTAGTCCCAGCACTCAGGAGGCAGAGGCAGGCAAATTTCTTTGAGTTCAAGGCTAGCCTGGTCTACAAGAGTGAGTTACAAGGCTACACAGAGAAACACTGTCTTGAAAAGAAAACAAACAAAAAACAATGCAGTGGCTTTGCTGAACAAGGTAGCACATGCCTACAATCCTATCAACCAGGATCTCAAGCAAGTTGAACGACAGGCTTGCCTGGGCTACATAGTAAACTCCAATCAAGTCTGAGCAATACTGTCCCAAATGTTTAAAAGGATTTTTTCCCCAGTGGCTTCTCAGTACCAAGACCAAGTTTACACTTCATAATGGGATTCTGACAATCTAGGCCAGCTGTGGCCCAATTCCTTATGTAAAGAATGGTTTTACTTTTTCTAAGTTGTTAAAAATACAAAAGTATATTCACCAGTGACTGTGTACATCCTTCACACTTTAGAGAAGTTGTGCACCCTAACTTTAGTCCAACAATTTCCATTTGAAAAATAACCTGTCAAAACATTCTTATGCCAACCATTCGAGCTACTTATTTTCAAATAACTAGGCCTTATAGGCCTGAAGCTTTGTGTGTGACTTCTTCCTGGCTTTCTCTTGGTGATCCAAGTTGGACCCTGATCTTTTCAGTTTTAGACTGAGTGAATATCATCTGCCTCAGTGTGGGCAGCATTACCCAGTGGCCTTTCTATATATGTGCCAGCTTACCATTTTCAGAGTTCTGGAATCCCTGATCAATGTGTGTAATAAGAGCCAGAGACCATGTGAGTTTACTCCTTATTCTGCACAGTAAAGGCAATAAAAATGAACTGGAACAGGCAATGGGAGCAGTTGGGGATATCTGCTAACTCTAAAACTGAGTTAGACTACAGAGTAAAAAAATGTAGCATGAATCTTAAAAGTTCTTATTAATAAAATCAAACCCGAGGCAAGTTATTGGGGTCCATGCTGGTAGATCAGAGAGACAGAACAAGCAACAGCTATCTCACCTTGCTGGATCCTCAGCTGGTCTTGTCTCCTCAGACTGGAGGCCTCTGAGTCCTCATCCGGAATGGGTCTCAGCTGAATTACTGCTCAAAAGCCTGAATGCTTAACCAGCCAAATGCTTCTAGTTTCTGGTTCTCACGCCTTATATATCTTTCTGCTTTCTACCACCACTCCCTGGGATTAAAGGCTGGCTTTCTGGGATTAAAGGCGTGTGTCACCATGCTTGGCTATTTCCAATGTGGCCTTGAACTCAGAGATCCAGAGGGATTTCTATCTCTGGAATGCTAGGATTAAAGGTGTGAGTGCCACCATTTTCTAGCCTTTGTATCTAGTGGCTGTCTGTTCTCTGACCCCAGATAAATTTATTAGAATACACAATACCACCACAAAAGAAGAACCAGAAAGGAGAAGGAATACTGAGATTTTTCTATGGGCTTTAACTTAGAGCATTTTAATGTTCTTTGATAGGTGCCAGTAAAGACCTTAGTACTAATTTCTTTTGGCTTCCAGAATTTGTTGTTTTAAATACTGCTTCAAAGGCCACTGAGATGGCTCAGTGGATAAAGGACTTGCTGTCGAGTCTGACAACATGAATTTGATCCCTGGAACCTACAGAGTGGATGGAAAGAACTGACTCCAGAGAGCTGCCCTCTGATATCCACATGCATGCTTGGCAGAAATGCACACATATTATAAATAAATGCAAAAATTAAATAGAACACTGCTGGCCCCATGGAAAGACTTGTAAGGAAGCCTGGGATTTACAGGGACTAATGTCAGGCCCCACCATTACCAAACAGTGGCAGTATGCCTTGATGTTGCTGATCCTCTCAGAAGCCTGCACTCCAAAGCCTCCTGAGAAATGCTAAAGTTCTAGACATGCTACCTGCAGCTCTCTCACAACGTTTCTTCTTTTTTCTTTTACAAGATTTATTTTTGTTAATTTTTTGATAATTTTGTACTTTTTTTTTTTTTCCTGAGAGACAGTTTCTCCACGTAGCCCTGGCTGTCCTGGAACTCGCCTGTAGACCAGGCTGGCCTTGAACCCCAAAATCTGTCTGCCTCTTCCTCCATAGTGCTGGGATTAAAGGCTTGGGCTACCACCAGTAGTTTTTTTTTTTTTCCTAAGGCTTTCAGATGTATTACTAAGTTACTAAGATGAGGTCGGATGGTTGGTCAGTCCTTCTGTCTATCTCACTGAGTCAGTGTCTCTTTAAGTAATCCTGAAACTTGTTATGTAGACCAGGATGGCATGCATCGAATTCTCCATATTATTTTGATGTAGGTACTTAGTGCTAACAGCACGTTTCTTACAGTCAGTTTTAAGAGTAAACAGGAAGCACAGCTCAGCTCCTCCTGGGCTGGTCAGGATATGGCTTCATTCTAAGCAGTGTGGTCTGAAAAGAAATCCTCAAGTTTGAGGGTGCTCCTAGCAATGATGGTAGGTTAGGTAAATGCTGTATAATACTGTTCTCCAGGCATGGCATGGCTATTACTGTTTTGGAATCAGAACAGCTATGATTATTCCCACAAGACCAGCACAAAATGGAGTCAATGAGCATTCCCTCCAAAAAGTGATGTGAAGTCAAAACACCTGAAAGTATAATCACTCTTTGATACAGCAGTTTTCAACCTGTGGGTTGCAACCCTTTGGGGGTCGAATATCAGATACCCTGCATATCAGATATTTATGATTCATAACAGTAGCAAATTTACACTGATGAAGTAGCAACAAATTAATTTTATGGTTGGGGAGCACCACAAATGAAGAACTATATTAAAGGGTTGCAGTGCCGGGCGTTGGTGGCGCACGCCTTTAATCCCAGCACTCGGGAGGGAGAGCCAGGTGGATCTCTGTGAGTTCGAGGCCAGCCTGGGCTACCAAGTGAGATCCAGGAAAGGCGCAAAGCTACACAGAGAAACCCTGTCTGGGGGGGGGGGGGGGTTGGGTTGCAGCATTAGGAAAGTTGAGAACCACTGCTCTAATACCTACTGCTCAACTGGATGGAATCTTGCCACAATGTGATTTCACGTGTGATCTTAGGTATACAGACTGGCTTTTTTTTCTGTCTTAATACGTGTAGAGTGTGGATTCACTCACACATCTTTGTATGAGTGCACACACCCATGACTGTGTACGTTAAAGGCCAAGAAGGTCTTCCTCTATTACTCTCAATCTTTTTCAATTTTTTAAAATTTATTTATTTTATGTGTATGGGTGTTTTGCCTGCTTATCTGTTTGCCTGGTACCCCACAGGCCAGAAGAGGTCATCAAATCCCATGGGACTAGAGATACAGATGGTTGTAAACCACCAGATAGGTGTTGACAACCAAATTCTGAGTCGTCTGCCAAAGCAACAAGTACTCTTAACTACTGAACCATCTCTCCAACACCTCTCTCTATCTTACTTTTTGAGACAGGGCCCCTCAATGAAACTGGATAGCAGCATTTAGAATAGACTAGCTAGCTTACAAGACTCTGTGATTCTGGTTTCTTCTACACCCCAGCACTGAGGTTACATACATCACTGTCATGCTTAGCCTTTAAGTGGGTGCTGAGGATCTGAACTCTGGTTCTTGTGTCCAACTGAGCCATCTTCCAAGCCTAAGAGCCTTGCTTCTCCAACTGCTGATCATTGCAAAAGTTTGCAAAAGTTGCAAAAGTTTGGCAACAGTTAAAGGTTTCTACCACAACCAAAACAATTCAAAATCAAATGCTTAATAAATAAAGGTGAGGTGTTTCTGGCAGTGCTGGCCCATTCTGTATCATGACTTCACTGTAGCCTTGATTCTCAGCATACAATATGCAAACTTCACACTGTACATGCGTTCATGACACATAACATCAACAAATACTGACTGAAATACAACAGCCAGCTCATATTCAAGACTACAGAATGTTATGAACGTCAATGCTTTTACTGTACACACAAAGTTTTCTCCTCTTACAGAAACACAGTAGTTAATTATGCAAAACAAAAGCACAGTATCTTCCCATTATTATTCTTCAGCATTTAAGTATCAAATTAGTTTATATATTATATATTATATTCTATTATGCTATATTATACTATACTATACTATACTATACTATACTATACTATACTATACTATACTATACTATAATGTCTGGGAATAGGACATAATTGAGACAAGGCTTCACTCTAGCCTCCAACTCACAATACCCCTGACTGGAGATACACACACATTGGGGGAGGGGAGCTGACAGAGAGACACACACAGAGGAGGGATACACAACCCCAACAGAAGTCACCTAACACTATGGTGCCCAAAGAGAAACATGACAGCACCAAAGGTGAGTTTCAGAGAAGCAGTCGCACTGTCTCTGCTATTGGTGATGACACAGTCAACTGAAGCTAAGCAACTCAAAGTAGAATGTCCCAGAGGCCATCCTGCCGTGGCTTTCCCTCCTCCTATGGCAGAAAAGGGCAGCTGCTCTGCTCCTGCTATGGGTGATAAAACATGACTGAGGCTGAAGGAAAAGTCTTGGTCAAGTCTGCAGGAAAAATGTAAGTAGGGCTGTCTTCCTCTCTGTCTTATGATGTGGAATGCCTTCTTGATGAATGTGGCCCACCACTGCAATTCCTGAAAGTAGCACATTAAAAAAATGAGATTATAGGGGGCTGGAGAGATGGCTCAGAGGTTAAGAGCACTGGCTGCTCTACCGGAGGACCCGGGTTGAATTTCCAGCACCCACATGGCAGCTCACAACTCTGCAACTCCAGTTCCAGGGGATCCAGCACCCTTATATACACATACATGTAGGCAAACCACCAAAGCACATAAAATAAATAAATAAATTTTTTTTAAATGAGATTGTAGGAGCTGGAGAGATGGCTCAAAGGTTAAAAGCACTGACTGCTCTTCCAGAGGACCTGAGTTCAATTCCCAGCAACCACATGGCAGTTCACAACTGTCTGTAATTCCAAGATACAACATTCTCACACAGACATACATACAAGCAAAACACCAATAAAAATAATTTTAAAAAAATTAGATTGTAAGGAAATTGCAGCAACATTTGCACTGCCCCTGATATGGTGAATAAGGCATGCAACTGAAGCTAGGCTGTCCATCACGCCCATGTAAGGGATGACTTACAATAAAATAACATCCTTCAACTTGTTAGTCTCAAAATAGGCAGAAAGAGTGTGAGGGGTAAATGAGACACAAGTACTGGCTTGCCATTTCTTACAGCTAGGTTGGTGGTAAGGCAGAGAAAATACAAATAAGCAAGTAATATCTATGCTGAACATTCCCTCTTGAAATCCTAAAACTGAACAATAAAAAGAGAAAGAACAAGGTAGAAATGATAATGAAGAAACTCAAGCTGACATGGTAGTACAAGCCTCTAATCCCAGCACTCAAGAAGCAGAGGTAGACGGATCTCTGAGAGTTCAAGCCCAGCCTGATCTAACAGAGTTCTAGGGCACAATCAGGGATATACAGAGACCTGTCTCAAAAATAAAAAGCAAAAAAATTTTTAAAAACCTGTTACTATAAGATTGATGATTCATTAAGTCACTGAAAAGGTAAGTTATTTAGTTCAGTAGGGACCTCGGACCTGATATGGGGCTTCTGTAGCTTTACTGAGTGAGCCTTATGGTAGGAAACAATCTTTACCAGTAGAGGAGGTTCTAGGGAATGAGTAATTTAGACCAGTATGGAATTATGGTTCCTGAAGTTGTAAGGCAATCAAGATGCAATGAGAAAAAGTAGACAGAAAGACCTTCTGAAGTCACTGAAAATCATATTTGGCAAGATGTGTTAGGAGAGATAGCTCAGTGCTAGCTTTGCAAACAATGAGGCCTGGAATTTGGATCCCTAGTACCCACGTAAAAACTTGAGAGCAGCTGCATGGGCCTGTAATCCTAGTGCTGGGAGGAAGACAGTCTAGCCAACTGATGAGATAGCTCTAGGTTCACTTAGAGACCCTGCCACAAAAATAACTTTTAATTACGTGGACAGTGATAGAGGAAGACAGCAGGGTTGATTTCTTGTTCCCACACTCATATATGCATGGGTACAGACACATTCATACAAGAGTTGTGGGGATGGAGAGAGATGGCTCAGCCTTTAATAGTACTGCCTACTTTTCCAGTGGACCCAAAATTCACGTTAGCAGCTCACGAATGCCAGGAACTCAAGCTCCAGAAGATGCAACATCCTCTTCTGGCACTACACATGAGGTGCATGCAAGAATGCATGCATACATACATATACATATAACCACACACACTACTAACACACATAGCAGCAAGGAAAATTTTTGACAGAAAGCTAACTACTGTGTTTAAGAGCATCTAGAAAATTTTAAAATACAAACAACAGTTCACCAAAAAGGTAGAAGTACAAGTAAGTAATAGCCATTATTTTAGCTCTTATAGAGGAAGTAAATTTTGTGAATGGGCTCAGCCAATTGCTTCTCACAGGGTAGGAAAGGGTCATCTGCAGGTGAGAACCAATCACGGTGACTTGAGGCTCTGTGTCAAACTACAGATTTACTAGTGAACAATATTTGTGGCTGGGTGGATGATGGGGCCAGGTATGCCTTGGTTTCTGGCAGAACTTACAAGCATGGGGTAATGGGCAACAGTGGACAAACATGGTACCCAAAGAATGGTACGTGGGAAAAAGACTGAGCGGAGCTTGTCTTGGTAAAGATTTTCCCCAAGAGTATGCTATGTACATTTCTTCTGGGGAAGGGTCAGGTTACCCAGCTCTGAGCCTGTCAACAGCCAGATGTGGTCAATGGAGAGGTTGTGGCAGGCCACAGCCTGACACAAAGCCTATGAGACCCTAGGAACAAGAACAGGCACAAAAAGAAGAGGCGCACACTCCTAACCCCAATTCCACTTTTGTCCTGGCAGGACAGAGAAATACTAGTTCACTATTTTTTATTATTCTTTAGCTGCTGAATCCCAAGACTAATTAATATTTGCTTAGAATCAATACCAAAGGGCTTCACAGATTTGTTCCCAATCTTTGTTTTTAAAAAAAAAAAGTTTCACTGTTCAATACTAACCTCTGAAGGGATTACAGACTGAGAACTGCATCTGCAACCTGTGCAAACACACGTAAAGGAGCAAGGATGGGAAATCAGTCCACACAGGGATCAGGAGCCAGGCAGTTGTTCAACTCTAAGTTTTATGGATAGGTAAGGCACAGAAGATAGCCAATAAAGTAACTGAGAAAAATCCTCCAAAAGTCTCTCCCGTAAGTGTTAAAACTGATTAAAAGGTTGAAGACGCCCCTAGAAACCATAAGGCTACTAAATGAAAATTCTAGTGCCAGGGATGGATTCGCCATCAGCATACTAAGCATGATGTTCCCAATTATTATGGGTACAATCGACTGTTTTCCTGTTGAATTTGAGACCCACTCCACTGGAACCTGTTGAGTTAGAAGCTCCACTTTGGTCTCACTCTGCCCCATTCCACACCCTGCCCCTTCTCAGAAAGCCCCCAAGCCACAGCTCCTATCCCAGAGCTGCTCAAGACCTGGCCTACAGGGTATTTAAGCTCTGGTCCACAGACCTGCCATGTGGTTACTCTTCCTCCCTCCTACCCTCCCAAGAGTCACCCAGGAGTGCTTTGCTCAGATTAAACCTGGTCCTTTACCTTTTAATTTGGCTTACTGCAGCGGTGGAGAAACCTTGTACCGGGGATTCAAAAATATGTATGAGAACCAATGTTTGGTACCATAATCTAACACAATAACCTGTGGATGGGGAGGTCATAGACCCTAGAAGAGAGCTACTGCTGTTGTGTTAAACAGACATAACAGATCTTTCAATTTGCCTTCTAAACATTAAGGTTTCCATATGCACAGATTACAGCTGCTGTTGGGCCTCAGTCAAGAAAGTTTGTTTTTGCAGTGGGTGACATTACTGTGGAGATTCCTAACTGATCCAACTGCTCAAGAGTAAGTGACTGTTGATGGAACAGAGTGAACCACTGCTCAGCCGTAAAAGGGAGAAAATAATCATACATATCACCCTCTCCAAAGCTCAGAAAACATCATAGAAGAGAAAACAGAAAGAATGTAAGAGCTAGAGGGGAATAAGCTTATAGAACACTTTCCTCTGGGCATGACCTGCCCGTTGTTGTCTTGCAATCAAAGCAGCCATGATTACCCATGAGACCCTCACAAGATCCAGCCAAATGAATATTTCCTTGTGAAGAGGTAGAATGCTATCAGATCCCCCACTCGAGATTACAAACACTTTCTCCCTCCTGCCTCCACAGATCCTCCTACTAAAGCTGCAAAACATTAAAGAAATAATGCTGGCCGGAAGTGGTGGCGCACACCTTTAATCCCAGCACTCGGGAGGCAGAGGCAGGCGGATCTCTGTGAGTTCGAGGCCAGCCTAGTCTACAGATCGAGATCCAGGACAGGCACCAAAGCTACACAGAGAAACCCTGTCTCAAAAAATCAAAAAAAATAAAATAATATATATAATACTCGGCAGGGTGTCCTGGTACAGGCTACTGTTTAATCCCAGCACTCAGGAGGCAGAAGCAGATAGATCAGTGTAAATTCAAAGCCAGCCTGGTCTACATATCAAGTGTCAGCCAATATAGTGAGACCCTGTCTCACCAAAAAAATAGGAAAAAAGATAGAAAAAAAAGCAGTACATATATATATATATATAAAAACATGAAATTCAGTCCCTGCTTTCCTAGAAAAGCTCCAACTTCAATCAGCCTGCCTGGAAGAAAGTCACCATCTTGTGGTTAAAAGAGTAAGTGCAGGCTACACAAAGAAGACAGCAAAAATGTCTATGCTTAACCAAAATGCTAATAAATTCCTTGACCATCCAAAGATTCTTACTCTTGCTCATACTGGAAGGGTTTTAATCTTTAGAGACTAGTGCTCTGTATCGGAATTAATATGGTATAGATGAATCTCATTCATATTCTAATATTGGTTTTTAAAAAGAAAGATGAACCATGCTAGATACCACTTAAGTTTTATCATGTGAAAAATGTGGTAGTACACACCTTTACTCCTAGCTAGAGGCAGGCAGATATCTGTGAGTTCGAGGCCACCTGGTCTACAGAGCAAGCTCCAGGACAACCAAGGCTACACAGAGGAACCCGTCTCAAAAAAACAAAAAAAGAAAGAAAGAAAAACAGACAAACAAAGGCTGCCACTTCTTTTAAAAATAACACTGGATCTCCTGGATCTGGAGTTACAAGTGTTGTGAGCCACCGTGTAGGTGCTAGGAACTGACATCAACGTTTTCAGCAGCGTCATTCATAATACCCAATAAAGTGTGAACAACCAAAAAAAAAATCAATCAATCAATAAACCAATGGATATGATTGATTCAACAACGGATTATTGCTCAGCCATAAAAGAAACAAGATTGTGATAAATATTACAGTAACAAAAATGAACTTTAAAAACAGAGCTCACTGGATGTGGTAGCACATGTCTTGGAGGCAGAGGCAAGCAGATCTCTATGAGTTCAAGGCCAGGCTGGTCTACAAAGCAAATACAAAAACAAAAACAGAGTTCAATAAAATATGCCACTCATAGAGGACTATAGTTATATGAAACCATTTAAATGAATTTAGAAAGAAGCTACTAATGGAATGAAGTTCATTTAAGGGATGAAAATAGTCTAGGGTTTGTGATGTGTTTATTACTAAAACAGCCAAGTTTCTGGACCAGTAGTCCAGTATGTAGTAAATAATTAAAATACAAGCAATGGATGAATGGTGAGTGGAGAAGTAAGAAAAGGGTGGAGGAAAAGGAGGGGAGTAAGAAAGAGAAGGGGAAAGGGAGAGGTGGGAGGGAGATTCTCTTCTAGAAGTCTACAAAATCCAGGCAGTCTCCTAGACATGAAAAACCCAGGGTCAACAGCATTTACACTGTTTTCCCCAACAGCATTCCCCTCTTTCTTTGGTCCCCCCTTTATGTAGCTAACTATTTGTCTCCCGGACCAATTCTGCTTCTTCTCCAAAGCAGAAAAGAAAAAGATACACACCACAAAGGTCTATAAAAGTAAAAATGAGTTGGGCTGGAGAGATGGCTCAGAAGTTAAGAGCACTGACTGCTCTTACAGAGGTTCTGAGTTCAATTCCCAGCAACCACATAGTGGCTCACAACCACCTGTAATGACATCTGGTGCCCTCTTCTGGCCTGCAGTCATACATGCTGTATATATAATAAATAAATAAATCTTTTTAAAAAAAAGTAGAAATGAGCTATCTCATTTCTCTTTTCATAAATTAAAAAAAAAAATTGTTCTCTAAGATATCCAACATTGCCATTTTTAAAGATAATCTATGGGGCTAGAAAGATGGCTCAGTGGTTGAGAGCTTGTGTTCTCCCAGAGGACCCAGGTTCAGTTCCCAACACTCACACGATGGCTTACAATCCTCCACCACTCCAGAGCCAGAAGATCCACACCCTGCAAGTGATCTACAGATAAACATGCAAGCAAAACACTCATACACATCAATCTTTTCTTTTAAAAAGTGATTTAGCTAGGCGTCGGTGGTGCACACTCTTAATCCCAGCATTCAGGAGGCAGAGTCAGGCAGATCTCTGTGAGTTCCAGGCCAGCCTGGTCTACAGAGCGAGATCCAGGACAGGAGCCAAAACTACAAAGAGAAACCCTGTCTCGAAAAACCCAAAAAAAAAAAAAAAAAAAAAATCTATAGCTGGGTGGTGGTGGCATACACCTTTAATCCTAGCATCAGGAGCTCAGGAGACAGGCAGGCGGATCTTTTGTGAGTTCCAGGACAGCCAAGGCTACACAGAGAAACCCTGTCTCAGGAAACACACACACACACACACACACACACACACACACACACACACACACACAGAGAGAGAGTAAATCTCTCTCTAAAGGCAAGAATAATTTGTAAAGCAAGGACTATATTTTAAAAAAAGAACGAAAGAAAATGTCTGCCATGCTATAGCCCAGCTATCCTACTTCCCCATATACTCAGACAAGACCTCCAAGCTACACCTTTGTACCTGCCAACAGTATCATTTCAAACCACCTCCACCCTGAAGAGCTTCCTTGGAGATGAAGAGCAGAACCAACTAGATGCATAGGGTACAGCTTCAGCATGCACAAGGAAATGGTTTTCCCAAGAAATATATATTCTTGACTCAGAAAAAAAAGTAGAATGTGTAATTCCTTACTGGTTATATGACTAACATTAAGCACCATTAAAATTTGTAACAGATTTTTCTTAAATCATGCACAACTGAACTATTCTCTCATAACCACCACCCAAAATAGTCATTTTTGAGTGCACAGCATCCCCAAGTCATCATCACTGCTGAGGACATTTGAGTGATGGCAATGAATAGGCTTACTAGTGCCTCCACCCCATTTCTTTTCAAGGACAGGCACAAAGGAATCATCCCCATTGTTCCTGCTTCCTCATTGCTGTGCTGTGAGCTGCATTTCCTCAGATCTGGGAAAATAGCCCTCCTACCCTCCCCCACCCTTTTGTTCCAAGAACAAGCTCAGAAACAGATTACCAACCAATTTGTCTAATCTGTCGCTTGCAATAAATCAATAAGTAGATGAAAACATGGCTCCTGTTGGGTCTCCTTCCAAAGCGTCCAGAACTTCCCGGTACATCATCTTATTTTTCTATGAAATCACTTTAAAAAGCCAAGTGTGATCAGCTGCCCTAGGATCTGCATTTTTTTTAATAGTTCTGTCATTCCAAGGAAAATGGAATATCCTAATCAACCAGCCAGGCAGGGCCATGAATAAAATGTAAACATGACTAAATGGACTCTCTGGCTGTCATTCTTATAGCTCTTGTGAGAAGAGCAGAGATTTCCTCATCTACCCACTCAGCACAGATCTCCAGTCCTGGAGGGGCCCAGGTCCCTGACAGTGGCTCACCTGGCAGGGTCTGCCTCAGTCACTAGCACTGAGATTATCCTTGGAACAGGGAAGAAAACATGATGAGTCAGAGTTAGCAACAGGATTTAAATACTCTCTACAGATGTTCTTAACTACTGGTTCATTATAAGCATGGATGAAAAATGCCGGGCATTGGTGGCACATGTCTTTAATCCCAACTCTGGAGGCAGAAGCAGGTGAATGGATCTCTCAGTCTGAGGCCAGCCTGTTCTACAGAGCAAAGTTCCAGGACATCCAGGGCTACATAGAGAAACCTTGTCCTGAAAAACAAACAAACAAAGAAAGAAAAATCACGAGCTTCCTCCTGTCATAGAAAACATAAGCAATTGGTTTCCAGGGTTCTTCAAAATCCTCAGCAAGGGAACCTTTCACTCCACATTTAAGAAAGTGCACACACCAAGTGGCCAGACATCAAAACGGAGCTCTGTGGGTAGGAAAAGGACAAGAGGAACAGAAAGGTGACCCTCACAACTACAGCTAACATCCCTGTTTTACTGGCTCTAACCACAGCCAAGGACCAAACAAAGGAGAAAGGTTAGTGTCACATGCCAACTGTCGACCTCTATCAGCTATGTGCACCCCTACCAATCTCTCTTCTAAGTACAGCTGTTCACTGTAGCTAAATGCAGAGAAACTACAGTATTGAATCAACTATGCCTTCCCGCAAAGCTCCACTCTCACTAGGCATGCTCAAACTGTCCTCCTGGTCTTTCCTGAAATGGAGACTGCCCAAGAAGCCATTCCAGGGAACCTTAGACCTCCTCAGGTTAACCAGGATTTAAAGAATTTAAGTTCCTCAAAAAGTCTATGTATTATTTTCACCATAAAAATGGAGAGAGAAGGATCTCACCACAGAATCCACCAATGAATTCAGCTCAGCTCACAAAACAATTACATCTCGGGGTCACTCCAGATAGTATTGTTATAAAAATAAAAACAGACCAGGAGACTGAAGACAAGTCTAATAAAACAAAAGGTAGGCCAGGCAATGGTGGTGCACGCCTTTAATCCCAGCACTCGGGAGGCAGAGCCAGAGGGATCTCTGTGAGTTCAAGGGCAGTCTTGTCTACAAAGCGAGTTCCCCAACAGCCAAGGCTACACAGAGAAACCCTATCTCAAAAAAAAAAAAAAAAAAAAAAAAGAACTCCCATCTGATACAGGAACTGGCCTCCAGAGGCAGCACCAAGTCAAAGCCAAGAGAGCAGCAGGCAGAAGAACATCCAGGACAAAATGGCCTGGTTCCCCTCACTAGGCAAAGCTCTGGGGGCACTGCAGCCTCCCTATACTCAAGTTTCTTCCCTGTCCGCATTAGCCCAACTCCATACTTCACCACAGAGGGAAACCCTGCCACAGGAATCAAACAGCTCTTAATACTATCCTAAGCTCTTTAGTTGGAGTTTTTGTTTTTGTTTTTTTAATTCTGATTTTTTTAAGGAACCAAACAGCATTTATTGGGGGAAGAGGCAGAGGATGACAGGGAGTCTCATTAGCAAACGTCTGAAGGTGCGGACAATGCTGAAGCCCATCTATCCACCAACCAGACCTATCCAATGCTACCACCGACTTGTTTTCTTCAGCACTTTCATGTAGCAAGAGATGCTAGAGCTGGAACTGTAGCTCACAGGTAGAGTGCTTGCCTGGCACACGCGAGGCTCTAGCTTCCATACTCAGTGGAGCGAACACACACAGACTTAGGCGCCTCATACTCTAGTCTCCCTGTAAACTGAGAAAGCATCAAACTGTGCGGCCCAGCTCTTCATTTAAAGTAAGAAATATTTTAAAAGCAGTATAACTAAGTTTTATATACTGAAATATTTTATTTCCGATTTTAAGGATTACATGAAAATAAATGTCACCAACCCGTCTATGTAAATACAATAAATAAATGTGTATGTATTTTACAACCTATACGCATGCAGTTACAGCCTATCTCAGAGCAGCTACATGACTGGTCTAATAAAGCAGGGCTGCCGACTGTGCCTACCCCAACTTAATCTAGCCCGCTGAACTGAGTCAGGATGAAAGGGTTTAAGGAAAAAAAAAAAAAAACACCTTGAGGGACTCATCCTTTAATACAAGAACATATGTTCAACTGCAAAAATCATGTGACTGATTCACTTTAACAAAACAAGATCATATATACACACCTACCTGCTACCCACTGAAAATACCCTATCAACTCCCTTACTGTACTTCCCTCTAGTAAAATTAACAAAGAATAAAAAAAAAATAAGCAAACTAAAGGAAAATAGATTCATGTGGCCAATAAAAATGAATGAGCAGGGGTCAGACAGATGCTCAGAAGTTAGGAGCACCTGCTCTTACAGAGGACCTCGGTTCATTCCCTGCACCCATAGGTGTAGGTTATCTGCCTGCACCAAGTTCCAGGTTATCTGCCACTCTTCTGGCCTCTTCAGGGAACAGGCTTGCACATAGTAAGCACACATACATGCAAGCAAAATATTCACACACATAAAAAAAATAAGTAAATCTGGGGGCTGGAAAGATGGCTCGCTCAGTGGTTAAGAACACTGACTGCTCTTCCAGAGGTCCTGAGTTCAATTCCCAGAAACCATTTGGTGGCTCACAACCACTTGTAATGAGATCTGGTGCCCTCTTCTGGCCTGCAGGGACACATGCAGGCAGAATATTGTACACATAATAAATAAATCTTTAAAAAAATAAGTAAATCTAATGAAATAATAAATGAGCAACTGAAAAAACAAAGACATCACTTTTTTGAATAGTAAAATATTTTAATTGTGAAAGTACAAAATAATGTAAAAATTGGCATGTCTGCTTGGCACTGGTGCAAGTCTTTAAACCCAGCACCTGAGAGGCAGAGGCAGAAGGATCTCTGTGAACTTAAAGCCAGCCTGGTCTACATAGAGTACCAGGACAGCTGTAGTATCTACTGAAGCCCAAAAAACACAATCCCATGATATATCAATACTATTTATGTTAATTGCATCAAACCACAGGTTTCAATATGGTAATTACCCACCCCTCATTATCCTACCCGTATTTATTCAACCCCTTCCTTCCTACTCCTTAATAGCTTCTTTTTCTGCTGTTATGACTTTCCCCATCCTGAGAGAAACATGCAATATTTGTTGGATGTGTCTATTTTGTCTTTCGTGTAGTGCTGGGATTGAACCTAAAACCTTGTGTATGTTAGACAAACTACCGCAGAACATGAGTTAGAACAGGGCCTGCCACCAAACAGTAGTCATTCTAAAAGACTGATTCCCAGTCTGAAAAGATGGAGCCAAGCCTTCTCTGGGCAAAGAACTAAAGAAGCAGTCTGTGCTGGAACACCTCAGTTCTTCATTCATGATAGCTGGTTCCTCAGCTTTGTCACATACTCTACGTTGAACTAAATCATGAGATATGGAACTTCTCACCAGCACCCCCCAAAATCTTTTTCATGAAATTTAAGATTCTACTATTTGTTGTTATTGCTGTGTTTACGTCTATGTCTGAGTGTTTTCCAGGAGCCTGCGGAGGCACCTAGAACTAGTTTCAGGTAGCTGTGAGCTGCCTGATGTAGGTGCTGGGAATTGAACCCAGATCTCATAGACCAAGCTAGCCTCAGAACTCAAAGATCTGCCTGCCTCTGCCTCCTTAGTGTTGGGATTAAAGGTGTGTACCATCACACTAGACAAGTCAACTTTGAAGAATGAAACATTAGGAACAAAATTTGAGTGGCTGGAGAGATGACTCAGAGGTTAAGAGTATTGGCTGCTCTTCCAGAGGTTCTGAATTCAATTCCCAGGAAACACGTGGTGGCTCACAACCATCTATGAGATCTGGTGCCCTCTTCTGGCATGCAAGCATACATGCAGGCAGAACACTGTATACATAATGAATGAATAAATATTTTAAAAAAAAAAAAAACTTAAGCAATAAGCTAGACATAAAAGCATACATCTATAATCCAAGCACTCAGGAAGCAGTGGCAAGAGGTTCATGACCTCAAGTCTAACCTGAACTACACTGTGAGATTGCATAGAAAGGGGAGATAATTTACTCACAAAGATCTGCCTGCCTCCCAAGTGCTAGGATTAAAGGTGTGTGCCGCCACCGCCCAGCAGGAGCTGAAATTTTTTAAAACAAAAACTTGAACAGAAATTTCCTAAATAGGTAAATGTCTTTCAGCCTATGATTCACAATACAAATAGAATTAACCTTTAAAATGGGAATTAGGAGCCAGGCATAGTAGTGCTCACCTTTAATTCCAGCAGCAAAGAGGCAGAGAATCTCAGTGAGTTCAAAGCCAGCCTGGCCTTTATATCAAGCTCCAGGATAGCCAAGGCTACACAGAGAGACTCTGTCTCAAAAAAGCAAATAAATAAAATTGTTGGTGTGTGGGAATACAGGCTGCAGAGATGGCATGGTCAATGAGGTGCTTGGTATGGAAGCATGAGGACAAGACCCTCATTGGATTTCCAGAGCCCAGGTAAAAAAATAAAACTGGGTGCAGTGGTGCACACCTGTAATCTGAGCCCTGGAGAAGCAGAAACAGGAGGAACCCCTTGCAGCTCGCTGACCAGCCAATCTATCATACTCTATAACAAACTCCAGATTCAGTAAAATATTTTGTTTCCAAGGGTATCCAGTTTGAGGCCAGCCTGATCTACAAAGATCCACAACAGCCAGGGATACACAGGGAAATCCTGTCTCAGAAAAACAAATAAACAAAAAGTATTTTTGGAGGGCAGTGGTGGCACACACCTTTAATCCTAGCACCTGGGGGACAGAAGCAAATGGATCCCTGTGAGTTCGGGGCCAGCCTGGTCTACAGATCAAATTCCAGGACAGTTAGGGCTACATAAATAAACCCTGTCTTGAAAAATAAAACTCTGTGTGTCCCCGTGTGTACAGATACAATATATTGTTTCTAAAAAATATGGTGAAGGGTCTAAAGATAAGGCTAAGTGGTTAAGAGCATTTACTGGGTTTTGTTTGTTTGTTTGTTTGTTGTTTGTTTTCCAGAAGACCCAGGTTCAATTTCCAACACCTTTCTATAATTTCACTTCCAGGAGGCCTAATACCTTCTTCTGGCATCCACAAGTACCAGGTATGTAAGTGGTGCTGTGGTGATATTTTATTTGTGCTGAAATGTGATTTTATTTGTATATTAATAAATAAAGTTACCTGGGGATCAAAGCTAAGAGGAAGCCATTAAGCAGAAGACTGGTAGTGGTAGCATACGCCCTTTAACCGATCACCTGGCAGGCAAAGTCTCTGTGTGTTCAAGGACACGGCCAGGATGGTGACACACGCCTTTAATCTCAGCACCAACCATAGAGGGCCTGGAGGTCTGTATAGACAGGTAGTGACAAGGAAGTCATGTGGTTGGGTTTAGAATCAATGAGAAGGCAGAACAGAAAGGCAATAAAAAGACAGGACACAGGAAGGTCTCTCTCTGAGAGGAAGGATGGCAGCGAGTGGTAAGATAAGATGGCTACTGCTTTGATCTCTGGGCTTTTAACTCTTTATTTGGCTCTGTGTTTCTTATTTATTAAGACTGTTTAGAATTACATCTACATGGTGCAAAGAAAGATATTCACACAAGTAAAACACTGATAGACATAAATTTTTTTTTCTTTCAATTTTTGGTGAGCCAGGTGTAGTGGCAAACACCTTTAATCCCAGCACTCGGGAAGGAAGGGCAGGCAGATCTCTATGAGTTCGAAGCCATCCTGGTCTACAGAAAGAGCTCCAATACAGCTAGAGCTACATAGTGAGTCTGGAAAGAGCAAAAAAAAAATAAAAAAATTGGTAGATGCCCTTGAGCGCTCTAGCTCAGGTGGCCTGAGGCACTCTTACATCATTCTCACGTGTACCTCTGCTTTGCTTTAAATAAAGTTTTCTTGCTATTTAAAAATAAAAAAGGTAGAAAGCAACTGAGAATTCATGATGTTGACCTTCTAGTCTATAAACACACCTGCATATGTACACTCAAGTGCACACAAATACACACAAAACAATTTCAGGAAAATACATTTACAATATACACAAAAGATTAGTACTAAGAATGTACCAAAAACTACTAAACAAGAAAAGTGCAAAGCAATGGAAAATAATAAAAGACAGGCTGGTGACATAACTCAGCCTCAGCCTCCTAAATTCTGGCTGGTTTGGCTTTTTAAAGACCACATTGGATTCCTCATAAAGAAGGAATTGGAACCTTTAATCCCAGCACTCAGGGAAGGAGCCGACTGAACATTCTGCCTGAGGCCAACCCAGGCTCCAGCTGCCAATCCTGCGAAACCCAACAACTTGGAGGTGTTGGTGAGATTGCCCTACTGAACAACCTGATCAACTGAGATCCATTTGGGAGAGGTTTCAGAAGCCTACAATCTGCAGTCTGAGGAAACAAGATCAGCTGAGGAGTTGACGAATGAGCAAAGTGCAACCTGAGAACACAAAAGAAGGCGCCACCCAGACACCAAACCAGATCACCAGAATCATAAGCTCACCCTACACTGACTGGGAACAGGTAAACTCTCATCTCCAGACCGGCAGACCGGCAGACCAGGTCTCTAGCCCCTAAGCCCCAGCCATCGGAGTCCCAGGGACCACACAGCTACCTTTCCCTGCTCCCCCACCAGGAAAAAAAAAAAAAAAAAAAAAAACAAAACCCTACAAACTCAACAATCACTGGAGCCATAAGCGCACCCTGCACCAATTGAGAACAACTGCTCCCTGAAACAGAACCCACTAGCACTGATTTGACTAAGCTGCTCCTGGAGAAACAGAGTCCAACGTGCTCGATTAGACCAAGAACTCCTAGTGGACCAAGACTATCAATTAGAACAAGAGACACCACCTGCACAGAGCGAAGGAAGAGATGAGTAGACGCCAGTGCAAAAATACAGGCAACAACATAAAGACCTATATGACAACATCAGAACCTATTGATTCTACACCTGCAAGACCTGAACATACCAAGGCAGAAGCAGAAGAAATCAATCCTAAAAATGATTTTAAGATGATGATAGAGGCCCTTAAAGAGGAAATGAAAAACTCCCTTAAAGAGGAAATAAAAAATTCCCTTAAAGAAATGGAAGAGGAGGGTAGGAGGAGGGGAATCAGTGGATAGTATGTGGAGTAGAAAATTTCTTAATAAAAATGAAAGAAAAAAAAGAAATGGAAGAAAAAACAAACAGAAAATTGGAAGAAATCAAAGAAAACCAAGAAGAAGTAATTAAACAGATGAAGGAAACAGTTCAAGATTTGAAAATTGAAATTGAGACAATAAAGAAAACACAAACTGAGGGAATGCTGGAAATAGAAATTCTGAATGAACAAACAGGAACTACAGATGCAAGAATAACCAACCGATTGCAAGAGATGGAACAGAGAATCTCTGACATTGCAGACACAATAGAGAAAATAGATTCATCAGTCAAAGAAAACACTAAAGACAAAAAAGTCGTTAAGACAAAAAAGTCGTTAAGACAAAAAAGTCGTTAAGACAAAACATCCAAGAAATTTGGGACACCATGAAAAGACCAAACTTAAGAATAATAGGGATAGAAGAAGGAGAATACTAACTAACTCAAAGACACAGAAAATATATTCAACAAAATCGTAGAAGAAAATTTTCCTAACTTAAAGAAAGAAATACCTATGAAGATACAAGAAACTTAAAGAACACCGAACAGGCTGGATCCAAAAAAAAAAAAGTCCTCTTGCCACATAATAATCAAAACACTAAACATACAGAACAAAGAAAAAATATTAAGAGCTGCAAAGGAAAAAGACCAAGTAACATATAAAGGCAGACCCATCAGAATAACACCAGATTTCTTAATAGAGATTATGAAAGCGAGAAGGTCATGGACAAATGTTATGCAGACACTAAGAGACCATGGATGCCAACCCAAACTATTATACCCAGCAAAACTCTCAATCACCATAGACGGAGTAAACAAAATATTCCATGATAAAACCAGATTTAAACAATACCTATCCACAAATCCAGCCCTACAGAAAGCACTAGAAGGAAAAAAATCCAACCTAAGGAAGTTAAACACACCCATGAAAACTCAGGCAATAGATAATCCCACACCAACAAATATCAAAGAATAGAAACAAAATACTACCACAAAAAAATAAAGGAATTAACAATCACTGGTTTAATATCCATCAATATCAATGGTCTCAACTCACCTATAAAAAGACACAGGCTAACAGAATGGATAAGAAAACAGGATCCATCCTTCTGCTGCATACAAGAAATACACCTAAACTTCAAAGACAGACACTACCTCATTGTAAAGGGATGGAAAAAGGCTTTCCAATCAAATGGACCTAAGAAACAAGCTGGTGTAGCTATCCTACTAGCTAATAAACTAGACTTCAAACTAAAATCAATTGAAAGAAATCAGGATGGATATTACATATTTATCACAGGAAAAATCGACCAAGATGAAGTCTCTATTCTGAACATTTATGCCCCAAATACAAAGGCACCCACATTTATAAAAGACACATTACTAAAGCTTAAATCACACATCAAACCCCACACACTAGTAGTGGGAGATTTCAACACATCACTCTCACCAAAAGACAGATCTACCAGACTGAAACTTAACAAAGAAATAAAGGACCTAACAGATGTTATGATTCAAATGAACTTAATAGATATCTACAGAACATTTCACCCTAACACAAAAGAATATACCTTCTTCTCAGCACCCCATGGAACCTTCTCAAAAATTGACCACATGCTTGATCACAAAGCAAATCTCAACAGATACAAAAAACATTGGAATCACCTCCTGTATCTTACTGGAGCACCATGCCTTAAAGTTAAGATTTCAACAACAGGGCTGGAGAGATGGCTCAGCGGTTAGGAGCACTGGCTGCTCTTCCAGAGGTCTTGAGTTCAATTAAAAAAAATAAAGATTTCCTAGAATTCAATGAAAATGAAAGTACAACATACCCAAACTTTTGGGACACTATGAAAGCAGTGCTAAGAGGAAAATTCATAGCACTAAATGCACACATAAAGAAGATGGAGAGACAAGAAACTAGACATCAAAGTACTGAACAGTCCAATTAAAAAATGGGCTAAAGAGCTCAACAGAGAATTCACAAAACAAGAACTACAAATGGCTGAAAGACATTTAAAGAAATGCTCAACTTCCTTAATCAGAGAAATGCAAATCAAAACGACCTTACACCTGTCAGAATGGCTACGATCAAAAACACCAATGACAACCAATGTTGGAGAGGATGTGGAGCAAAGGGAACACTCCTCCACTGTTGGTGGGAATGTAAACTTGTACAACCACTGTGGAAATCAGTATGGTGGTTTCTCAGAAAATTAGGAATCGAACTACCTCAAGACCCAGCCATCCCACTCTTGGGCATATACCCAAGGAATGCTGATTCATACCATAAAGATACATGCTCAGCTATGTTCATAGCAGCACTATTTGTAATAGCCAGAACCTGGAAACAACCTAGATGCCCGTCAACGGAAGAATGGATGAAAAAAATGTGGTACATATACACAATGGAGTACTACTCAGCAGAGAAAAACAATGAAAGCATGAAATTTGCAGGCAAATGGATGGAACTAGAAAAAATCATCCTGAGTGAGGTAACCCAAACCCAGAAAGACAGTTATGGTATGTATCACTCATAGGTGGATTCTAGAGATAAAATAAAGAACAATCAGACCACAACCCATAGAACCATAGAGGCTATATATATAGCATGGAGGGCCCTAGGATAACTGTGGCTTATAATAAATTTCAGTTTTACTCAATTATTGAAAAAAAAAATAGCCAAATGAATGGAAACACATGAACTATGAACCAAAGGCTGAGGGGCCCCCAGCTGGATCAGGCCCTCTGAATAGGTGAGACAGTTGATTGGCTTGATCAGGTTGGGAGGCAACTAGGCAGTGGGACCAAGTCCTGTGCTCATTGCATGAGTTGGCTGTTTGAAACCTGGAGCTTATGCAGGGACGCTTGGCTCAGTCTGGGAGGAAGGGACTGGACCTCCCTGGACTGAGTCTACCAGGTTGATCGCAGTCCTCAAGGGAAGGACTTGTCCTGGAGGAGGTGGGAATGGAGGGTAGGCTGGGGGTAAGGGGAAGGGATGGGAGGGGGGAGAATAGGGGAACCCATGGCTGATATGTTGAACTGAATGGTATTGTAAAATAAAATATATTTTAAAAAAAAAAAAAGAAGAAGAAGAAGAAGAAGACGAAGCTGGAGAGATGGCTCAGCAGTTTAGAGCACTGGCTGTTCTTATAGAGGACCATGGTTCAATTCCCAGCACCAACATGGCAGCTCATAACTGTAACTCCAGTTCCAGGGGATCCAACACCCTCATACCAATGCACATAAAATAAAGTTAAATTAAAATTTTTTTTAAAAAATTTAAAAAGATGGAAAAATCTCATACCAATAACTTAACAGCACAACTGAAAGCTCTAGAACAAAAAGAAACAAACTCAGCCGGGCGGTGGTGGTGCACGCCTTTAATCCCAGCACTCGGGAGGCAGAGGCAGGCGGATCTCTGTGAGTTCGAGGCCAGCCTGGTCTACAGAGTGAGTTCCAGGAAAGGCGAAAAGCTACACAGAGAAACCCTGTCTCAAAAAAAAAAAAAAAAAAAAAAAGAAAAAGAAAAAAAAGAAACAAACTCACCCAGGAGGAATAGACACCAGGAAATAATCAAATTGAGGGCTGAAATCAATGAAATAGAAACCAAGAGAACAATACAAAGAATCAATGAAACAAAGAGTTGGTTCTTTGAAAAAAACCAACAAGATAGACAAACCCCCAGCCAAATTAACCAAAAGGCAAAGAGAGAGCACCCAAATTAACAAAATCAGAAATGAAAAGGGAGACATAACAACAGACAACAAGGAAATCCAGAGAATCATCAGGTCAATTTCAAAAACCTGTACTCCACATAATTGGAAAATCTGGAAGAAATGGACAATTTTCTGGATAGATACTACATACCAAAGTTAAATCAAGGCCAGATAAACTATTTAAATAGACCAATAACCCCTAAAGAAATAGAAACAGTTATTAAAAGTCTCCCAACCAAAAAAAGCCCAGGACCAGATAGTTTCGGTGCAAAACTCTACCAAATTTTCAAAGAATAACTAATTTCAATACTCTTTAAATTGTTCCACACAATAGAAACAGAAGGAACATTACCAAACTCTTTTAATGAGGCTACAGTTACCCTGATACCCAAACCACACAAAGATGCAACAAAGAAAGAAAATTACAGACCAATCTCCCTCATGAACATTGATGCAAAAATACTAAACAAAATTATTGGCAAACCGAATCCAAAAACACATCAAAAGATTGTCCACCATGACCAAGTAGGTTTCATCCCAGGGATGCAAGGTTGGTTCAACATACGAAAATCTGTCAATGTAATACACCATATAAACAAACTGAAAGAAAAAAAAAACACATGATCATCACATTAGATGCTGAAAAAGCCTTTGACAAAATCCAACACCCCTTCATAATAAAGGTCTTAGAGAGATCAGGAATACAAGGAACATTCCTAAACATAATAAAGGCAATTTACAGCAAGCCAACAGCCACCATCAAATTAAACGGAGAGAAACTCAAAGCAATACCACTAAAATCAGGAACCAGACAAAGCTGTCCACTCTCTCCATATTTCTTCAATATAGTACTTGAAGTTTTAGCTAAAGCAATAAGACAACAAAAGGAGATCAAGGGGATACAAATTAGAAAGGAAGAAGTCAAACTTTCACTATATGCAGATGGTATGATAGTATACATAAGTGACCCCAAAAATTCTACCTGGGAACTCCTACAGCTGATAAACTCCTTCAGTAAAGTGGCAGGATACAAGATCAACTCAAAAAAAAAAATTAGTAGCCCTCCTATACACAAATGATAAAAGAAATGAGAAAAATCACCCTTTACAATAGCCACAAATAATATAAAATACCTTGGGATAACACTAACTAAACAAGTGAAGGACCTGTTTGATAAGAACTTTAAGTCTCTAAAGAAATAAATTAAGGGGGGGGGGTAACAGCGGCAGCGGCCCACGCCTTTAATCCCAGCACTTGGGAGGCAGAGGCTGGCGGATCTCTGTGAGTTCAAGGCCAGCCTGGTCTACAGAGTGAGTTCAGGAAAGGCTCCAAAGCTACACAGAGAAACCCTGTCTCAAAAAAAAAAAGAAAGAAATTAAAGAAGATACCAGAAAATGGAAGAATCTCCCATGACATGTAAAAATGGCAATCTTACCAAAAGCAATCTACAGATTCAATGCAATCCCCATCAAAATCCCAACACAATTCTTCAGACTTGGAAAGAAAAATACTCAACTTCATATGGAAAAACAAAAGACCCAGGATAGCTAAAAGAATCCTGTATAATAAAGCAACCTCTGCAGGCATCACCATGCCTGACCTCAAGCTCTACTATGGAGCTATAGTAATAAAAACAGCTTGGTACTGGCATAAAATCCATCATACAGACCAATGGAATTGAATTGAAGACCCTGACACTAATCCACATATATATGAACACCTGATTTTTGACAAAGAAGCCAAAACTATACAATGGAAAAAAGAAAGTATCTTCAACAAATGGTGCTGGCATAACTGGATGTCAATATGTAAAAGATTACAAATAGATCCATATCTGTCACCATGCACAAAACTCAAGTCCAAGTGGATCAAAGACCTGAACATAAATCCAGTTACACTGAACTTGATAGAAGAGAAGGCAGGAAGTGTAGCTAGAGTTTTCCTGCCTTGCCCACAGTCACGACAAATCTTTGTCACCCGCCAGTCCCACAGCCGCTCAGACCCAACCAAGTAAACACAGAGACTTATATTGCTTACAAACTGTATGGCTGTGGCAGGCTTCTTGCTAACTGTTCTTATAGCTTAAATTAATCCATTTCCACAAATCTATACCCTGCCACTTGGCTCATGACTTACCGGCATCTTCACATGCTGCTTGTCCTGGCGGCGGCTAGCAGTAACTCCTGCCTTCCTATTCTTTCTTTTCTCCTTTCTGTTAGTCCCGCCTATACTTCCTGCCTAGCCACTGGCCAATCAGTGTTTTATTTATTGACCAATCAGAGCAACACATTTGCCATATGGAACATCCCACAGCACAGGAAGTACTCTTGAACCCATAGGCACTGGAGATCACTTCCTAAATATAACACCAGTAGCACAGACACTGAGAACAACAATTAATAAATGGGACCTCTTGAAACTGAGAAGCTTTTGTAGGGCAAAAGACACGGTCAATAAGACAAAAAGACATCCTACAGAATGGGAAAAGACCTTCACCAACCCCACAACTGACAGAGGGCTGATCTCCAAAGTATATAAAGAAACTCAAGAAACTAGACATCAAAATACTAAACAATCCAATTAAAAAATGGGCTAAAGAGCTAAACAAAGAATTCTCAAAAGAAGAATCTCAAATGGCTGAAAGACATTTAAGGAAATGCTCAACATCCTTAGTCATCAGAGAAATACAAATCAAAACGACTCTGAGAATCTAACTACCTCAAGACCCAGCCATACTACTCTTGGGCACATACCCAAGGAATGCTCAATCATACCACAAAGATACATGCTCAACTATGTTCATAGCAGCATTATTTGTAATAGCCAGAACCTGGAAACAACCTAGATGCCCGTAAACTGAAGAATGGATTAAGAAAATGTGGTACATATACACAATGGAGTACTACTCAGCAGAGAAAAACAATGATAGCATGAAATTTGCAGGTAAATGGATGGATGGAACTAGAAAATATCATCCTGAGTGAGGTAACCCAAACCTAGAAGGACAAACATGGTATGTACTCACTCATAAGTGGATACTATATATATATAAAGCAAAGGACAATCAGACTGCAACCCACAGAACCAGGGAGGCTACATAGCAGGGAGGACTCTAGGATGACTGTGGCTTATAATAAGTTCTGGTTTTCCTCAATCACTGGGCAAGCTTCAGTGAAACATTTCACTATTAGGATAAGAATTTATACTGTATCCAGCTGATAACAGAAAAATAAATTAATTATTTTAAAAATTTAAAAATTAAAAAAGAAGAGAAAAATTTCAACTGTTAAAAAAAAAAAAAAAACCAGGGCCAGGCGGTGGTGGCGCACACCTTTAATCCCAGCACTCTGGAGGCAGAGGCAGGAGGATCTCTGTGAGTTTAGGCCAGCCTGGACTACCAAGTGAGTTCCAGAAAAGGCACAAATCTACACAAAGAAACCCTGTCTCGAAAAATAAAAATAAAAATAAAATAAAATAAAATAGAATAAAAAGCAGGGGCTGGAGAGATGGCTCAGAGATTAAGAGCACCAACTGCTCTTCCAGAGGACCTGAGTTCAATTCCCAGCACCCACACAGTGGCTCACAACCATCTGTAATGAGATCTGGCTCCCTCTTCTGGCCTGCAGGTATATGTGCAGACAGAACACTGTATAGGTAATAATTAAATCTTTAAAAACAAACAAACATATTTTGCTAAAGTAAAAAGGGGGAACTAGCGTGCTGTGGGATGGCCTGTATGTCAAATCTGTTCTGATTGGTCAATAAATAAAACACTAATTGACCAGTGGCCAGGCAGGAAGTAGGTGGGACAAGGAGAGAGGAGAATACTGGGAAGCAGAAGGCTGAGGCAGAGACACTGCCAGCTGCCGCCATGACGAGCAGCATGTGAAGACGCCGATAAGCCACCAGCCACGTGGCAAGGTATAGATTTATGGAAATGGATTAATTTAAGCTATAAGAACAGTTAACAAGAAGCCTGCCATGGCCATACAGTTTGTAAGCAAAATAAGTCTCTGTGTTTACTTGGTTGGGTCTGAGCGGCTGTGGGACTGGCGGGTGACAAAGATTTGTCGTGACTGTGGGCAAGGCAGGAAAACTCTAGCTACACTAGGGACTCATCATTCCTCTCCACATTCTATTCTTTCCCTTGTTTTATATATTTTAAATTTTTTATCAG
The DNA here is from genome assembly GCF_004664715.2 of Peromyscus leucopus. Classification (NCBI taxonomy): domain Eukaryota; kingdom Metazoa; phylum Chordata; class Mammalia; order Rodentia; family Cricetidae; genus Peromyscus; species Peromyscus leucopus. Next base: position 15,283,760 of record NC_051066.1, on the reverse strand, counting down.
TGGATTCTGCTGGAGTATCTGCTGCAGATAAGCACTGGAGGGCTCCTGTTGCAATTCACCCTCTGGAGCAATGAAAGGATCTTTCTACTGGTACTTGGAGGATATCCGATCTGGTATTGGTGTGGGCCCAAGGTTCTGTTTATGTCTTTCCTCAGGACAATGAGGATCCTCTTTGGGTTCCTGAGTGCTGTGTGCACCCTGTGGCTGCTGCTGAAGCCCAACATGAAGGCCTATTTGGCCTTCATGAAAAACTCTCCCCTTCTGATGCCAATGGTGATTGAGAGCCCAATATGGCCAGCCTTGGCAAGCATTAACGTAAGCCTAGGAACTGTAGCCATGTGGTTGGATTCCCTAGAAGGTAATGTATGGTAACTGCTTTTTCAAGTGTGTTTGAAAACGTGTCACCCAGACACCTTAGAGAATAAGGATAACCCTGAAGGTCACTGACCTCCATTTGTTAACAGTAGCATGCCAGCTAAGCCTTTTCATTTTCACAATCCTCTTCAAGCTGGTGTAGTACCTACTTTTCAGGAGTAGCTCTGTGCAACATTTACTGGCCTCCTAAAATTCATTTAGCCCCCTTTGAAGATACCTTAAAATTTACGAGCCTGAATGTAGCCATTATGAGACCATTAGTTATGCTCCTTGTGAGCTGCCTGTTTTTTCTTTATGGTTCTTAGTTGTTCTTTTGCAGAGCTGCCAGCTTAAGTCGTGCTGGGATCAAGAAAAATGGGCCTTGGCAGTTTGTGCACCTATAGTTGTATCCATGCCAGGGGATGCCCACACGCTCCAGAAGAGAATTTGACATCACTGCTGACGTTGTTTCTGTTATAGCAGTGGCGGCCACCGCTGCTACTGTTTCTGGGATTACCATCTCACAATTGGTTACTACAGCTAGCACAGTGGAGACCCTGGCAGCAAAAGTAGCTACCACAGTTAGTTAATTTTTCATTCTATTGGGCATGATAAATTTAATTCAATAGTTATGTACAGTTCGACTGGCTTTGAAAATTATAAATTTATAAACTCAAGTTCCATTTGCTTTTGGGATACCATCTTATAAGGACTCCAATTAGCAATAAGGCTCATTAAGGAAGGGAATGGTTCAGTTGCTTTTAGCCTACTGGCTATGGGTTGGTTAGGACTTCTGTTGGTCTTTTCTGTGTCGAACACACAGATTGCAAGTCTAGCGCCACTTTGAGATCTTTGGCAGAAGTTAACTCTGCAGCTCACACACGATTGAGCCTGTATGATAATGAGTATTCAAAGACGGGTAAAGCCTGGGGCGCTCACCAACACACAGAGTGCCTGTGTGGCCTGGGCAGGCGTCTCCATGACGGGTAAGGTGACCTGCTGACGTCCCATGCAACCTAAGTCAGAAGCTCATTTTTTAGTGAAAGGGAGACCTGTAGGGCCCTAGCCCCGTTTTGGGTAATTATTGCCTTGCTTGCTGACCTTGACCTTGATATCCTCCCTATGCTAAGTCCCTGCCAGGTTTCACCCTCCTGAATGCTTAAGGGAAGTTCCTTGTCTGTGTATCCTGCATAATGGGCGTTAACAGCTTAAATGCAAGATTGTAAAACATAGGTAGCAAGCTTCTGCTCTCCGGGGTTCTCCCATTGTGCTGTAAGCCTGTATTTAAGTCCTCCTCCCTCCTTATGTCTCTGTACATACCCTGAATGTTGTTAGCAATTAGTAACCTCATGCTTATAGTATAGCCAGTAACTTCAAAAGAACTACCTCACTCCTAACCCCCTCGTCCAATCCCAAGCTGCATGTAAACCTTTCCTATATAAACCCCTTCAAGTGAGTGCTCAGGGCCGACCTCCTCCACCCACTGTGTGGGATGTTGGACACGGACGAAGCCCGAGCTTGCTTGTTATCAATAAATCCCTTTGTGTTTTGCATCGAGAAAAAAAAAAGAATTTGTACTGTTATCAAGCTGATAATAGAAAAAACAAAATAAAAATAAAGAAGGAATTGGAAAGGCCAGTTAAGGGCAATCTGCACTGGTCCCAGAAACAGGATGTAGACCTGGAAGAAGCAAAAGAAATGGTTAGAATCCTGCTACATTGACTCTCAGTTCACTGTCATGACAGGCCTGAGTGAGCAGAAGCCAGGGAAGCTACCAGACATACTACCACGCTCAGGATCAACCCTACAGCCCAAACTGAGTACTATCATGGCCATGAAGCCCTACTCTAAATGCTACCCTGAGAGTCACATGTAGTCTCCATTTTTTCCTTACAAACACCAAGCTAGGATCTACACCCATCTACACATTTTCACGTAGATGTGTGCCAAGCTATCTCCTACCATATTAGATCCATAGTGAAGGCTCATCAAGTTTCTTTTGCTGTTTGACATAGTATTAATTAAGAGGAGTACAACTGAAACTGTAACCAAAGGTGACATTATGCTTCCAAAAAAATCCCAATGTAAAGTATTACAAGCAACAGTAGTAGTTGTCAGGCACCATAGTATTTCTAAGCAACAAGGATTATTTCTTACTTTTTCTTCCATTTTTTTTTTTGTTGTTGTTGTTGTTTTGTTTTTCTCTGTGTATCCCTGGCTGTCCTGGAACTCATTCTGTAGGCCAAGCTGGCCTGAAACACAGAGCTCCTCCTGCCTCTGCCTCCCAAGTACTGGGTTTAAAGGCATGTGCTACCATGCCTGACTAGGATTATTTCTTATTTAGAGATGTTGACATTCTTGGAAAATAAATGGACTGAAATTACTGTTGAAATGAAGTCACATGAAGCTGCCTATTCTTCAGGTTTTGAACTATTTCATCATGTGAATAACTTCCATATCTCTCCCTTTTAGAATAATTAATTAACCAATTAAAATATCAAAAGCAAAGTGTGCTGTGATGGAGCAAGCAATACTTGGGAAGTGGAGGCAGGAGGACCAAGAATTCAAGGCTAAACTAACCTACATAGTGAGTCCAAGGGCAGCCAGGGCTACAAGACCTTGTCTCAAAAAGCAAAACGGGGGCTGGAGAGATGGCTCAGAGGTTGCGAGAACTGGCTGCTCTTCCAGAGGACTCAGGTTCAATTCCCAGCACCCACATGGCAGTTCACAACTGTCTGTAACTCCAGTTCCAGGGGATCTTACACCTTCACACAGACACACATGCAGGCACACCAATACACATAAAAATAAATAAGTCATTTTAAAAAATAAAAATAAAAAAAGCAAAACAAAAAAATGAATATAAATGGCAAATTTCAAAATAAGTATCATCATCATCCTAACTCAACTTTTTTCATTTCCTTATAATTTTTCAGCTTATGTGCATGTTTTGCATGATTGCAAGGTATATAAACAATTCCCCTTACACACTCCATCATATTCACACATTCTCATGATTATCACACTATGGCAAGTAGAATATTTCATTAGGTTCATAGATCATAAAGTATTAAAACATTCTATCTGCTGAGCCCAGCAACACAAGCCTGTAATCCTAGCAACTCAGGAAGCTAAGAGAGGAAGACCCCGAAGTTCAAGGTCTGTCTGGGCTACAGAATGAGTTCAAGGATAAACTGGACAAAGCAGTGAGACACTGTCTTAAAGTGAAAAGGGTACTGGGAGTAGTTTCAATGGTACAGCACTTGCCTAGCATACCCAGGGTCCTGGGCTGAATTCCCCAAACTGCAAAAGCAGAGAACCAGGACAGAGATCAAAGAAAGTTTTAAAAAAAAAATTTTTTTTTTTTTTTTTTTTTTTTGGTTTTTCGAGACAGGGTTTCTCTGTGTAGCTTTGCGCCTTTCCTGGAACTCACTTGGTAGCCCAGGCTGGCCTCAAACTCACAGAGATACACCTGCCTCTGCCTCCGGAGTGCTGGGATTAAAGGTGTGCACCACCACTGCCCAACCAGACAGTAAAATATTTTAAAGCAAACTTTGAAAACTACTATTAGTATATGTATGTAAGTAATAACTGTGAAGTAAACATTAATGCATGTCATGCATTTGATTTTCTTCTGTCAAGTAAAATGCTCTGTATGATTCCTGAGCACACAGGTGATTATATCTGGTTGTCTGAACAATGAGGAAATCTTTACTATCTCTAGGAGTTCAGTTGTTTTCTTTTTATTGTTGTTTTATAAGATTTGTTTTTATTTTATATTTATGTGCCTGCATGTATGTACACCACAGAAGTACCTGATGCCGGGGAGGCCACAGAGAGTACTAAATCCCCTGGAACTATAATTACAGACTGTTGTGAACAGCTCCATATGGGTGCTAGGAATCTAATCCCCATATGGAAATCCCTCTTAAATGCCAGGCCATCTCTCCAGCCCTTGTTTGTTTTGAGACAAGATCTCACCCAGTAGTTGCATCTGGCACAAAAGTTTCAATGCCTCCCTAGCCTCCACTTGTGATACTCCTGCCACCAGAGCACCAGAATTATAGATGTGTCAGTAAGGATTCTTTTACCAGCCTGTACCAATCCAGTACTTGGGAAAGTCACTACATTCCTCCTGCTGTATCCCCTCTACTCAAGTCTCTAACACCCACCTCTGTTCCCCATGGTGGCATGTATGAACCATATGAACCCAGCTTAAATGCACCCTCCTACCTAGCAGAGTCCAACCACCCTGTGTTCGCAGTTCCTGTGCACTAGCACTTCACTTTTTTTTTTAATGTTATGCTAAGCAAGTGCTCTACACTCAGCTACATCCCCAGCTCTCCACATCATTTCCCAATCACAGTATACAACCCCAATCTGACTTCAGATCTAGGTGTACACTCAGGTCTCTTGGTCTGAGCAACTTTGTACAACCTCTATCTGACCCAGCCAACCATGACCTAACTAACATTTTCATAAAAATGACAGGCTAAAGGCTGGAGGTAGTGGCACACACATTTAATTCCCAGCACTCAGGAGGCAGAGGTAGGCAGATCTTTGAATGAGGCCAGCCTAGCCTACAGAGGGAGTTCCAGGACAGCCAGAACTACATAGCAAAACCTTATCTTGAGGAGAAAAAAAAAGACAGGTTAACATCAGGCATGGTGGCACATACCTTTATTTCCAGCATTAACAGTGCTAAATAAGAAGGAATGGGAAGGACTGGAGAGTTGGCTCAGTGGTTAAGAGAACTTACTGCTCTTGTTGAAGACAATGGCAGAATCATGTCTCAGTTTGTTGTTGGGACCGTAGGAAAAATGATGGATGATGTTCATGTCTCTTCCTTTGTTGGGGACACAAAGGTCCTTGCCCCCAGAGCACTAGGGAACTAGGAATGCTAAACACAAAGAGAACTCTCCTCAAAGGAAGAATTACCTGTTTTCCACCCAAAAGGCTGGGAATGGATATTGTTAACAACGTGGTGTCCTTTTGCTATCTACGGATGCAGACCTTACCCAAACCTTCCCAGTCTCTCCCTTCATAGACCTTTATTTTTAACTTTGTTTCTTAGTCAACAGGATCCATCTTTAGGGGAGATGTCACATGTACTTTATAGCCTGCTGACCTCTATGCTTTCTTGGTCAGAGACCACTAGATTCTAATCCCGTTGGCTACAGAACCCACCCTCTCATGGTCACATACACTTTCAAAAGGAGTTTCTAAGTAGTGACACCTTAAGCTTTATTGTGCATCTGGAATTGGAATGATTGTTGCCCGGAAACTTTTCCCCAAATTGTACTGTGTTTTAAATATGCTGACAATGAACCTCCTGGCATCAGACTAAACTACCCACAGATGTCCTATGATGTTAGGGCTGAATGAAGGACAAGCATCAGCATCATCTCTGCTGGTCTGTTAGGCCGCTAACGCATTTCTATCACAAACCACACCATCCATCAATCAATCCGTCAGTCAGTCTGTCTGTCTGTCTGTCTCTGTCTCTCCCTCCCTCTTTCTCTCCCTCCCTCCCTTACCCAGACAAGCAGCCCTGTGCACAATGACTATTCAGATGAGAACCACTATCAAGATTTGTAGCTGGGCTGGAGAGATGGCTCAGTGGTTAAGAGCACTGGCTGCTCTTCCAGAGGTCCTGAGTTCAATTCCCAGCAACCACATGGTGGCTCACAATCATCTGTAATGAGATCTGGCATGCAGGTAGAACACTGTATACATAATAAATAAATCTTTTAAAAAAAAAATAAAAAAAAAAAAAGGAAAGAAAGAAAAGAAAAGAAAAGAAAAAGATTTGTAGCTATAACCAGCCAGTCACAATCATTTTAATCCAAGCACTTGGGGGGCAGAAGCAGGTGTGTCTCTTATAGTCTCTTGATCTATATAAGTTCCAGGAGAGTCAGGGCTACATGGAGAGACCACGATCTCAAAAAAAAAAAAAAAAAAAAAGATTCACAATTCAGTTAAAACAAATGCTTCTGACCCTCCCACTTCTGTTATCAAAAAAAAAAAAAAATCAACCAAAGATATGGACAAGAAGGAAAGAAAACAAAAACTCCATCTAGTCATCTAGGAGACACGTAAAAGCCTGACAAAAACATGAATAGGAAGTTAAAAGTTAAGCTAACTCACTACATGGCACAGAGGAAGGAGGAATTTAAATAAGGTGATAAATAATAAGCAAGCTGACTGATCCTGAGAGACACAGAAAGGACAGAAAGAAGCCAGCGATCCTCAAAACCTCCAAGAGGAATTGGTAGAAACCCACATAACACCACAGACCAGCAGATCACATTCAAGAGTCACAGGAGACTGGAAGGTGAACCCTAGAGAAAGCTCCAGAACAAGCTGGCAAGATGGCTCTGTATGTACAGATGCTTGCTGCCAAGACTGACAACCTGAGTTAAATACCTATACACTCCCACAAGTTTTTCTCTGCCCTCTACACATGTACACCACAGCACAATTAAAAACTAATACATTTCTTAGCAACTTCCAAAAACACACACTTGAGGACAGGCAAGCACAAAAAAGGGTAGAGTAAGCTATTCCATGGGAAACAAGGACAGCAGGAAGAAACTACATGCGTTCAGTAATGGGTCTTTACACTACCTTTTAAGCCAGTTTATACAGATGGTCCCCAACTTACAAATGGTTCAACTTAAAATTTCTCAACTTTGCCGGGCGGTGGTGGCGCACGTCTTTAATCCCAGCACTCGAGAGGCAGAGGCAGGCGGATCTCTGTGAGTTCTAGGCCAGCCTGGACTACCAAGTGAGTTCCAGGAGAGGCGCAAAGCTACACAGAGAAACCCTGTCTCGAAAAACCAAAAAAAAAAAAAAAAAAATTCTCAACTTTGACCTGGGCATGGCAGGTAACTTCCAGTACTTTAGAGTCATGAATAACATAAGTACAAGGTCAGCCTAGACTACAAAATTATGTCCTGCCTCCCAAAAAATAATTTTTCAACTTTACAATTATGAAAAATGCACATTTAATAAGAATCATACTTCAAATTTTTATTTTTTCCTTACTAGTAACAGACAGGTCAATCTTCTTGTAATACTACTTAACCAAAGCAAAGCCAGGACCCATATGCTACAATGGGATTTCACAAGACAGGTAGGTGTGTTAAAATGAATTTTCAATTTACAATGTTTTCAACTTAAAATAGGGCCAGGCAGTGGTGGCACATGCCTTTAATCCCAGCATACAGGAGGAAGAGTCAGGCAGATCTCTGTGAATTCAAGGCCAGCCTGGTCTACAGAACAAGTTCCAGGACAGCCAAGGCTACACAGAGAAACCCTGTCTCAAAAACAAACAAAAAAAAAAAACAAAAAAAAACCCGCAAGGGCTGGAGAGATGGTTCAGAGGTTGAGAGCACTGGCTACTCTTCCAGAAGTCCTGAGTTCAATTCCCAACAAACACATGGTGGCTCACAACCATCTATAATTCGATCTGGTGCCCTCTGCATACATAATATATTTTTTTAAAAAAAAAAAAACATAAAAACAAAGATAAAAGAAGCCAGGTTTGGTGGTATACAGCCCTTAATCCCAGCTCCTGGGATCAGTAAGTGCATCTCTCTAGGCCCACATTAGCTGTTCCTGAAGAGGACCAGAGTTCAGCTCCTAGCATCCACATGGCAGCTCATGATCATCTGTAATTCCAACTCCAGAGAATCAGATGCCCTCTTCTAGCCTCAGCAGACACCAACCCCCATGTGGCACAAACACAGAAATAGGTAATAGAATAAAAAATAGAATCTTTAAAGTTGCTATTTCCTGATCTAAGGAACAAGTGGCTTCATACCCTCTGGCCACCATGCCTTCCCCAGAATGAAGCACTGCATCCTCTGAACACTATGCCAAAAGCAAGCCCAAACTGGATGTGGTAGCACATAGCTTTAGTCCCAGCACCAACACTCAGGAGACAGAAGCAGGCAGATTTCTGTGAGGTCCAAGCCAAGCAGGACGACACAATGAAACCCTGCTTTCAGGGTTTGGGATTTAGCTCAGTGATAGAGCACTTGCCTAGCAAGCGCAAGGCCCTGGGTTCAGTCCTCAGCTCCAGAAAGAAAAAAGAAAGAAGGAAAAGAAACCCTGCTTTCAAAATAAAGTGAGCCAAAGTAAGCCTGATTACTACCCACACTAGAAGGAGAGAACTGACCTCCACTGAGGCCGGCATGTATTGAACCTCCACCACCCCACCCCATGCATGCATGCATAATTTAATAAGACAAATCACTCGTCCTCTGTGTTACTCTGCCACCACAATGAGAAGTAAAACACTAAGCAAACACTCTCACTTAACTATATCCCAAACCTCTTGTTTTATTATTTTATTATAGTATGAGTGTTTTGCCTGCATGTTGTGTCTGTTCACCATGTGTACGCCTGCTGCCCGTGGAGGCCAGAAGATGGTGTCAGATCCCCAGAACTGGAGTTACAGATAGTTGTGAAACACCATGTAAGTGCTGGGAATTAAACCAGTACCTCTGGAGGAACAGCTAGTGCTCTTAACCACTGAGCTCTCCTGCTGGGGAATAATTCTTCTGTACACTGTAAATATGTATTGCACTCATTGTTAATAAAAAGCTGACTGACCAATAGCTAGGCATTAAGAGATTGGGCAAGACAGCCTGAGACAGAGAGAATGCTGGGATGAAGAGGGGCGGAGTCAGAGGAATCACCAGCAGAGGCAGGGATGAGCACACTGTACTAAGAAAAGGTACCAAGCCACACAGCAGAGCGTAGATAAGAAATGTAATTTAAATGTAAGAGTTAGCTAGTAAAAAGCTTTAGCTATTGGCCAAGCATTTATAAGTAATATTAAGTCTCAGTGTTGGTTACTTGGAAAACTGCTGCTAGAACAGGAAAACTCTGCCTACATCATCCCTCCAGGTCTCTCTTTTCACGGATTCTCAATGACTGGCTTGAGCTCACTCGGAAGCCAGAGCAGCTTTGAACTTACAATCTTCCAGCTGTGTAGTGGTGGTGCATGCCTTTGATCCCAGAACTTGGAGGGTATAAGCAGGTGGACCTCTTGATTCTGAGGCCAGCCTGGTATACATAGTGAGTTCCAGGACAGCCAGGGGCTATACCTTATCTCAAAAAACCAAAAAAAAAAAAAAAAAAAAAAATTTAAAAAAAAAAAAAAAAAAACTTACAATCCATCATCCTCCCAAGCAGCTGGAATTTGCTTCACTTAAAATACATTCAACTTTATCTACTCTGGAAAAAAAACCACACAAATGTACATGACAAGAATGTTCACTACAGGGCCAATGAGGTAGTTCAGCAGGTAAAGGTGCTTACCACCAAGTTTGATATCCAGAACTCACAAGGTAGAAGAACCAAGTTTAGTAAAATGCCCTCTGATCTCTCTCTCACACACACACACTCATACATGCACACCCAATACAGACACGCACAAATAAATGTGTAAAAAAAAAAATTAAGGACATACATTATAGCATTATTAGTAAAGATTAAAAAATAAGTTATAGTCAGTTTAAAGCCCTGCATTTAGACTTTTACATACTTTCAGAGTAACTGAAGAGAGAAGCACATCTGTGTTAAAGCAAAAAGAAATATTAAAGGTGATAGTGGCACACACCTTTAATTCCCAGCACTCAGGAGGTAGAGGCAGGCCAGTTCCAGGACAACCAAGGCTACACAGAGAAACTCTGTCTTCAAAAACAAAAACTAACTAAATAAACAAAAAAACAAGGAAGGAAAGAAAAAAAAAGTTTCAGGGTCTGGAGAGATGGCTCAAAGGTTAAGAGCACTTGCTGCTCTTGCAAAGGACCTGAGTTTGGGTCCCAGCACCCACACTTGACAGCTCACAATTGCCTGTAACTCAAGCTCCAGATCTGATGCCCTCTTCGGATCGTCAAGGGACTTGCACATGAATGCAGACCAGAGAATATGAGAATATTGAGTTCACACACACTCCCTCCTCTCTCTCTCTCTCTCTCTCTCTCTCTATATATATATATATATATATATAGATAGATAGATAGATAGATAGATATAGATATAGATATAGATATATCTTTTAAGTTACAGAACAAACCAGGTTTGGTAGCTCTTGCCTTGAATCCCAGCACTCAGGAGGCAAGAGACAGGTGGATCTCTGAGTTCAAGGACAACCTAGAATACACAGACCAAGCCTATGTAGAAAAACTCTGTCTCAAAAAACAAAAACAAAACAATGTTTTCAGTAAATAAAAACTCGAGCCAAGAATGATGACAACACCGTGAATTCAAGGCCAGTCAGGGCTATGCTGTCTCAAAAAATAAATAAATAATTTAAAGAAAAAAAAAAATCAAGGTAGGCGTGGTGGAGCATGTCTTTAATCCCAGCACTCGGGAGACAGAGGCAAGTGATCACTAAGTTTGAGGCTAACCTAGTCTACAGAGTGAGTTCCAAGACAGCCAGGGCTACCCAGAGAAACCCTGTCTCAAGGGGGAAAAGAAAATTAAAAGTCAAATGGAGTCTGGGTCTACAGCTGAGTGGTAGACAAACTGCCTGGCATCAGGAGAGCCTGTACCCTAGGTTTGCTCTCCAGAGCACTATGGGGTTGGGGGTGGGGGGTTCAAACTGGACGTCTTTCTCAACAGGAATAATGGAATGCTGCTGACTTCAGAAGGCTGGGATACAGCTCAGTGGTAGAGTTCTTGCTTTGAAATTCATGACATTTTGTTCAGACAAAATCCTTGTGAACCATACTGGTCCTTACTCAACCCCTGGAGCATACCATTCCCCCCCCACAAAAAAAAAGTCCTTCATAACTGACTTCCAAAGAGGAATTCCATGCTTACCCAAACTTTTTCTTCAAGTATGACAGTAGGGAAAGTACATCTATATTTTTAGACATAAAAAAGGTTCACTGCCATTAACAACCTCTGCCTTTTTTTTTTTCTTGAGACACAGTCCCCTGGAACCCAAGTTTGCTTCGAACTTGCAACACTGCTGAGGATGACCTAAAACTTCTGATACTCCTGCCTTTACCTACCTAGCGCTGAGATCTCAGGCATGCACTACCACCCCCAGTTTAAGCTAGCCCATCACTCCATCAACTCTACATCCTCAGCCCCATCGCCATCTACTTCAGCAGCTACTAGAAAATACATTCTACCCCAGGGGGACAGGAGGAGAGAGAGCTCTCTGAGAGCAAGGAAGGTAGACCAAACTCCAAAGATAATGCTGCACACCAGTTCAAGAAAATGCCCATTCTAAACGGCAGGTGACCACAGAATTCAAAGGAATGAAACTCCTCATCTTTTATTGCTGGAGGCACACAGATAATCCCTACAGTTGGTGAGAAGAGACTTGGTAACAGCAGCATATACTCAGAAACATGAGGTAAACACTCAAGAACTAAAACACTAAAGTTTCCAATAATATCTCTTAGCCCTGATTTCTTTTTAAACTGTGTATGTATATACTATTCTAAAAAAAAATTGTTTTGGGGGTTAATGTTTGTTTTGTTTTTCAAGACAGGGTTTTTCTGTGTAGTGCTGGCAGTCCTGGAACTCCCTCTATAGACCAGGATGGCCTTGAACCCAGAAATCGAATACCTGTCCAGTGCCAGGACTGAAGTCGTACTCCACCACACCTGGCTGTACCCCAGGCTAACCAAATTTATGATCTTTCTGCTTCAGCCTCCATGTGCTAAATCACAGGTGTGCATGTCCACATCCAATTAAAATGTAAGACTAAAGGAAAAGAAACAAAACTAGGCATGGTAATACACACCTGTAACCCAAGGAGGATCAGAAGTTCAAGGCCAACATTAGGAGCACAGCAAGTGCCTCTCTCAAAACAAAGATAGAGATACAAGTGGGCGTGGTGGCTTATATACCAACACTCAGACAAGAAATTGGTCATGAGTTCCAATGAGTTCCAAGCTAGTCACATCAAGGCTCTGTCTCAAAAGAAAAGAAAAGAAAGCAAACTGGAGAGATGACTCCACAGTTCACAGAACACTTGTTGCTGTTTCAGAAGACCAGGGTTCAACTCCCAGCATCTACTTGATGGTTCACAATCACCCTAACTCCAGTTCCAGGGGCACCACTGCCTCCACTGGCACCAGACATGCAAACATAAACGCAAGTAAAACATCCATACACATAAAATTATATATAAAGGCAAACATTAATACACATAAAATTAAATATTTTTTTAAATCTTAATAAGAAGATACATATTAGCCAAGTACAGATTTTGTTTTGGAAGGCACTCCTGCTGCAAGATAACATTTTTGCTAAGACAAAAGCCCTATGTATCACACTCTGATCCTGTGATCAGGACATACATTTCAACCCAAGAAGTAGATTAGCCCACATCAATCTGCAAAATGGAGAATAGGGAACACATTAATAAACCTCTCCACTACCTCAGTAATACACAAACACACACTTAGATAAGCTTCAGTGTCAGCTCTAATGCGTTAATCATCCCACAATTAATGAACCCTAACCAGTAAATATTTCAAGATTCAGTGAGGATGAGCCCATGCCTACCCAATTCTTCAGGACCACAGACGAGGACCTCTCACCCTGTCATGCACCTCCATGATAAGCATGTAAAGTCATAAATACAAAGGCAGGTGTAACACGTGTTTATCCAGTATGGGCTCTCTAGTCACACATCTGCATCTTCAACTATAGCGCACCCTCTGAAATCCTGGGGCTATGTGCCTGTTGCCTCACCTGCAAAAGGGATACCACAGAACCTACTTGGTAAAACTGCTGTCATGTTTATATGCTACATTATGCACAAAAGACCTACACAGTAGGGCTGGGGCCAGGCACAGGCTCAACAAACACACATTCTATGTATGCTGCCTGGGAAATCAAAGATACTGGAGGCCACTGACAATTCCATCTTTGAGGGGTGAGAGGAGCAGGGTCTCTGTAGTCCAGGCTAGCTTTGAACATGCAATCCTCTGGCCTCAGCCTCCCAAGTGCTAGGATTAACAAGCATGCACTACCACACTCAGCTTCCTCCATCAATTAGTAACACCAAGTATGTGCCTGACATTGAAAAATGGCCAGGCCAGGGGCTGGAGAGATGGCTCAGCAGTTAGGAGAACTGGCTGCTCTTACAGGGGTCCTGAGTTCAACTCCCACAACCACATACTGGCTCACAACCATTTATAATGGTTATAATTTTGCATACATGCAAAAAAGAGCACTCATATACATAAATAAATAAATCTTTAAAAAGAAAGAAAGGAAGATAAGTGGCCAGGCCTACAACTGACCAGGCAAAGTTACTTACCTCTGCCAAGTCTTATTTTCCTCATCTGCTAAATAGGAAATACAGTACCCCCTGCACAGGTCATTAAAAAACTGAATGAGGTAACTTCTCTGAAGGGCTTAAACAATGCCTGGAACACATCAAGTGCTCAATAAATGATGAGAATCACTATTTATCTCCTTCCTTACAATCCTGGAAATGACTTAGAATTATCTCTTATACACTTGTGTTCCTGGTGCCTAAGTCAGTTCTTGAACGTTGTTAAGTACTCAACAAATCCCCCTTGCATTAGATCTGAAAACACGCCGTTCACTTATATGAATACCCCTCAAAAAGGCAAGAGAAAAGAAAAGAAATTCAATGATCACACACTATCTGGGGTAAAATGTACTGCTGAACCTACGCATCACACATGTGCCAGCTTCTCACTACACCTTCACTTTCTGAGGTCTGGAAGTCCCAAAAGCTAACTGTTCCCGCGGCTAATTTCGGAAGAAAACTGTTATGTTATACTTTCTTCCAAACCGGCCCCGTACTTCGGCCCTACGAACACAACACTAGTGCATTCTGCGGACCCCGACTCCTTGTCTGGCTTTCTCAGCTTGGGGGAGACAGCGGTCCCTCTCGCCGGGGCATAACGTTTACGCCGCAAAAAAACCAGGAAGCAAACTATCCCGCAGAAAGAGCAGAGGGAAGGCCACCACGCGAACAAAAGAACGCTAACTCGCCGTCCCCCGCCGCTTTAATGCCACCGGTGAAGAAATAAACTTGGGTCCGCAGACAATCCACTGTCGAGCGTGTTGCCCGTGGTCAGCCTGCTGCAGCGGCTTTGTGCGCGGGAGACGAGCGGGACCGGCCAACTTTTCCTTAAAGATGGTGCCACGCTCTCGCGGCGAGTGAAAGGTCACGGCGCGGGGCAGCAGGCGCAGGCCGGCCTCATCTCCGCCGCGCACAAGTTGGCCCGCTCGACTTTGCCTTTTGTCTCCGCCACCCCCGCTCCGACCCGCCCGCAGTCAGGCTCGCGGCTGCGGGATGCGGGGCCGCGGCCTCCTACCGCCCGCCGCGCTGCTGCTGCCGCCGCCGCCGCCGCCGCTCCGGCCCGCCGCGCACAAAGCGCGCCGGCGGAGCGCGGGCCGGACGCTGGGGCCTCGGCGCCGCCTGGCCCGAGGCGGCGGGGGCGCGCGGCCCCACCCAGCTCGCAGCACGCTTGGGTTCCTGCCCTCTCGCCGCGGCTGTTGCCATCATGATCACGGCCCCGCGCCCCAGCGCCGAACGCCGGCCCCGCGCCTCACCTCAGCATCCGCGGCGGCCATGGCCCGGGCCCGCAGCGTGGCCCCGCCCCTCCCGCGCGCCATCGCCCCGCCCGCGCCTCGCGGCCTAGAGCCGGGGCGGGGCTGGCCGGCCACTCTTGCGCCTGCGCGGATACCCGCGGCTGCGCACCGGGACCCGATCATGCGGCGCCTGCGTCTGGAGGCGAGGCCAGGTGACGCCTGCGCGCTGAAATTCAACCTGGGCACCTAGAGCTGAGACTTCTTCACCTTCGCAGAGGTTTCCGTTTCCCGTCTCCTTGGTTTCACTCCCTTTCTTTTACCTGCGGTCCGGAAGTCCCAGAAATAGGCTAGTCCTAGGTTTCAAGTTAGGCGCCATTCTTGAGTTAGCAGAAGAAATCTGTGTTTCTGTTTGGTTCTGCAAGGGTGTCTATCACCCTTTTGTCCCGCGTGTCTACACTGCACGCGAGTGGCTTGTTGACTGTCACTAGCCAGCTGGGTTTCCACTATTGTTTTGGTTTGGTTTTTGTTTTGTTATTTGGTTTTTCGAGACAGGGTTTCTCTGTGTAGCTTTGGTGCCTGTCCTGGATCTCGTTCTGTAGACCAGGCTGGCCTCGAACTCACAGAAATCCGCCTGGCTCTCCCTCCCGAGTGCTGGGATTAAAGGCGTGCGCCACCACTGCCCGGCCTTCCACACTAACTTTTAACTTCTGTGCCTACGACCCTTATTCTAATCAATAGTGGCTCCTAAGTGCAAGAATAATGAAGTGACCTTTACAAAGTGCTAGAGAAGCATAAAGTGCTTCCTTTAAGTGAAAAGGCAGGAAATGTCAATAAATAAAAGTCTTAACGCTAAGGTAGCCAAGAAAAGAACAATGCTAAGAACTTACTTTCCATGAAATTGTGAAAGAAATTTGTGCTAGTTCTGCTGTGGAACTTCACACTGCAAAAGTTACAGCCACGGGGCATAAATGCTAAAATGGATAAAGAGTTAAATTTGTAGATAGAGAATATAAGAGCCAGGCGTAGCGCCGCCTTTAATCTCAGCACTCTGGAGGCAAAGGCAGGCAGGCTTCTGTGAGTTCGAAGCCAGCCTGGTCTACAAATCGAGTTTCAGGACAAGCAAGGCTGTTACACAGAAAAGCCCTGTCTTGTAAAACAAATATATATATATGTATGTATGTATGTATGTATGTATGTAAATATATGTATATATGGAAATATGTATACTAGTGGTGAGCACACATTATGCCAGAAAAAGCACGAAGGCTACATGAAGACTTCTGAAAGAGGATACTTGGGGGAAAAAAAAAAGGGAGGCACCAAGCCATTTTATTGCAAATGGGAGATGGCTATACAGATTCGGAGATGGGTCTGGACTAGGGGAGGAAATAAATAAATGAATAAACAAACATGTGTATTGTTGTTAATATATTATATTAATAATATATAGAGAGAAAGAATAGAGAATTTATATACAGTGGAGAGGTTGCTTCTACATTTGAAGCTGCTGCCACATCTCAAGCAGACTTGAAAAACAGGGATTAAGGTGAAAGTGCTGGGGAACTTAGGTCATCTGAGGAAGATGAAGAAACAACTGAAGCAGAGGCAGAAATTGACACATGAGTAAAATTGCTGAAATGTTTCAAACTTCAAAGATATGGAGGGTCAAATTATGGAATATGTTCCTAAGATGAAACACAGTAGTGAAGTCACCAGCCCAGCCAAACACGGTGACACAGACCTCTAATCCTAGCTAGAAGCCGGGCAGTGGTGGCGCATGCCTTTAATCCCAGCACTCGGGAGGCAGAGGCAGGCGGATCTCTGTGAGTTCGAGGCCAGCCTGGGCTACCAAGTGAGTTCCAGGAAAGGCACAAAGCTACACAAGAGAAACCCTGTCTCGAAAAAAAAAAATAAAATAAAATAAAAAAAATAATCCTAGCTAGAACCTAGAACTAGCTAGAACCATGAGCTACATAGAAATATCCTGTTTCCTAAAAGAAAGACAAATGGTACTAGGGGGTAAGCCCAAGACTTAACATGCTCACCATTAGAGGTTGATTTTAAATTTGTATTTATTTGGGTTTTTTTTTTTTTTAGTTGTTTGTTTTGTTTTGTACTTATCTATTTAATAGGTTTTTCAAGACAGGGTTTCTCTGTGTAACAGTCCTGGCTGTCCTGGAACTCATTTGTAGACCAGGCTGGCCTCAGAGATCCACGTGCCTCTGCCTCCAGAGTGCTGGGATTAAAGGCTTGTTTTATGTTTTTGTTTTTTGTTTTTTTTGTTTTTTTTTTAGGTTTTTTTATTCTTTTTTTTTTTTTAAGATTTATTTATTTATCATGTATACAGAAGAGGGCGCCAGATCTGATTACAGATGGTTGTGAGCCACCATGTGGTTGCTGGGAATTGAACTCAGGACCTCTGGAAGCACAGTCAGTGCTCTTAACCTCTGAGCCATCTCTCCAGCCCTGTTTTTGTTTTTTTATAATACAGCTTTTTTAATGGGTTTGGGGTTTTTTGTTGTTGTTGTTGTTGTTGTTTTGGTTTGGTTTGGTTTGGTTTTTCGGGACAGGGTTTCTCTGTGTAGCTTTGCGTCTTTCCTGGAACTCACTTGGTAGCCCAGGCTGGCCTCAAACTCACAGAAATCCACCTGGCTCTGCCTCTCGAGTGCTGGGATTAAAGGCTTGTGCCACCACTGCGCGGCTAATGGTTTATTTTTATCTTTATATACATTGGTGTTTTGCCTGCATGTGTGTCTGAGAGTTGTCGAATCCCTGGACCTGGAGTTATAGACAGGTGTGAGCTGCCATGTGGGTGTTGGGAATTGAACCAGGGTCCTCTAGAATAGCAATCAATGTTCTTAACCACTGAGCTATCTCCACCCTGTTTTATTCTTTTTTAAGATTCATTGTTATGTGCATTGGTGTTTTACCTACATTTATGTTTGAGAGAAGGTGCCAAGTCCCCTGGAACTGGAGTTCCAATTGAGAGTTGCCATGTGGGTGCTGGGAATTGAACCCGGGTCCTCTGGAAGAGCAGCTAGTGCTCTTAACCACTGAACCATCTCTCCAGCCCCCAATGTGTAGCCCAAGCTGGCCTCAAACTCCTACTTCTGCCTCCTTCAGCAAATCCTACTGGCAAGCACCACAGAATCCGATTGTTTTATTCCTCTTTTCTTTCTTTTTCTTTTTTTTAAGATTTATTTGTTTATTATGTATACAGCATGTATGACTGCAGGCCAGAAGAGGGCACCAGATCTCATTACAGATGGTTTTGAGCCACCATATGCTTGCTGGGAATTGAACTCAGGACTCTGAGCCATCTCTCCAGCCCCCCTCTTCTCTTTTTTTGATTTCTTGAGACAGGGTTTCTCTGTGTAGCCCTGGCTATCCTGGAACTCACTCTGTAGAACAAGCTGGCCTTGAATTCACAGAGATCTGCCTGGCTTGGCCTCCTGAATGCAGGGATTAAAGGTGTGTACCACCACTACCCGGCTTGTTTTATTCTTGAAGCAACTCACTACATAGCTTGGATGGCCTCAAACTTTCAGTGTTCCTGATGCCTCTGCTTCCTGAAGAGTAGGATTACAGGTGTGTCTCACCACACCCAGCCTGGATAAATTTTTTATAAAATTAAAAAGTTCACCTGAGCTGGGGGTGGTACACACCTGTGTTGTAATGCCTACCTCATTCATCTTACTTTATCTCTTCACATAGTCATGGTTTCATCTCAAATCACCATAAAAAGGGGTGAGCACAAAACAGTGAGATTGTTTGAAAGTTAAAGCACTTTCATGTAATTTTGTTACAATAGTCTCATAATTGATCTACTGTGTTATTAGTATTACTAAACTTTTTATGCCCAGTTTATAAACTTTATCATAAGTATAAGTAAAAACAAGATATATGCAGAATATTATGCTGTGTGCAGTTTTGAGCATCCACAGGGAGTCTTAGAACACACTCTTTGCAGATAAGGAGATGCTTACTGTATCTTCTTGTTCTAAATTAGTTTCTGGTAGGCTGGTCAGAGGAGCCTGCAGGCCTTGTGTGAAGAACACATGTTTTCAATCTTTTTGTTCTTTTGTTTTTCCAGACAGAGTTTTTCTGTGTAGCCTTAGACTGTCCTGGATCTCACTCTGTAGACCAGGCTGGCCTCTCGAACTCACAGAGCTCTGCTTGCCTCTGCCTCCCGAGTGCTGGGATTAAAGGTGTGTGCTACCATCACCGGCAAAGGCTGAGTCTTAACCTCCAATCACAGACACATTTTTATATCCTTGATTTCCCCAGAAAGCAGACACCCCGATTTGTATGCTGAAAGATGCCTCGGTAAGGGGCCTAGGAAGGGGTTGCTCTGCTTCTGAGGTGCACCTGATAAAGGATGGAGCTCTAACTTAGGAGGAATGTCCCAGCTGGGAGAAGGAATTCTAGTTAGGGCCATGTCCCAACTTTGTAGGGGATATTCTGCACCGGAAAGATGTGTCTACAGGTTTGAGAGGGTACCCAGAGGAGATTGCCGCGTTGGGAGGATCATCCAACTGAAGCAATTTCCTGACTATGACGTCTGCCCCCACAAGAGGGGGCTATTCCAACATGGAGGAATGTCCCAGCTGGCAAGCCCCCTCCCCCATCAATGAGGACACAAATGGAGGGCATGTCTGGCTGGGACCTGTGCACCAATAAGAAAAGTCACATTGATTGTGGGTGTTCCCATATGGAGAGATGCTCACCCCAGTTAGCATGGAATGCTCCAGTTAGGAGGTGTGCTCACCCTGATTACCTGAAGCTCTGGCAGGTAGAAGCTTCCTGTGTACAAGGCAAGGCCTCTCCTGCAGCCCAAGTAACCTTCACTAGACTGAAAACCTAGTGCCTCATGAACTAGAGAACCACCTGATCTCTACAAACAATTATATCTTTTCCATCTCTGAGACATCACAAAAGAAGGAAAAGGGAAATCTTGTTGACAAAAATTAAGGAAGTCTGAGTTTTGACAAGCAGTCTAGACTCAGTATCACAAGGAGACAAGACTCTGGAAAAATGGCTCTGCCAAGGTGGCCCCTGGGTTCATAACCACACAGAGGAGGAAATGGACAGTACCCACCGAGTACCAAGGATGCTTTAGGGTAGCTATTTATGATGGACTGGCAAACTGAGCCTTTCTGGAGATCATGGGAAAGTCACACACAGTCCTCTGTCACCATGGCCCAGAGCCATCTTCCCCAAACCCACCTCTCCATCTCACCTCCCCCCAGCCCCCCATCTTTTGTTCCAGATATCTGCATAGCTTGCTTCCTTCCTAGCCTTTGTGCCTTAAATATCACTGCCTCAGAAAAGCCCTCCCTTTTCTCCTCCCTTCTCATCTGTTATTCTGCATGCATTTTCTCTACAACCCTCCCACCCCCTCCACGATCTCTCGTATTTATTTTAGGTGTTGCCTTTTTTTAAAGACAGTTTTATCATGTAGACCAAGTTGGCCTCAATTAAAGGTGTTGTAATTAAAGGTGTGTACCACCATGCAGGCTCCCTATACTCTTATATAATAAATATCCTGTATGATCACTGTTTTGTGTGTCATAGTGCCCACAATACTCTCTGGCATACACAGAATACAAAAACAAACAAACAAACAAACAAAAAAAAATTAAGTGAAGAGGCTGAAACACAGGGAGTAAACCTTTTACCAGCCAAATAAGATGTGACTGATCTGTTCGAAGACTACAGGCCCTTCCACAGCCAATTTGCAGTCACAGTCATACTACAACTTAGGAACCACTGACTACCTAGCTGCTCCTGCACTAAGCAGGTGAGGTGTGTTCACACTCACATCAGTTCTGAGAGACAAGCCTTTTTCCCATTCCCAGTTTCGAAGTGAGTGAACCAGAATAAGGGGGATGAATGTATGCAGCCAGCCTGGGATAGGGTGGGATTCAAATTCAAGACTTTTCTTTCAACTGTAAGCGGTACTGCTTCCAGCCAGCATTTAGACCTGTGGCCTACTTTTTGCCTTCCTCCAAGATCCACCTATCTATCCTACAGTACCAAATGGTAGCCAGGTAGATGGCTGCCAGGCGAAAGACCATGTTGCAAGGAGTAAACAATGAAGTATTCCAAAAGATACCACCCAGTTCTAGCCTTCTGACATCGGGGTGCAGACCTAGTTGGTTAGGTGATGTGAAAATCAGCCTCCTAGGGCTCAGGATGGAAAGTACAATCTAGGGATACTGGCTGTGCACTGCCAGTATTCTGCTCGGTAGATTTCCGTTTCCTGGAAGTCTGTGAAGTTCTTGGTTATACAGGCAAGGTGGCCAGCAAAGTGGCTCTCCCCAATCAGAATTATAACTTAACCAACTCCGCAGAAACTACTTCCGGTGCAAACATTTCATGTAAAGGACAACAGGCCATGCTTGTTACCAGAGCTGTCATGGTTAAGGTGACTGTAGGGTGCCTCTGAAATGCTGCTCCAAGGAACCCTCGTCTTCCATTCTTGCTCTAGGGACCTAGTTCACAGTTTCCAAGGTCTTGTGCACACCAATGCTTAGAGCTGACAGTGACCTTGGGCCCAGGAGTAGAAGGTTCTACTGCAAGCAGATTCCTCCTGGCAAGTCCTTTCCCCATGAATATTTTTAGTGGCCAGGCATCAAAGCATACTACCTAGAACAACGGTTTGAGATGCAAGCCAGAGTGTGTCCCAAAGAATACCAGGAACATCCTTAAGCAGACAGTGGAAAAAAATCAAAACTTTTAAACAGGAAAGGAGTGGCCAGCACAGCATAGTCCAAGTCACACTCTCTGGGACTGTAGAGGAGCCCAGAGTAGGGGTGTCAATGAGGTGAATAACAGGCTTGAAGTAGAATGTGAGGTAGGATTGGGGGGCCTATTCTCAGGTTGCCTCCTACAGGGTGTAGTAAAGGGAGGAGCTCTGGGGAGGGCATTGTCTTTCAGAGGTGGGGTCAAAGGAGGAGCTTCGAGGTTGTATTCATGAAGAGGCCTTATAGCGGGCCACTCTGAGGCTAGGCTTAGGACACGAAGGCCAGCCACTTGCCCAGCTCTACAAATAAAATGCTTTGTTTATTTATAGTCTCTCCAGGTCCCAGATCCCCTGCCGCCCTATCCCAACCTCTGGAGAAGAGGACTGATTAGTTCCAGAGGAGCCCGGAGAGGCTGGTCCATCAGAGGTCATCCCGACGGCTGCAGGTCCTGAGTAGCTGGGCCAGGTAGAGAGCAAAGGCACGAGGCCCTGGGCGGCTCATCCCAGGGCAAAGGCCAGGCCCACCGAAGAAGGCGGCATGGGGTGAGCTCACCAGGGTCAGCTCCCTGGGATCAGGCCAGGGTCTGTACTGGCACCACAGCTCTGTTCATAGGACGGTGGAGCCTCTGTGGGGAGAAAGCAGGATCAACAAGGGGCTCCAGGCATCCTCACGTGCTCACCCCAGCCCCCGTCGTTTCCACTCACCATAGGGGTAGCCCCATGAGCTGTACTCTGGAGGGAGGATCAAGGCGCTGGTGGTGGGCACTGGGCCCCCGGAGCCTTCTGCAAAGTAGGGGACGGTGGCACCGATCGAGATGCACAGGGGAGGGTGCAGGGAACGGCTGGCAGGGCTTCCAACCTGAACACAGGGGTCACCGGTGGGGACGGACACAGGACCCAGCGGAGTGGGCGGTGGCTGCTGCCGCTGAGAATGGATCTTGGTAGAGAGGGAGACTGGGTCTGATAAGTGGGGGCCGCCGGCCACTGCCTCGGCCTCTTCCTGGGGGGGTGCAGAGGGCACCACTGGGGACAGGGCCCCAGGAGAGGACCCTGGGCCTACACAGGGGCTCAGTGGGGTCTGGTTCACAGCAATATTGCCAACAAAGAGTGGGAGAGTCACGGTGGCTTCGGGTGCCTTCATGGAGACCTGGAAAGAATGCAGGCATTGAGGAGTCAGGCCAAGGGCACCTAGCCTCAGGCCACACAGCCCCGGACAACACCAAACCTGCAGGTAATAGTCGATGTGGATAAGGCTGCAGCCAGGCAGGGCTGACTGGGGCAGGGCAGGCACCAGGATCTGTTCTTGCCACTGAGCACGCCTCCAGGCCTTGACACCTGTACCCTCCACCTCTGCAATGGTTCGCACATCGTAGATCCAGCGCTTGGCCTTATAGGATACTTTCTGAGGAGAGACCAAACTGTGAGCTCGGGCAGGCCAGTAACCCACCCTTTCTGTCCCATGGGAAAGAGACAGGCTCAGGAAGCCAGAGGGCTCTGACCTGTAGCAAGCTGGCCACCACAGGGCTGGTGTCCTTGCCTGATTGGTTCTCAATGTCAGCCTGCAGCCGAAGCACCTGTCCCACCACATAGCCACGAAGGTCAGTGCTAGCTGTGAGAACCACATTGCCCGTCTTCACCAGCTTGTAGGAGAACTTCTTGGTAGTGGAGGCCACGTTGGGTTGCTTGAAGGGAAAACGGGACGGAACTTACCAAGTGAGCACAGAGTGCATTCCTTGTAACATGGGGACAGGCCCTCAGGCTGCAGAGCCTGGCTGCCTGGCCCGAGAAGGTTGAAGGTAACCAAGGAAGCCTCTGCTCCATCCTCACCTCAATATCTGGGATGCTGTTCAGGTTCAAGGGGCTCAGGATGTAGAACACGAGGCTACATTTGTGATCCTTGGAAAAACGTGGAGTGTCGATGGAGGCCCTCACCTGGTGCACAATCTTCCCAAAGGGTCCCTCAAAAGATGTGGGTGCTGTGGCTATGGAGAGAAGAGGGATTGGCTGGCACCCAGCACCTCCCACCCGTAGGCCCCACCGTTCCAAAGCTGCTGTCCCCACAAGCTTTCCACTCACCAGGAAGCAGGAACTGAAAGGGGAAGTTGTGCTCTCCAGCCGGCAGACTTCCTACAGAGACACGAAGGAGGTGGGAGCAAACCAGAGGAGATCCACAGTGGCCACAGTGCCGGCCCAGAAGTAGGCACTGCAGCCCACCAGTCCACACTACCTGTCTCCAGCACTACAGCAGAATGATCAGAGCAGAAACTACAGGCTACATCCAAGGGTTCAGTTTAAACGAGAGTGTGTGGCTGGAAATGTAGTTGGTAAGAGTGTTTGTCTAGCAGGCTGGAGAGATGGCTCAGAAGTTAAGAGCACTGACTGCTCTTCCAGAGGTCCTGAGTTCAATTCCCAGCAACCACATGGTGGCTCACAACCATCTGTAATGAGATCTGGTGCCCTCTTCTGTGTACGTAATAATAAATAAATCTTAAAAAAACAACAAAAAAAAAAACAAAAAAAACAGAGTGTTTGCCTAGCATACACAAAGCTCTGGTTCAAGTCCAAGGACTGCGACATAAATCAAATATGATAGCACACTCCTGGGAGATAGAAGCAGGAGAATCGGAAGTTTAAGGGCATCCTCAGATAACACAGCAAGTTCAAGTCCACCTTGGGCTACATGAAGCCCTGTCTCAAAAATGAATAAATACAAAATTTAAAAATAAAAAAAAAAAAAAAAATAGGAGGGTAGTTGAGGATAGAGGACAGGGGTGAAACAGCCATACCAAGGGTCAGAGCCCACCCAGTCCCAGTACCAGAGAGTAGGATAGAGTGAGCACCCAAGAGACAGTCGTTGGGAGGGGAAGGGATAGACTGAGCCCACTCCAGGCAAGGGCTGCCCCTGTGATCACTGCTGGCTCCCACACTCACCCTTGTCAGCCAGTGACAGGGAGCTGTTGAAGTAGCTCTCCTCCACCACCCATGCCCCATCGTTGGCCTTGTTGGAGACCCCACAGGAACCCATGCAGGTCACCCGGATAGCTGTAAGGGGAAGGGTGGCATAAGCCTAAGCCAGCTGACAGCCTAGGCTCCTCCTCCCTGTCCCCAGCACAGGAATTCATGTAGGGCTGGAAGGACCCATGGGTCAAGCAGCTGCACCAGCAGAAGTACCTGGGAAGGCCACGATGCAAGCAGCCTGTCATCTTCCCAAGAATACCTCCTGGCCATCCCCAGTAGTGGTGTTCTCCCAGGGAACCAGGCTGGCAAAGAAACTGATGGGCAGTGTTTCATCTGTCCCACAGACACAGTGGGAGGCCAATAATCCCCTAGATAACCCCTGGGCTACCCCCAAATTGGTTCCTTCAACCTCTAGCCAGACCTATAAAAACCCAAGGTACTCTGTTTTCCATGATGCAAATCAGTTAGGCGACGCCCCTTCAGTCTCAAGAAAGCTAATGCCAGCCCTCTCCCTGCAGGAATGCGGTCAAACCTGTCTGAGCCAGTCAGCCATCTAGTACTGGAAGGTGAGCCCAGACTGACTTCCTGGGCAACAGTGCCCGGGAGGCTAACTTTCCACACCTTGAGGTAGCTGGTCCCCCCCACACACACCAGTGGGAGTACCCAGCACGGAACCACTAGAGACAGAGTTCAAATTCCTCTAACAGACACATCCTGGGCCCACTGTGACCAGGGAGCCATAGGTGAATGAGGAGGTACAGCTGAACTGATCACAAGGGAGAAGGCTCAGGCAAGGTGGGAGGTGAGAGCCAATGAGAGGCCCCCTGAAGTGACACCCTTCTCCCCTTGGGTTGGGTCACAGTTTCAGCACTGTTTCCAGACTTACTGGACAGGGTCACGGGAAGGTAAGACTATTCAGGCTCTTTCATCACTGTGACAAAGCCACCAAGCAGGAGGAACAAAGACATCCAAGTACCTAGGAGTTGACTACACCTGCCTCAGTCTCCCTCTATCATGGTCCAGGCATCCTGCTCATTACCACCAGAACACTTAGCTTCCTCCTATAAATCTTTGGCTCATCCTCAACTCATGCAGC
This sequence comes from Peromyscus leucopus, assembly GCF_004664715.2. Classification (NCBI taxonomy): domain Eukaryota; kingdom Metazoa; phylum Chordata; class Mammalia; order Rodentia; family Cricetidae; genus Peromyscus; species Peromyscus leucopus. The sequence goes on along the minus strand of NC_051066.1, from coordinate 15,258,054 downwards.
TATCCACAGTGCACTTCCTCACCTGTTCCCACTCCTGAGGCCGTCCTGCATTCCTGCTGTACCTCTCTGCCCCTTGGAAGTGCCAATGACTGGCTGTCCCTCACCCTCCCTGTCAGCCCAACCTCATCACTCTAACCTCCCACCTGGCCTGAAACCCACACTTCTGACTCCGGCCTCTGAAGTCAAACCACCAACCATTCCCACCCTGGAATCAGAACACCAGGGGCATCTATAGGCCAGCAAATAGTTCTTGAGATGATAGGGGTAAGAGGAGGCTCAAAAATCTGATGGGGGACACAAGATACTTCACCAAGGGTACATCTCCCTAAGGATGATGGGTCCCATACATACATTAAATACATTAAAAAGAAGTATGGAGGTCTCAGCTTAGTCCAGATGCTGCCATAGCGCCATCAGGACCCCTACAGTGAATGGCACAGAGCTATTCAAATTCTTCATCCTCAATGTATGAGTAATAACTGGTTGCTTTAGCTGTTTGGTTTAAGGGTGGTTTGTTATCTGACCTTTTCGTAGCAGTAGATAATTAGAACCAATACCCAGCCATACTAGAAATCAGGGAAAACCCAGGTGACTGGCATGTTTACTCATCAGGATGACAACTATTGAGCACTTTGACCCATGTTGGGGTGGGGATGGGGAAGTAGACTCCTTACACCACCAACTATAAACTGACGAACTTCCTGTGCTCGCATCGATACATGCCAGGACACCCATCAGCTCTCAAGCCCTATCCCCTATCCTATTTCATCAGGAGTCTCTCATTGCACTGCTTATAACAGCAGCCAAGCACCCAGTCTGGACTTCCTACAGTTCGGGCAAAGGAGCACAGGACCACCAGATTCCAGAAAAAAAAGCAGCATCCAAACTGGAAGTGGGGGTGGGTGGGTCAGACTCTGATCTTCCCAATGCCAGGCATTTTCCTCCTGGGAGGACCCTGACCATGTGACCAGCCTCTGGCCACCAAGGTGAACACATCCTGTGCCATTCACTCTCCCATTAGAAATGACTGAGGAAAAGGGTTTGGAAACAGTAAGCCTGCTGCTGCCCCAACAAAACACCTGAGGTTGCTCCTTTGTCTCAGCCGGGTCACAGTCAAGGTGTAAAAATTCCCCCAAGAAAATTCCTCAAAGATCCCAGTTCCACTGGCCAAGAACAGTGCCAGTTCTGCTTGAGAAATGAGGAGTTCTGAGCATACTAGGTGGTCTCTCTGCTGCTGCTGCTGCTGCTGCTGCTGCAAGGCGCTGGACCCTGCTCTCTTTGTGTTGGGAGAATTCCCACAGAGCTAGGGCTGGTTCGATTCTGGAGTGTTAGCACCTAGCTTTAATCTGTCTTTTGTGACTGCTACCTACCTTTTGTCTCCCAGTACCCTCTATGTGCATCTTGTTTGAGAATTTTCTGAAGGTACAAAGCCTATGTAAATTAATTTGAGGAAGAACCCAGAATACCAAATGTGCAGAGAATTTGCATTTGACATTGTCCCTTTAGGAAGCTTAGACAAGAGGTTTTGGGGCATGAAGACTAACTTGGTAAAGGGTGTAAATTGGAGAACAATAAAAGGGCCCTTTGGAGATGGGTGGTGGTGGCACACGCCTTTGATCCCATCACTTGGGAGGCAGAGCCAGGCGGATTTCTGTGAGTTTGAGGCCAGACTGGACTACAGAGTGAGATCCAGGACAGGCACCAAAACTACACAGAGAAACCGTCTCAGAAAACCAAAAATAAACAAATAAATAAAAAAATAAAAGGGCCCTTTATTGAGGTACAGTGGACCAGTCCTTAGAGACAAACCCTCCCTGCAGCTGGGAAAGGCTATGCTCATCCTTGAGGTGCCTCTGTCTCTTGACTACATGGACCCGAATGAACACCCACACCCAATATACACTTTTTTTTTACAGTCTGCACATGCCTGTGATGGCAAGACTAGGCAGGTTGGAGGCAATCCCATGATAAAAGATCCTGATTTCCTTTATTTACTGGCTCTCAGTGTGCCTGCCGCTTTTCAGTAATATCACAGTCCTACCCCTCCACTCTCATGCCAAGGGATCTTCTATGGGAGGTCCCCATGTTCCTCTCACCAGCTCACACCCTGCAGCATAGCCAGGCAACCAGGGAAGTGTGTTCTAGCAAGTCCTCTACTACAGAACATTAAGTGGAAGCCTGCAGAACAAGTATAAAAAGGTGTCATCCAAGTATAAAGAGCACTTCCGAACAGTGTTCACAACTACAATAAAAGGCAGGCACCAAACTGACCAGGGGCCACCAAACCGGCAGCAGTTCACCAATGGAGACAGGACGTTGATTTGTTTTGTTTTTCTTTTTTTTCTTTCTTTCTCACCCCGTCCCCCAAGTCAAGGTTTCTTTGTCTAACCTTGGCTGTCCTGGGACCAGCTCTATAGATCAGGCTGGCCTTGAACTCACAGAGATCCACCTGCTTCTGGCTCCTGAGTGCTGGGATTAAAGGTGTGTACCACTACTGCCCAAAGGCTGCTCTGGTTTTCTAAAGAAAATCATGGTGTGTTGTGTTCCACAGAGACTTCTGGAACTTTCTTCCCTCAGGGGTGCTTCTACCTGCCCAGTAGTTTCCTTTCATGCACCAAGACAACTAAGACCTCTCCATTCCTCTCCTGGTCCCATGGATCTTGAACCTTACTGCCCCCACCAGCTACCACATTCTACCATTAAATCAGTGCTTGGCCTGCTTCCAATTGTATCACAAGAGTAACAAGAATAGCTACCTCTTGGGGTCCTGTGGAGACATAGCTGGTCTATGAAAAATAGAGAGAGGGCAGGAGAGAACTTAGGGGTGAAGGGCATTTGTTGCTCTTGCAGAGGACCCTGGTTCCATTCCCAGAACCCACACGATGGCTCATAACCATCCTGAACTCCGGTTCAAGGGCATTCAATGCCCTCTTCTGAACTCCAGGGGCACACAACCAAGTAGTGCACAGACATACCTGCAGACAAAACATGTACACATGTAAAATAAAATGAATAAATCTAATTTAGAAAAGGAAAGAAAAAATAGGGAGACCTAGGTGTGGTGGTGCACATATGCAACCCCAACACTCAGAAACCTACATCAGGAGGATTACAAATTTGAGGTCAGTCCGGGCAGCCCAGAAAGATGTTGTGTCTAAAAAATAATAATAATAAAACAATATTTAAAAAAACAGAAAAGAAGAGGGCTTAGAATCAGCTCTGTGATGAGGACTTATCGGACATGCAATAGGCTCTAAATTAAATTCCCAGCACCTGAAAAAATTCAGAATAAGAAAAGCACCAGGCGTTGGTGGTGCACGCCTTTAATCCCAGCACTCAGGAGGCAGAGGCAGGCGGATCTCTGTGAGTTCAAGGCCAGCCTGGTCTACAGAGTGAGTTCCAGCAAAGGCGCAAAGCTACACAGAGAAACCCTGTCTCGAAAAACAAAAATGAAACAAAAAAGAAAAAGAAAAGCAAGTAGGAAGATCACCATCTGATCCAGAATTGGGGTATAATGAGTCATAAGAGAAAAACACAGTGGGTCCTGCCATTCTCCAGGGTCTAGAACACTATTCATTCCTCATCTGTGAGACAGCTAGTATCCTCATGGATGGGTGCCAACCACTGTCAATCATTAGACAAGTATTCAGTGAACAAAACTAAGAACCCTAAGGAGATAGAATTCTTTGAGAATATGGGAGCCTCCTCTACTGGGCCTAGCAGAAACTCAAGAAGTGTCCTTTGAATGAAGGAAGATAAAAGAGCCATCGTTATTTCCATCCCAAGCAGGACTTCAGGAAGTTCCAGAGTGGCCTCTATACACACACACACACACACACACACACACACACACACACCTGCCAGCAATGTAAATAATCCACCTTCCAGCCCATGATCCTCGGCACTTTTACAATTGGGACCATCAGCTAGAGCTCTCTTAGCCTCTGTAAGGTCAGCTGTCTGTTTACTCACTCCTTATCCGATACAAGGAGGTCATGAGATAGCTCATCCCTATACTGTAGTTGGCAATAGCCTGTTTACCCCAAGCTCAGCCAGGAGATGACAGAAAAGAAAAAGTGAGCAGCTAGTTCTAAATAGGTCTCTCTTCTCTGTACTGTATTCCCCAAGCCTACAATCCTGTAGCCTGCACCATATCCCCTCAGCCAATGTGGAGTTTTCTTTACATTTCTCATACCTTCTTGGGTCCAGAAGGAGCTGGCCTATCACTGCTGTAGCCTCTACAAAAGCAACATCTATCTGCTCTCACCCAGACCACAAACTCTAAATAGGGATACAGCAAAGGAAGGCAATGTGATCCTGACCAGGAGCTTCAACAAGATCAGGGCCTGACAGGCACCTACAACCCAGTTTCCTTCTAGACCTAGATAACACTAGGTCCAGGGTTTCAACTGGGCCTAGGATGGCTGAGGAGGATAGCTATCAATCCTCAGCAGACACCAGCTGTGGTTTTGGCCAAGCAGTCAGGTAGTTCTCACAGAAGGCAAAAATAAAAGAGTATCAAGCAGGGACACCATACAGTTTTTGCACTCAGTGCCAGCGGCTAGACAGAGGCCACAACAGTGCCCACCTGACCCTAAGAGCTCAGTCATCAAATCCCACACAGGTCCCTCCCTATTCGTAGATCCAGCACAGAGGAGGCTGCACTTGAGAACCCAATCAATGGCAAGAGTAATCTAATCCCTAGCCCCAGAGTCTCAGACATATGCATCAGCAGAGGGCTGGGCTCAGCTCAGCTCAGCTCCAAGGCCTTAGGACAGGAGCGAGGAGATTGCTAGGACTAACAAGACCCCTTGCCAGCATCCACAAGCTTTAAGAAAGTCTTAAGCCTTAAATTGAAAGCAAAAAAGGTTCTCTGTGGATCCTGCTGGGAACCTGCACACTTGGACCAGGACTGTCTTTGAAGAGGAAGGTCCTGCATAGTAGCCTGGAGGCGAGGAAAAGAGAGTACCCAGGGCACACTAGGTTCCAGGTGGGGGACCAGCAGGTGCAGAGTGCAGCGGACCTTGGACACCTGAACAAGGGAAGACTGGAGGCCTGCATACTTCTACCTCCAGGGTCGCCTGGGCATAGTGAACAAGCGCTTGGGCCCTCACACAGACTCTGGCCTCCCCTAGGCAGAGAGCACAGCATGGGACAGATGCGGAAGGACTGGGCCACCGAGCTGTCTGCCCCGCCCTGGCCTCCCAGCACAGCCGGACCCTGGAGTCCGCAGTTTCGTCGTAACCCAGGGCTCCCTGGAGGCTGAGAACCCAGTCTCGGAGCCCACCGACCACATGGTTTTGAGGAGCCCCGCCCCACCGCAGGTGAGAACGCTTCTACCCGCTCCCCGGAGGCGACCCCGCGCCCACCTCGGAAGGGCAGTGGCGCTCCCAGGCGCACGCGCACGGCCCCGGCCAGCGGCTCTCCAGGACTGTAGACGACGCGGCCCTGCCTCAGGCGAATCTCGAAGAGCTGCACCCTCCCCATACCGCGGTGTCCCGCGCCGCGGTCAGACGCCTGCTAGGGCTGAGGCTGGGAGGCCCGCCCCGTCCCCCTCCCCCGACAAAGGACACGCCCAGGCTGCAGGATGCGCCTGGGCCGGAGAGCTAGCCGGTGCCCCAAGACCCACCCTCGACACAAGGACACGCCCCTTCCCCAAGACCCGCCTTCCCCAGGGCTGGTCCCTGACTTGAGGACACGCCCATAACTGGGAACACGCCCCCACACGGACCCGCCCCTTTCCCTAGACTTGCCGCCCTAGAACACTAGCACCTGCTCCCAACAGCTCCGTCCTCGTCCCACCCTCCCAGACCAGCGGGGCTGGCTACCCACTGTGCCGGCCCCTACGCTTTAGGCTCAGCCCCTATTGGGATCCTTGAGACCTCTGCTGCTCACGGGTGAGGCCTGCTCACCTGTTGCCGGGCACCCATTTTCAACGATAGGTGGTCACGAGGAGTGCTCGGTGCTCAGGCAGTATGGGTTTATGCCCCACGGCTATCGTGCTCTGCGCACTGCAAGCCGCCCCGCGCTTCCTAGGATGTGAGTAGAGGCCCAGAAAACAGGTGCTGAGTAGCACAGGCACAGAGCAGCCCGCGCTCAGGACAGGAACAAGAGACCCCTGCCGGGTTTGGGGCCTGGAGCAAGCGAGGCTGCTGAGACACAGGTTTTGTTTTGTTTTGTTTTTTAAATTACTGAATCACACTTTTTAAAAGGTCTTGGTGTTGGTTGTGAATTGGGGAAAGGGTCTTAAATTCATATGTTCACAATTTACTGTTCTATTTTACAATAGTGCAAAAGCCAATTTAAGCAAAACTTTTTCAGTTCGGTACTGAATTAAATAAATTATATGGTGGCTCAGTGGTACAGCACCTGCCTAGCTCAAAGAAGGTTCTGGTCCCCTAAATTACAAACATACATATAGAATTTGTATTGGATAATGGTTCCCCATTGTGGACTGATGGGTCCCGAGGCTATTTTAAACGTGAGACTAATGAATGTCGTAATGCAATAAATGCGTTCTCAACTTATGGTATTTTCTACTTTTCACTTTGTGATAGGTTTATCATAATGTAACCCCTTCAAAAATCGAGAATATATACCAAGGAGAGCGGGGCAAATCATTTTGTGAGTAGGAGCCATGACATGGAAAAGCCAGGTGCCCCAGACACCCTATGAATCTACGAGCGTTAAAGGGCTAAAACAACCTATGTGCAGATAACTGAAGTCTGGGCTAGATGGTGAGGACTTGACCCAGAACCTAATCTGATTCTCTTCAACAGGAGAGGGGAGCTGGGTGTGGTACTTAGGTTCCAAACCCATGACAATAGGCCTGCTTAACATATCTAAGCGGACCAGGTTCTCCCAGCATCCCTCAGCCCCTACCTGTTACAAGGTCCTCCTGACTGGCATACCCTGCCCCCTCCCTAAACTTCGGGCAACTCCCTTCCCCTAGATGCCTTTCCCGAAATAGTCCAGCCATTTTGGTTACCCGGCTCTCTTTTGCGCTTTCTGGCTGTGGTACCTGGTTACCCCCTCTCTCCACTCTCCCCTCCCCTCCCATGGCTCAGGGTCATGTCCACTCAGGATTCTCCCAGATGTCTCTGCCTCTGGGTATGTCTCCGTTTTATCTAGAAGGAACTTTCTCTTCCACCATACCTGGGAACAGTCATGGCCTTTCCTTTTATTTTGTTCATTCATCTGGTGCAATACTGGGGAGTGGAATAAAGGAGTTCCCTACCCCAAGGAACTCTACTCTCTAAACAAAGCTGCTGGCCTGACGTTCCTAAGGTACGTAGGAATCATTCCTCTCCTCCACCATATTTAGGAGCAGCCATATCCTTTTTTTTTTTTTTTTTTCTCTCCATTCAGCACACACTTAGGGCACAGAGGCAAGCTGCCTTGTCTACAGTGAGGTCTGGGCCTGCCAAGGCTACCTAGTGAGACACAGTCTCAAAGAAAGGAAAGGGAGTCCTGAGCTCCAACACTAACATCCTTGGAATTCCTGTATTTCAGGGGGAGTGTCCATCAGTCACACTACTGTATAGTTCATGCACAACTAGGCAAACTAGGAGCCTCCTAAAAGACTTTATTGACAGGAGAAAAGTGTTTCAGTAAAGAGTTTGTATTGGAGACTGCTGAGTGTGGACCTTACTCTAGGCCTCCGAAGTAGCTACAACATTTATTGTGATCCCCGTCAATCCATGTCCTTCCGGGATCCATTTCAGCACAACTTCCACCAGGAGCCTTCCAAATGTAGATGTTCCCTTACCCAACTGCTGTGTCACTGGACCTCCAGTCAGGATGGGTCCTGGTTGCCATTTGCAACCCGCAGCTTTAACACTCATGATCGCAAATACTCACCCACCACTTCCCTTGCTCCCTCTGCTGGAACCTGGCTAGCCCTCTCATTTCCTCGTGATTCTATCTCTAACTCACCATCATTCTGAGAGTTCACTCTTGATGAGGTACTCTTACTGACTTCAGGTGAGAGGCTCCCTCTGATCCCCAGACATTTGTGCTTCGGTATCCATGGTTCCTAAGAGGCAGTACTGTTATGCCCAGGTCTTGGGGACCCCCAAAAGACCACCACGGAGACTGAATCCCGCATGTAAAACCAAAGAGCCTTTATTTCAAGCTCCAGAGCTTTGGTCCCTCTGGTGAGAGGAGAGCCCTGAGCTCAGGTGGGGCAGAGTTTTTATCATAGCAGAAGTTGGGGTGAGGGGATTTCCAGGGTCCAGGACCCTGATTGGCTGACAATTGTCCAGTGGTATCTGTAAAACAAAAATAGGTATGTGCTAGACTCAAGGACACCTATCTAATGGTTGGAATGTTTGGGATGTCAGGTACTTCCTCACCCCTGGGTGGTATCAGCTTGAGGCTTTTCCTGGATCTGGGTGTTGTCTGCCAGTAAGCCTGTCACAGCAGCTGTGTCTAGGCCCATAAGCCTGTCATGGCTGCTGTGTGGTCAGGCTACTTTGGGGCCCCTTCACAGTACCACCACAGGACCACAGGAAAAGCACTTGTCAGGAGTGAGGAAAGTATGGTCTTTATTGTTTTCCACATAGAAAAAGAATAATCAGAGCAGCAGAGGCAAGGTGGGGCAAGTTTAAGACTCCATGGCTGTTATTTAATAGTCAACTTGGCTAGATCTGGAGTCAACTAAAAGGCAAACTGCTAGGCACATCTACAAGGGATTTTCTTGATCAGATGTGAAGTGGAAAAACTCAACCTAAATGTGACATATTCTCGTGGCAGCACAGATAAAAGGACACAGAAGGAATCTTTGCCAGCTTGCCTTCACTCTTGCTGGAAGTTCATTTATCTGCCACTGCTGCATTACATCGCTGTTGCATTAGAACCCAGACTACCAATGCAGACTGATGACCAGCAGCTCTCCAGGATTCTTCCAGGCCTTCAGCATCAAATTGGGACTGCTGAGACATCCAGCTTTTTGTACTGAGCAATTACTGGATTCTTTGCCTCTCCAGTGTGAGACAGCTACTGTGGGGCTATCCAGATTATATTATGTAAAACCATCAAAATACACACATATACACATCTCGGGGGAGGGTAATCTCACTATGTAGCCCTGCCTGGCCTAGAACTTCCTATACAGAACTGCCTTTGCCTGCCAAGTACTGGGATTAAAGGCATGTGCACTACCACACCTCCATACCACTCTTTTTTAAAGATTTGTGTAGCATGAATCTTCAAAGTTCTTATTAATAAAATCAAACCTGAAGCCAGTTATTGGGGTGAATGCTGGAAGATCAGAGATGCAGAACAAGCCACAGCTACCTCACCTTGCCAATTCCTCAGCTGAACTGTGCTGGTAGAAGCCTAAAAGTTTAACCAGCCAAAAGCTTCTAGTTCCTGGTCTTCATGCCTATATACCTTTCTGCTATCTGCCATCACTCCCTGGTATTAAAGGCTCACTTCTTGGGATTAAAGGCGTGTGAAACCATGCCTGGCTGTTTCTAGTGTGGCCTTGAACTCAGAGATCCAGAGGGATCTCTGCCTCTGGAATGCTAGGATTAAAGGCATGTACTACCACTGCCTATCCTCTGTTTAATGTTGTGGCTGTTCTGTCTTTGACCCCAGATAAGTTTATTGGGGTGCACGATATTTTGGGGAACACAATACCACCACAAATTTGTTTTTGTTTTTTTGAGACAGGGCTTCTCTGTCTTGCCTCTCCGGGAACTATCTGGAGACCAGGATAGCCTTGAACTCAGAGATCTTGCTTGCCTCTGCCTCCCAAGTGCTGAGATTAAAGGCATGCTCTACCACCACCTGTTTTAAAAGATTTAAACTGCTTGTATGCACATGTTTCTGTGTGTGGGTATATGCACATGTGAGGTGCTCCTGAAGGCCAGCTGTTGGGTCCCTGGAACTGGAATTATAGACCATTGTGGGCTGCCATGTAGGTGCTGGAAAACAAACCCAGGACCTCTGAAAAAACAATAAGTATTCTGAACCACTGAGTTATCTCTCTACCACCACTGCCCCCCCCCTTTTTTTTTTTTTTGCTTTTTTCAAGACAGTGTTTCTCTGTGAAACAGTCCTGGCTATCCTGGAACTCACTCTGTAGACCAGACTAGCCTCAAACTCAGAGAGATCCGCCTGCCTCTGCCTCTCAAGTGCCGGGCTGAAAAGCAAGCACCACCCAGCACCACTCACCACTTTTATGTGGGTGCCCACAGAGGTCAAAAGAGGGTGTCCAATTCCTGGAGATAGTTATGAACCTCCTAACATAGACACTAGGAACCAAATTTGGGTCCTTCTAAGAGCAGCAAGCTCTCTGAACCACTGAGCTATCTTTCTAGATCATTTGTGCTTTCTGAGTCAGGTCTTGCTCTGTAGCCTAGGCTGGCCTAAAATCAATATCCTTCTGTCTCAGCCTCCCCAGAAGAAAAAGAAAAGATGTGGACTATTGTACGCTAGAGAGATGGCTCAGTGATTAAGAGCACTGGCTGTTATTCCAGATGACCTGGGATTATATGCTTGTACTTCTTCCTTCTGGGAATTAAATCCAGGATTTCATGTTTACTAAACTAAGTTACCACTCAATCTACATCCCCAGCCCTGAGGTTGTTTATTAGGAAACAAACTGGAAGAGAAATTAGTACTCATAAGTGAGACATTGCCAAAGCAGAATTCTAAAATGTAGTACTGGGCTGGGAAGATGGCTTACTTGGTAAGTGCTTGCTGAACATGCAGAAAAACCTAACTGTATCACCAGCATTCATGTCAAAAACAAAACAAACAACAACAACAAACAAAACAGGTGTGAGGGATGAAGAGATGGCTCACTGGCTTCTCTTCTAGAGTCTGAGTCCCAGCGCCCACATGGCTATTCACAGGCTTCTCTAATTCTAGTTCCTGTACTAGGAGATCCAATGCTCTCTTCTGGCCTCCAAGGGTGCCGGATATTCATGAGCACAGATGTGGTGCCCAGACATACCATGTGGACACAATGCCCATGGAGGGAGAGGGAGAGAGAGAGAGAAATCAGGTGTGGTAAATGTGCCCATAATGCCAGCTTTAGGAAGGCAGAGGAAGGACGACTCTAAGATTCTCTGGCCAGCCAATCTAAACAAATTTGTGAATTCTGGTTTTAGTGAAAGATGCTGTTTCAAGTGGCAGGTGGAGGGAGCTGGAGAGATGGTTCAGCCTTTTGTGCTTGCAGAGGACCTGGGTGTGATTCCCCGTGCCAACATGGTTGATCACAATGTCATAACTCCATCCAGTTCCAGGGGATCCAACGCCCTCTTCCAATTTCTGAAAGCACCAGGCACACATGTGGCACACAGACTTACATGCAAGCAAAATACTCATACACATTAAATTAAAAAGAACTTTTTTTAAAGGTGGAGAGCTTTTGAAGGAGACCCTTGACATCAACCTCTGGTCTCCACATGCATGTGCATGAACGGGTAACATACATCACCCACATATAAATATAGCACCAGTTTTGAAAGCAGCAGCAGCAGCAGGAGGAGGAGGATGATGATGAAGAACAGTGAGAAACTGCTACCTGGGACTGGTGACAGAAGGACATGGAGGAGCCAAGTCACTTTCCTCACAACAGCCAGGGAAGCGAGAAAGGGATCCTTAAAAAATACCTCTCCCTGGCGTGGTGGCGCACGCCTTTAATCCCAGCACTCGGGAGGCAGAGCCAGGTGGATTTCTGTGAGGTTGAGGCCAGCCTGATCTACAGCTCGAGATCCAGGACAGGCACCCAAACTACACAGAGAAACCCTGTCTCAAAAAACCAAAAACAAAAAAAAAACAAAACAAAAAAACAAAACAAAACAAAAAAAACCTCTCAAGGCTGCAGTGGGGGCACACACCTTTAATCCCAGCACTCAGGAGGCAGGTGGATCTCTGAGTTCAAGGCCAGCATGATCTACAAAGTGAGTTCTAAGACAGCCAGAGGTCCACAGTAAGCCTTGTATCGAAATCCCACAGTGCCCCCCCACAACAAAGATACATCCCTAACAACATACTTTCTACAACCAGGCCCTACCTCCAATCACCTCTTAAAATTGCCACCAAATTGTGAATCCATCAATTGTTTAATTCATTGATGAAGTCAAGATTAAATCACCTGTCAACTTTTTTTTCTTTTCTTTTTTTGGTTTTTCGAGACAGGGTTTCTCTGCGTAGCTTTGCGCCTTTCCTGGAGCTAACTTGGTAGCCCAGGCTGGCCTCGAACTCACAGAGATCCGCCTGCCTCTGCCTCCCGAGTGCTGGGATTAAAGGCGTGCGCCACCACCGCCCGGCAACACCTGTCTATTCTATTCCCCAGCAGAGGACTAAGTCTTTTACACATGAGTCTTTTAGGGGTATTAGCAGTAATAGGACATAAGAGACATAGATCCATGCTGTCATCATAACAACCTGAGAAGTTTTGGTTGTTTAGAGATCCTTTTTTCCTCTTTATTATTTAATTGTGCACGAAAGTACAAGCTCAAGTGTATGTGGGTCCTATACACATAGAATGCAAGTGCCCACAGTGTGAGTGTAGCACATGAGTCCAACTGCCCACAGTGTGAGTGTAGCACATGCGTACAAGTGCCCACAGAGCTCAAAAGTGTTAGATTCCCCTAGAGCTGGTGTAGCACAAATTTCTAAAGGTCCTTTAATAAAAAACTCGGAGCCAGATATTGGGGTAAATGCTGAAAGATCAGAGACAAAGGAACAAGCCCCCCCACCCCACAGGGTTTTTCTGTGTAACAGTCCTGGCTGTCCTGGAACTCACTTTGTAGGCCAGGTTGGCCTCTGTCTCCCAAGTGCTGGGATCAAAGGCGTGTGCCACCACCTCCCGGCACAAGACACCTCTTATCACCTCTAGGATTCCTCAGCCTGAAAAGCCTCAGCCGATAGGCCTCTAGCCGAATGAGCTTCCTCAGCCCAAAAAGCTTTAGTTCCTGTCTCCTCATGCCTTACATACCTTTCTCCACCCACCATATTACTTCCTTTTTAGTGCTGGGATTAAAGGCATATGACTTCCCCAGCAAAGACATGAGATCTCAAGTGCTGGGATTAAAAGTGTGTGATTCCCAAGTACTGGAATTAAAGGTATGTGCCACCACTGCCTGGCTGTTTCTCTCCTAGACTGAGTCAGTCTCATGTAGTCAGTCCAGGGTGGCTTTGAACTTAAAGAGATTCAGGTGGATCTCTGTCTCTGTGTGCTAGGATTAAAGGTGTGTGCCACCACTGCCTGGTCTCTAGATTCAATCTAGGACTTGTTCTGTTTCTGTTCTTGTTTCTCTTCTTTCTTCTTCTTCTTCTTCTTTTTTTTTTTTTTTTTTTTTTTTTTTTTTTTGTCTTGTTTTGTTTTTTGAGACAGGATTTCCCTATGTAATAGCCTTGGTTGTCCTGGAACTCACTTTGAAGACCAGACTGGCCTCAAACTCATAGACATCTGCCTGCCTCTGCCTCCCAAATGCTGGGATTACCATTGCCCAGCTAAGAAGATATTTTTTAACAGATTTAAGCACAGGGTTAATAAGAGGTATTTTTGGAAAAGCAAAACACACATTCAAGAGTGGATCAAGTGTGAATGTGGTCTTCTGGAGAGTTGGACTTACATCTCTATATTAACCATATATTTGATTTTGGTGGCCTCCAAAATTCTCTATCAAGGGGTTGAAGAATTTTTTTTAAAAAAAGATTTATTTATTACATATGCAGTGTTCTGTCTGCACGTATGCCTGCAGGCCAGAAGAGGGCACCAGATCTCATTATAGATAGTTGTGAGCCTCCATGTGGTTGCTGAGAATTGAATTCAGGACCTCTGGAAGAGCAGCCAGTGCTCTTAACCTCTGAGGCATCTCTCCAGCCATCATGAATTTTTTTTCGAAACAGGGTTTCTCTGTGTAGCTTTTGGAGCCTTTCCTGGATCTCACTTTGTAGACCAGGCTGGACTCGAACGCACAGAGATTCACCTGGCTCTGCCTCCCAAGTACTGGAATTAAAGGCGTGCACCACTGCTGGCACCATTATAAATTTACAAATTTTTTTTGTTTTTTTTGAGACAGGGTTTCTGTGTAACAACCTAGCTGTCCTGGAATTCATTCTGTAGATTAGGGTGGCCTCAAACTCACAAGCCACTGCCTGCCTCTGCCTCCCAAGTGCAGAGATTAAAGGCATGTGCCACCAGCACCTGGCCACATAAAATATTTTTAAATCTTTTTTTTTTAAAAATAAGTCAGTCTTTTTAATTTTGCTTCTCAATAACTGCTATTACTTTTTTTTTTTTATTTATTATGCATACAGTGTTCTGCCTGCATTCCTGCAGGCCAGAAGAGGGCACCAAATTTCATTACAGATGGTTATAAACTATTATGTGGTTGCTGAGAATTGAACTCAGGACCTCTGGAAGAACAGCCAGTGCTCTTAACCTCTGAGCCATCTCTCCAGCCCCAAATATTTTTAAATCTTACAAAAAAAATTTTTGAGACAATCTCTATGTTGTAGTTGGTGGGATTTTTTTCTTACTCCTTTACTCTTTGGGGGGGGGCCTTTATTCGGCCCCCAAATAAATACACAGAGGCTTGTTCTTACTTATGAATGCCCAGCCTTAGCTTGGCTTGTTTCTTGCCAGCTTTTCTTAACTTAAATTATCCCATCTACTTTTTGTCTCTGGGCTTTCCCCTTTATTCTATATACCTTTATTTCTTCCTCCATGGCTTGCTGTGCAGCTGGGTGGCTGGCCCCTGCAGTCCTCCTCCTCCCATTCCTAGATCCTTCCCAGATTTCTCCCCCTCTTTATTCTCTCTGCCTGCCAGGCCCGCCTATCCTTTCTCCTGCCTTGCTATTGTCCATTCAGCTCTTTATTAGACCAATCAGGTGTTTTACACAGGCACAGTAACAAAGCTTCACAGAGTTAAACAAATGCAACTTAAAAGAATGCAACACATCTTTGCATCATCAAACAAATGTTCCACAATGTAAACAAATGTAACACAATGTAAACAAATGTAACACATTTTTAACTAATACTCTACAATACTATGTAGCCCTGGCTGTTCGGGATTTCACTATATAGCAGGCTGCCCTTGAATTTACAGAGATGCCTCTGTCTCTCAAGTGCTGGGATTAAAGTCCAGCTACAAAAATAATTCAATTTTTTACATTTTTATTTACTTGTTTATCTATTTATTTATTGAGACATGACTTCTCTATGTAGCACTGGTTATCTTGGAACTCAATATGTAGATGTGGTTGGCTTTGAACTCATAGAGATCCACCTGCCTCTACCTAGATTAAAGGCATGTACCACCACACCTGGCTTATTTATTATTGGGAGAATATGTATGCCACAGTACACCTGTGGAAATAATGGACAACCTTCTGGAGTCTAGGAGTCAGTTCTTTCCTTTTACCATTTGAGTCTCAGGGATTGAACTCAAGTCATAAGGTTTGGCTGCAAGCAGCTTTATCCACCGAGCCTCTCCTCCGCTATCTTTCCACTTTTATGTAAGTTCAGGGATTTAACTCAGGTCACCAGGCTTGTATGGTAAGTGCCTTTATCTACTGAGCCATCTTGCCGGTCTCATTCCCAGTGGTGAACAGACATGACAGTTCTCCCACTGTGCAATATCTCTGGGCCGTCTTCTTCTTGCTAGCTATGACCCTAATTCCCTATTCCGTTGTTCAGCAAAATCTCAGAAGAGCTGTTTCTCATTGTCTCCAATTCTCTCTCCCTTTTTAAAAATTGTTTTTGAGACAGGGTTCCATTTAGCCCAGGCTGGCCTTAAATTTCCTATAAAGCTAAGAATGAACTCCTGATTCTCTGATCTTCACCTCCCAAATTCTGGGATTACAGGCTTGTTAACTTTCTTTTTCTTTAAAATGGTGTCTCATTGTATAGTTCAGATTAGCTTGGAACGTGCTATGGATCCTATGCTGACCTGGAATTTTACTACATAGTCTAGGATGGATTTGAACCTTTCCACTGCTACTTCAATCATGCTTGGGATTTCAGGCATGTGCCACAATGCCCAACCTTCTACTTTGTAACACACTGACACTTGTTCCTCAACCAAAACTATACATTTCAAGGCAGCCAGTGATGCCAGGATGCTAATCCATTGCTTCACTGCTCATTGTTACCTTACTGGGCCTACCATAAATGTCTGCCACTTTTCTGACTTCTAGGCCACCACCCTCTCTGGGTTTCCTTCCTAGCTGACATCTTAGTTCTCCTTGCTGAGCTGTGTTCTTTCCAGTGTTTTTCACCCTTGATATAAGCACATTCAAGGCTCAGCCTTTTCCTCTTTTCCGTCAGCATTTCTTCCAGAGTGACCTTACCGAGCTTTATGCCTCACTGTGGTTTGAATGTTTCTTGTCCTCCAAAACTCATGGTAAGAAGTTGGGTATGGGACTGGAGAGGTGGCTCAGGAGTCAAGAGCACTGCTGCTCTTGCAGAGGACCTGGGTTCAGTTCCCAGCAGCCACATGGCAGCTCCCAACCATCTGCAATTCCAGTTGCAGGGGATCCAACAGTCTTCTCAGGCCTCGTCGGGCACTGTACGCACATAGTATATATAAATACATGCAGACAGACATTCATGCACGTAAAATAATTTTAAAAAGAGACTGGGTGCCAGAAGCCAGAAAGTAAATATGCTTGCTGTCAAGCCTAATGACCGGAGTTCAGTCCCCAAAACCAACATGGTAGGTAGATAACCCACTTCTATAAGTTATCTTCTGATGGCCACATACTTGCACACGAATATAATAAAAAAAATTTTTCTAAAGAAGTTGAGTGTATTAGTACACACCTCAAACCTCCTAGCATGAGGCAAGAGGGCTATTTTGAGGTCAGCCTGGTGATTCTGCCTCAACAACAACAACAAAAATTTGAAACTGGTGAGATGGCTCAGTGGTTATAAGTGCTTCCTTGCCAAACTTGATGCTCTAAGAACCCTGAACTCACATTAAAGAACCAATGCCAAAAGTTGTCTTCTGACACATGCACTCATAAAATAAATAAATGTAAAATTTTAAAAATCATATTCAAACATAATCCCCAAAGCAACAGTACCCAAAGATGATGAGGTCATCAGAGTTTTTCTCTCATGGATGGGATTAGAGCTTTTGTTGGTTTTGTTTTTGAGAAATAATTTCTCTATGTAAGCCAGGCGGTGGTGGTGCACGCCTTTAATCCCAGCACTCGGCAGGCAGAGGCAGGCGGATCTCTGTGAGTTCGAGGCCAGCCTGGGCTACCAAGTGAGTTCCAGGAAAGGCGCAAAGCTACACAAGAGAAACCCTGTCTCGAAAAACCAAAATAAAATAAAATAAAATAATTTCTCTATGTAGCCTTGGCTGTCTGGGAACTCACTATGTAGACCAGGCTTGCCTCAAACTCACAGAGATCCACCACCAGACGCTATCTCCCCAGTGCTGTGATTAAAAGCATGTACCACCACGCTCAGCTTCCATCTGGTGCTTTCAATAATGAAGATTATTTCTAGGTTGGGTAGAAAGACTCACTGAAATGGATTTCAGGTGTTCGGGTCCTTTAATAATGCCAGCCACAGAGCTGGAGCGTTGGCTCAGTGGTTAAGAACATTTGCAGGGGGTCTGGATTTAGTTCCCAGCACCCACATAGAGGCTCACAATCATTAACTCTAGTTCCAGGGGATTGAACACCTGCTGGTCTCCACAGGCACTGCACACACATGGTACACATACATAAATGCAGGCAAAACACTCATACACATAATCTAAAAAAGAATAATGAGAGCCACTTGTAATAAGGGAACCTAGAATATGGTCGAGATCCAACAGCAACTTAAGATTAAAGGAAAATTATAATATTTACATTTATTATGTCCTCCCTAAAAGGGGAAGAGTGCCTGAGCTCAGTGGGTAGGATTTTTGAACTTAGATTAGTGAAGGCACTAAATAGGCTGTAAAGCCATAATTTAGGAGCTAATCTTTTTGTTAGCTACCTTGGGGCTGCCTCATACTCATTTACCAGCTTGAGGAAGGTACTCCCTAGGCATAGCTGATCCCCTCTCCAGGGGCAGCCTCTCTGATCCATCAGGTGTATCCTGGGGTCTCCTTTCAAGTCATGCGGATGTGTTGAATTACTATTTTGGAGGAACCTGCATTAAGACTACTGGTTTTATTACCAGGGAAACACACTCTGCTCCATCTTAAGCATCTCGCCCCTTCCCAAAAAGCTTTCTCTTAACCTCGGGACACCATCACAAGTCTGAAGAGGTTGGTAGGACAGCTGCGTTTTGAGCAAGGCATCTGGAAGTATTGTGAAGTTCCAAGGGCTGAGATAAGGGGTTCTAGCTTCTCTCATGACTCTTGTTAATTATTTCCAACACAGAACAACGAGAGCCAGAAACGTTTGCAGATTCTCAGATACCTGGGGTCACCTTGAAGCAGGTGGAGCCTAGACCTGGATTTAAGCTGTAGGCCTTACCCGCTATGTCAGGATGAGAGACTACGAGGTCTCTTTTTCCGGGAGACAGATCCCCACCCCAGCCTCTGGCTCCTCCTCACCGAAGGTCTTTAATCTCTCTTTGGAGACCTGGAGACCTAAGGCGCTTCGGATCCCGGAAGCACAGCGCAGGTACTAGCCGCGGCCTCGTAGGTTAGCTCTGGACACCAGGACCACTCATACAGCATCCTGCCAGCCCGTAACCACCCGGTAAGGACAGACGTTCCACGCTGCCCCACCGTACACGGCTCAGAGACGCGAATGCAAGCAGGCTCGTGTCACGAAGAAGCCACAACCAAACGCACCCGCTTCTGCCGCCTCAGCAGCCGCCGCAGCGCGCACAAAGCTTCCCGCGAAATTGACGTTGCGCCGGCCGCCGCGCAGGCGCCGCCCCCGGCTCGCCCCTCCCCCGCACTTGGTTCTTTTTCACGGCGCCTGCGCCCTTTCCCTATTTCTATTGGTCGATTAGCCGCGGCGCGCCACGACCGGCGGAGGGCGCGCCCCGCAATTGGTCGGTCGCCGCCGGTGGGGGGTGTGTCCCGGTCGCGCCCCGCCCTCTGCTCCGCTCGCTGGGGTGCGCGCGGCGGTGGCGGCGGCGCGTGGCAGGTCCGGCGGGCGCGAGGCGGCGGCGGTGGCCCGAGCCCGGCCCAGCCTCGTCCGCCCGCGGCCCGCCCGGCCTGACCCCGGCCCCGGCCTGACCCGGAGTGCCGCGGCCTCGCTCCGGCCCGGCCCGGTTGGGAGCCTCCGGAGGGAGCGGCTCCGCCTGCCGAGAGCGCAGGCCCGGCCATGACCGACTTTAAATTGGGCATCGTGCGGCTCGGCCGGGTGGCCGGGAAGGTGAGCGGTGTGGAGCGGTGGCGAGGCCTGCGCGGGCTGGGGCACCTGGGCGAGCAGCTGCGCGGGCCTGCTCGGTTCGGGCGCCGCCTTCCTCGCGGGAAGCTTCCCCGCGGCCGGGGGCGCGCCCCTCGGCCTCAGGACTCGTGTGGGACTGGCTTGCGCGGCACAGTTCCCGGCGTTCATCCCGTGCTGCTCTGGGCATCTGCGGCGGCTCTGGCGGCCGGGCTGCACCTGCGGCCGCACGGTTTAAACGCGGCGGCCTCCCGCCGTAACGCCCTCGGCCCGAAGCTCTGAGGGGAGTGGAGTGGCCGGTCCGCAGTAGACCTCGGCGGCGGCGGCGCGTTTTAACGTTGCCCAAGGGGTGGCCACGTTCGGTCACTCGAGTCGCAGGCATTTCTAGAGCACAGACGAGGAGCCAGGGCCCTGATCTTGGTAGGCTCGAAGGCTCTCAGGTGCTCCTCGCCCGGGCCACCACCCACCACATGTTGAGGCTGGGCTCCGAGGCTTGGTGCTATTCAGGAACTGTAGCCCTTAATTCCATTCCTTCCACCACTAGCTGCAGCTGCTGGTGGGAGAGAGGAACAGACAGAAAGTAGAGGCAGGTAACTGAGATCCTAGAAAGATCTTCCAGGAAAGTAATACCAACCTGTCTTCAGAACTGTTTCGTTTGCATTTTTTTGCAAGAGCTCAGGAAAGAACTGCTAGAACTTTCTGACTAGGGAGGGGTGGGAGCCTAGATGGCTTGACTCGGTAATTAATTGCAACAGCCTGGGCCATTAAAGCTTTTATTAGGAGTGTTTGCGACCAGAGGAAGAAGCACTATCCAGTGAGCACGTGCAATAACTACCCAGCCTACTGAATCTTCTACCTCAGTCCCATTCCCTTCCTTTACTCCAGTAAACTTGTGATTGACTGAGATTCTGGGTGAGTTAAAAGCTCAGTGCCACTTGTCAGGCAGGGTCGGTCTATCTGGTGTGGATGGGCCCTGAAGCCTAATTACCCACTCTGGTACATGTGATCATGTTTTGCTATTTTTGTTGTTATTGATTTTTTTTTTTTTTTTTTTGTGGTTTTTTTTTTTTCGAAGTGATGTAGCCCTGGGTGTCCTGGAACTCACTCTGTGGACTAGGCTGGCCTCAAACTCACAGATCCTCCTTAGTGCATGGAATTAAAAGGCATGGGCCACAAGGTTGCCCAGCCATGTTTTACTTTAAACATACTGGATTCAACTTTCTTCCTTGATATTTTTTCCTTTTTTTTTTTTTTTTTTTTTGTTTTTGAGACAGCCTCAGGACACTTTTGGCTGCCCTGGAACTCACGAGTTCTGTCTGCCACTACCTTAGAGTGTTGGGATTAAAGGTGTGTTCCACCATGCCCAGCTTGGACTTCGATGCGGTTACTTTCTGTCTCATTGGGAAATATTGTAGATTCTTGCTGCTGCTAGTTATGGTGTTACTGTTTCTTAGGCCCATCTCAGATGTAACCTTTGAAACATGGTTTATTTTCAGACCAAATACACACTGATAGATGAGCAAGACATACCACTGGTGGAGAGCTACTCCTTTGAGGTAAGGATGACTTTTGTTTGATGCTCAGGAAACATAAATTAGTTTCCTTCCTGGTTTTGGGAGAACAAGAGGACAGCCACTCATACTTATTCTCAGCTCCAAAACAGGTTGTGACAGCCTGGATAGACACTGCTGTCCAGTAGAGTCCATTGTGACCTCTTTCATACACATTACTTTTTGAAGACTCACTTTGTTGTGGTGTGCCCCCCCCCCCAGGGTTTCTCTGTGTAGCTTTGCGCCTTTCCTGGAACTCACTCTGTATCCCAGGCTGGCCTCTAACTCACAGAGATCCGCCTGCCTCTGCCTGCCGAGTGCTGGGATTAAAGGCGTGCGCCACCACCGCCTGGCTTAAAGATGAATCTACCTGCTTTTTTTTTTAAAGATTTATTTATCATGTACACAGTGTTCTGTCTGCACGTATCTCTGCAGGCCAGAAGAGGGCACCAGATCTCATTACAGATGGTTGTGAGCCACCATGTGGTTGCTGGGAATTGAACTCAGGACCTTAACCTCTGAGCCACCTCTCCAGCCCTGTTGTGTTTTTAATTAGATGTGTGTGTTGTAGCTTTGGAGCCTGTCCTGGAACTTGCTCTGTAGACCAGGCTAGCCTCAAATTCACAGAGATCCACCTGCCTCTGCCTGCTGAGTGCTGGGATTAAATAATTAGATGTCTTGAACCAGATGAGCAGACTTTTTTGAGCATAGCTGTCCTCCATCTTCTGCACCCTGATCTGGGAGGCCATCCTATCCTCAGTGTAGTCTTGGTAAAGAATCACTGGCTGTGCTGCTCCTCTTTCGCCTTCTCTCTTCAGCAACTTTCATATCCATCACTTCAGTCCCACACTAACATGTCAGCACCTCACACTTTCATGGCTGCTACATATCTAGGAATTATTTGGATTGTGTTTTTTTGTGGGGGACAGGGTCTTGCCATGTACCTCAAGCCAGCTATGAACACTCATTCTCCCTGTCTTCATTTCCTGAGTGCTAAGATTGCAAATGTGGACCACCACAGCCAACTTTGAGCTTTTTTTTTTTTTTTCCCTTCCAAGCATTTTTTTTCCTGGGTTTTATTTAATTTTATTTTGTGTGTATGAATGTTTACCTGAATGTGTATGTACTAGTCACAGAAGAGTTGTGAGCCATCATGTAGGTGCTGGGCATCAAACTCAGGTCATGAAAGAGCAGCCAGTGCTCTAAACTTCTGAGACATCTCTAGTGCTACCCCCATCCAACCCCTTTCTGGACTTTTTTAAGGGTGGGAAATTTTGGTTTGGTTTGGTTTGGTTTGGTTTGGTTTTTTAATGATTTTTTTTTGTAATTTATATAACTTTATTTTATGTGCATCAGCATGAAGGTGTCAGATCTCCTGGAACTGGAATTACAGACAGTTGTGAGCTGCCATGTGGGTGCTGGGAATTGAACCCAGGTCCTCTGGAAGAACAGCCAGTGTTCTTAACCATTGAGCCATCTCTCCAGCCCCTTGTTTTGGTTTTTGAGACAGGGTTTCTCTGTGTAGTTTTGGTGCCAGTCCTGGATCTTGCTCTGTAGACCAGGCTGGCCTCAAACTCAGATCCACCTGACTCTGCCTCCTGAGTGCTGGGATTAACTGTGAGTAGCACCACCGCCCGGCAGGGGTGGGAAAATTTACTTCTTGGTGTCCACAATATTTTCCAAGTTGTTCATGAAGGTTTTTTTCCTGAGTGGAGCAGGAAGCCCCTGTACTTTGTGAGTCCTTGAAGCAGGATGTCATCTGTACCTCTGGCATTTTTCTAAGCTGCATTTGAATTGTTGGTGAGAGGTGGAGGCTTTCCAATAGACCTACTCTGCTCTGTGCTCCTTCGCAGGCTCGAATGGAAGTAGATGCTGATGGGAATGGTGCTAAGATATTTGCATATGCCTTCGACAAAAACCGAGGAAGGGGCTCGGGCAGGCTTCTGCATGAGCTGCTGTGGTACGTATTTTCCAGCTGATTCGTCTTTCCACCTATTCCCCATGTGAGCTATGATATGCACAGTATGCCTGAAAGTTAGAGAGCATTGTTCTCAGTGGAGTGGGACTCAACCTTATCTTCCCTGAGTCTGGGAGTTTATTTTGTGACCTTTGCCACTAACTCAAAGGAATGACTAATGTACATATCACTTTAAACAACTGGTGGGATTCTGATGAGACAGGCTGTGTGGAGGAAGGGGTTCTGCTTTTTGACCCTTATGGTGAGCCAGGCTGAATCCTTAGAAAATGAACTATTGATCCTGAGTGTAGAAGGTAGGGTTTGAAATGTTGAGACCTTCTAGGCAGGGAACTTGTCTCTAGATTATTTTGGTTCGTTTAGGGGTTCTATCCTTTACCCTCTGAGCAAAGCCCTTAAATCCAGGAGCAGAATCATCAACCTGGTCCCATTTGTGTGGGCCAGACTGATGTGCTTGGCTTCCTCTTGGTATGCCCCTTGGGCTGGGTAAGGGCCCAGTTCAGACTACATGGTTGGTATTTCTTTGTGGTTGGACATTCATTCTCAAGTAAAGTGCTTGAGGCTCTTTCCCTCAAGAACAAAATTCTTTCCCTAGGGAACGACACAGGGGAGGTGTGGCTCCCGGGTTTCAGGTGGTACATCTCAATGCTGTGACTGTGGACAATCGCCTGGACAACCTGCAGTTGGTACCATGGGGCTGGCGACCCAAAGCTGAAGAGACCTCCAGCAAACAAAGGTGGGTCTTCCCTGGCCAACACCCGACACCTAAAGGGCCATCCCATGTTTCCGTGTTCCTGTTTTGGGCTTTAACTGTGAGTACTTTGGGACCTTGATAGCCCACCTTTTGGGGGGCATGGGGAGCATTGTCTTCATGGGAGAGGGAAAAATTTTCCTTTTTGAGGGGTTTTGAAAATTGTCTCCCTGGCTATCTTAGAAGGCAGTATGTAGACTAGGCTGACCAGGCACAGAGATTCTCCTTCCTTTGCCTCCCCTGTGCTAGGAGTAAAGGTGTATATATAAACCCCCATGTTTAGCTAGAAGAATTTTTATGATTAATTTTTGGGATTGATTTTGTGATAATTGCCTCTAGGGACATTTTAACTGGTGTGATGGAATGAGACCATACTCCAGGACCACACAGATGATGGGCCTCTGTCATGTTCCTTGCTGAACAGCTTTCCCTGAGCTGTGGTTTAAAGGAAATAGTAGGACAGTGGCTTAGGGACTGGGCCTCTTGGTTTCCCAGTTCCCTGTGGTCCTGAAAACAGCATTGCACAAGGTTCTATCCTGGAGGTCATGTTCTTGCTGGTCCTGGGACTCACCACGGTGAAATGAACCTCACGAATCTTTGGAGAAACACTCAGGGACCAGTAGGAAATGGTTGGGGGAATTTGAGCAGATAGTCCCAAGCCACACAGGTGTCATTAACCTGTTCATAGGCCTCTCCTGAGGGCTTCTAAGCAACCTTCCTTGGCACTGACCGCCCCAACAGATGCTAGAAGGAGTGGTGAGGTTGATGTTCTAGGCTGTGGGCAGATCTTTGTAGCAGCTGTTTTCAGGTGATGCTAGAGCTCCATGTACTTACTGTAAGTAGGAGCTGTGGGAGGGTCCAGCCTTCTGTACTTGATGTTCAGTATTGTCTCTAGGTCCTTAGAAGACAGTTAGTTGCCAAACTGCTATTCTGCTCTTGCAGGAGTGTGAAGGCAGCCCTGTGAAGGTCTCAGCCCTGAATCTGCTTAGTTTGAGGTCTGAGTCTTCAGTTCTGTCTTAACAGTCCCTGCCCACCCACCCTTTATTTTGCTTCATGAATCTTAGGCTGGCTTCAACTTGCTATGTAGCTGAGAAGCTGAAATTGACCTTGAACCTCCTGAGGTAGACATCCTATTCAGTAGGGTCCCCACAGGACTGTCTGACTATCCTGTGGTTGAGTGCTGTCTTTAATCTTCTGAATATACTTTATGATTATGAGCTATAACAACTACAGTTAAAACCTCTATTTGGAAAAGGGCAGTTACAGTCCTGGGGGTAGAGGGCTGGGGTTTGTGGTCAGATGGCCTATTGGCCCTTTCCTCAGCCAATTTTTGGCTAAGTTTCATTGGAACTGTGCCCTTCAGATAGGTAGTACCTCTTGCTGGCAGAGGTAGGCCCAGATTGGACCAGTATTCATGAAGCATGCCTGGTATGTGTGTGTAAGTGGGTGTACAGGGAGAGAATATGTGTTGCAGGGAGAGGGGTGCTTGAGCCAGTGGGCACATGCAGTCAGAGGAGAATGTTCAGTGTCCTTGTTTGTTTGTGAGTGAGAGCAGGTTGCTTGTAAGGTTTAGTTAAACAGCCCCTGTGCAGAAACCAGCCATGCTTCGCCAAAGCCCCACACAGAGTCTACTATACCCACTTATGGGCGGTCAGCACTCATATTAGGGCTATCCTGGTTAATATATGATTAACTACCATGATCAAAGGCAACTTGGAAGATAGAGTTTGGTTTAACCATCATGTCACAATCCATTATTGAGGGAATTAAGGGCAGAAATTCAAGCAGGAATGTGGGTGGAAGCAGAACTGAAGCAGAGAGCACTTGGGAGCATTATTTTTTGGCTTTCTCTTTGTAGCTTGCTCGCCTTGCTTTCTTAAACAGTCTAGGCCAACTTGGCCAAGAGTGCCCACAGTGGTCTGGGCCCTCTTATATCAATCCTCATTCAAGAAAATGCCCCACAGACAGGCCTACAAGCTGTGTGATGGAGGTAATTCCTCAGTTGAAGCTCTGGCTTTCCAAGTGACTAGTTTGTATCAAATTAACAAAAACTAGACATAGTTGATCCTTTGTCAACTTGACACACACATAATACTTTAAGCCATATTATTTCTTATCTCCAGATGTTGATATTACCAATATAAAACCAAAAGCCAACATATAAATAACTCAAGTGTCGAATCTCTGAGACTCACTCATAATCTCTAGGCTCCACAGGGTTTGGGAGCTCTTTGCCACTTGTACCTCTGCCATCCACAGCATGCCACAGCTTACCTTGTAGTCTCATGCTAGGTCTGCACTACATATACAGCTGTCCTTGGTGCTTATCCCATAGTCCTGGGATTTCCAGCTGAGGCTACACCTTAACCAGTGGTCTCACCTGGGTCTGAGCTGCTTTCCATGAGCTCTTTAGTCCTGAAACTTCCATGCTACCAAAACCATTACCATGTGAGAGACTCTAACACATTAATTACCAAATTTGGCTGCCATCTTAAGATGCAGCCTTGACCCCTTCTGGACCACAACTCTGTGCTAGCTCACAGAAAATACTTCCTACAGGATGTCATATCAGTGATGCTGGTCTTTTGTTAATCACAAAATCACACCTGATTCTTCAGCCCCAGCTAGATCCTTAATTTAAATACAGCACGTGAACATCTCCCAAGCTTGGCTTCCATCCTCTGCATTTCTTTCAGCACTCTTTTTTTTTTTTTTTAAAGATTTATTTGTTATGTATACAGTGTTCTGTCTGCACATATCCCTGCAGGCCAGAAGAGGGCACGAGATCTCATTACAGATGGTTGTGAGGCACCATGTGGTTGCTGGGAATCGAACTCAAGACCTTTGGAAGAGCAACAAGTGTTCTTAACCTCTGAGCCATCTCTCCAGCCCTCTTTCAGCACTCTTATCTTCTAAGCTTTTATAGAACAGCCCACTAGGCTTGGAACTCTGGCTTTTCTAGTCCAAAGTTCCAAATACTTCCACAATCCTTCCCAAACCAACTTAATCAAGTCTATCACAGCAATACCCTACTCTGGCACTAATTTCTGTATTTTTCTGTGGTTGTGATAAGACACTATGATTAAAAGCAACTTAAGGAAGAAAGTTTATTTGGGATATAGTTCCAGAGGGATAAGAATCTTAGGACCAGGAAACATGGAGCAAGCAGCAAGCATAACAGCCAGAGCAGGAAGCTCATAGCTTATATCTTCAACCACAAAAAAATGAAGCAGAGAGCACGAAGTGTTAAGTAGCCCAAGGCTTTAAATTCTTAGCCTTCCTCTAGTGATGTACTTCTTCCAAGTCTGTACCTCTTAAACCTCTGCAGACAGTGCTCCCAACTGGGGACCAAGTGTTCAAATACTCGAATCTGTGGTAGCATTTGTCCTTTAGAACACCACATGGGCCTTCGTGTATGTAGCACAAGTCTCTCAGACTGCAGTTCCTGTTGTAATGTTCAGTTAACTTCTGGCCCACTTGTTCAGGAGTGATTTTCAGAAAGGCAGGATGGCTCTAACCTCAAAGGGGAAGTAGTGGGCTTCCTAGGTTGAAGGGCAGGATGAAGGTCTTCAGGCAGCACCAGGTAGGCAGCACCAGGTAGCCAAGCTTGCCAAACTCAAACTCTATGCTATTGAGTGCCTGTCAGCCCTAGCTTTGGGGAGAGTGATAGACTAGGTTTGTATATTACTAGGAGACAGGATTTAAAACAATTTTTTTGTTGTTTTGAGATAAAGTATCACTGTGTAGCTCTGGCTCCCACCACATCTGGCTAGGATTAAAAGTTTTTAATATGGAGTGATAAGTATATGCAGTAGTGATGGGCAGGGCCTACTTGTCTTGGAGTTCTCTCCTTGTGCTGACCCGGTCTGGCCAGAGTGCACTGAGGCTTCTGCTTTCTTTCAGGGAGCAAAGCTTATACTGGCTTGCTATCCAGCAGCTTCCCACGGACCCTATAGAAGAACAGTTCCCTGTCCTGAATGTGACCCGGTACTATAATGCCAATGGAGATGTGGTGGAAGAGGAAGAGAATTCCTGTACCTACTATGAGTGTCATTACCCTCCTTGTACAGTGATTGAGAAGCAGGTATGGAATGCTCCGCTGCGTCTTGGCCACCTCTGCCCAGCAGTGTGGGTGTAATGTGGCAGCTTTTCCCTGTAGACACCTGGGTAGCGCTGGGTGATTCTTCCTTTGCTGTTGTTTCTGTCCAGACAGGGCATAGGCTCTTCAGCTACAGTGCCTGTATACTCTCTTTCTCTGTCTCTCTCTGTCTCTCTGTCTCTGTCTCTCTGTCTCTCTGTCTCTCTGTCTCTCTCTCTCTCTCTGTCTCTCTCTCTCTCTCGTTATGTATGTATGTATGTATGTATGTATGTATGTATGTATGTATGTATGTGTAACTTTTGAGATGGGATCTTAATCTATAAACCATCCTGGCCTGGAACTCACTAGATATCTAGATCAGACTGGTTCAGATATCACCACAATCTTGCATCAATCATCCTAGTGCTGATAGTACAGGAGTGAACCACTGTGCCTGGCTTTTTTTAGGGGAACAGGTGAACAGGTGCTGGGGCTTGAGTCCAGAGCCTTGCATGTGGACCATATGCTGAATTTCATTCCCACGTAGGGTTTTAATTGCATTTTTCAAGATGCTGAGATATAGCTTCCATACATTTTGTTAGTGTGATATTGAAGCCACAGTGTTTTGTGTTTCAGCTTCGGGAGTTCAACATCTGTGGGCGTTGCCAGGTGGCACGATACTGTGGCTCTCAGTGCCAGCAGAAGGACTGGCCTGCCCACAAGAAGCACTGTCGGGAGAGGAAGCGTCCCTTCCAGCATGAGCTTGAGCCAGAGCGATGACGGGCTGAAGAGCTGCCACTGTTGCAGGTTCAGGGTTTCTAGCTCGTCATGAGCGCGGTGGAAGACAGACTGGAGGTGCCAAAGAAGCCAGCAATGGATCCAGAGCAGCTGCCATAAGACCTCACAGCAACATGAAGGCTGTGGGGACAGCGCCCCTCCAGTGTTCACCCCCAGCAGAGACAACGGGAGGCTCCCTAGGACCTTTCTCATTATTTATATGTTAATATGTTTGTAAACTCATGTACAGTTTTTTTCGGGGGGAGGTAAGGGAGGGTTAGAAACTTCAAATAGAATCATTTGTTGTACTCTTCAAATGGTAAACAGTCGGCACTCGGCTAGAAACTGTCATGTAGTCGAGCTTCTCTCCTGGGCAGTGACGATCCCACTGAGAGGCTTGCACAGTCATGTCTAAACAGGCAGAGTAAAGGGGTAGAATCATCCTTGTGGCCAGTCTTTGCTCAAACCCCTGTTGTCCAGCCTCCCCGCACCCCTTGAGACTGTCTCTCCATGCAGTCCTGGCAGTCTTGGAACTCGATGTGTAGATTGGACTGGGCTGGCTTTGAACTCAAAGAGGGTCCAGCTGCCTCTGCATCCCAAGTGTTGTGATTAAAGGCGTGTACTAACACGCCTGGCTCAGCTTTATTTTTGAGAAGAACTGAGTATAATGGAACGGATTATAATACTAGACCAGGAAGACCTGCCATCACTCCAGGTTGGCCTCTGAGCCGCAGAGTATGTT
Organism: Peromyscus leucopus; assembly: GCF_004664715.2. Classification (NCBI taxonomy): domain Eukaryota; kingdom Metazoa; phylum Chordata; class Mammalia; order Rodentia; family Cricetidae; genus Peromyscus; species Peromyscus leucopus. The sequence continues at coordinate 15,228,864 of NC_051066.1, read as the reverse complement.
AGCTAGGAGCACAAGGAAGACTTTCCTATCTGGTGGCAGGTGCTATGGAGTGTTCCAGTAGGCTGGCTACTGTTTTAGTTACTAAAGGGTACTTGTTTTAGTTAGGGTTTCTATTGCTGTGATACAGACACCATGACCTGGAGAAAAGAGGGATTGTTTCATCTTGTAGTTCCATATCACTGTCCATCACTGAGGGAAGTCATGACAGGAAGTGAAGCAGAGGCTGCTTATTCGTTTCCTCCTCATGACTTGCCTAGCCTGCTTTCTTATAGCACCCAAGATCACCAGCCCAGTGCTTGCACTGTCCACAGTGAGCTGGGCCCTCCCAAGTCAATCATCAAGAAAATTCAGGACAGGTTTGTCCACAGTCCAATCTAGGGGACATTTCATAATTGCTTTCTTCCAAAATGATTCTACTTTGTGTCAAATTGACAAAACTAGCCAGCACAGTACTATATATCCCTACATTTGTAAATTATCACCTTTAGGCACAGAGACCCTTGGAGCTAGTAGTATACTGCTGCCCCAGTTCCAATTGTGGGTTGGAGTAGATGGGTTGGGGTCTAGGCAGCCAAAGGAGAGCCAGTGCCTCATTCACTGCAGAGGTGTGGTCTCCAGGATAGCACTGTGTTCTTTGGGAGAACCACAGGTGTCTGGGGGCTGTTTGGTATCTTGCTCACTTTGCAGAAATGAACCCATCTGTATGACTGGAACCTTAACTCAGGGTATGGTCCTTTGTGCTTCAAGCTTCCTACCTGACTGCTTGCCTTCTGGTTGGTGTGCAGGTCCCTGCTCTGCTCTTCCCTACTGCATTTCTACCACATTCCTTGATTCTCTGTGCTCAGTGCTGTTTCTGGCAGAGCACAACCCTTTGATGGCCTTATGTTTATAAGTAGTATCTCTATGGCTGTTTCTGCTTTTATGGTACACAGTGGCCTGGAGGGGAAGATAACTGAAACTCACAGTGGCACCATCCCTTGAGTGTTTAAGCTTGGAGAGGTGCCTATGTCAGACCTATACCAAGAAACACCCTTTTCTGTTCTGAAGGCCATGGTGGTTTTTAGCTAGCCTAGTTGGGATTCTGCCTCAGATCCTAGGTTGAACATCAATCTTTGTGATGTCATTGGGGTGGGGAGATGTGTGTATATATTGTAAAATATTGCTACCAACAGCAGCTGACTTGAGCCCTCCATGTCTCCATTTGGATAAACTAAGTGGTTAGGACTGTTGTGGTAAAGGGTTCCTATGTGGGTCGAACTTCTTGGGCTACAAGCTGTGATATTTGTATCTTTAAGAAGAATGGCCAGGAGCCGGGTGGTGGTGGCGCAAGCCTTTAATCCCAGCACTCTGGAGGCAGAGCCAGGCGGATCTCTGTGAGTTCGAGCCTAGCCTGGGCTACCAAGTGAGTTCCAGGAAAGGCGCAAAGCTACACAGAGAAACCCTGTCTTGAAAAAAACAAAAACAAAACAAAAAAAGGCCAGGTTGGGACTTTATCTTGTCCTTGTCCCCTGACCAGCAGGGGCTTCTTTACTCTGCCACCTTTGCATCAGAAAATTCCACTTAGCACTCAAGGTTGAACAACTGACCTAGAGGCATTGCTGGTAAAGGTGATGGAATACATTGGGCTTGCCTGTGGGTTCTTTCCATCAACTCTTCTACACCTACTAGCACAGATGCTGCTGTGCAGGGAAGGGGTATATCAGGTCATTTTTGTTTTCTCCCCATATCTGTTACCACCCCGACCTCCCCTTCTGATTATCCTATCTCTTGTTCTTTGTAGCTGCTTGTCTAGGTTGTTCTATGAACGTTCTGGTAGTTCAATTATGGAACCTTTTCTCCCTTCTGTACTGTGTTGAGCTATTTGACCTTGGAATAATCTAGTGCTGGAGGGATTGAGGTCTAGGTGCCTCCTCTGCTTCAGCTGCTAACTGGCCTGCAAGCTGGGTATATAGCCATATCCCAGCTTCAGTTCCCAGGCTGGAATCCCAGGTGTCCTGTGAATTTTCTTCCTGAAGCTGCTGTAACTAAGTGCCAAAAACTGGTTGGACTAAAACTAGAGATTATTGTCTCCGGGTCTGTTTCATGGTTTAATCAAGGTGCTTGCTGCTACAGCTACTGCAAGTGCTGGGGAAAGATGCTGCAAATCTCTGGATCTGACCGCATTCTGGGCTCATTTATGCATTGTTTCAGACTTCAAAGGGCACACTCTCTAAATCCTCTGCATGCTTCCAAGTTTTCACTTACACGAAGACTAATATTAGATCAGAGCTTACCCAGAGCATCATTTTGCCGATATAAAGACCGCATTTCCAACGGTCATGAATTACTGGGGTTAATTTCAAGATACATACATTTTTGGGACATAGTTGGATCCACAAGGTGTAAAAACCTCGTTTCCCTAAACCTGTTACTATACAGGAATTTTCTTGAGGGCTTCTGCATCATCTTGAGATGAGGTTTTTCTTCCTCTTTCCCTAAGCCCGTGCTTCTTGCTGCGGTCCTCCGGTTGATAGGGGGCGCAGCAGCTCTGCTGTTTCTGCGGACCGGAAGTCTCCCAGGGTCTGATGTGACTGAGGAAAGTGGAGAGGCTGTCGCGCACGCATCTTCTGGTTTTGACTCGATGGCGGGCAGCGGCTCGGGGACGCTGCAGGCTCTGCAGGCAGTGGATACTGAGTTTACTGCGGACTCGGTAGAGTGGTGCCCAGTAGAGGGTTGCCAGCACCTAATGGCCTGTGGAACCTACCAGCTGCGAACGCCGGAGGACCAGGTGCACGGCTGGGAGGGTGAGGCCGGGCCAGGAGGAGAGGAACTGCTGGCCTCCCAAGAGCCTAGAACTGTGAGAACTAATGGGAAAGTAAAGTGGGGCCTTTCAGGACCGTGCTTATCTTCGGAAGGTTTCTCTGAGCACCCAAAACCAACCACATAAGAGTGGAACTGGCCATGTAACTGCAGGCAGGTCGGGACCGTCCTGGCTTTACTGGGTCCGGCAGAGCTCCCCTGTTCATTGAACACTTGCAGGAAAAAGAGATTCTTTTCTCAGAAGTTGAGAGTTTTTACTTAAGGCAGAAGCTATTCTCTCCCTATCCTGGCCCTTAATTTTGTTCCCCATCCTTTGTAATCACAGTGTCTGTTAAGGTAACCAGATAATCTGTATATTCTGTAGCCTGCACTGGATGTCAGTGAGCCTCAAGTTCGTTTAGGTCGTCTCTACCTGTATAGTTTCAATGAGGACAACACGGCTAAACCTCTGGTTGAGGTCCAAAGAAGGGATTCTTCTGCCATCCTGGACATGAAATGGTAGGATTTGGGTAACCTCATCTGGTCTGACAGACTATTGATGTCCTAGGGGCCTTCAATGAGACAAGGGAACTGAACTCTGGGTTCCATCATTTGCTGCCCTTGGGAGGTAGAAAGCCCTGCTTGACATTTCCCTGGTCAATTTCCCAGCCCCAGTGTCAGAATTAGTCAGGGAAGCAACTCAAGTTCCAGTTTTTGGTTTTTTGTTTTGTTTTGTTTTTTGTTTTTGTTTTTTTGTTGTTGTTGTTGTTGTTTGTTTGTGTTTTCGAGACAGGGTTTCTCTGTGTAGCTTTGCGCCTTTCCTGGGACTCACTTGGTAGCCCAGGCTGGCCTCGAAATCGCAGAGATCCGCCTGGCTCTGCCTCCAGAGTGCTGGGATTAAAGGCGTGTGCCACCACCGCCCGGCTCCCTAGTTCCAGTTTTATAACCTGGAAAGCCTTTGTTTGGAGACAGAACAGTTAGTTGGCTCTAACCTGGTTTTGGAAATGAAATATAACAAATCATTGGAATCCATGATGCTCCTCCAATCTGTGAATGCATACTTTTTCTGTGATCTCCCGTCAGGTGCCATATCCCAGTGTCTGGCCACATACTCTTAGGCTTGGCAAATGCCAGTGGATCTATAGAGCTGCTCCACCTGATGGAATGTGAGGTCAGTAATGGGCCATGCTTTAATTGGAAAGGCCTTAGTGGAGGGGTCTACACTGATGCAGGCATTTTCCTAGAATGGTCTCTTCCATGATAGACTTTGTCATAATGTTTTAAGAAATCATGGAGCTGGGCGGTGGTGGTACATGCCTTTAATTTTAGCACTTGGGAAGCAGAGCCAGGTGGATCTCTGTGATTCGAGGCCAGCTTGGTCTACAGAGCAAGATCCAGGACAGGCTCCAAAACTACATGGAGAAACCCTGTCTCAGAAAAAAAAAAAAAAAAAAAAGAAAGAAAGAAAGAAATCATGAAATCTATTTTAAGTTATACTGGGTTCTGATGACATGAGGTCACCTGGAGCATCTTAATAGAAGACGGTCCATAGGTCTGGGTTTCTGTAGGGAATGCATTGCAAGCATGTATGGAGTTTATACCAAGGCTAAGAGTACCAGTAAATTGTAATTGTGTGAGTGTGGATTTGTGCATGCCCACAGAGGCCAGAAGAAGGTGTCAGGTCCCCTGGAGCTGGGGTTCCAGGCAGTTGTTAGCTTCGTGATATGGATGCTGGGAACTGAATTCTCATCCTATGGAAGAATAGGCAGAGCTTTAAACACCGAGCCATTTTTCTAGCCCAGAAATGATACTTCTTACGAGTATTGGAAGAACGGACTTCTTAAGTGATTTCCCCCCCCCCCAAGTGTTTCACAGTGATCCTGTGCCATGCTTTTGCAAAATGACTTTCTCTGATTATTATGGAAGGGCCCGGACCAGATTTGGGGGGGAAAGAGAAGTACATCAACAAACTACAGACTGCCCTAACTGGGAGGCAGGGACAAACACTAATGCTGTTGCTATCATGGGGTCAGGGAAAAGATCTAGAAGGTGCTGACTGGTGGCAACTGAGCACTTGGGTAGAAAGTCTTGCTTCAGGCCTGAGAATGCAGCCTTGTCCTAGAAATGAGGGAAGGAAGACTGGTCCTAAGCATCAGATTTCAAGGCAGGAGCACAAAATCCAAGACTTTGGTACAGTGGCCTGCTTATGGAATCAAACACTATCCAGGTGGTTTAGATAATAAAACTCACATAAATCCTAGACAAGAGAAATAACATTTTAAAGACTGTTTTGGCCTCTGAAAAGGAAACAGCATTGCATTTCTATTCTCCTTGTCTCTGGGAATAGAATGTGCCAGGATTCTGAAGGCAAAGGTGATGCAGAGCATGTCCCAGTAGTGGTCTGTGGAGCCCACAAAGGTGACTGATGTGTCTAGCAGTGCATAAAGGCAGCACTGAGAAACATTTTTGCCCAAAGGTTATGTATATGGCAAAGTCCTTAAGATATGACTTCCCATGTCCTCAGGCCCTGCCCTGTGCTTGGTAAGTGGCAAGAGCTCACTCTGATGAAATGTTAATTAGCGGCTGAGAGTAGAGCCTGGTGGCAGACTGCTTGTCTAGCATGCAGGAGCCTGGAGCGCCATCTCCAGCACTATTAAAGCATAAATAACAGCAACAAAAACTGAGGCAAGACAGAGCCTGCCACTACTCCCAGTTCTTGGGGAGTTGAAGAAAAATGATTGCTTGAACTTGAAAGTTCAAGATGAACCTGAGCAACATGGGAGACCCTGTCTCAAAAAACAAACAGATGTACGTTTGATGCACGTTGTAACTGATGCCCGTTGCTCATACAGGGAGCACTTTAGGGAATGGAGGTTTGTCTAGACCAAGTGTCCCTTTTCTCTCCAGTAGAAGAACAGTTACACCCTACAATCAATTTCCAGCCTTATCCTGGAGGAGAGATGTCTCTCCTTGTCCCTGGATTGGTCAACTGGGAAACCTGGAAGGTAAGGGTCAGGTTTGGTGGGGGTCTGAGTCTCCTGAGGAACAATTCCTGTTTCTATTCCAAAAATTAAAGCGACCTTCTACCAGCTTGGTTCCCCAAACCTGGATGTTACTGTCAGTCCTAACCTTAAAACAGAAAATCATAGCATTTTTAGGTAAGTAGTGATGATGCCATCGTCGAGAGGAACCAGCCAGGGTTTCAGTGACAAGCTATGTGACAGTTTCATCCTTTGCCAGATACCCAAGAGGCCATCTTGGAGGCATGCTTACATGCTGCCTGAGAAATACCTCCTGTGGCCTATATGAGGATTAGAAGAGGATGGTTGTAACGGTTCTTTCTTGTATTTGCCTGCCCAGGTTGAGGCAGGTGGATTTCAAGTGTAAGGCCCACCTGGGCTACAAGGAACCTGTCTCAAAAACAAACAAAAACCAGAAAAGGATGGTAAATAGAGTTTAATAGGCTCTCCATTGGCTCCTTGTTTCTAGGGTCAGAGACCAGCCCTTGAAGATCATTAGCAGTGATTCTAAGGGGCAGCTGCATCTCCTGATGCTGAAGGAGGGAGTGGCTGAACTCCAGCTAGTGGCTTCATGGCCAGCCCATCACTTTGAGGCCTGGATTGCTGCTTTCAATTACTGGCAGACAGAACTCGTGTATTCAGGTGAGTTGGACATCAATATAGTCATCTCTGATGAAGACTTGTGAAGGGCAGGGAGAGGAGAGAATGGGGCTGGGCCAAAGCTGTGATTCAGTATGTAAGTGTGGCAGGAATTTTAGATGGTCTCATTAATAAAATCAAACCCGGAGCCAGGTATTGGGGTGAATGCTGGGAGATCAGAGAAGCAGAACAAGCCACAGCTACCTCACCTTGCCGGATCCTCAGCTGATCCTGTTTCCTCACACTGCCTCTGAGTCCTCATCCAGAATGAATCTCAGCTGAACTGCTGCTCGAAAGCCTGAAGCTTAACCAACTAAAAGCTTAACCAGCCAAATGCTTAACCAGCCAAATGCTTCTAGTTTCTGGTCCTCATGCCTTATATATCTTTCCTTTTTACCATCGCTCCCTGGGATTAAAGGCTCACTTTCTGGGATTAAAGATGTGTGTCACATGCCTGGCTGTTTCCAGTGTGGCCTTGAACTCACAGAGATCCAGAGGGATTTCTGCCTCTGGAGTGCTAGGATTAAAGGTGTGAGTGCCACCATTTTCTAGCCTTTGTATCTAGTGGCTGTTCTGTCTCTGACCCCAGATAAGTTTATTAGGGTGCACAATATTTTGGGGAACACAATACCACTACATGTGAGACCTTTGGACTGTCTATGGGAGGTGTGAAATCTGTTCTCATCTACTTTTTGTCTGCTCTCTGTAGACTTTGTCACATTGATTTCAGGTTTGTCCTTTTCTAGATTTAGCTTACCTTCCAAAATTAAAGGAAGCATGAGGAAAATAGGTAGTTTTCCTAGTTTTTGAGTGGTTTATCACTTTGGGCTGGTTGTATGAGAATGAGAAATTAACAAAATTAGCCATTTTGAGTGCCTTCTCGTCCAGGTGAGCTAAGTCATGTGAGCTGGGAAAGGATAGTCTTAGAGAAGACAGGATAAAATTTAAAACACTTGAGATTCCCAGGGCCTCGTGTGGTCTAGCCCCAGCTTCCCTTTTTGGTCTTGTTTGTTTTGTTTTTTTGAGACAGGGTGTGTCTGTGTAGCTTTGACTGTCCTGGAACTCACTATGTAGCATGGCCTGGAATTCACAGAAATTCACCTGCTTCTGCTTCCAGAGTACTGGGCTTAAAGGTGCCTACCATGCTTCTGGTTCTGTGTCTAGTGAGAAGCCTGCCCCAACACTACCTTCACTAGCCCAGTCCATGCCAAATCTCTCATGGACCCCAGCATCTACCATGGTTATTGTTATATGTGTAATGCTGTTTTGTTTACCCCCCAGGGGCAGGGTCCATATCTGTGTTATTTGCTATCATACTCTTGAACGATTTTTGTAAGAACCATGAAGAGTTCATTTTTTAAGTTTTTTTAGTTCCCACCCCCTATTTTTTAAGTTCTTTAATTCTAGGATAAGTTCTACCTCTATTCACTCAACAGGTGCTTACTGAGCTTTTAATGGAGGCTCAATCTGTAATCCCAGTCCTCGGGAGGCTGAGAAAGTATTGCTGTGAGTCTGATGTTAGTCTGGGCTACCTGCTTAGCCAGACTCTCTCAAAACAAAACCAGACACACTAACCTTCATTTCCTCCAACCAAAACAATTGGAACAAAAACCCCCAAAACTAAAACAACCCCCTCCCAAACTAAAAACTAAAACCAAACACATCCACAAACAGAAATACAAGCAGTTTATGTAACAGGGAGACTTTAGCAAACAGACTGTTTTCTCCAAGCTTACACTGAAGGGGAAAGGGGAACCTAATGTGTAGTAACAGGGAATTACATGGAGTGTCAGCGGTGTGATAATGTTCTGGAAAAAAGAAGAGTGTGCTGGAGAGCTGTGCATGCAGTGAGCGGTGGCCCCACAGCAGGCGCGGGCCTAGTGTGAGAGAAGAGCAGCCGCACAGCCGTGTGGAAATAGAAGGGCTTGCCATCAGAGGCAACAGGGCGGGCCTCAGGGCGGGCCACAGAGGGGATTGACTGCAGTGGAGTAACTGCAGAGGAGTGACATTTTCTGACTTATAGTTTAAAGCTTAAGAGTAGCTCTGGTTAGTTATACATTACAAAAGAGGAGGGCCGAGCTGGGGGCCGTCAACCAGAGGAGGATAAGCGTGGCTTTTACTGGGGTCTGGAGAGATGGCTAAGCAGTTAGGTTCACTTGCTGCTCTCGCACAGGACCCAGGTTCAGGTCTCAGCTGCCACATGGCAATTCACAACTGTCTGTAACTCCAGCTCTAGGGGATCTGATGCCCTTTTCTGGTCTCCATGGGCAATAGGAACTCACATGGTGTATATGCATACATGTAGGCAACACACAAACATAAAATTTTTGAGACAGGGTCTCACTATGTAGCTCTGCTGTCTTGTCTTGGAACTCTATGTAGATCAGGCTGGCCTCAAATTCAGAGATCCGATTGCCTCTGTCTCCTGGTCCTCTGGTGGGATTAAAGGTGTACACCACCAAAAAGAAAAGAACAAGAATGGTTCATGCTAAGTTGGGAGAAGTAAAGGTGAGAAGTATATTTGGGATCCATGTAAAGGCAGATCCAGTTGGATTTCCTGATAAAGATGGAGTGTATGAGTGTGTATGTGTGTAAATGTAATAGAACAAGGGAAGAACACAGTCCACTATACAAATTTACCCAGGAACCATAGTTTATACTTTAGGTTCACCTGGCTTCATGCCTAGCTCAGCTTATCTGCTGTTCCACTTAATTAGACCATGTACTTACTCCATATCCTTTGTGTCTATTGCAGGGATCTATAGTGTCTATTCAGTAAATACCTATTAGATGGGTATATGGATAGTTGGTGGGTGGTAGGTGCTGGATACGTGGGGAATGGATGAATGTGAGATGGCAGATGAAGGATGGAAAGTAAGTAAATTGATGTGTGAGTGATGGGTGTGATACTGGGTGGATAGTGGATGGATGGATGATTGGGTAATGGGTGAATAGTTAGTGAGTAAAGTAGACACTGCTCAGTATTTTCCCTCTCCCTTCTTCACCCTGCTTTTGGGCCCTGCTCTTGAGTCTTTTCCTTCTGTCAGGATGCTGTTTTTTACCTTCTGCCTTGGCATTGCTTTTCTTTAAAGACTAGTTGTTGACCAAGAGGCTAGTTGTCCTGCTGTTTCTTTTAGTTTTCATGAAACAAGCACAGGGCTTGGTTTTGGTTGTTGTTAAGAGCGTGTGTGTGTCTGTGTGTCTGTGTATCTATGTGTGCATGCACACACATGTACAAGCCCCTGTGGAGGCCAGAAGAAGACATGGATCTTCTGGAGCTGATGTTACAGGTGGTTTTAAGCTACCTGATGTGGCTGCTATGAACTGAACTTGGGTCCTCTGTAAGAGAAATACATGTTCTTAACCACTGAGATGCCTCTCTGTTCCTAAGGGTCTTTTTTCCTTTTTTAACTTGCATAGGGCATTTCCCTTTGCAGCCCATAGCGTGCTGAAGGGTCCAGAAGGCCCTACTGTAGTCCCGTGCCCACTGCTTCTTTCATGTTGCTCCTTGGCAGGAGTCTTGGATATGGACACTCTGGCCCTGGGCAGCTGGGGGTCATGATACTAAGAATCCTCCTGGAAGGTCTTATGGCCAGATATGACTCAGCAGTCACTCTCATGATTAGGATACCCAATGTCATACCACTTTTTGTTTTGTTTGTTTGGTTTTGTTTGTTGTTGTTGTTGTTTTGTTTTTCAAGACAGGGTTTCTCTGTGTAGATTTGGAGCCTGTCCTGGAACTCACTCTGTAGACCAGGCTGGCCTCCAACTCACAGAGATCCACCTGGCTCTGCCTCCTGAATGCTGGGATTAAAGGCGTGTGCCACCACTGCCCAGCTGTCATACCACTTTTAATTCTTTTTTATTATTCTACTTACAGCCCTGTCAGAACACAGTCATGTGAGTCACATGGAGTCATGTGAGAATTCTGAGTGCTTGTGAGAAAACAAGACAAGAGTCTTGTGACCTCAGGTTCTTCAAAAGCATGGAATTGTTCTTGGATTGTACTTTTGTGCCCCTCAGGTGTAGTGGATAGGAGTTAGTGTACTTAGATTATTCATTACAGCTGGCTATTGTTATTTGTTTGCATGCCTCTATGGGAAACCATGTGTTTGTGTGTGTGGCTTGCCTGCCACATGCAGCTTGCCCTCGTGACTGTACACTTTAGTCATGTGACTTCTCTTAACCCCCAGTATAAATTGTCTGATGCTCTGAATAAAGTTGGCTATTGCATGAGACTTTAGTGTATCTCATTTGTCAGTTCCATTCTCCCAGGTTCAAATGTCTCTAGAGCGGTAAACAGCGCTTTGATCTTCTACCCAGGTGCCCTCAGTTGGAAGATAGAGTGCCTAGTGACTGTTTCTGATGTTCTCTCTGGGGCCTTCCTAACAAGTGTCACCATAAAATTACACATGAAAGGCACCTAAGAGACTTTCTTACAGATTCCTTTCTTTTTTTTTTTTTTTTTTTTTTTTTGGTTTTTTGAGATGGTTTCTCTATGTAGTCCTGGCTGTCCTGGAACTCACTCTGTAGCCCGAACTCACTGAGATCCGCCTGCCTCTGCCTCCCAAGTCCTGGGATTAAAGGTGTGCGCCACCACTGCCCGGCTCTTGCAGATAGATTCCTTATTAATGTCATTGTTGATGGACTTCTCTGTCTTCCCACAGGGGGAGATGACTGCCTTCTAAAAGGCTGGGACACTAGGATGCTTGGCACACCTGTCTTCACTAGCAAAAGGTACTGGTTAGAGCTTGGGCGTGGCCCCTCTGTGCTCCTGTCTTAGGACATTTCATCCTTTACCGTGTTTGTTCCGCTTTGCCTACAGACACTCCATGGGTGTGTGCAGCATCCAGAGCAACCCCCATCAGGAACATATACTGGCTACTGGAAGGTGAGTCCCTGGAGAGGGTCTACTGGTTTGTGCATTTCTCACCTCCTCTCCACAAGGACTTCAAAATTGAGTCCGAAGCTTCAGGTGTCTGGGTCCAGAAAGTGGGGTATGTCCTTAAAGATAAGTGGGTAGGCAGTTTGTGCAGGACTTTAACCCCAGCACTAGGGAGGCAGAGGCAGGTGGATCTTTGTGAGTTTCAGGCCAGCCTGATCTGTATAGTGAGTTCCAGGTCAGCCAAGGCTTCATAGTGAAACCCTGTCTCAAAAAAAAACTGGTGGACAGGACCTGGGTGGTGTTTGGGGAGATGTGGGCATGAGCTTTCCTGCATGCCAATGATTGGATGGTTCCAGCTACGATGAGCACGTTCTGCTGTGGGACACTCGGCACATAAAGCAGCCACTGGCAGACGTGCCGGTGCAAGGAGGCGTGTGGAGGCTCAAGTGGCACCCAGTCCACCGCCACCTACTCCTGGCGGCCTGCATGCACAACGGCTTCAAGATTCTCAACTGCCAGACGGCCATTGGTGAGTGGGGACATAGAGCTGGCCTCAGGGCAGGGAGTCAGGTGGTTTTCTCCATAGGCCACACCCAGAACTTATCACAGCCCCGCCCAATACCTGTATTGGACCTCAGTTTCAAGAACCCACTTTCATCCTGGCTTCCTCATGCCCAGTTCAGTTGTCTAAGTCCTCCTGCATTGTACAGTTCCCTGGCTCCACCGGGGTCCTGTCCAGGAGTGTCACCACTTGTCCCATCCTTGCCCTGCCTTCTCTGAGTTTCCTACTTGTGAACAGCTTGGACTCCAGTCTAGCCCTGCCTCACATGTTGCCTTCCCCTTGTTCCCTTTCTCACAGGTATTAGTTAAGCCTAACTCTGTCAGTGGCTGTAGGGAACGGGCCTCACTTATAGGGGGTGCTGTAGAAGTTCTTGCATTTGCTTGGTGAACCACAATATGAAGTCACATGATCAGAACCATTTCCCATCCCCCTTTCTCTTTCCAAGCCTTAACTCCTTCCTCTCCTCATTCACAGATCACAGTTTCTCTTCTTTATCCCCTCTCCCTCTAGTCTCCCTCTGAAAAGAAGCAATCTGAAGACTACCCCAGGATCCCATCATTAAATTGCTAGTCTTTAAGTCACTACTTTCTTGTATCTTTTTAGTTTTTTTTTTTTCTCTCTTTTTAAAAAAGATTTCTTTAAATTTGTGTGTGTGTGTTGCAGACAGAGTCTCACGTAACACAAGCTAGCTTCAAATTTGATATTTGAAGCTGGCCTTGAACTCAGAGGCAATCCTCCCGTCTCAGTGTCATGGGTACTGGGACTACAGGGACAACCATATCTGGTGTCCCTGCTGGTTCTTGGGGATTGCTTTTACCAGCTGTCACCTTGCTCCTGGACTGTGGGCCTGCTCTGTCCTTCATGTCCTCAAAGAAACTTCCTTTCTCTGTTCGTAATGTCTCTTCCATGATGTTGTGACTCTATACCATTGCAATGTGTACTGGCTTATTTCTGATACGTTCCTCATCTGCGGGGCTGTCTAGGGAAGTTATTAGAAATTTCTTCTGCAGACCTACTCAGGACTACACGTCCCTAGCCATTGTGTTACAGCCAGAGGCAGTTGCCATCAGTTCCTCACACTTGCTGTAGTCCTCTTAGCCTCTTGACTCTGTATGTGCTCTCCATTTCTTTCGCTTTTAAAAATATTTATTTTATAACGAGGACTATGGGGGTCCAGCCCCTCGATAGTCCCCTCCCAGGGTCCTCGGAAGGCTCTATCAACCAGCAGAGAATCTTTAGGGTCGGTAAATCAGTCTACGCACTCAGAGTTCTTTGATCCATTCGCTTTAATTCTTCTGGCATAACATCCTTTATACACAGCTTCAGTTCTGTTCTCATGTCTAGCTCCTTTCTTGCCTGATTTCTCTCTATATTTATCTACTGTCCCCTCTATGTTCTATCTTAATTCCTTCATCTAGTTCTGTCCCTTCTAGGTTCTCATCTATCTAGTTCTTTCCCCTATCAGCTCCTCTCCTGTCTCCTTCTCTCTCATCTGGCTCTTCCTCATCTTGTTCTTCCCCATCTGGCTCTTCCTCATCTTCCATCTCGTTCCTCTAGTCCTCTCTTTTAGCTCTTTAATCTAGTTCTTCCCCATCCCAGCTCGTTCCTCTCAAGTTCTTACCCATCTCGTTCTTCCATTCTCTTCTCTCTTCCCCCTCTGTCCTCTGCTTTACAGTTATATATCTCCCCAAAATCACAATCCTCCCTCCACCCAGGACACTCAGCCTGAACTTCCTCAGGCAGTGATTGTCCACTATCAGGATCAAATGGAGGGTTGATAAGAATTACAAAGAAGGGCACTAGTTGTTAATTACCATTTGTGACCCAAAGGGGAAGTGACTAATGAATCAACTAAAGGCTAAATATGGGTAATATCTAAGAAGAGGGGTCTTACGTGCACAACTATAACCTTAAATGTGTTTGGTAAAGGATGTTAAAAATCTATAAGTTGCTAGGTCAATGGGAGAAAATAAAACTGTCTTCTTTTTTCCTGTGGCTCCTATCTGTCCAAGCTGTCTGCCGTTTTTCTGCAGGGTGGGGGAAAGTGTGCTCAGTCTCTAGGCAACCTGTGTACAGCTAGATGCCTCTGGTGATACAGGGAGGCTTGAACTGGGAGTTCTGGCTGAGCATAGCTGTTAGCACAGAAGTTTATCTAAATATTCCTAGAAGTGGTTAGGTAAGTAGTTAGAGGTCTATAAAGTTAGTAAGGCTGTAAGAAAGGAGGGCCTAAGCTAAATTGTGTAAAACTATTACTTAGTATCCACCTGGCCTAGGCGGCGTCCTCTTGTGAATTTACTGTAAGTCAGGAGACTTGTACGTGGGCTGCTATCACTTGTTAGTCCTTGGAAGTTGGGCGCCCCCCTGGGTGGTGTCTCCTTGTGGAATTTAAGTCAGGAGACTTTCAGGTGGGTTGTTATCATTGTTAGTCCTTGGCAGTTGGGCTTCCATCTGGGTGGTGTATCCTGTAGTCCTTGAAAGTGGCCAAGGGAGATATCTGATTCCAGAGAAAGCCTTTTCCTGAGGCTGTTCTCCAAATTACCTGGAATGTGTATGTCCAGAGAGTGCTCAGTCTACACTGTTAGTCCTTCTTAGGGAAAAGTCAATTGGGAAAGCTATGAAGGCACACATGATTTTCATAACAGAATACAGCTGATATATAACAAGCCAAGTAACACCAAAAACTCCTTGGGATTTGGCTTCCTCTGGAGGAATTCCATGATCCCTCCAGGTAGTGACTTTGCCATAACCAGCTGAGTTCTTATGATATATTCCTGCGGCCCGCAACAATTTTATGTGTCTGTGTGTGCCTGCCTGCATGTATGTATGGGCACTGTGTGCATGCCTGGCACCTGAGGCAGCCAGAAGGATTTAGGAATTTTTGGAGCTGGAGGTGCTGGCAGCTATTACCTGCCATGTGAGTGCTGCAAACTCAACCCAGGTCTTCTGTAAGAGCAGCAAGTGCTCTTAACTGTTGAGCCATCTTTCTTGCCCTGTGCTCCCCATTTCTTTTCTGTCCTCTTCCCATCTTACTCCTGTGCCCTTTGTGAATGAGTTATACCTCCTTCTACAAAGTTTCTGCCAAACCCTGTAGTTTGGAAGCATGCCCCTTGTTTGTGGGTCTTGTATAGCCTAGGCTGATATCAGAGACATGGTGCACATTGCAAAATGCATATCCTGTTTCTTTTCTGCCCACCTGTGCACATCTTCATTCTTCTTATGCAGACTTGCCAGCTACTCAGTAAATGTGTGCTGATGGAATGGCCGCCCCGATGGGAGTTGATGGGAGACATAAATGAAGGCTGATTAGCTTTGAGTAATGCTGGTTTTCCTCTCTGTCCCTTGCTACAGAGGAGAAGCAGGACGTGACTGTCTTAATATCCCACGAAATGCCTAACTCATTAGTGTATGGGGCTGACTGGTCCTGGCTTCCTTCCCGTTCCATGAAGCCTACACCCACCTGGTCCTTCGATCAAAATGACATGGGAATGAGAGCAGTAGACTGCCACAGCCTGAAGGTTGCAGAGGAGTCACCAGCACCTTTCCATGAACAAATAGTGGACCACCATGTGGAAGGCCCTGCTAAAGCTCACAGCAGAGTTGAATTGAAGGCCTCTCTCCTTCCATCAACAGAGGACATGAAAAGCAGCAGCCAACTGCGCTCCTCTTCCAAGATCAGTGATCTCAGCCTCTTTAGTGGAAGGAATTTTGACAAGAGCCTCCTGGCCACCTGCTCCTTTTACGACCATGTTCTCCACCTCTGGAAGTGGGAGACAAAGCAAGCTTGAGGCTGCATTCTTTGCATCTTTCCTGGATGTGACTTGGGGAGTGCTGGCCTTTGAGAATGGACTTTCTGATTCTGTTTTGGCAGTGAATGGGTTTTCCAGCTCTACAACTAAGTGTCTTGGGTATATTTTGTATTTTCAGCCCTTCGTTTGTATTTAAGTCCTTATTTGTATTAATTAAATAACTTCAAATTTTTAAATTTTTTTTTAAAAATTACAATTTATGCATGTCTGTGTGTGGATGCTGGAAGAAGCCAGAAGAGGGCAGTGGATCCCCCTGGAGATATGGTTACAGGGGATTGTGAGCCACCATATGGGTTCTAGAAACCAAACTTGGGTGCTCTGCAAGAATATATGCTCTTACCCAGTAAGCTCCTAAACCTTTGAGTTAAAAAAATATGCCAGGCAGGCAGTGGTGGCCCACGCCTTTAATCCCAGGCTCGGGAGGCAGAGCTAGGCAGATTTCTGTGAGTTCGAGGCCAGCCTGGTCTACAGAGCCAGATCTAGGACAGGCACCAAAACTACACAGAGAAACCCTGTCTGGAAAAACAAACAAATATGCCATGTGGTGGTGATGTACACCTTTAGTCCTGGCCCTTGGAAGTCAGAGGCAGGCAGATTTGAGTTTGAGGCCAGCCAGGGCTGCACAGAGAAACCCTATCTGGAAAAACAAAAAAAACCCAAACAATTATTTCATGTGTATGAGTATTTTGCTGTGCTCCCAGAGATCAGAAGAGGATGTTAGATCACCTGGACATAGAGTAACAGACAACTGTGAAGCCGCCTTGTGGGTGTTGGAAGAACAGATAATACTCTTAACCTCTGAACCTTTGCATGCTAGCCAAACACTTCCCAGCTCTGAACTCATTTTAAAAATGGGTAATAGAATAAAAAGAGGCATGTAAACATTGTAAACTGCTTCAGGGAACACAAACTTGAAGTATTTGGCATGGTCAGTATGGGATACTCATCTCTTCATAGCATTAATAACTTCATCAGTTTTCATGTCTAGATAGATGGGCTTTATGGGAAAAAATCAGTGGTGTGTAGCTAGAAAAATTCCCAATGTCTTACCTGGGAGGAAAGAGGGCATTGGAATGTGTCTAACCCTCAGTAGGATACACGAGTGTTCTGAAGAGAAAAATTGTGTCTTATTCTTTTAAATTTTGGCCATCAAATACAGGGACTTGCACATGTTAGACAACTTATGGGTATTTAGCACTGAACTGTACTCCCAGCCTAGCTTTTCCTCCCCCATGCCTGTATATTCCAGGCTGATCATAAGCTCACGATGTAGCCCAGGCTGGTTGGCTTTGAATTCTTAGATGCCTACCTACCTACCTACCTCAGATTCACAAATACTGAGCTCATAGGTATGAGATATTACGCCTTTCTGGCTGTTTAATGCAGGGTCTTAGCTGGGTGTGGTGGTGGTGGTGGTGGTGGTGGTGGTGGTGGTGGTGGTGGTGGTGGTGGTGGTGCATGCCTTTAATCCCAGCACTCAGGAAGCACATTGAAGGTGGATCTCTGAGAGGTTGAGGCCAGCCTGGTGGTCTACGTAGTGAGTTCCAGGACAGCCAGAGATATGCAGAAAGACTCGTCTTCAAAAGAAAAGGTCTTGCCACATAGCCACATAGCCTGGCTGATCTGAAACTTGAAACCCCTTCCTAGTATCTTAAGTGCTAGGACTACAAGTATGCAACACTATGACTGTGCCTTGTTTTGTGGCTTCTGTATGTATGTACATATGCATGAGTGTGGCAGACAGAGGTCAATCTAGGTGCCATTCAAGAGGGCATTGTCATCTTTTGAGCCAAGGTCTCTTCCTAGGATCTGAAGTTAGCTGACTAATCTAGACATGACTGGGCAGCAAGCCCAGGAGATCCTGTTGTCTCTTTTCGAGTGCTGAGATTACAAGCATGCGCTGCCACACTTGCCTTTTTACATGGGCTTAACTTGGGTCTTCGTTGACTGCATGGCAAGCACTGTCTGGGCGGAACTCCCTCCCCAGTCCTTGTGTTATTTTCTGATGAAATAACTTTTTTTTTGGTTGCCATTAAAGGGATCAGTTCTCAGTTACTGACCCAATTATTTCAATAAAAGGTGTTAACTACCCTCTGCCTTGGAGCTAGACCTGACTTGGTTGGAATTTGTTAGGTACTCTGTAGCTACTGCATGGATTCTGCCCTGCAGTACACTTGAATGACTTGATTCAAAACACACATTGTATGAGATACTAAAGGACTTTAATAGAAATCCACAAGGAAGCTGCTCCTACTCTTCAGGATCCAAGGCTTGGTCAGTATTGTCTCCACTTTGTAGGCAAACTTTTGGTCACTGTCACTGTTTTCTAGCGTGGGAAATTCTTAGGATACAACTGAAACAGCTTGCCTTCCTGTGTGGGCTCAAAGCCATATTTCTCCAAGTTGTTAGCATCAAAAGTTCCTTCTTTAAAGTCTTTTTCAATAGCAGGTGCAGCTGTTTCCAGGAAGAGCGCTTTGGCCGTCAGGGGTGTGTCTGTGCCTTCAGGAACTCGGTAATTAACATAGGGCTTGAGCTTGAAGCCAGTCAAGTCCGGAACCACAAATTCTGGGACCATTTCCTTTACCAGCACAAACTTCCCATTAGAGGCATAAATGCCAGTTCTCTTGGCACCCCGGCTCTTGATGAAGGTGCGTGGTCCCCGCTTGCTTGTCCACTTGCTCATCCTGTCCGCTCCTCGCACCAGGCCTTGAGTCACGGCGGTCAGGAAACCCATGCTAGGCTCTGCAGAAGACAACTCTGAAAGAACAAGGCAGTTGGGGGCGACAATCAGAGCCAGAGGGAGTCGGCACCCTAGAACTCACGAGCGGAGAGTGCTGTGGGCCCTATGGGTGCAGAAGATCGGAGGAGCCACGGGTGCTGAGGACCCAAGACCTCACAAGTGAAAACTACCCCTAATCCTGAAAGATCCCAGACCCCGAAGAACCCTGCGCGGGCGGCGCCAACTGAAAACGCTCAAACCGACCTGGACCGATGGCTCTCGAGCTCGGCCCGCAGGCCTCTGGTCCGACAGCTGAGACACGGATCCCCGACCTGAGCTGTATAAAACAACCTCGGCAAGGTCCTCCCTTGCGTTTCCGGCCGTCGGCAGGGTCAGCCACTCCGCAGCAAGAGCCTCGCCGATTGGTCGCCAACGCGCCCAATGCTCAGGCTCAGCCGGGCGGAAGGCGTGTGGCAGGCGACTCAGCCAATCCGCGCAGCCGCGCAGAACCGGATGTGGGGCGCGCGCAGCCGTGCATGTTCACCGTGCCGCGAGGTGGCAGTCTAGGTCTGTCCTGTGGAGAGGTCGCTCTTGGCCCTCGTCAGCTCCGCGACCGGACGTTCACAACCGCGGCGCCGAAGGCCGGCTGCGGGACTGGCGCGCGCATCCCCGGTGCTGCCCTAGGTGTTGGGGGTCGGGGCTTGTGGACCCTCCCAGTCCCCACCGAGCCGTGGCTTCCGGAATTGACGCGCTATTGAGGACTGGGCCGGTGACCGGCGGTCTAGCCCACGGTCTAGCCACCGTCTGGCGTGTGGCCGAGTCTACTTGGGTCCCAATGGTCCGCTAGTTAACCATCTTTGGTCCTTACACACCCACCGTGCCTGCGCTGTCGGTCCACACGCTGCCCGCTGTGGCTGGGCCCCTCCTAACCCTCCACCGCTCTCCTTGATAACCCCTGCTGTCACGGCTCTCCTCCGGTGATCACTCAGCGGCTATAACCACCTTCCCGTCCCTCGCCGCTCCTCATCGAGACCCCTTCTGGGCTGTGACCCCTCTTGGCCCAGCTCTTGAGCTGTAAGCCCTCCTACGCCGCATCTCTTGTCTCTCCCTTTGGCGACATCACGCCTCCCGGGTGAGGCTCACCCTCCAAGCCGGTCACCCCTCCACTGTGGTCACTTCTCTCCTCGCCTCCCTCTTCTTTGCCTGTTGCTCCGTCTCGCTCCTGAGCTACTTTCTTAGCTGTCCCACCAATCTGAGCTGTCCCAACTTCGTTGAACTGTTAGCCAGCTTACACTCTGGTCTCCTCCCCCACCCCCAGCCGCGCTGTCCCCGCGTGGCTGCTCGATCCCTAACTGTGCCACTCAATTCCCTCCCACCCCCCCCCCCGCCACTCTCACCCCCACCCCGGGCCACAGTTGTGGGTTCCCCTTAGACCACGTGAGGGCTGTTTACAGGAGACGGAAGCACACAGAGAGAGCAGGAGCTTCTGGAAAGCAACTTGTTTTGGAGCACAGAGTTCTGGAGTCCCTTCCAAAAAGAGCGTTTGACTTGGAAAGGAGCTGGCAAGGCTGGAACTACAGCTGTCCTGCTATAAAGGTTCCGGTAGAGCAGTTTGTCTCAGCCTGTCTCCGGTTCGCCCTCCACATTGCTTTGCTTTCAGTCATGCAGAAAGAGGAAGATGTCTGCCTTGAGGTAGGTAGACCAGGCCTGGATGAGAACCAGAACCCTTAGAACTCCCCAGGCGGGCATTTCCAGAGGACAGAAGGATCCTTTGCCTCGGGTTTCTACAGAGGCTTCTTGAAGACCCAGAAATTGTGGGAGTAGTGACTCGATCTATTTCCCTGTCAGAGCTCTGACACTTGTCTCTAGACAGTGGTTCCTCACAGTGAGGTGTGGACAATGGAACCTGGCTGTTAAGTCAATTATTGAAGCCCTCTTTTTTTTCCCCCAAGGTCGCAGTTGTTACTTGCCGTTTTTTCCTCTTAGAATGTTGATATTTGAAGAGTCTTTTTCTCAATTTAACACTAGCTACATCCCAAAGGCTTTTTATTAGTAGTAGTGTTTTGTTTTGTTTTGTTTTTGAGACAGGGTCACTCTACATATCTCTAGAACTCACTATGTGATCAGGATGGCCTTGAACTCACAGAGATCCACTTGCCTCTGCCTCCCAAGTGCTGGGACTAAAGGGGTGCACCAATATACCCTGTGCCTTTATTTTTAAACCAGAAGAATAGACCCATTAGAATAATCGTAAGAAGCTAGACCGTCTGAGGTGGTGCACTATTGTAGATGTGTATGTAGGTAGGTATTTTCCTTGGATAAGGTAAACTCAGAGGAAAGTAGAAGGTGTGGTTGGGGTGCTCTTGTGCACCCCAGTCTTGACAGCTGAGCTGGGACAGAGGAGAAGGGAGGTTGAGTTCCTCAGTTTTGAAACCAGAAGCATACTGGCTATACACCGCACCACAGACCACATGCAGTAGTGAGCCCACCGATTGAATTGCTTGGTGGGGGAATGTGCTTGTATAAATGCACCCCGTGACATTCACACAATGATGAAGTCACCTAAGAACATGCTGGAACATGTTCTTCCTCCCCGCCTTAAACAAACAATTCTCAGCTATCTGCCTCCTGAACTAAGACTGCAAGGCAGTTGTCTAGGCAGCCCACTTACTCTGTTATGATGCAGGACTGTGCCTTTGGGCTTCTTTCTTGAGTGGCCTTCAGTCTCCTTGGGTTTTCTGGCAGGGACTGCTGAGTCTGCGGCTGTGTGTGTTCGTTTTTAAGGCTAGGCTTTGGTCCTCGGCAGTTAGGTGGAAACTGCAAAGGCTGAGTAAGTGGGCTCTTGCCCCGTTCCGTTCCTAACCGCTTGGGAGGAAGGGGCAGATGAGCACTGAAAGACTCAGGTCAGGTTTCTTTTTTCCTCAGCATTTGGGAGGATGAGCCAGCCTCCCGTTGGTCATCCATTCAGCCGTACATCCTGAGCTCTCCTGCCTCCTTCCCTTCCTTGGATACCTTGTCAATCCTGTCATTGCCGTCCTGGAGACAGCAGGGGCAGAGACAGACCCTCCCTGCCATTTCTTTGGCATGTGAACTGATTTTGGAGATCTCTAAATCCAGATGGATCTTCCCTTGGGGTTTCTTTTTGTCCTTTGTCCTTTTTTTTTTTGTTTTTAAAACTGGGTCTCGATGGTTGTCTAGGCAGGGCTTGAACTCCTGGGTGTACATGATCCTCTCACCTCATCCTTTCAAATAGTTGGGCGTAAGATAAATGCGGGTGTCAGTAACTTCACACACTCTTCGGAGTGTCTGACCATTTTTTCTGAGTGGGCTCTCCTGGATCTTGGCGTTTGCAGCTCTAGTCCAGAGGGTACTGAGAGATGACCCTGACCTCCACTAGGCTTGCTTCTTCTTCTTCTTTTTTTTTTTTTTTTTTTTTTGGTTTTTTGAGACAGGGTTTCTCTGTGTAGCTTTGCGCCTTTCCTGGAACTCACTCGGTAGCCCAGGCTGGCCTCAAACTCACAGAGATCCGCCTGGCTCTGCCTCCCAAGTGCTGGGATTAAAGGCGTGCACCACCACTGCCTGGCGTAGGCTTGCTTCTTGACTGGAGAGCCAAAAGTTGGGTTTATTAACACGCATGGCATTTACCAATAGCACAGCTACTGTGCCTACTCATCCCAGTGCCAAAGGAGACAGGTTGCTGCTTTTCTGTTCTTGCAGTTGAGCTCAGAGGGTCTCAGCACCCCTGGCAAGATCATTTCTTTAAAATTAACTGTGTGTGTGTGTGTGTGTGTGTGTGTGTGTGTGTGTGTGACATTTCTGTGTGTATGTGTGTAGCTGTGCAAATGTAATGACACAAATGTGGAGGTCAAGGAACAATTCATGGGAATCTGTTTCATCCTGACACTGTATGGGTCCCCAGGATTAAACTCAGGTCATCAGACTTGGCAGCAAATGCCTTATCTGCTAAGTTATCTATCTGGTAGACCCCATTTCTCAAAAATCTTTAGGGCTATTGACTTCCACCCTAGCTCCTGACTTTACTCTTGTTCTCTGACCAAGCCCAGGCTGAGAAACTGGGCACCCTGTCTGTTCTCTCCTCAGGCTGACTATTGTTTGGGTAACACCCTGACCTCCTGGGGGCTGCATTTCATGGAGGAGCAGTCACAGTTCACCATGGTAATGACTATGGGCTTCCCAGGGCTGGGCCCTGATTGGCGTGTGGCTGTGTTTGGCCCTGCTGACACACACTCCTGTTATCTGTCTCCCATCCTGTGTAGCTGGTCGGAATTGGAATCGGAGCCCTCCTTACGCTGGCCTTGGTTGCTGTTGCCATCTTTTTTGTGTACAGAAGGGTGAGCAGATTGCGTGAGTATCTTGGTTTGGACTCTGACTGAGCAGTGTCCTATGAGGGAGGTATTTGGAGCTCCTGGGTGCTTCCAACAAAGCCTTGTTGGAATGTCACCTACGAGGGCTCAGGTTGAGGTTCCCAGTCTGCCCATAGCCTTTTCTGCTCTTTCCAAAGCTAGGATCCAGTAAGAACAGGAGAAATTCCTGGCTCTTCTAAGATGAGTCTCCTATGTTACTGCTTACCCCCGCTGTCTGAGAGGTAGCCGGGGACTGGGCAGCCAGGAGCGCGGTTTATTGTCAGCTTCTTCATCTTCAGGGCTTGTCTTTATTTTAGTTCCAGCCATGTTCACTGCCTACCCATTCAAGGCCGTATACCCAGACCCCTGCCATCTCACAGTGCCCCTTCCCTCCTCTCACAGGACAAGCAGAGCCCACTCCTCAGTACAGGTTCCGGAAGAGAGACAAAGTCATGTTTTATGGCCGGAAGATCATGAGGAAGGTAACTTGTGTGGAAGCCCTGGGTTGCACAAGGCGGTGGTGAAAGTCTCATCTTTCTTTTTTTTTTTTTTTTTTTTTTTTTCCGAGACAGGGTTTCTCTGCGTAGCCCTGGCTGTCCTGGAACTCACTCTGTAGCCCAGGCTGGCCTCAAACTCAGAGATCCGCCTGCCTCTGCCTCCCGAGTGCTGGGATTAAAGGTGTGCGCCACCACCAGGCGAGAGTCTCTTCTAAACAGGCCTTTGTTGAATGGGGATCTGTGCTGCCTCCTCTCCCCTGATCCCATGGCTCCTGCCACTGGGTACAAGTTGAGGACATGTTTTAAGTCATAGTTATCTACTTCCCCAGTGGAACCAACACCTTTTCTCTGGAAATCTCACTGACCCTGGAGGCAGCCTGGGAGGCGTGGGCTGGCATGTTTATATCTGGCTTGAAACACCTGAACAGCTTTGGCAGGTGCCAAGAACAGGGGCACTTGGGCTTTCTGAAGTGCAGGCTTGTGTTAACAAGAAATAGGATAGGAAAATGCTTTCCAGAAACATCCCTGGGTACAGGATGGATAGGTACAGAGGGCTTGTGTTTGCCCCAAAGTGGGTGGTCACTACCAGTTTCAGAAGGCTGAGCCAAGGAAGAACCCTAACTCCTGGGGACCTGGGTGGAACAGTGCTGTTCCCTAATGACCACATTTGTCCTGAGGTAAAAAGCCCTCTTTTCCATGTTTGGGGGGGTTCCAGATCACAAATCTATGGTCCTCCTGCATGAGGGTCAGGAATAGGTGGCGAGGGATGAGCAGGCTGGTCTGAGTCTTGGTTTGCTTTTGGTTAACTGCCATAGCTGGTCCCTTCTGCTGTCTCCCACTCACCTCAGGAGTTTTATCAGAGGCGTGGAGCCACAGAGCTCTGAAGACTTGGCCACTTGAGGGCAGTGAGGACCATTCTATGGGGTGAATGGGACTGTGTGCTGTACCCTTGTCCAAATGGTATCGCTTTGTCCTTGACCGCTATATCCCCTTCAAGAAGCCAGGTGGGTGGGGGTTGGTGAGAGCAGCCCCTAGCAGCTGAGGTCAGGAAGGCAGCAGCTCATAGGCAGGTCCTGGGGACAGACCCTGAGGCTGAGAGCTTAGACCTTGCCAGTCACCCGGCCAGCACTCAGTCTTTCTCTTGGTTCTGCAGGTGACCACGCTCCCCAATACCTTGGTTGGGAATACTGCTGCACCCCGGCAGCGAGTCAGGAAGAGAACCAAAGTGCTTTCTTTGGCCAAGAGGTACTGGGAATTCCCTTAGGGTCCTAACCACTACTGTGGCTCCTCCCACTTCAGGACACACCACAGAGCTTCTTGGGGCTTTGGAGCGCTCACAATCTTGGGTTTGGGCTCCTCGATCCTTTCTCAGGTGTCTCTGCTTTGTAGGATTCTGCGCTTTAAGAAGGAATACCCTACTTTGCAGCCCAAAGAGCCCCCCCCCTCCCTGCTGGAGGCTGATCTTACAGAGTTTGATGTGAAGAACTCTCATCTGCCATCAGAAGTTCTGTACATGCTGAAAAATGTTCGGTAAGATAGTGAATGGACCACAGGGGGTCCTGTCTAGACTGTACTGTTGGAGGTTCGCCTTCCATTCTTGGACTGTCTTTGACTTAGCTTTCCTATGTCAGGGATGGTTGGCAAAGCCGATTTTCTTTCCACCTCAGCACTGCTGGCTTCCATGCTTCATGGTGGTAGAAATGTTCAGCAGGGTCGGGGTGCTTCAGATGTACGGAGTCTTGTGGTCAGCTCACCTTTTTAGCTGTTCCTTCCTGTTCTGTTGAACAGTTTTCATCATTTTTATCCTCAGTGACAAACTCAAGAGCAAGTGTGAGAAGTGTGTGTATGGATCAAAAACTGCAAGCTGGCTTTTCTGTCTCCTTCTCTCTATTGCGCTCGCTCTCTCTTTCCTTTCATGACAGAATCTTGCTATGTAGCCTAAACTGGCCTTCAGCTTGCAATCCTATGCTTTGGTCTCCCAATGCTGAGATCACAGCTGTGTACTATTATGTCAGCTTTCTTTTTTTTAAAAGGTACATTATTTCCAATTTTTGAAATTTATTATTATTATTATTAGTGTATGTGTGTATGTATGATGTATAAGTGAGGCTGGCACACATGTGCCACAGCACCTGTGTAGAAATCAGAGGACAATTTTGTGGAGTTAGTTCCCCCTTCCACTTTTATGTCGTGTGGTGGTTTGAATAAGAATGGCCCCCATAGGCTCATGTATTTGAATTCTTAGTCATCAGGGAGTGGCACTATCTGAGAAGGAATAGGAGATGTGGCCTTGTTGGAGGAATGTGTCCCTGGGGATGAGCTTTGAGGTTTCAAAAACGCATGCCAGGCCCAGGTGTGCTTGCGCTCATTCACGCTCTTGCCCCTCCCCTGCCTGTGGATCAGGACAGAGCTCTCAGCTGCCGCTCCCATGGCGTGTGTACTACCATGGTCCTGCCATGGTGCCAATGGACTACCCTCTGAAAGTAAGCAAGCCCACGGTTAAATTATTTTGTGAGAGTTGCCTTGGTGACGGTGTCTCTTCGCAGCAGAACAGTGACTAAGACGTGTGGGCTCTCACAACTTCAGGTTGTCGGCTCGTGTGTCGCAAGTCTGTAGATGCTGAGCCACCCCACTGGCCCACTTTCCTCTCTCGATGCTAGTACGTCATTCCAGGGGACCTACTGTGGCCTTCTGTTTTGTGTCTGGCTTGCATTGATAGTCATGGCTTGAGAAGTTTTTTGAGCTGATAGTTATCTCAGAAGTTTAAAATTCTTGTTGACTTTGACACCAGATGAGCTGAATCAGCCTTATAGAGGTCTAGGCCAGCCCTGGTCCTGCTGCTGGTGGGGACAGTGGCCTTTGTTCCTTACTCTGCCTTCTTGGAGAGCATGTTCTGTAGTATATTCTGTTTGCTGCAGGGTCCTGGGCCACTTTGAGAAGCCGCTGTTTCTGGAGCTTTGCAAACACATGGTCTTTGTGCAGCTGCAAGAAGGGGAGCATGTATTCCAGCCTGGGGAGCCTGACACCAGCATCTATGTAGTTCAGGATGGACGCCTGGAGGTCTGCATCCAAGATGCTGTGAGTCTGGCCAGGGGCCAGGGTGGGGAAGGGGATGCTCTGAAAGCTCTTTGTCAAAAAGTTAGTATAGAACTTTGTTTGTTTGTTTGTTTATTTATTTATTTATTTATTTAGGTTTTTCGAGACAGGGTTTCTCTGTGTAGTTTTGGTGCCTGTCCTGGATCTCACTCTGTAGACCAGGCTGGCCTTGAACTCACAGAGATCCACCTGGCTCTGCCTCCCGAGTGCGGCATGCGCCACCACCGCTCGGCTAATGTAGAACTTTAAACCTTAGTTCTTTGGTGAAAATCCACACCCTCACTCCAGTGTTCAAACACAGCTGCTATTTTAATTTTGGCAACACAACACACACACACACACACACACACACACACACACACACACACACACACACACGTCCATACATTGAGACAGTTTATTCAGTAGTCCAGGACAGCCTGGAATTTACTTTGAAGCCCAGGCTGTCTTTGAACTCATGGCAATCCTCCTACTTCAGCTTCTTGAGTGCTGGGATTACAGGCCTGAACCAACACACCTGACACAGCATCTTTTACTGTTAGGCACACGGGAGTCTCTGATTCAAAAATATTGTCATTTTTATTGGCAGTAACTAAACTTGGACCTTCAGGGCCACTAGTCAGTCCAACTAAGTCATTTAGTTTGGAGGAATTTGCTGGGTTCAGATGAGTCCTAGGATTGGGAGGTGATGGCTGGGTTAGCCAGGATTTCTTCATTAGTCCTCTACTTGTGTGTATGTGTGTGTGTCTGTGTGTGTGTGTGTGTGTGTGTGTGTGTGTCTGTGTCTGTCTGTGTCTGTCTGTGTCTGTCTGTGTGTGTGTGTTTCTGTCTGTCTGTCTGTCTGCCTGTCTCTTAGGGGTTCTATTGCTGTGATAAAACACCATGACTAAAAGCAACATGGGGAGGAAAGGGTTTATTTTAGCTTATAGTTCCGGGTCATAGTCCATCATTGAAGAAAGTCAGGGCAGGAACTCAAAACAAGAACCTAGAAGCAGGAACAGAAGCAGAGGCCATGGTGTAATACGGCTTACTGCCCTTTGCCTCATGGCTTGCTCAGCCTATTTTTTGTTTTTGTTCTTTTTGAGGGAGGGTTTCTCTGTATATCCCTGGCTGTCCTGAAACTCACTTTGTAGACCAGGCTGGCCTCAAACTCACAGAGATCTCCCTGTCTCAGCCTCCCAGAGTGCTGGGATTAAAGGTATGTACCACAATGCCTGGCTACCTTGTTTTTTGAGACGTGGTTTCTTACTAGTCTGAACTCACCACGTAGGCTAGGCTGACTTGTCAGTGAGCCCCAGAGATCGGCCTGTCTTCACTTCCCCAGCATTGGGATTACGAATGCACACCACCAGACCTGACATTAACATTTTAATTGTTATTATATGTGTGTGTGCACACGTGTGAGTATTCCCTGGTGTACACACGTAAAGGTCAGAGAACAACTTTTGGAAATTTGTTTTCTTAGTTTCCTGTGGGTGTGGGGCGTTTACCCACCAACCCCACAGCTCCCCAGAGTTTTCTTGAGTGCGAGCAGCAGGAAATATTAGATAGAAGGATTTATAGCGGAGAATCTTGCGGAGATAAACAGATAGAAAATAAAAGATAGCCTTGAGAGGGCCTGGAACCTTTTCCAACAGGACTATCTCTGCCTCAGGGTATTTATAGAGACACCAAGGGGTGGAGCAAAAGACCTCCTCCCCCAGCACAGCCAAGTGCAGACCATCTCAGACACCTGTACTCAGGCCCATGGCCCTAATCATGATCTATGCAGACCTGCTGGGTAAAGCCACTGAGGAACCTGAATATGGGCTCCCACATGTGGGGTTCCAGGGATCAAGCTGTAAGTCTTGAAGGGCGGTACTTTTAACTGCCGAGCAATCTTGCTGGGCCATATTTGACTTTTTGGGGGGAGTTGGGAGTGGAGACAGAGTCTCGCTATGTGTGACAATGCAATGTTATGAAAATATAGGTTACATTTTAAGAGACTGGAACTTTTTCTGAACCTTACAGCTAGAGTTAGTAATATGCCTTAAGGTCACTTAGGACAATAGTGACCCTCAGTTGTGCACTCAGCCTGTTTGCTTAGCCTGCCTGAGAGAGGACAGTGGAACAACCAACCTTACTTGCCTTGGACTTCCCAGGCATAAACTTGCACAAGCTAAGCTAATGTATAGCTGTAATCTTAAATTATGTACTCTTCCATACCCCTGATCCACAAGTAATGCTTATCTGTATATACATCATGGTAGTTAATGCTGGAAACAGCAAATATAGGTTGAAAGCAACCTTATGAAATGAATGTCTGCCATGTGTTGAAGACAATATATGAATATTGCTTGGTAGCATTTATTCACTTGTCTGGGTCAGTTGGAGTCGGTGACTTAAACCCTTGTAAAACTCTGCTAAAGATTTCTGTGAAGTATTCCTCCTTCTCCATGTGATGCTTTCTGTACTGTTCAGTAACAGAAAGAGAAAAGCCCTATGTTAGGGACACACAGGCACATATAGGAACAGGCAAATTCAGAAGACAATGTTCATGGAGACACAGATTCAGATTCATACAACTGTAGGTGGATTTTTCTTTGGGCCACCAGCTTACCAAAAAAAAAAAAAAAAAAAAAAAAAACGACATGGAGACATTTTGACATTTTTTAAAAAAAAACAGGTTCATCTTTTTATTGGACATGTTAGCAAAAGAGGTTTAGTCAAAAAGACCAAAGCCCATGTCGTCATCAGACTCCTCAGATTCTTCCTTCTTGCTTCCACTTTCTTCTCCTCAGCTGGGGCAGCAGCAGTAGAGGGGGCAGGACCGACCGCTGGCGTGGCTCCAGCTGCTGGCGCAGGCCCACCAGCCCCTACATTGCAGATGAGGCTCCCAATGCTGACACTGGCCAGGGCCTTTGCAAACAAGCCAGGCCAGAAAGGTTCAACATTGACACCAGCTGCTTTAGTGAGGGCATTGATCTTGTCCTCCGTGACCGTCACCTCGTCATCATCATGCAGGATGAGGGCGGAATAGATGCAGGCGAGCTAGGAGATGGAGGCCACGTTACGGACTGCCAGCACGGTGCTAGTTGGGGATGAAGTGAGGGCCTCACCCCAAAGCAGCCTTAGCTTCCTCAGAAGAACTGAGCACCTTGGCAGCAGCTGAGGAAAGGCGACATGGAGACTTTTATTAATTATAAAACTCGGCCTATTGCTTAGGCTTGTCCCACTTGCTCTTATAATCTCAGTTAACCCATTTCTATTCAACTGCAGGTTGCCATGTGGCTCGTGACTTTTACCTCTCCTCTAGCTGTGTCTTGCATCCTCTCTGCATCTGGCTGGCAACCCCTCCTTTCTTCTTCCCAGAGCTCTCTCTGTCCAGAAGTCCCTGCTGTACCTCCTGCCTAGCTATTGGCTGTTTCACTTTTTATTAAACCAGTCACAGTGACACATCTTCACACAGTGTAAAGGAATATTCCACAACATACGACAGACAGGAATGATGGAAGACACAGGGAGAGAGAAGTCGAGAATTTAAATCTCACTCTTTGTTAAATTACAGCAAGGGGAAGAGCTTTTTAATTTCTTCTCCTTAATGCCACACTACAACATTTGGGATACTCTGAGGCTATCATTGATGTGTTCAAACCAACATGGAACTCTGGCTGGCCTGAAACTCACACTATACAGACTGGCTGGCTTGGAATTCTCAGAGATCTACCTCCTGAGTGCTAGGATTAAAGTTGTGAACCACTGTCTCTGACCGAATTTGACGTTTTCTAGATGCATTCTGTGGATCTAACTCAGGTCTCTATGCTTCTAAGGCAAGCACTTTACTGATTGAGATGTGTCCCTGCTTTCTTTTTGTCTTTTTTTTTTTTTTAAAGATTTATTTATTATGTATACAGAAGAGGGCACCAGATCTCATTACAGATGGTTGTGAGCCACCATGTGGTTGCTGGGAATTGAACTCAGGACCTCTGGAAGAGCAGTCGGTGCTCTTAACCTCTGAGCCATCTCTCCAGCCCCCTCTTTTTGTCTTTTAAAAGATTTATTTTTATTTGTTTATAAGTGTGTGTGTGTTACATGTGTGTGTGGGTAGAGGTCAGAAGAGGACATCAGATGCCCTGAAGTTAGAATTACAGGTAATTGTGAACCCCCTGATGTGGGTGCTGGTAACAAAACTTGGATCTTCTAGTAGAGCAGCAAGTATTCTTTACTGGTGAGCCATTTTTCCAGCCCTGCTTATGGTATCTCCTACTTTGGGCTTTTCTGTGAGATAGCACCTCGGATGAAATCTTGTATGCCAACTGTCCTGGGTGCTGCCCTGTACTGACACTCTCTGTACTGATACCTGTGGTTCTGTTCTCTAAGCACAGGATGGCACCGAGGTGGTGGTCAAAGAGGTTCTGCCAGGGGACAGTGTCCACAGCCTCCTCAGCATTCTGGATGTGATCACTGTGAGTACGCCCTCTCCCACCCTGCCGTAGGAGCCCAATCACCTTGGCTTTCCCTCTGGTCGTTCTTCCTGACTTGCTAGACAGTGAGTCCCTTGTTGTTAAAGGCTACGTCTCTGCAGTAGCTCAGGTGAGGAGCCGTCTAGGAACGAGAACAGCTCTCACTTGGTAGCTAAGGAGGTGTCTGCGGCAACAACTTGGACACTGTTTAAGATAGACTGTATTTAGTAAATCTTCAGTAGTCCTTTCTATTGCTGCTTCATCGGTCTGTCTTTCTGTCTTTGGTTCTAGGATCTTACTGCATATATCCCAGACTTGCCTCACATTCTTTATCCTCCTGTCTTGGCCTC
The DNA here is from genome assembly GCF_004664715.2 of Peromyscus leucopus. Classification (NCBI taxonomy): domain Eukaryota; kingdom Metazoa; phylum Chordata; class Mammalia; order Rodentia; family Cricetidae; genus Peromyscus; species Peromyscus leucopus. The sequence goes on along the minus strand of NC_051066.1, from coordinate 15,197,706 downwards.
CAGAATACAAGTGTGTGCTACTGTGTGTATTACAAGTGTGTGCTACTGTGCCAGACATTCTCCACTCTTTATTCTTTATGGTATTTGTTCACATACAGAAGTGAGCAAAATCATCACACCAGCCCATATATTTTTTATCAATTAGGACTAAAGGTGTGTGCTGCCATGTCTGGCTAGTTACTTTTCTTGTTGCTATGACAACAATACCTGACAAAAGCAGTTTAAGGTTTTAAGTTTAAGGTTTATTTCAGCTCACAGTTTAAAAGTGTAGTCTGTCCACCCGGCAGTGGTGGTGCACGCCTTTAATCCCAGTACTCAGGAGACAGAGGCAGGTGCATCTCTGTGAGTTCGAGGCCAGCTTAGTCTACTGAGTGAGTTCCAGGACAGCCACAGCTGTTACATAGAGAAACCCTGTCTGAAAAAGAAAAACAGTGTAGTCCGCCATGGACGAGAAGGCATGAGAGCAGGAACAGGAGCTGTCCACAGTCGAGAAGCAGAAAGATGAGTGCCGGTATCCGGCTCACTTTCTCCTTTTTATCAGTCTGAGATCTTAGTCCTTGGGATAGTGCTGCCTACATTCAAGATGGGTCTTACCTCTAAGTTAAAAACCTTTCTAGAAACATCCTCATAGACATACCCTGGAGTGTGTTTCTATGGTGATTCCAAATTTAGTCCAGTTAACAATGAAGATTAATCATCACAGTTCCATTCTGCTAGACTGTGTTACTCTGTCTTCAGAGCAGTTAAGGAGCACCTTGTTTGGGCATATCCAGACAGACTGCACCAGGAGTCCAAGCCTTTATATGGGACCACAGGGAAGCCCTGGTGGGACCCCCGATCAGCCCTTAGTTGCATGCTTGTCATTGAAGCAACAAGTTCCTTGCATTCGCTGGGGCGTCTTGTGTGTCTGCACTGCTGCCTGTCAGGTAGGCAAAGAATGCTGGGTCTTATTTGGTGGCCTGGAGGCATCGGTGGGACCTCTGTATATTGCTGTGCCCCATTTGTCCTGAGTGGAGGAGGCTGCTTGCCTAAGAAAAAAGACACCTGTCTTCAAGCAAGGCAGAATTGAGGAGGCTGCTGACATGGGTGAGTGGGGTTGGACAAGAGCAGGTATCCAGTCCAAAGAGTCATCTTTTGCTGGTCCGAGAGAGGCATTCACTGTGCATTCCTATGGCTGTAGCTGGCTCTGAGGATGCTCCAGGATGTTTAGAAGGGACTGGTGGGTCTGGGAAAGGATAGGGTACACTTAGAAGACTTTGGTCTATGTGAGGTAGATCAGTTAGCCACTTGATATCTGCATCCTTCCTCCATCATGGCAGTTAGGTTTGTTTCTTTCTTTCTTTCTTTCTTTCTTTCTTTCTTTCTTTCTTTCTCTCTCTCTCTCTCTCTCTCTCTCTCTCTCTCTCTCTCTCTCTCTCTCTTTTTTTTTTTTTTTTAAAGATTTATTTATTATGTGGGCTGGAGAGATGGCTCAATGGTTAAGAGAACCGACTGCTCTTCCAGAGGTCCTTAGTTCAATTCCCAGCAACCACATGGTGGCTCACAACCATCTGTAACGAGATCTGGTGCCCTCTTCTGGCCTGCAGGGACACATGCAGACAGAACACTGTATACATAATAAATAAATAAATCTTTAAAAAAAAAAAGAATATCATTAAATATTTTTTTTAAAAAAAGATTTATTCATTATGTATACAGTGTTCTGTCTGCATGTGTCCCTGCAGGCCAGAAGAGGGCACCAGATCTCATTACAGATGGTTGTGAGCCACCATGTGGTTGCTGGGAATTGAACTCAGGACCTCTGGAAGAGCAGCCAGTGCTCTTAACCGCTGAGCCATCTCTCCAGCCCTAGGTTTTCTTTTAAGCAAAGAAAAAAAAAAAAAGATGTAAACTGGGCATGGACCTTTCTTTGGTGCTTGTTTTTGATCCTGACCTCATTGTGGTTTTTAAACTGAACATCATTTATTCGCACATGTGATGAAATGTGGCAGGAACTAAGTTGTGGGCTATGGCCAAGGTCTGGGTCCCTGCTGCACTGGCCATCCCACTGTGTCAGCATCAGAATGGCCCCTTCCATAGAGGGGGGGCCACTCTTCCCTGAGTCTGGTAGGGGTAGAAAATACAAAGGGATGGGGTTGGGGATTTAGCTCAGTCCTCAGCTCTGGAAAAAAAAAGGGGGGGGGATGACATTTGAGAGGAGACTGGCTGGCTTTATTTTGTTTTTGAGACAGTCTCTCTACATAGCCCTGGCTGGCTGTCCTGGAGCTCATTATGTAAACCAGGCTGGCCTCTAACTTAGAGACCTGCCTGCCTCTGTCTCCTGAGTGCTTGGATTAAAAGTGTGCACCACCATACCTGGAAAGAATTTTGAATTTTTACAAAATGACATGAACAGATATTTTAGGATGTACTTGGTGTTTCATAAACAGCAATTGTCTGTTCTCCCCCGAGACTGTCCAACTCTCAGGTTCTTTTAGAGCATCTGTTATAATTGTTTTGTACATGTTCTGTCTTAGATGCTCTGGCTTCCTGCCTGGAGAATAGAGATGAGCCCTCTTGACGGCCCATCTTGTTTCCACTGCTCTCCCAAATCCCTTGTTTCCACCCACGGGACATAACTAAGACTTTGTGCATATCTTCACAGCTGAGCCACGCTAGAGAAACTGTTTTCTTGTCAGCTTTTGTTTTCTTGCAGTTAACAGGTTCTTCATTTTTGTTGTTGTTATTTAGGTCTTTTTTTTTTTTTTTTTTTTTTTGAGACAGGGTTTCTCTGTAGTTTTGGAGCCTGTCCTGGATCTTGCTCTGTAGACCAGGCTGGCCTCAAACTCACAGAGATCCACTTGCCTCTGCCTCCCAAGTTTAGGTCTTAACAGTACACCCACTGTAGAGGTTTGTCCTGGGTGTGCTCCACGAGTGGCCCTGTTCTCTGGGAAAACCTCCCAGCTTCCCTGTCTTGCCATCTCATGTTACCCGGGACCCCTGTACTCTGCTGTAAGGGTCTCTAGTTTCCTCCTCCTGGTTCACTTGCTTGTTTTGGTGGAACAAGCTTTCTATTGGCTTCCTGAAGAAGGTGCAGAAGGGACATACTTATGAAAACTTACAGATGTAGTACTGGTCCTTCTCAGCTTCCTCTTACACTCACTCCTCGATTCCCACTTAATGGGTTTCATTTGTTGTTGTTTTACTTTCGTGTGTGTGTGTGTGTGTGTGTGTGTGTGTGTGTGTGTGTGTGTGTGTGTCAGGGTTAGCCTGGTTTTCTAAATCTCACTCTGTAGACCAGGCTGGCCTCAAACTCACAGAGATCCTCCTGCCTCTGCCTCCCAAGTGCTGGGATTAAAGGTGTGCACCACCACCGCCTGTCAAATTATTTTTTTTAATTGTTTGTGTATATGTGTGTGTGTCTGAGAGTATGTTTGTGCACCACACATGTGCAGGAGCCCACAGGGCTCAGAAGAGGCCATTATGTCTCTTGGAACTAGAGTTGTAGCAAGTTGTGAGTGGCCATGTGGGTGCTGGGATCCACTGCAGGTCTTCGGCAAGAGCATGAAGCCCTGGGAGCACTGTGTCGTTTCTTTAGTCCTGTAGTTCTTTACAGTTTTTAACTGTTAATTTCAATTTTTTTATTTTTACATATTTACAAATTTTTACATGTATGAGTATATTCCTGAATGTATGTATATGTACAATGTGTGTGCTTGGTGACCACTGAGGCCAGAAGACGGTGTTGAATCGCCTGAAACTTAGTACAGACACTTGTGAGCCACCATGTAGATGCTGGGGATTGAACCTAAGTCTTCTGCAAGAACAGCTAGTACTCTGAACCTCTGAGTCATCTCCCCTGGTCTCTTTTGTTTGTTTTTTGTTTCTTCGAGACAGGGTTTCTCTGTGTTGCAGCTTTGACTATCTTGGAACTCGCTCTGTAGACCAGGCTGGCCTTGAACTCACAGGGATCCACCTGCCTCTGCCTCCTGAGTACTGGGATTAAAAACATGCACACCACCACCGCCCGGCCTGATCCCTTTTTGTAAATTAAAAATAAATTAGTGTGTGCAGTGTAGTGATGTGTGTGTGTGATGTAGTGTATATGTACCTTTTAATGTAGGTGTGTGCATGTGTGTGTCTGGGTGTGAAGACAAAGGTGAATGTCAGGTGCCCTTCCTTCCTCAACTGTTTCCACCTTCAGTTTTTGAGTCATGGTTTCTCAGCCTAAAGCTTATCAATTTGTTTCCGCCAGTCCGGCTAGCTGGACAGTGAGCTTCAGGGGTCTGCCTGTTTCTGCCCCTACCTCTACCCTCCTCCCCATCAGATTCTAGGTTGACCTGGAACTTGCTGTGTAGCCCAGGCTAGCTTCTTACATGTGGCATTTCTCCTGCACCTACCTCCCCAGTATTGGAATTCCAGGTGTGTGGTGCCATACTCAGCATTTAGAGCTTTTTTGTTGTTCTTTAAATGTTTAAACAATGTCGTCATGTTCTCCATATGAAGTAAGATGAGGTTTTCCTTGCTCACTTAGTTGACTTAGATGCGCCAACCTTCCCGAGTGTTTTTTCGGTCTATCTTTCAGATCAGGGCCTTTGCTGTCTCTCCACGTCTACTTGTGTGAGAGTGCAGATGTGTCATATGGGTGTCTTGTAGAGCCACTGCCCAGATACAGAGAGAATACACTGTGTTATTTACTGACACAACTTCAAATTCAAGCTGATAATATGTGCTGAAGAGCAGAGGCTAGCCAGCCTTTTCTCCCAAAGGCTTGATGGTAGATATTTTAGCTTTATGGGCTATATGGTCTATTGACAGTATGTAGATTAGTGAGTGACACTGTGCCCAAAACACTATTTCCAAAACAGGTAATGAGAAGGTTTGGCCCTGGGCTGCTGTACCAGCCCCGTGGCTGAGATCAGATCAGTGATACATGCCAGGGGTTTGTGCTGGGCATTGACTCAGGGTGGCATAGACATTCTGAGTCCTGGAAAAGTCCTTCACCCAACTGGTAATTACATGGATTAATTATGGAAAAGAAAATGCCACTTAAAAACAGGGTCCAGTAGGTATGGTGGCACACATTTTTAATCTCAGCAGTCAGAAGGCAGAGGTAGATGAATCTTTGTGAGTTCAAGGCCAGCCTGGTCTAATCCAAGCTCCAGGCCAGCCAAGACTACATAGTGAGACCCTGTTTCATAAAAACAAAACAAACACACAAAAAACAAACAACTACAAAAAAACTGGGTCCAGGGCCAGGGGGATGGTTTAGTGAGGACAAGCCTTAGCTGTACAAGCCTGACAACCCAAGTTTGAGCCTGGAAAAAGGGTCCATAAAAAGCTAGACATAGTGGTGTTAATCAGTAAGCCTGAGATAGGAGGCAGAGGCAGGAGAAGAGGCCACAAGCTCGAAGACCAGCTCGTCTGGAATAAGCTGCACAGGGGAGAAACAAGACAGATCCTGACTCAACATGGTGCAGGGAGAAGTTCGACTCCCAATGCTGTTCTCTGACCTCCACATGCATACTGCACTGTGTGCACCTGTGCTCACGTGTGTGTTTGTGCTTGCACATGCACAGATTAAAAGACAAACTCGTGTGTATGGTCCAGATTGTCAGCTGGGGAATCTATGCAGGAGAAAGGACAGTAAACTGGATTATTTCCTCGGGTCAAGAGATGGATAAACTTTTGTATGTTTTTTGTAGGATCTCATGTACCCAGACTGGCCTTAAATTTGCTATGTATTTGAGGATAGATGATCTGGAACTCCTGATTCTCCTGCATCCACCTCTTGTGTGCTAGGATTACAGGCATGTGCCACGATGCACTGCCCTCTTTCCTTTTGTGAGAGAGTCTAACTCTGTAGCCCTGACTGGCCTACAACTCACTGTTTAGCCTAGGATGGCCTTGAGTATGCAGCAGTCCTTTGCCTCAGCCTCTACTTGGATTACAGGTGTGGGTCACGATCTTTCTTGGCTGTCACTTGCTTTCTATAGCTTCTAAAATTCTGTCGCATTCTTAGTATACTCTTAGCTTTGTTTATTTTTTGCAGATAGGAATCAAGCCCAGGGTCTTTACATGCTAGGCAAGGGCTCTACCATAGAGATATATCTCCTGGCTCTTTGTTTTTTTTGGGGGGCAGTATTGCTCTGAGTCCTTCTGCCTCTACTTTTCAAGTACTGAGATTATTGTGTCTGCCATTCCTAGCTGGCCTTAATCTTTGAGATTATGACCATTTATATCCTTTTAGAGAGTAGAGATGAGCATTGTATATTTGATGAAGACAGAAGATCCACTGATCTGTCCTTGAACCTCTTTAAATCTCAGATTAAGCCATAAGCAGCATAGCAAAGGCAATGAGAATTAGATTAATATTCAGACTTCAATCAAAATCTCCTATTAACTCCAGTGTGCTATTTGATAGCAAAACAAAACATCAGAGGCTTTGAAAGTGAAGGGATTCGAATCCACTGCTCACAGGCATGTACTATAGTGTGAACCTAACTGGCTTGATATTCTACAATATAACAACTCAAAAACCAGCCTTCTGGAGGAAACCCACAAGGTATAATCACATCAGTAAAAGAGAGATTATAGTGTTATATGACCTTTTCATGGGGATACGTGGTCAGACATGTAGTTAGCTCAGATAGGTACCAATCACAGACCAAAGTAAATAGTCTACCCAAGTGAAGCTTGCTGAACTAGTGAGTTTATTTAGCTTATGCATGGGAGCATGGATGACCCCTCTCCCCAAACAGCTGTATATTAGATTCCTTTCTTACAGCTGTGACAATCCTTGACAAGAAACAATTGAAGGGAGAAAGGGTTTATGTGGATCACAGTTTGAGTAATCCCTTCCATCGTGGTGGGGAAGACAAGATGACGTGAGCAGGGAGGTAGGGGATCCCACGGCACCAACCGTCAGGAAGCGGAGGAAGTGGGATTGGGCTACAAAGCCTCAAGGCCTACCTAGTGATTACCTTCTCCAGTGAGGCTCCGCCTCTAAAAGTTCCTCAGCATTTCCCTTATTTTATTTCATTTTTTTCTATTATCAGCTTGATACAGTACAAATTCTTATCCTAATAGTGAAATGTTTCACTGTGGCTTGCCCACTAATTGAGTAAAACCAAAACTTATTATAAGCTACAGTCATCCTAGGGTTCCCCTTGCTATGTAGCCTCCCTGGTTCTGTGGGTTGCAGTCTGATTGTTCTTTGCTTTATAACTAGCATCTACTTATGAGTAAGTACATACCATGTTTGTCCTTCTGGGTTTGGGTTACCTCACTCAGGATATTTTCTAGTTCCATCCATTTGCCTGCAAATTTCATGCTGTCATTGTTTTTCTCTGCTGAGTAATACTCCATTGTGTATGTGTGCCACATTTTCTTAATCCATTCTTCAGTTGACGGGCATCTAGGTTGTTTCCAGGTTCTGGCTGTTACGAATAATGCTACTATGAACATAGTTGAGCATGTATCATTGTGGTATGATTGAGCATTCCTTGGGTATATGCCCAAGAGTGGTATGACTGGGTCTTGAGGTAGATCGATTCCCAATTTTCTGAGAAACAGCCATACTGATTTCCACAGTGGTTGTACAAGTTTGCACTCCCACCAACAGTGGAAGAGTGTTCCCTTTGCTCCGCATCCTCTCCAACATAGACTGTCATTAGTGATTTTGATCATAGCCATTCTGACAGGTGTAAGGTGGTGTCTCAGAGTTGTTTTGATTTGTATTTCTCTGATGACTAAGGATGTTGAGCATTTCTTTCCCCCTTTTTTTCCCCCCAAGACAGGGTTTCTCTGTGTAGCCTTGACTGTCCTGGAACTCTATCTGTAGACCAGGTTGGCTTTGAACTCACGAAGATCCGCCCTACTCTGCCTCCTGGGCACTGGGATTAAAGCACCACCACACCTGGCTTCTTCAGCCTTTCCTCAGTTGACACCAGGCATTTCAGTTATGCAGGAACTTCTAAAGGTCTCCAGGAACTAGTGTCCACAAATCTGTTGAACTCTAACTCTGACAGTAGCAAGTGGTGAGCAGGAACTCACATTCATTGCTGATGGGAATGTGGAATGGTACAGCCACTGTGGAAGGCAATCTGGTTTTGGTTGTTTGGTTATCTGGTAGAAGTTTTTGCTTTGTTTTGATTGATTTTTACAGAGTTAAGGTTGCAGATACCATGTGATCTAGGAACCTCCCCTCATATATCCAGCAAGAAATATGAGCACAGAAACCTATGTGTGTGTTATAGCATCTTTATAGTTGTTGTATCTGAGAAGCAGCTCAGCTCCTCACAGGGGATATAGGAATATGCATGGCAGGTCTATTGAGTGTTTGACTACTGTTGTGTGGCTATTTGATGATAGTGGTTTCTGCTCTCAGTGACCTCTACAGAAAGCATACATGGGTTGGGTCTTTTGCAATCCTCTTGGCAAGGGGCTATAGACAGAGTGGGGTGTTGAACAACCAGGCCTGTGAGTCCCAGGAAAGAGCGTGTAATCCAGTAAACATGCAGGTCAGTGGACCTGACCCGTAACGCCTGTCAGCCAAACCTTTGCGATGTTTTGCTGTGACGATTTTGGTTTAGGTCAAAATTGCCAGTGTCCACAGCACGCCTGGGAAGGTGACAGCTGTGTGGGTAGGAGTCAGGCAGGCCCTCCAGAAACCTCTGCGGGTTGTGGGGGTCCCCCGGGAGCTCTCGAGGTCCCTCGTGCAGGACTAACCAAGTTGTTGTTACAGGGTCACACTGCGCCCTACAAAACAGTTTCTGCCCGTGCAGCTGTCTCGTCCACCATCCTCTGGCTTCCTGCAGCAGCTTTTCAAGGAGTGTTTGAGAAGTACCCTGAAACTCTGGTGAGGGTAGTGCAGGTAAGTTTCTTTCTAGCTGGCTTTTCTATCTGCCTTGGGCCATCTCAGGCCCTGGAGCTGGGCATTGGCATGGATCCCATTAGGGCTGTTTCTGGTTGTGTGCCAGTTCTGGATTCGGCACTGTGGGTGAATGCAGAGAATGTAGAACTGACTTTGCTGGCAGGATTTACTGCTGAGGGTGGCAGATTCTAGGAAGTACTTTGTAATACAGGTCTGCAGTGGTGGTGCATGCCTTTAGCCCAGCACTCAGAAGGCAGAGACAGGGAGTGTTCTGTAAATTCAAGGTCAACCTGATTTACATTGCAAATTCCAGCCAACTACAGCTACATAGTAAAACCATGTCTCAGAAAAAGGGTGGGGAGGACATGATAAAAATATATTGTACAAGAAAAAAATTTTTTCAATAGAAAAAAGTTTTTTAATTATATCTTTTTGAGACAGGGTTTCTCTGTGTAGCTCTGGTTGTCCTGGAACTCGCTCTGTAGACCAGGCTGTCCTCAGACTCAGAGATTCAACTGTCTCTGCCTCCTGCGTGCTGAGATTAAAGGCATGTGCCATCACCGCCGGACTAGAAAAAAGTTTTAAAAAAAGAATAGTCATAAATTGGACAGAGTGGTAGCACATGGGTGTAACCCCAGCCTTTGGGAAAGTGAGGCAGGATGGTCTTGAGTTCGAGACCACGTGGGCTACATAGCATATGCTAGGGTGTCCAGAACAAGACTCTGCCTCCCCAAACACAAAATGGACTAAGTGGTGGAAGGAAAGAACCGACTCCTGTAAGTCAGTCACTTTCTGAGTGTCGCGTGTGTCCTGTGGCGTGTTCACACCCACACACGCGCACAAAGAAAGAAATGTGGGGGTGGGGTGGGGCTGAGGAGGTAGCTTGGTCAGTAACGTGCTGACCTTGTAAGCGTGAGGACTTGGATTTGATCCCCAAGACTCAGTGTGAAAAAGCTGAGTGCGTGTGACCTGGGGGGGCAAGTGCACCCCTGAGGCCGGCCAGCCCACTCTAGTCAGTGAGCCCCAGTTCCCAGTGAGACCCCGTCTCAGAAAACAAACACAGCAGCTGACTCCTGTGGAGCAACACCTCTCCCTCCGTGTCTCACACACACACACCTCTCGCTCTTGTTTTACACACACACACACACACACACACACACACACAAAAGTTAATAGTATTAACTCCATAGAAGCTTTCGGACCTCCCATTTCCCAAAAGAAACTTTAAAACTTCTTACTAAATATTTTAGACTACTTTTAGATTTGCAGAAAATTTGAAAACACTACTTGATTCCTATGTGTCCCACATTGTTCCTCATGTTAGCACCCTGCTGCACAGTGGTGGAAAGGTGAGCTCTGGCCTGTGGCCTGTGCTGGGGGGCTCAGCAGGAACTCCATGTGGCGCTGCTGGTGCCCAGCCTAGACTTGTCACACCCCCGTCTCTTGCAGATCATCATGGTACGGCTGCAGCGGGTGACTTTCCTGGCTCTGCACAACTACCTGGGACTGACTACAGAGCTCTTCAACCCTGTGAGTGCAGGCCTCCTGTTAGCCTGCGTCAGGAGGGTGCAGCTCCCACCAGGACGCCCCTGACTGGGCAGCCAGTACAGCGGCCCTGCAAGTGGTCCTGGCCGTGGGGCCGGACTCTGAGAAGTGTGCTGGGCTGAGTTTACTTTCTTGCTTAAGTATATGCACGCTGGTGCATTGAGTGACTGTGCTGAAAGCCAGGATTTGGGGCAAATAGGCTCGTCAAACTCTAGAGGACTTAGCCGGCTTCGTTGCTTGCCAGGAGTCCTGTTGTACCCCTAAGGCTGGAATTCTGCAAGAGTCGGGTGCCCAGGTCCTGAGACTGGGCTAGGCCATCATTCCTTTCCACCTGTCCCGTCTTGCTAGTACTTGACTCTATGTCCTGCCCTTGACTTAACACTGAGCTGAGCTAATACTAAGCTATGGCCTGGAAGGTGTGGGGTATTGCCAAGGATGCCAAGGCCTTGCATCCTCGCTTTTGTTCCTCCTGGTAAAACCCGACCAGTTACAGCCTGTGAAGTGGGACAAAGTTCTCACCCAGAAGGACTCAGTAACAACTGAGCCAGTGCATTTACTGCTCTGTTCCTGTACCTGAAACAAGGACGGAGGAAGTTACTTTGGAACATGCAAGTGAGGTTCCAACAGAACTCCTGGCAGTTGGTAAGAAGTGCTTGGTACCTATGAATTGTCACTTCTTTGGTGATGTTTTAGAGTTTGTCGTGCTCAGTTGCTGATATTTTAGGGAATATTCTTTTATGTTACATGATTTTTCCTATGAAGAGTTGACTACATGGTCTATTATTTTGGCTGTATGAAGAGTTGGAGGCAGAACCCAAGAGAAGAACATGCTGAGCCTTAAATTAACAAGCTCGTCCTCTGAACTGCTGGATTCTCTACTGGTTGCGTTGTCTTCATAGTTGATAAATAGTTGAACTCATAGCATGCTATAGGGAACCCAGGGAATCCTGAGCACATCTAATGTTCTTCTCATCTCTCAGGAGAGCCAAGCCATCCCTCTCTTGTCAGTAGCCAGTGTGGCAGCAGGACGGGCCAAGAGACAGATGTCATATGGCCCAGAGGAGCAACTTGAGAGGTCCCCAAGGTCCTTGGAGTCCAGCAACTCAGGTACTACACTAGCTTAAGACCTTCTCACTCCACTTTCCAGGTTACTTAATCTGCCTCCAGGTCTCCTCTCCTTAGTCCCGGGTTTCCTCACATGCCTCCAGGTCTGTTCACCTTAATCCTGTGTTTCCTCACATGCCTCCAGGTCTGCCCACCTTAATCCCAGGTTTCCTCACATGCCTCCTGGTCTCTTCACTTGCCCCTGATGTCTCTTAACCTGCCCCTAGGTCTTGTTACATGGGTCTAGGTTTTCTGACTGTCCCTCAGGTTTCTTCACAGGCCGCCAGATCTCTTTATGTAATCCAGGTCTCCTCACCTGCCCTCCCTTCATATATCCCCAGAGTTCATGGTCTAGGATTGCCTCACTGTCTCAGGTCTTCCTAGCTTCCCTCAGGTAACCTCCCACACTCTGAGCTATGTTGCATATGTCTAAGAATCTTGCCTTCTGTTTTTTGGTACTTCCTGCTGAGATTTACTCCATGGGAGTGCTGTTCAGAAGAGCAAGTTCTCGGCTTTGCCTTCCGGTCCCCACTTGACAACTACTCGAAGTTCTCAAGACAAATTAGATTGGGGAATAAACTGACCAGGAGTGCTTGAACAGCATAGATTGCCTATGTTGTATCATTACCACAAAGCCACTTTGAAAGTACATATATGCCGGGCGGTGGTGGTGCACACCTTTAATCCCAGCACTTGGGAGGCAGAGACAGGCAGATCTCAATGAGTTTGAGGTCAGCCTGTTCTACAAAATGAGTTCCAGGACAGCCAGGACTGTTACACAGAGAAACCCTGTCTTGAAAACCAAAAAAAAAAAAAAAAAAGAGAGAGAGAGAGAGAGAGAGAGAAAAGAAAGAAAGTAGATATGCCTTCAGTGTCTTAATAGTTCATCATATCCTGTGAAGGATTCCGGAAAACTAAAAGAAGAGTAAGAAACTAAGTGAAACAGCCTTTGGTAAGGTCACATAAACTGGAAATGCCCATTTGATCCTACCTCGGACAAGGCTTTGGACCTTAGTGACCTGAAAACACATCCCTGGTTGATCTGGTTTTCCTCAGAAATGTACTTTAAAATAGATGTCATTTAAGTCTTTTCTCTCTGAGACTTTGGTCAGCTTGAGTGATAGAACCCTGAGGCTTGTCCTCTTGAAGGTGTTTGGTTCGGAGCAGCTGTCCAGTGTTGCATCTTCACAGAGATTGGTGTTGAGGAGTTTTATAGCCCTCTGTGGAAGCAGAGCTTGCAGTAACAGTGTCCTGTGTGGTGGGCCAGGCCAGGGTCCTCTGAAGTCAGGTGGAACATTTGAGCCGTTTTGCCCTAGGTGTGCTAATGGCCGTCTCTACAGAAGAAGGCCGTGGGAAAGGGTCCACTGGCAGACTCCCTGGTTTAGGGTTTACCTTCAGAGTACTTGGCGGCAGCAGGGGGTAGTCAGTTCAGGAGGCCTGTAGAGAAGGATGGCCAAGAGAGATGCAGGGTTGGAGGGTAGAGAGCAGGACCAGCCTAAGGCTAACATTCTTGCATCATTCCCCTGGCAAGTGCTAACAGTGACATTACCTGATGGCCCTGTTTGGGTAAGTTATCTGCAAGTTTACAGGGTACTTGGGAGGGCCTTGGTCCTGTGCTGTTTTGGGGGACTCTGTTCTTTGATCCATCTGTAGTAACTGGAGCCAGACACTAGACCATATGGAACTGGAGTAGCTCATTCCTGTCTCCTCCAGATCTTGAGAACATTCACCTGACAGTCTCTGGGCCTCTGCTGAAGAGGAGCTGCTCTGTACCTCTGCCTTCCATCCATGGGGAGATCTCAGATGAGCTCAGGCAGTCCCAGGGAAGAGGCTTTAATCTTTCGGCCTCCCAAGGTAAAGGTCCTCTGTTCCTGCAGCTTGTTCCAATGACAGTTCTGTATATCTGGGAGATGAGTCAAGCTGCCCCCTGCCCCAGTTTCATCTTGTCCTGACCTAGACACCCTGAACTTGGTACCATTTATGGTTGGACAAGAGCCTGTGGCCCTGAGGCACTCACTCTCTCCCTGGGGCTGAGTCATTGGTGGGTGTCTGGCTGCTTTGCATGTCCTGGTAAATTCTGCACACTGCCTTCTTCTACCAGTCTCGTGCATGCTACCTCCTGTGCTGAGCCCTGGGCCCACCCACACCATCTGCCATCCTGGGCGGCCCATCTTCAGTGTCAGGCTCACCTCTGCTGGGTTCCCATCACAAACAGACATGCTCTGTGCCTCCTCGGCCTCCTCTTGTTTGCACCTAATGCCCAGAGGTGCCTGACCTCACTGCTTCCTCCTCTCTGTCTCCCTTTCTTTTGTGGAGCTTGTTGGCTTCCTGCCCATTTAAAGGCTGTCCGATTTCCTCTTTTCAGACCTGGTTGATGGCCACTGTGTTCCGCATGGTTTCTGCCCCCCCCCCCCCCCCCCCCCCCCCGTTGTTTCTTCATGTGCTCTAGTGATTCATGCTCATAATCCCAGCACTTGGGAGGCTGAGGCAGGAGAATTGTCTTGAGTTTGAGACCAGACTGGACTACAGAATAAGACTCTTGTCTCAAAAACCCTCTTCAGCTGAGTATAGTGACATGTGTCTTTCATCCCAACACTTGGGAGACAGAGGCAGGAGATCTTTGTGAATTCAAGCCAGAGTGGCCCACATAGTGAGTTCAAAGCTCACTATGAGATCAAAGTGAGATCCTGTTTTGAAAGAAAGAAAGAAAGAAAGAAAGAAAGAAAGGTAGAAAGGAAGATGGGAGGAAGGGAGGAAACCAAGGAAAGCAGGCTAAACATTTGGCGCCTTGTAGTTAACTTTTGTTATTGTTGTTGTTGTTTTGTTTTATGAGACAGGGTTTCTCTGTGTAGAAACTGGCTGTCGTGGAACTCACTTTGTAGATTAGGCTGGCCTTGAACTCACAGACATCCACCTGCCTCTGCCTCCTGAGTGCCAGGATTAAACATGTGAGTCACCACCACCAGTTGTAGTTAGCTTTTTATGTTTTATTCTTTGCTTATTCTTGGCTCATACATATATTCTAGATTATTTTTGTTAGTTTCCGTGTTGAGGTCTTTCACTCATCTGTTTTTCATTTTTTGGTGTAAACCAGTGAAATTTAGCATATCTTATTCTGTATGATAGTCTACCAATATCATTAATTAAATAATCTCTGACTTTGTTGTTTGTTTGTTTTTATGTGTATTGGTGTTTTGCGTGCATATATGTTTTTGTAACTGGTTTCCTGGAACTGGAGTTACAGACAGTTGTGAGCTGCCATGTGAGTGCTGGGAATTGAACCCAGGTCCTCTGGAAGAGCAGTCAGTGCTCTTAACTGCTGAGCCATCTCTCCCGCCCCCATTCTCTGGCTTTTTAGAAATACTGTCTTCATTAGGTATTATGTTTCTGAGTCTATGTGAGTTTTTCATCCCTAAAGTATTAGCTTTTATTGTTTTTTGTTTTTTTGTTTTTTTTTTTTTGAGATGGGGCTGGGGTTTTTGTTTGTGTTCTGACAAATAAAGCTTGACTGGAGATCAGAGGGCAAAGCTAGCCACTAGTTAACCATAGAGGCCAGGCAGAGGTGGCACATACTTTTAATCCTAACACTTGGGAGGAGGAAGCAGGAAAATTAAGAGTTCAGAGCTACCCTGGACTACCCGAGATTGAGCCAGTATAAAAGAGAAACAGAGCTGGGCAGTGATAGATCACACCTTTAATCCCAACACTTGGGAGGATCATGCCTTTGATCTTAGCACTAGGGAGGTGGAGACAGGATCTCACCCCATTCAGTAGAGGTAAGAAGTCTCTGGTGGCTGGCTGCTCTGCATCTCTGTTCTTTCAGCTTTCACTCTCGATATCTGATTCCATATTTTAATATAATAAGACTAATTAGGGTCGCACTACATCACTCTGTAGCCAAAGCTAGCCCATGGTTTCTGGGAATCTGCCCGTCCCTGCCTCCCAGCACTGGGATTACACGTAATGTGTTATCACAGTGGCCTTTAGACAGCTGCTTGGGATCTGAACTCAGGCCCTAATATTTGCATGGCAAGTACTTTTACCCACTTATCCAGCTCCCAAGCTTCTGTTTTAGCTATGTTCCTTTGGCATGGGAAAGGTTATGTTAAGGGTATAGTTTCCCCGACACACTTATCTCTCTCTTTCTCCCTCCTCCCTCCCTCAGCACAGTCTTGCTGTGTAGCTCAGGCTTGAACTCATAATCCCCCACCTCTGCCTCCTGACTGCTTAGGTTACAGATGTGGGCCACCTGCATGGTTGGTTTAGGTAGTATCATCAAACCACAGCCCCTGCCTCCTGGGCACATGCTTTCACATGGCATGTAGTATATCTCAAGGGCTTCTCTCCGGCATGTTGCCCCTTTTTCTGGTTCTGTCAGCATCCTGTGGCTGACTGTTCTGGATAGAATGTACCTTCTCTTGGTGCAGGTTTGAAATATCTCGCCATGAGCTACTTTCCAGTGACTTTCCTTCTAAAACTGAGCATCCCTATTACTGACAGTTTTTGCATAGTTTGATGCCAGCCTCAGTGATTGCTTAGAGCTAGTTTAAAGATTGATTTTCATTTTTTTTGACATATAGGGGCCATTTTTTAATTCACATCATCACATCCTACTTCCTGGTCCCCATAGGCTTGTAGCCATATCATAATGCAAAATGCATTTAGTCCAACTTCAAAAGTCCCCAAGGTTTATCACAGTATCAGCACTGTTCAAAAGTCCAAAGTTCAATGTCTCTTCTGAGATTCATGCAATCTTTTAACTGTAATCCTCTGTCCCAGTCGGTGTTGATTTGCATTTTTTAAAAATTATTTGTGTAGGTATATGCATGTGAGTGCTGGTGTTTGTGGAGGTCAGAGGCTTCAGATCCCCCTGGACCTTGAGTTACTGGGGGTTGTGAGCCACCTAGTGTGGATGCTAGGAACTGAATTTAGAAGTCTTCTGCAAGAACAGAACAGTACTGAACCATTTTTCTAGCTTCTAGAACTGGTTTAAATCAGTGATCTTGACCTTAAATTTTCTTTCCAGTTGGAACACCATGGGTAGCCACTGCAGCTTGATGTTCAGGTAGGCACCTGAAGAATCAGAGTGCTTCTCCACCACTCAGAGTAAACACAGTGGACCCTTGTGGCTACAGTCTGGCTTCAGATTTAGCCTGTTTAGCCAGACGGTGGTGGCACACACCTTTAATCCCAGCACTCGGGAGGCAGAGGCAGGCGGATCTCTGTGAGTTTGAGGCCAGCCTGGGCTACCAAGTGAGTTCCAGGAAAGGCGCAAAGCTACACAGAGAAACCCTGTCTCGAAAAACCAAAAAAAAAAAAAAAAAAACAGATTTAGCCTGCTTGAGCTTATACATTCTCTATGTATGTATGTATGTATGTATATATATATATATATATATATATATATATATATATATATATATTTGTATATGTATGTATGTGTGTATGTGTGTGTGTACACTTGTGGAGACCAAAGGACAATCACTGATATCATTTCGCAGGAGCTACGCCTTTTTTTTGAGAGAGGATTTTTCACTGGGAACTGGGGTTTGCCTAGTAGTCCAGACTAGCTAATCTGGCTAATGAGTGAACACCAAGAATCTTCCTGTTTCCACCTCCCAACTGACTTTTCTTTTTATTTATTTAAAAATATTTATTTATTTATAATTTTTCATATTTATTTATTTTATTTGTATGAATGTTTTGCCTGCATATATATATGCATAACACATGTGTGCCTCGTACCTGAAGAGGTCAGAAGAGGGTGTTGGGTCCCCTAGAACTGGAATTACAGCCAGTTGTGAGATGCCATTTGAGTACTGGGAGTCAAACCCATGTTCTCTGCAAGAGCAACAAGTACTCTTAACTGCTGAGCCATCTCTCCAGTCCCTATTCATTTTTATTTTATGTGTATGATTATTTTGACTGCATGTATGTAAGTGACCTGCATGCATGTCTAGTGCTCACAGAGCCCAGAAGAGGAGGCTGGTTTCCCTGACACTGGAGTTACTAGTGGTTGTAAGCTCCCATGTGGATACTACCCACTGAACCATCTCTCAGCCTCATACCTGACTCTTAATGTGGGTGCTGGGGGTATATATATAAATCAGTTCCTCATGCCTGTGTGGTAGGTATTTTATCAACTGAACTGTCTTCCAGATACATGCAAATAGCATGCACACAAAATAAATAAGTAAAAATATAATAAAACATTTTTAAGGGCCGGGCGGTGGTGGCGCACGCCTTTAATCCCAGCACTCGGGAGGCAGAGCCAGGCGGATCTCTGTGAGTTCGAGGCCAGCCTGGGCTACCAAGTGAGCTCCAGGAAAGGCGCAAAGCTACACAGAGAAACCCTGTCTCGAAAAACCAAAAAAAAAAAAAAAAAAAAAAATTTTTAAAAAGCAAGGCCACAAGCCAGGCAGTGGTGGCACACACCTTTTTTTTTCCTCTGATCTTCAGGCAAACTTTATTTATTAACACACAAATAAAATATCACCACATTTCAGCACAAATAAAATATCACCACATTTCCCCTTTTTTTCTAATAAAAATAAAAAATAATAAAAAAGTTATAACTAATATAAGAAAAACAATATATATTAAGTATAATAACTATATACAATATATACAAGCAATAAATACCTCAACAATGTCTAGTCCATTTGCATTTGACAGACTCATTATTGTATTTTGGTAAGTCCAAAATGTACGTGATTTACTTTCTATCCTAACTTATATTACCAACAGAGAACTATCTTATAATGGCTTTCCAATTTATATACTTTACACCTCTATAGTGAGTTTCTTTTCTGAAATTCTTAACAAGGAAAACTGTAACTATCTAATCTTCAACTCCCTCAGAGACCCAAGAAGGAAATAATATTACTTAGTAAAACAGGAAATACAAATAAGCGACTTGCAAAAAAATGGAGTTGACAGAAACAGCCAGCTGCCTGGACAGTCACCTGAGGTTTCTCCGCACAGTTGGGGCATCATCTTCAGCCTATAGGCTTAGCGTATCTGACAGATTCATTTGTGGCGCACACCTTTAATCCCAGCACTTGGGAGGCAGAGGCAGGTGGATCTCTGTGAGTTTGAGGCCAGCCTTGTCTAACAGAGCGAGTTCCAGGACAGCCAGAGCTGTTACACAGAGAAACCCTGACTCAAAAGAAAAAAGAAAAGAAAAAGAAATAAAAGTAAAGCAGGGCTACCACATTTGTTTGGTTCTTCTGCATGTAACTGTTTCTCTTAATGTTGTTTTGACTTAATGTGATGGAACAAGCGCGCCCTCACTAGAAACTGATCCTATGAAGCCAGACAGTCTTGGGCTTCCAACCTCTGAAACCATGGGCTAGATGAGCCTTTGCTTTCTGTAGTACCACCCTTAGATGTCCTGCTGTAGCAATACAAAATGGACTAATTGTGACCAAAAATGCCAGCAATGCAACCTTGCTGTCTGGAGATTTGAGTCTTATCTGCCAAGTTTATGCTAATAGATGTTCACTCAGCCTTCCCATTGTGTGCCTGTGCATATGGGCAGCGAACTGAGTCTTCTTTCTGTTTGCAGAAAGCCACGAGAGGGCCACCTCAGACCTGGGGATGGCATACAACCGTGCCAGGGTTTTGCCACACTCAGATGAGCAGCTTGGGAACTCTGTGGCCAGCAAGGTATATCCCTGCCTCTCTTTATTGTCCCTTTGGGGCCTTGTCTACTCACCTGCTAACTAGTGCTTTGGGATGTGGTCCATATCTGACATCACCAGTATCGGCAATGGGTCATGGAGATGCAGTTACATTCTTTCCTCATTACATCTCTCCTGATGGCTTGTATTTTTTGTTCTAAGTCGAAGAAAAACGTGATTGTTGCAGAGACCCCCTCTGCCATCTTCCACTACTCAGAAAATTCCTGGGATGATACTGGGGCCAGTGGGAAGACAGATGCTATCTTCAAAGCTGCCATAAAGGACCTCCTTACCCTGATGAAGCTAGATGTAAGTGTGTGGGCTCAGAGAGAGGGTGGTGACAATTCCTGATTCCCACAGTACCTGCTTCTTTATTTCCCGTTTGGGGCAGCACATCCTTCTAATGCTCCCTGGGGTGTCTGTGACCTGCACTATGGTCCATGGTCCTCTTCTTTATCCAGCCCTGCCAGTAGTAGGGATCCACATCTGAGGTGTAGCCTTGGCCGAAATCAGTGTATTGGTGAGCTTTTAGAATCACCTGGGCACTCGAAACTACATCTTCCTCACATGTGTTTTTAGTAAATTTTCCCTTTGTTGTTTTTTTGTTTGTTTGTTTGTATGTGTGTGTGGTTGTTTGTTTTTTATTTTGGGTTTTTGTTTGTTTGTTTTTCCAAACAAGCTTTCTCTGTGTAACTCTGGCTGCCCTGGAACTCTGTAGACCAGGCTGGCCTCAAACCCAAGAGATCCGCCTGCCTCTGCCTCCCAAGTACTAGGATTAAAGGCATGCATCACCTCCTCCTGGTGCTGTTATTTTTAAATCTAAGTCTTGCTGTGTAGTCCAGGCTGGCCTCCTGCCTCAGCTTCCTGGGTGCTAGCATGAATAGGCATGTGCCACCATGCCCAGCGTATCCCACATATTTTTTAAGTGCATGAACATATGTGTATATACATGTGTCTTAGTCAATGTTCTATTGCTGTGAAGAGGTGCCATGACCATGGCAATGCTTATAAAAGAAAGCATTGAATTGGGGCCTGCTTATAGTTAGAGGTTTGGTCCATTGCCATCGTGGCAGAAGCATGGCAGCATGCTCACAGATATGATGCTGGAGAGGTAGCTGGGAGACCTATATCTGGATGGACAGGCAGCAAGATGAGAGAGACACTGGGCCTGACTTGAACATTTGAAACCCCAAAGCCTCTAGCCCCCAGCCCCTGTGCATACTTCCTGCAACAAGGCCACACCTCCTAATCCCTGTCAAGTAGTGCCCCTCGCTATTGACCAAGCATTTACATCCGTGAGCCTATGGGAGCCATTCCTATTCAAATCACCACAGTGTGTGTGTATACATGTGGAGACTAAAGAACAACTTCGGTCGTCATCCTCAGGAACATGTGCACCTCCTTTGAGACAGGGTCTCTCATTGCCCTGAAGCCTGCTGGGTAGACTGACAGTGAACTTCCAGGACCCCCTTGTCACTGCTTTGCCAGCACTGGGGTTCTAAGCACATACCACCGTGTGTCTGGCGTTTTAAACATGGCGTCTAGGGATCAAAGTCAGGTCCTTGGGCTTGCAAGGCAAGCGCTTTACTGACTTAGCCATATCCCTAGCCACATCGCTCACGCTTTTAAAAATGTGAAGACCTTGCACACAGAGGCTAGGAAGACACCTGTATTCACTTTCATGAGGACCCACAAAACCAGCTTTATTAGTTACTCTCTTTTGTTGTATAAGGTAGCTTATAGAGGAAAGGGTTTATTTGGGGCTCACGGTTCCAGAGGGATAGGAGCCCATCACCATCATAGTGGGGAGCATGACGGCCATCAGGAAAGCCTGGTGCTGGAGCAGTTACTGAGAGTTCACATCCTGGTCCACAAACAGGAAGCAGAGGCACAACTGGGAATGGTGTGAGTCTTGAAACCTCAGAGCCCACCACCAGTGATACACCGGTCCAAGGCTACATCTCTTAAGCCTTACCGAACAGTTCCACTAACTGGGGACTAAGTATTCCAATATTACAGTCTTTTTTTTTGGTTTGTTTGTTTTTTGAGACAGGGTTTTTCTGTGTAGCTCTGGCTGTCCTGGGTTCACTCTGTAGACCAGGCTAACCTTGAATTCAGAGATTCACCTGCTCTGCCTCCCAAGTCCTAGGATTAAAGGTATATGCCATCACCAACTGGCTAGAGTCATTCTCATTCAGACTACCATACCAGTACATGGATGGAACACAAACCCACTCTGCATATCTCGGTCCAGCCCCCTTCTCCCCAAAAGAGGCCCTTCTCTGTGCCGGGCTGTGCTTCTAGATGCCCTGGTTGATTTCACTTGATCCTAAGCTGAGTAACTGAGGCCAAGTCTGTTCTCTAGAGTGAGTGCTGTGTGCTTAGCGTGTGGATTCACTCACATGGTGGCCTGTAGTTGGAACTGAGTCCCTGTCTTCACTGCCCAGTCTGTGAGTGTATTCATCTTAGTTCTTTGATCGCCCACATTGCTAGAGGACACATGGGAGTGCCAGCCAGGGTTACTTTGAGAGGTTATAGTGACCCAGTTGTTTCCAGTCACTATGGGTTTCTTTTTCTTTTTTTAATATTGCTTTCTCTTTTTTTTATTATTTATTTTATTTATTTATTTTTTTTCTGGAGCTGAGGACCAAACCCAGGGCCTTGTGCTTGCTAGGCAAGTGCTCTACCACTGAGCTAAATCCCCAACCCTCATTATGGGTTTCTTGTTCACCCTTGATGTGGGCCTGGGCATAGATGCTAGGCCATGAACATCCCTAGTTTTCTCCCTCAGAAACTGGGGAGGACTCAACGCTTGTATCATTAGCAGGTGTTGAGAGTGCCAAACTTTCTCTCTCTCTCTGGCTCTTTCTTTCTCTGTGCCCTCTTCTCTCTCTCTCTCTCTCTCTCTCTCTCTCTCTCTCTCTCTCTCTCTCTCTGTGTGTGTGTGTGTGTGTGTGTGTGTGTGTGTGTGTGTGTGTGTTAGGGAGACTCCACTTCCAGAGCCAGATTCTTAGTGAGCTCAAACACCACATCATGTGTACCAAGATGAAAATAGTATATTACAGGCTTTAATACATATACAGTTAGTCCTTGTGTATAGTGCAAGGGAGAGCAGGGATCATACACAGCTTTCCTCATGGGGCTCTGGTTTGCCTTGCATCATACTAGAGCCAGCCTTTCCTAGGGGCTACTGTACCTCTGCTAGGAACCCAGCCTACCCTCTCTTCTTGAGGCCTGCCCATGTCACCTGTGTGTTGCGGGGGAAGGTTGGCTTCTAGAGAAATGGAAGACCATCTCATCACAGCCTCTCCGGTCCTCTGTTCAGAAATGGGGTTTTCCTTGAAATTTTTGTCATTTACCCACAGCTTGTCATAGTCCTTGTTCTGTAGTCCAGACTGCCCTTGAACTTGTGATCTTTCCCCACTGGGGCTTTACGAGTTTAGGATTGCAGGCATACATGACCTTCACCCAGCTTCTGCATAGCCTTTGAACTGGCTCAACCTTTAGGTTAAAGTCAAAGGGTAAAGGGAGGACTGAAAGAAAACCCAGGTACCTCTCTGGTGATCCTTAATGCCTTGATCCCACCTCCAGCTCTTCTAGTTACTCTTAAAGTTTCTGAGTTCACTGATAGTAGCTTTTAAAAACTGTTCATTTATCTATTTATATTCTCCCTCCCTCCCTCCCCCACTCTCTCTCACACACATAAATAAAAGAGAATCTTTAAAAAAAAAAAGACAAGGTAGCCAGGCAAGATGGCTCATGCCTTTGATCCCAGCACTCAGGAGGCAGAGGCAGTTGGATCTCTGAGTTTGAGTCCAGCCGGGTCTATAGAGTGAGTTCAAGGGCAGCCTGGTCTACAGAGTGAGTTCCTAGACAGCCAGGGCTACACAGAGAAACCGTCTTGAAAAAACAAAACAAAAAGACAAGGTAGAGAGCAATTGGGAAGACATTCTGTGTCAACTTCTGCCCTCCACAGGTACATACCACATACACACACACAGAAGATTTTAAGATGGAAAACAGAAGAAAGAAAGTAAAGGGTTCACTGAGAGTAACAAAGCAGGCTGTTGCTCTGGAGGGAACCTAGGACTCCACACATGCTAGGCAAGCACTCTAACACTGAGCTGTTCTCCAGACCACTGGTGGTTTTCAAGGGATTCAGACACAGACTGAGGAAGCCCAGACTGAGGAAGCCCAGTGAGGTTCATACACATGTGACAAGGGAAAAGCCATACTAGCTCTGTCATGTGAAACTGCAGACACCCGAAGGCAGAGAGCAGGTCCCTGTTTAGAATGAAGACAGGCCATATACATGACTCCTCAGCCACAGCACTGGAAGCCATCACCGCCACCACTAGCACCAGCCTGCTGACCAGGGGCTCTTCCCACGATAGTCCTTCACAAAACAAGCAGTGGGGCTGGTCCAGCTCCAAAAGAGTTTGTGCTTAGTATGCACGAGTGTGAACTCTGGTGCATACACAGACCGAGGCAGCAGAGGAGGTGTACCTGTAACGGCCACTCACTTCAGACTAGACAAACACAAACCCACTAGCGGTGGGGCTGTGGCAGTGGCTCAGCAGGCAAAGGTAAAGGCGCGTGCTGTACAAGCAGCACAGCCTGGGTTTGACCCCTGGAACCCGTGTGTGCTGGGTTGAATAAAAAGAGCCCCCATAGGCCCAGAGGGAGTGACAATTTTAGGAAGTGTGGCCTTGTTGGAATAGGTGTGGTCTTATTGGAGAAAGTGTGTCACTGGGGGCAGGCTTTGAGGTTTCGGATGTCTAGCCAGGCCAGTGGAGATCTCACACTCTCTTCCTGCTGCCTGCGGATCCGGATGTAGAACTCTCAGCTACCTCTCCGGCAGACCACAACCACCACACATGCCTACATGCACCTCAAAGTTTTTTGTTGGTTTTTATCTGGGCTTATTGATACACCCATGCAACCCTCTTAGAGGCAGGAGAAAAGCATTTCAATTGGGGCTGAGATGTCAATTGACAGTTCGGGACGCGTAATATTTCCTCCCTGCAGACTGTTTATGAATAGGCGTTCCTTAGGCCCCAGATGAAAATCTGTTGGTCCTTTCCTTTCTATAGGCATGCTCTATTTGTAGATCGCCCATGACGTGGTCGTTGTGCGGTTCTATCATGGCCCTGAGAGCCTTAAGGACCCCATAACCCGGCATCCATCAAGCCTTCCCCAGTGGGTACCGACTTATCTCACCACACTGCCGTAAACCGGTTGCAGTATCCCATGAGCCAAGACCGCCTACTTCCTTCGTTCCCTATAAAGTCTCGACCTCCCTTGCTGATAACGGGGTGTCTCTCTCATTCCACCCCAAGCAGCATGCATACGCGTTTCACAATGGTTTGCTTGTCAGTGCTGCTCGGCTGTGTGCTGTGCTGTTGGTTAGCATGTGCGTGTGTGCTAGCTGTCGGTCGATTGAGAGAGTAGAGAGATGTATGATATGATGAGCCAGTGAGAGACGAGATGGGAGAGAGAGAGAGAGAGAGACCGAGAGGACCACCATGAACAATTATACCTGCCCACTCTAGTCATTTTTTTGGGTGGTGTTGTTAGCTTCACAGATAGATACGATTGAGTGGACTCGCTTGATGAGGCTAGGAAAGTCTGCCAGGTCACTGCTGTGCTGTAGGCCCCCTGACAAGTGATACGTCGTGTGGGAATGAGGGATTGTGCCGTAAGTTTCCAACTTCAGCGGTAGAATTTTGCATTAAACTAGGCAAACGATATCATTTTTGGCATAGCTGGATCCAAGCCACTAGCTGACTGCTCTTTGCTGAAGGAAACTAATGTGGGAAGTGGCCCCTGTGAGCAGCCGGCGGTGCTAGTGGTGCCCAGGTTGCTGCTTCCCCTCCGGGGTGGGGCTTGCGGTCAGTCGCTTTACATTGTTATGGCTTTTGAGTAGCATCTTCATGCTTGATCTAGGAGCGACCTGCTCTCTGCCTTCGGGTGTCTGCAGTTTCACAATTGAAAAAGGCAACCGTTAGCTGCGGTCACTTTGTTCACCTTGTGTATGCCTCCTCCATCCGTGAGAGCCTCCTATCGTGTTGCTGAGGAAATGACCTTGTTCGTCAATAATGACTAGTAGGGGTTGATGAGGAGTAAGCAGCAACTTCTAAGGTGTTTCAGTTGTGCGTATGGTAGCACTATAGGACAGGTGCTGGTAGTATTCTTTCAGTCATTCAATTTGATACCTGATCAGTTCTAACTAGAGGAATTGAGCTCGCATCTCGCACTACTCTGATGGATGATATCTAATGAGCAATGTGAGTGTGGTAAGATTCTCTTGTTTTTAACTTCCTTCTGTCTCGCCTTTCTTGCTAAGTGAGATCCGCTTTACCTGTTTACTTATTGTTTGTCGCTGTTTGTTTCTTGTTTGGTGTGCTCCCTTCTTTTTGGTTTTGCTGGTGTGAAATTATTTAATTTCCTGTGTTCCATGGGTGTAGCCTTAACGCTCCTTGGTTGGAGTTTTCTTTCTAGTATCCTTCTCGCTAGGGACTCGATATTATTAGTAGTACTTCAGAGAGATGTGTGTGAAATTTGACGCTGTTGTAAATGTAATATGCTTACGTCTTTCTCCATCTATGTGGGGTATAATGTGTGGAAGGCAAGTTAATTGTGCTACAGCAGAATGTCTTGCCCAAATAACTCTAACCTATGTCTTTTTTGTTTGTTGTTATTCAAAAGACGGTTGATTTATATAGTTAAGCCTTTCGGGCTTGGGTGCATTTGGATGAGTCCTTCTCTTAGAGTCTGCTCAGGCACTAAGTAAATTGTTCCTCAGAGCTACTTCTCGTGCTTTTAAGCAGTCTAGCAGTCGTGTGGACCCAGTTCGGAACTGTCTAACTCATAATCTATATAGGGTGTATGCTGCTTCTCACGTATGGACTACTTGACGCTATTCTTTCAATCTATATCGAGGCATTGTCGAACTGAGAGCTACTTTCTGCCTCCTTCGTGTGAGTCGCTGGGATCATTAGTGTATTTAGACTGTATACAGGAGTCGTTAACGCTGTAAGCATTGTTTGCCTGGTACAATTTGAGCTTGGTAGTTTTTTTATTTATTGTCTTTAAAGTAGTACTCCCTTTTTTTATAGGTTCTATTTTACTTCGCTTTGCCTTAGAGTGAAGAAAAAGTATAGCGAGTGGTGGGTGTCAGTGGAATGGAGTCACGGTTGGAAAGAAAATATTAATACCTGGGTCTAATATTTGAAACAGGTAGTTGTATTATTTTAATACACACTCATATAGCTACCCTATTATATTGATGACTTACTGCAGAACCTGTTTTGGAGGATGTCACGTTAACTATGTGCTAATGAAGTGTCACGGATTGGTTGGCTGAGTGACTATATAGGTCTATATCAAAGTTTCGATTTGACACAAAGGTGGTATCATCAATTTCTCTAGTTGTGATTCTTCAATCTACCTTTTTGAGGTGTCTTCCTCATCCATTCTCCTCCTTTTAATATTTTTTGGAACGTTGTAAACCCTAAAAGACTGTGGTTCGATCATGCTAAGTGTCCTGTCTAATTTAGCCGTCTTACTGTAACTATGAAGTCTCCAGTTCGCCGCGTAAGAGAGTCTATCGCTCATGTTAGTCGTGTAGCAAATTCTCTAAGACTCGTTAAAGTTATTATTGCTTCTCAGTGGATGAAAATGCCAATTCACCATATGCTTCTAAGCGTGCGCTGTTCACTGGAATATCTAACACGACTACAAGTTGACTTGACTCGTCAGTGGAGTACAATTTTTGATCAATATACACTATGTGCTATTACGTTGAAGGAGACTTAACTTCCATTTCTCTGCCATAGTTTGAATCTTGCATAGTTTATAGGTCACATATCCTGGATTTCATTGTGACAGGTGTTTCTCACTTATTGGACATGTGTCATTATGGACCTCTTATTCATCAATCCTTCATCATACACTAGGTTGAAGCTTTAAAGCCCTTTTCTTTGCTCATGTAAATATCCATACGATGTTGGCCACAAGGTAGTACATGCAGGGGCTTGCATGTAGTGAGACACGTCAGAAAGAGAGGGAGGAGCTAAGCCTTGAGGCTTCTTGATATTAGCGAGGTAGCTCTTATCGATTATCTCGCTACTGGATTGTATGGCTTATTGTGCTCTTTACTTAGTACTTGTGACTATGGCATCTCGGAAAGTGTGGAAGAGCCGCTGAGATATGCTACCCGAATCTGAGAGTGCTGACACGCTCGGTGTTACATCGAGTCCTTTGGGTACTTTTCTTCGTACGGATGTATGTTGTCTATTCCCTTTGTGGATTTCCATGCTCATCCCTCTCTGGTGCGTCTGAGCCTTGTGCGGCTAATGTTGACGGCTAGGGGGGTTCTCCACAATGTATTGCGGGGTTGGGGAAAAGCAGGAGGATGGGGAAAAGGAATTGGGACTAAAGCCTGAGGTAGAGTATACCTACTTAGAGATGTGGATGGAGGCTCCACGGATAGGTGGCCTACTGGAAATCATTTTTCTTGCGTACACTCATGGATGGTCCAGCGGTTGGTCTGTGGTTGAGGCAGTGAGTTGAGCTCATCCTTCACCATCAAGTAGTCGGGTCTGCTGTGGGGACACAGTAAGATGAGAGACCGCGCCGTCGCGCGAAGATCATGCGGATTGAGAGATAGCAGACATCTCGAGGTTGTGGAGGCCATGGGCAGAAGCACGCATGCGACGCGCAAGTGTGAAGCTGGCAAGAGTTTTTCTCTCTGGGTCCGGCCAAGCCCAGCACATAACCGACAGCCCCCACGGTTCAATCACAAATAAAACAAGCCAAAAATCACACACACTCACACCAGAGAAGAGAGAAGAGAGAGAGAGAGAGGAGAGGAACAAAGAGAGAGAGAGGAGAGAGAGAGAGAAGAGGGCACAGAAGAAAAGAAAGAGAGAGAGAGAGAGAAAGTCTTGGCAACTCTCACCAACCTATGCTATGATAAGCAAGGCGTTTGAGCCACATAGACTCCCTCCCCAGTACTCTGAGGGAAGAAACAAGGAATGTTTCCATGGCCTAGCATCTATGCCCAGGCCACTCAAGGGTGACAGAAACCCCCATTAATGAGCGGTGTAGGGGATTTAAGCATCAGTGGTAGAGCACCTTGCGTAGCTAAGCACAAGCACTGGGTTTAGGTCGCTTCCAGCTCCAGAACAAAAATAAATAAACTAAAATAAATATAATAAAAAAAAGAGAAAGCATATTAAAGAAAAGACAAAAGAAACCGCATAGTGACTGGAAACAACTGGGTACTATAACCTCATCAAAGTAACCCTGAGGCTAGGCACTCCAATCGTGTCCTCTAGCAATGTGGCGTCAAAGAACTAAAGAGTGAAACACTACACAGACTGGGCAAGTGAAGACGGGAACTACAGTGCCAACTACAGAGGCCACCATGTGAGACGAATCACACGACTAAGCACACAGCACTCACTCTAGAGAACAGACTTGGGCCTCAGTTACATCAGCTTAAGATCAAGTGAAAAATAACCAGGGATCCTAGAAAGCGACAGCCGGCAAACGGAGAAGAAGGGCCCTCATTTGGGGAGAGGGGGCTGGGACCGAGAGTATGCAGAGTGAGGTTTGTGTTCCATCCCTGTCACTGGTATGGATGTATGAATGAGAATGACTCTAGCAGTTGGTGATGGCATAAAAGACACTTTATCTAGGACTTGGGAGGCAGAGCAGGTGAATCTCTGAAAGTTCGAAGGTTAGCCTGGTAACTACAGAAGTGAACCCAGGACAGCAGACTACACAGAAAAAAACCCTGTTCAAAACACAAACAAACCAAAAAAAAGACTGTAAATCATTTGGAAAAACTTGAGTCCCAGTTATGGAAACTGTTTCGGGATAAGGCTGATAACGAGATCGTTAGCCTGGACCGGTGTATCAAGCTGGTGGTGGCTCTGAGGTTTCAAGACATCACACCAATTCCAGTTGTGCCTCTGCTTCCATGTTTGATGGACGAGGTGATGGAAACCTCTCAGTAAACTGCTTCCAGCACAAGCATTTCCTGATGGCCGTCATGCTCCCCAACTATGAGGTGATGGGTCTCCTATGCCTCTGGCACACCGTGAGCCCCAAATAAACCCTTTCTCTATAAGCCTACCTTATACAACAAAAGAAGAGTAACTAATAAAGCTGGTTTTGTGGGTCTCATGAAAGTGAATACAGGTGTCCCTTCCCTAACCTCTTGTGAAGGAGTCTCTCACATTTTCAACGTGAGCGATGTGGCTAGAGATATAGGCTAAGTCAGTAGAAAGCGCTTGCCTTGACAAGCCCAAGGACCTGACTTGATCCCTAGACGCACATTTTGAAAACGCAGACACACAGGTGGTATGTGCTTAGAACCCGCAGTGCTGGGCAAAAGCAGTGACAAGGGGGTCCTGGAGTTCACCTGTCAGTCTACCCAGCAGGGCTTATCAGGGCAAATGAGGAGACCTGAGTCTCAAAAGGAGTGCACATGTCTGGGATGACGACCGAAGTTGTTCTTGTCTCCACATGTATACACACACACTGTGGGTGATGTTGATAGGAATGGCTCCCATAGGCTCACGGAATGTAAATGCTTGGTCAATAGCGAGGGGCACACAAACTCTGACAGGAGATTAGGAGGTGTGGCCCTTGTTTGCAGGAAAGTATGCAAGCAGAGGGCTGGGGGCCCTAGAGCATATTAGGGATTTCAAAATGTTCAAGAGTCAGGCCGTGTCTCTCTCATCTTCTGCCTGGAGTCCATCCAGTATAAGGTCTCCACAGCTACCTCTCCAAAGCATCAAATATCTGTGGAGCACTGCTGCCATGACTTCTGCCACGATGGAAATGGACAACCCTACTATAATCACGGCCCCAAGTTCAATGCTTATCTTTTATAAGCATGTGCATGGTCCATGGCAGCCATCTTCAAGCAATAGAACATTGACTAGAACACATGTATATACACATATGTTTCATGCACACTTAAAAATATGTGGGATACGCTGGGGTAAAGCATGGGTGGCAACAATGCCTATTCATTGCCTAGCACCCAGGAGCTGAAGGCAGGAGGCCAGCCTGGACTACACAGACAAGATTAGATTTAAAAAAACACAGCAACTAGGAGGAGGATGATGCATGCCCTTTAATCCTACGTACTCTGTGTGTGTATATGGCAGGCGGATATCTTTGGTTTGAGGTCCACGCCTGGGGTCTACAGAGTCCAGGGCAGGCAGAGTACATCGAGAGAAAGCTTCTGCTTTTAGGAAAA
This sequence comes from Peromyscus leucopus, assembly GCF_004664715.2. Lineage (NCBI taxonomy): Eukaryota > Metazoa > Chordata > Mammalia > Rodentia > Cricetidae > Peromyscus > Peromyscus leucopus. The sequence goes on along the minus strand of NC_051066.1, from coordinate 15,167,243 downwards.
TCCAAATCTAAATCAAAACTGTTATGGACCACTAATGAGACTACAAGCCTACTCCACGCACGTACTCATACGTTACTCTTCACATCTATACTATAAATAACCACACTCTCAATCCATAATAAACTCACTATCCTACAATGGGAATAAGAGTTTCTAGTATAGAGAAAATTCACACTCGTTGAGGCGAATGACTGTATGTTCGACGAGTGTCGACCCTAGTGCGATTTCGAGGTTGCCTGGCATGCACGCTCGCATACTTCACCTACGCCACTTCCTGTTCTCTCTAGATATTTCTGCTGGTAGCCATATCCACCGCCTAACTCACTCACTATGTCTCTGTCGTATGGCTCTATAACGTCGCTCCGAGGTAGAGTGGCTGTTATATATATGAAGAATAGTGTAGACCCAATCGAGAGACGCAACTCAGTGAATGTGTTGACACATAGCACAGACAACTGCCACAGCAGAGGAGTCCACAGAAGATCTTGTCTGGAGTTCTCAACCAGCTAGAGTGGTGAAGCTTCCATCTAGAATGCGCTGAAAGCATGTGAGGGCCATAACAAACGCGACAGATTACTGAATGCACCACTAAGGCCTTGACTTGTTGTGCGCGTGACTGAATGGGAGTCCGTATCAGACTCTTGAGCTTGGAAATGTTTGCCCAAGTTTGGGGATATAAGTTTCGGCTCTTATCTTGAGCCTATCACATTGTGACTTCTTTAGCTATCTGAGTTGTAGTGTAGAGAGAGAATCTTTCCGCTATTTCATACGCTACACTTGTTGATGAATGGTGAAGGATAGCCATCCGAGTTCTCTTCCACGAGGTGCTAGCGCACACGATGGAATCAGATCGATTAGCACAGTCAACGTGTGCAAATTGTATTTTGTGGGCACCTGGGAGGTAGTGGAAGAATGTGTATCTAAGAGTGGTAAGTCGCTCTGTGTTACCATTATGGGTGTAAAGTTGTTTTGCTATCTCTTGTCGTAAACTTCATCTGAGACAATGAACATTACATATGTCCATCTGAGCGTAGTCGAGCATGAGAGTGACAGATAAGAAGATGTAAACCTGTCTTATCTCGCGAATTACTCCACAGCATATGAGCTCCATAGGGGGAGTATGGTTCCACTTCATAGGTGTAGGGTAGGCTGTTTGTCTTAGTTAGTTTATTGTGTATACTTAATTCTATTTTCTCTCTTTTTTTGTGTGTGTGGTGTGTGTATGTGTGTATTGTATGTGTAGTGTGTGTGTATGTTGTGTATGTATGTGTTGTGTATGTATGTATGGTGTGGTGTATGTGTGGTGTGTGGTGTGTGTTGTGTGTATGTATAAAGAGGCCCAGTCGTGTGAGGTGTTGTGTTAGTGTGTGTGGTGTCAGGGGGTTGTGTTGGAAGTGATGTCGCTGAGTGATGATGAGTGTAAATACACCACCAGTTCAAGGATCGAGTAGTTCAAGGAGAGGGACACGAGAGAGGCAAATTATGAGCGCTGCTGTTTGGGACGTGTCACAAGAGACGGCTAGTTTCAAAGTGGTGGCACGGGAAACCTAGATGAGAGGTCCTTGCAATTAAGAGCGATTTTGTTGCTGTCTCACACTTACACCAGAGGACTACGGTTTTATTGGATTCGGACCAACTTCCACGCGAGTCACTGTGGGGCCAGACTTCGGTTGTACGGAATCTTCTTGTAATTCTTGCCAGAATTCAGGATATAGTGAACGACTACTCACGCTTCCTGCCCTCTACTTAAATGCTCATCGTGACCTCGACACATGCACAGTGGCACAGCAGATCATGAGTGAGTCGTTACTATCATCGTCTAATAATTAGAGCCATACACCCATACTGAGAGTACATTAAGATACATGAAAATAAATATACTGACAAAGCAATCATTGTTGTGATATCTATAGTGGACTATGTCTTGGGGCATTTTTGTTTGGTTGCATATCAGCATGTTTAAGTTCCCATTTTCGGTGAATTGCTTACAGAGGAGAGTCAGTGGTATGGAGTACATAATAGACTGGGGATGAGCATCGATAAAAGTATGGGCATCATTAATGCCGTTATGCCATTGTGACCGTAGAGAGACGAGTTGTGGAAGTTACCCTCAAAGACTTGGTTGGCATATTGGGATCGAACTCTCCTGAGCTTCGAGGGACAGGAGCTTAGGTTCCATCACGTTGCTTAAACAGCTCTATAACCCACCAGAATTGAACGAAGACACATAGCTACAAAACTGCGCCCACAGAAAAAGATAAACACATATCATCAAAATAGATGGTCAAGCACAAATGCATAGTTGGAATTCAATGCGCGTAATATTAGTGTCTATCTCTTGCTATCTCCTTTTCTTTTTTCATAGTTCTCGGATTGACGTTCGAAGAGGTTTTTTCGCTGTGTATCAGCTCCTGGTCGGGACCTCCATCGAAACATCGCGAAGGACGAGAGCACCATCGAGTTCATGGCAGGTTGTGCTCTTGTGTACTACACTCACTAGAGATCACTGCGCTACTCAGCGCTCTGCTCGCAGGTGCATGGGGATGTTAGATTGGTGCCGTCGATCGCAAAAAATATATACTCGAATACTGCAACACAGATTTCTTAATAGAGATGTCAGCACACGAGATTGTAGAAGTATATGTAACAGGTGGCATGCAGAATCGACGATGTTTATAATACATCAGACAGCGCACAACCCGAACTGTATAGAGACATGTGAGTGGCTGACGAGTAGACACCAGAACAGCACCACCTCAGTGTGACACACCATAAGAGAGTCCCACCGCAAGCTGCCTACGTTACTCATCACGGAGAGTGTCACTCTATATTTAGTCGTTTTTGTATTTCCCTGATTTTACTGTAATACTAAAAGAGTATTTACCTTTTCTAGGTACTTCTGGGAGGCGTAGTAATATGGTGATAGTTATGAGGATGTACCTTTATTTTTGTAACAAGGGAGTATTTTCCTTCTGCTTTGATAGAAAGTTAGGTTGTTCCATGGAGCCATGTGCTTTAGTCCCTTCTGGGTCTTGCTCGAGGCCATTCTCGAGACTATAGTGATCTGTGCACTGTCAATAGGAGGTTTGGGTAAGATTTCACACTGTTTAGAGTGAGGGCAATATGTCATATATTAGGGACCCTTAAGAAGATGAGTGATTCGTCTCTTTGTCTCTTGTGTTCATAACAGTAGTATCGAGGACACTGAGATTTTGACGCAGTAGTAGAATAATCACGCTGGAATCTATCCTGGTTGGGAACGTCTAACAAAAAAATATTGATACAGCAATGTACTAGAGAGAGGTCCACTTCTGTCAAATGCAGCTGAGTTGGGGGCACTAGACATATGCGTGTTGTAGGGTATTCCCCATCTAGCCTTTGTTACTTACTATTGTTAGTTATATTCTATCCATATATTTTTCTTCAATGAATACTTTTATTTTTATTTCGAGATTCAGCTTCTCTTTTTATAATTTTAGTTATAGACCTAAACTACTTTTTTCACTTATTTTTTATTTTTATTACGCAAAACATATATTTGTGTTGGAAATGTGGTGGATATTTTATTTGTGCTGAATGTTGTAGGGTTGATATTCTAGCAATTAATTGTGGTTGTGATTAATATACAGATATTCGGAGCTTGTCTAAATGCCCTTGAGAGAATCATCGGAGAGGTATAAAAAAACCACTGAGTGTGTAGGTGCTGTTAGAACACGTGAGAGAGCCTGGCTGTTGGTCTCTACTGCACTATGTAGGCCTATCTTATAAAAAATTTTTTTGTTCTTTTTTTTTTTTTATATGGCCTACTTGTATTCCTATCGACGAGACCCGGGTCCTACTTGCTACTCTGTTGTCACGACTATCGGTGCGGGCCTATGCCTGGTAAGCGTGGCATTATTCTTCACTTTTTGTCACATTGCTCTTATGCGCTTTTGCTCTTGACTTTTCTTTATTATATTGTATATGTCACCAAGAGCTGTGAATCTAAATACTTGGACTTTTTTCAGGCCAGGGCAGGTATCATGCCCACATACATACAGATACTCAGTCCCTGCATGCTCTTGTCTGCTTTGGCATTCCCTGGTCATGTTTAATTCCAGCCTGTTCCTGACCTTATGTGGCATGAAGAAAAGCCAAATTTTGCAGGTGGGATGGGAGATGGTGCCCTAGTTAGATTTATCTAAGATGAGCCCTTGTCTCCAGAAGGAAAGAAAAAAAGAAAGAGCAAGAACTGTCATGCTGGACCTGAAATTCTGAGATGAAATGATTCTGCCTTGGTTTCCTGGGTGTTTGGGATTATAGGTGCACACTGCTACACTTGGCAGTTTTTGTAATGAGTATGGAAAGGGTACCCCAGTTTCTTGTTTTCTCTTTTTGACCTTTATGAAATAAACTGCCTTTTCGTACTGAAATTAAATTCGTTGTCTGTCCTGTGTAAGTTCACAAGCATATTGGTCTGCATCTCTGCTGTATTCCACTGATCTTTTATGCAGAATACTGCCTTGTCCATGTTAGTAGACAGTCCCTAGAGAAGCACTTGATATAGCCATACCCATGGTGCTTCTGTCCTATCCTCTCAGGCCCCATCTCTTGTGCCTTCACTTAAGTACCTCTTCATGTTCCTTCTTGAAATTTGTTCTATGTTTTAGGACCCATCCCTCTTGGATGGCCGGGTGGCATTTCTTCATGTTCCTGCAGGCACCATAGTATCCAAGCAGGGAGATCAGGTAAGTGAAGGACCTCAGTCCTAAAGGACTGGTCATCGAACTGCCCAGCCCTGCAGCTCTGTGCTGGGTGGAGTGTGGGTGAGGCCACAGTGGTTGGAAGTTGTCCCAAGTACCAGACTGCTTGCCTCTGGGCACTGTCTTGGTCTCTAGGCAGCTTGGGCCTAGATGGTGGGCTTCTCTATGCTTGTGCCTGCTACTTTGGCTCCTCTTCTGGAACCTAAGGACTTGGGGTGAGAAGATTTGCAGAGTCCCATAATAGATGCTAAGAAGTTGGGATTTGGCCCTGCATGTTTTTGTGGATGTTGGATCAAAATATGTGACTCTAAAGGGTAACAGAGATGTAGCCCTATAGACAGCTTCAAAGGGATGGGCTGCACCTTCACCTCTGTAGGAAATTGGCTGACATGTAGAGCAGTAAAAGGGCGTGTGTGGAGGAAAGGTATATGTGTCTGAGATTTGAAAAACTAAATTTCCTAAATAAATCCTAGGCACCACTCAATTAAATAATAGAGCTATAGAACTGCTGTTTCAGTGGAAACATGTGCCCAAGTCTAGGTTACATATAACCTAGAACAGGCAAAGAAGCCGCTGCTTGTACCATGTGTGACTGGGGGGGGGGCTCTCTGTGAACCTCCCGGGTTCTGGGCCCATGGGGCATCCTGGGTCACTATCACATACATCTTCCTGAAGCCAGCCTCTGTTTTTATCAGGATGTCAATATCTTGTTTGTGGTCTCCGGGCTGCTGCATGTCTACCAGCAGCAGATCGACAGCTTGGAGGATACCTGCCTCTTCCTCACACACCCTGGGGAGATGGTGGGACAGCTGGCAGTGCTCACCGGAGAGCCCCTGATGTTCACCATCAAAGCCAACAGAGACTGCAGCTTCCTGTCCATCTCGAAGGCCCACTTCTATGAGTGAGTCACCTTGCTCCCTTCCCTGAGCCACTCGGAATGCTGGGGGCACTTTCTATGCCCCTCTCTGTCCTGCTCACCTGTCTCCTGGGTCGTCTGTCCCCGAGGGCTCTCAGGGCTAGGCCTCCTGCTGGCCTGCCCTGGCTCTTTACATCTAGGTGGCTGCATACATTGGTACCCATACACAGGCCCAGGTGTTCAGTCAGAGAACCTCCACCTGGCTTGTGATATCTGACATAATGCTGACACGATGCTGCTTTCTCTATTGGTTTATGGCTCTGGCCCAGTCCCATCTCTTTGTTGGTACATTCTGTGGCCACACATACTGGAATTAGGGTCTAGCTCATTGCCCATCTGCCTGTTCACAGTAGATGAGGTCTGGGTGGAAAGGCAGGATGTTGGTCATGGAATGTCCTCCTCACTCTCCTTCCTTAAGTGGGACAGAAACTATTATCTACCTATCTACCAGCTGTGATGTCCTCAGCTTGTCTGAGAAGCCACGGGCTGTATCCTCCGCTGGCCTTCCTGCTTGTCCCTGTGAGTTCCAGAGCACAAGATTAAAAACTATCTTAATTTGTTCCTTTTTTTTTTGGGGGGGGGGGGGTGTTGGTCCATCAGAGTCCACAGTTTTTCTGAGCTGCCTACCCTCATAGTTATCTGTGCTAGCCAGCGTCCGTCTTTCTATCCACATTGCTGGAAGGCCTCTTCTTCATCCATTGTGATTCCTGCTATGACCTTGTAGCTCTCCTGTTTTAAAGTCGGATACGTGCTCAGACAGAGAATGGAGGTCAGGGGCCAGAAGGTAGTAGAAGCACAGCAGCTTAAAAACCCTGTTTCCAGGCTGGAGAGATTGATGGCTCAGCAGTTAAGAGCACTGGCGACTCTTCCAAAGGACCTGGGTTCAATTCCCAGCACCCACATGGCAGTTCACGACTGTCTGTAGCTCCAGTTCCAGGGGATCTGGCATCTTTACACAGACATACATGCAGACAAAACCCTAATGTACATAATAAATAAATAAATAAATCTTTGAAAAAGCATTTCAACCAAAGTGCTTCCAAATCAGTAGTAGGTGCCAGGAAAGGGAAGGCATTCTCCTGATGTAGCCTCCCTCTCCTAGGGCTTGCTTGAATACCCTGGCCTGGTACCCTGATGCTGGGTCCCCTGATATTCTCAATATGCTGGGGTGAGGACCCCATTTACAGATGGGAGGCATACCCAGACAGCTAGAACTGTGTCCCTCTGTTAGCAAGAGGCGCCAGGATGAAGTTGAGTTGCGTGGATCTACTCAGAGATACAGAACATCTTCTCAGTCTGCTGTCCCTGCCCCTGTCTGTCTGTACCAGGGAATGCTCAAGAAGGATAGTCAGAAAGGTCAACAGGAACTGCCTCCTATGGTTGCCAGGACCCTATGGCCTTGCTCTCTTTCTCTTTGCTCCTTTGGCCTTGGCATAGCCTTGCCCATGCATGTGTGTCTGTCTGTTATCCTACAAATCTAGGTAGGATGTGTGTGTGTGTGTGTGTGTGTGTGTGTGTGTGTGTGTGTGTGTGTACATGTCCTTGTCCACGTTTGAGTGTGTCTGGGTTCCTCTTATGTGTGTCTATATGTCCTTATGTTTCTCTGTGGGCCTTCGTGTACATATGTATTTGCATATCTTTATCTATGTCCACATTTGTGTGTATGTGCACATATGGATATCCTTGTTTATATATGTACATGTCTGTTTCTGTGACCTGTTAATGTGTTTGTATTTATGTGACCTTGTTTACATATTTTTGTCTATGTGTGCATGTGTTACATGTCCTTATCCGTGTGTATCTCTATGTCTATGTGTGCATGTGTTACATGTCCTTATCCGTGTGTATCTCTATGTGTCTATATTTTCTGTGTGTGCATGTCTTTGAATGTCCTTGTCTGCGTGTATGTGGCTGTATATGCATAACAATCCTGATACAGGACTGGAGAGATGGCTCAGAGGTTAAGAGCACTGGCGGATCTTCCAGAGGTCTTGAGTTCAATTCCCAGCAACCACATGGTGGCTCAACCATCCATAATGAGATCTGGTGCCCTCTTCTGGCATGCAGACATACATGCAGGCAGAACTCTATATATATAATAAATAAATTTTTAAAAAAATCCTGATATAGGTATTTCTCACTCTACAAACACAGTCCAGCACATGTCCTAGGGACTCTCATCCAATCTTGGGGATAAAATTATATCCAGTTGGCTTCTCTGAAGCTATCATCATTTGTCTTACTACCCTGGGATGGTGAAGGGACTCCCATTATCTATTGCACGGAACAATGCTCTGTTTTCCTGTGTCTTCTGGACTGGCAGCTCCATCTCCTGTTACTTGGCCAAGGTCTGGAGTCCCTCAGCCTTGGTTCTATCCTGCCCAGTGCATAAATAACCCATGAGCTGACCCACAGCGCTGGAGCTATCACAATAGCCCTGCTGTTGCCCTGCCTTCCACAGTCTGTCCACACAGTCACCAGAGAAATGACAGTGTTCTTGGGTCAGAACCCTAGGCATTCTGTAACTACCCAGGGTAGACTCTGTGCCTTCTAGGTTCAAAGCCCCCTGAGGCAACTTTGCTAGCATGCCTACCTCATTGTATTTGGTGCTGTCTACACTCATGGGTCTGAGTATGTGGTGGGTGGAACCTTGCTGCCCAAACCTGGAGCTTATGTGTGGCCTATGTTCCGGGGACCTTAATGAAGTGGACAGCCCTGTGGGTGGTCTTCTCCTATTTCCCCAAATCCATTGTCCCTGTGCAGCTAAGAGCAGATGGCTGCCTAGGCACCATCCTGTCTCAGTCCTCAGTGTCTTTTTCCTTCAAGTGAACATTGTGTGGTAGGCTGCTTGAAGTTCTGCCTGCTCTCAAATGCTGAGAGTCTGTGTGAGGAGTGGATGTAGTAGGATTGGACTTAAGATTGGGAGGTGAGCAGAGACCCTGATGGAAATGGAAATGACTTGAGATTGCACGACAGGATCATGAGGAAACGGCCAGATATCGTCCTGGGCGTGGCACACACAGTTGTGAAGAGGATGTCGTCCTTTGTACGGCAGATTGATTTTGCTCTAGACTGGATGGAAGTAGAGGCTGGGCGTGCCATATACAGGTGAGGCTCACAGATGTCCAGTGTACAGCAGAACCCACAGTATATAGAGGGGCCCAAAGGTGTGCAGTGTACAGAGGTCTGCAGGTGTCTCCATCACTGCATATCCCTATTGACATACAGTAGTTTTGCTAACAGACAAGACTCTAGACTGTGAAGGTTGTACAATGAAAAGGGTAAGTTTCCTTATCCATTCCTCCACTCCTGGTACCCATAGTAACATTCTTTGACATCATCGTGGGTTCTGTGCATATACATAGACACAAAAGCATCTTCAACAAACATCTTTCCATGTGCATACACACAAACCCACGCCGTGCTATCAGAAGACCCAAGAGCCATTTGAAGTGGCTTTGTAAGGTGCTGCTGCTGTGCTGACTGACTCTGGCTGGGCCACCTTTGCTGGCTTCACCTCTGCTCAGGTCACAGACAGACCTAGATTGAAGCTATCGATATTTGTTGCTGCTTAAAATTTAAGCCAAGAAAAAGTTAAAATTATTTGAAGTAGTAGTAAACCCATGTGTTAGCACAAATATTTTAAAGTGAAAAGTAATTACATTTTAAAAATTGTTATTTATTTACTTACTTACTTATTTAAGTGAAGGTCTCACTATATAAGCTTGGCTGGCTAAGAATTCACTCTGTAGACCAGGCTGACCTCTAACTCACAGGGATTCACCTGCCTCTGTCTCCTGAGTGCAGTGATCAAAGGTGTGTGCCACCCCTGCCTGGCAAAGTAACTGTACTTTACAAACCATAAATTACCCAGAAGTCTACATTCTTTTAATTTGTTGCATCCTGGGATCTAGTTGGCTGTTAAGAAGCTGGCTCTGTGAGCAGCTTAGGCAGGTGAACTGAGCACTTTTGTATCTCTGCAGGCAAGGGGACAAGTCTGACTGCACATACATCGTTCTCAGTGGCCGGTTGCGCTCTGTGATCCGGAAGGATGATGGGAAAAAACGCCTGGCAGGGGAATATGGCCGCGGAGACCTTGTTGGTGTGGTAGGTGTCAGCTACCCTCTTTGCCTTCTATGATTCTCTGGAATCTGCCTGAAGAGGAGGAGGAAGCCTGAGTGACCTGCAGAAGGATAGCCATCCCTGACGCCTCCCTGCTGGTCCTGTCCTTTGTCTAGAATCCTATCTTAGCCTTCTGGGAGGTCCAAGATTCTGGTCCCTGGTTTCTGGCTGCTTTCTTGAACCCAGCCAGTACTGAAGCCGTGGTGGATAGTATCTAAAAGGACTTGACTGAGGGTAACTAGCAGCTTATCCTAGCTTCTCAATGCAGCCTACATAGGCAGGTTTCTCTGTCCTAAACTGTACTGATCAGCCCCTGGATGTTGCAGTGTTGGGCTTGTAGAGCTATATAAGGACAGTAAATTCCAACCTGCACTCTGGCTTCTAATGTTTCAATTTTTTGTTTGTTTTTCTCTTGAGACAGGGTCTTACTCTAGCCCAGGTAGGCTTGGAACTCACCATGAAACTTGAGCTGGCCTCAATGTTTACATAGTGGTCTCACTATTGCCTCAGCTTCCTGAGTGTAGACTACAGGCTTTTAAAGCAGTAAACTGTAGTCAGAAGATTTCTCAGGTCCCGCAGCCACTTATAAAATAATCACTCAGAGGTTTATATTAATTATAACTATAACTGCTTGGCCATTTTACTGACTAGCTCCTATGCTTAAATTAACCCATAATTCTTATCTATATTTAGCCACGCGGCTTGGTACCTTTTCTCAGTTCTGCCTTGTCATCTTGCTTCCTCTGTGTCTGGCTGGCAACTCCTGACTCCACCCTTCCTCTTCCCAGCATTCTCCTAGTCTGATTGCCCCACCTATACTTCCTGCCTGGCTACTAGCCAATCAGCATTTTATTAAACCAGTGTACAAGAGCATCATCCCACAGCAGTAAACCTATACAGATCAGCACAAATATACATATTTTAAAGTGCATGAGTGTTTTGCCTGTAGATATGTTTGCATGCCTGGCATATGGGTCTGGTGCCCACAGAGACTTAAAGAGGGCATCAGAAGGCTGAGGCAGGTGCATCTCTGTGAGTTCTAGGCCAGCCTGGGCTAGAATAAAAAAAAAAAAGAAAGAAAGAAAAGGAAGAGAGCATCAGCTCCTCTGGAACTGGAATTACAGATAATTGTGAGCCATTTTGTGGGTGCTAGGAATCAAACCCAGGCCCTTTGGAAGAGTAGCCAGCGCTCTTTTGTTTTTGTTTTGTTGTTTGTTTTTTAAGACAGGGTCTCATTATGTAGCTTTGGCCATCCTAGAACTCATGCTGCAGCTAGTGCTCTTAACCATGGAGCCATCTCTCTACCCTAAGCACAAATATTTCTTAAAAATAACTGTACTTTGGCCGGGCAGTGGTGGCTCATACCTTTAATCCCATCACTCGGGAGGCAGAGCCAGGCGGATCTCCGTGAGTTCGAGGCCAGCCTGCTCTATAGAGCGAGGTCCAGGACAGGCACCAAAACTACACAGAGAAACCCTGCCTTGAAAAACCAAAAAACAAACTGTATTTTTTTTGGTTTTTCGAGACAGGGTTTCTCTGTGTAGCTTTGCGCCTTTCCTGGAGCTCACTTGGTAGCCCAGGCTGGCCTCGAACTCACAGAGATCCGCCTGGCTCTGCCTCCCGAGTGCTGGGATTAAAGGCGTACGCCACCAACGCCCGGCTAAACTGTATTTTATAAACAAACAAAAATTACCTGAAAGACTATATTCTTTAATTTGTTGCATCCTACGGTCTGGTTAGCTGTTTTTTGTAACCCCACCACATCCTGCTCAGTCTGCCACCCCCTAACTTCCCACCTCCACCCCTGCCCTGCTTCTTCTTTGAGACAAGGTCTCACTGTGTGGTCCAGTGTCTTAGTTAGGTTTCTGTTGCTGTAGTAAATCACCCTGATCAAAAGCAACTTGTAGGGGGAAAGGAATTATTTTTCTTATGCTCCCAGGTAACAAGCCATCACCTAAGAGAGTCAGGGCAGGAACTGAGGTAGGAGCATGGAGGAATTCTGCAGCTAAATAATCCTCACGACTTGCTCGGCCCTCTTCCCTGCACAGTCCAGGACCACATTCTGCTTTGTTTTTTTTTTTTTTAATTTATTTGTTTTTATTTTTTATGTGCATTGGTGTTTTGCCATGGGTATCAGGTCCCCTGGAACTGGAATTACAGACAGTTGTGAGCTGCTATATGGTTGCTGGGAATTGAACCCAGGTCCTCTAGAAGAGCAGTCAGTACTCTTAACCACTGAGCTATCTCTCCAGCCCCATTTTTTTTTTAAACAAATTTTTTTGTTTCATTTTGTTTTGTTTTTGTTTTTCAAGACAGGGTTTCTCTGTGTAGCTTTAGAGCCTGTTCTGGAACTCACTCTGTAGCCCAGGCTGGCCTTGAACTCACAGAGATCTATCCACCTGCCTCTGCCTCCTGAATACTGGGATTAAAGGCGTGCATCACCACTGCCCAGCTCTCTTTCTGCTTTTAAAGAAGTTTTAAACTGCTATTTTAGGAAGTTTAAGGGCTTTTTGCTATCTGATAACAGGGTCTTAGGGAACCATCTTGATGTTGGCAAGCATGTGCTAATGGCTGCTTCCTCCTCTGCAGCCCCCACTCTCCCACCAGGCCTCCCCAGTTCTGCCTCGCACTGGGTCTCCCATGTCAGAGCTTGGGACTCCTTGGCCTTAGGGTAGCCATGCTATGTGCAGCCTGTGAGTCCAGATGCAAACTTCTGTTTGGAAGCTTTCAGAGCTGGCCAGATGCTGAAATAGGTGCCTCCATGCTCTGAGGGACAGCACATCTGAAGTGAGCCCCCTAGTGGAGGGTGTGTCTTCTTTAGAGACAGCCCAGGCCTGTGTCTAAGAACTATCGAGCTTGCTAAGGGTGCTTGTGGCTTCTAGAACATCCAATAATTTGGACAGCAGTCACATGTGAGAGCCCACAGGCTTCTTGAAGATAGACTTGGCAAGGTCATTTTGCTCCTTTTCATGCTTCCTGACCACACAGCTCCTATAGGTTGCTGTGCTGGCTACTTTTATGTCAACTTGACACAAGCTAGAGTTATTTTAGAAGAGGAAACTTAATTGAGAAAATTCCCCCACTAGATTATGGGGCTTTTTCTTGATTGCTGATTGCTGTGTGTTTTGGAGGGGGAACCAAGTTACTGTGGGTGGTTTAAGAAAGCAGGCTGAGCCAGCCCAGAGGAGCCAGCTGGTAAACAGCACTTCTCCATGGCCTCTGCCTTAGTTCTTGCCTCCATGCTCTTGCTCTGCTTGAATTCTGGCAACGAATTCCCTCAGTGATGGACTGTTACCTAGAAGTATGAGATGAAACAAGCCTTTTCCTCCCCAAGGTGCTTTTGGTCATTGTATTTTATCACAGCAATAGAAACTCTGAGACAACTTCTATTCACCTGACCTGCTTGTACATTTGGCTGGACTCCAGGTGTGGTCAGCCTGGACTCCAGGTGTGGTCAGCCTGGACTCCAGGTGTGGTCAGCCTGGCCCTTCTGGAACCTTGGTGATTTGTGAGACCTTAGAGTTTGGCTCTTCTTCCTTAGGTGGAAACACTAACCCACCAGGCCAGAGCCACCACCGTGCATGCTGTCCGGGACTCAGAACTGGCCAAGCTGCCAGCAGGAGCTCTGACATCCATCAAGCGCAGGTACCCACAGGTAAGGGTGGTGCAGCCCCTGATCTAGCCACACAGGTAAGGATTTAGTCAAGTGCACACAGACACACTATGGAACAGGTGGATGGGAGGTTGTAAAAGTGATTCATGAGGTCATGCCCTCAGACCAGGGACTCTCTTACCTGTTGTTGTGAGACACTATTCCTAGGGAAGAATGAACAGACCAAACTTAACTCAGATATGGAACTGACAATAGACCAAAGTAAGGATACCACCAAAGTGCAGCTTGATAAACCAGTGAGTTTCCATGGGGTTGCTTACAGGAATATGGTGAGGGGTTGCTTAGCAGGAGCGGAAATGACCCAAAGACAGCTCCATCACCAAGAGTCCGCCCCAGCTCACAAACGCTGGAAACATGAGCTCACTGCACAGCCTGCAGGCAGCTCGAAAAGCTTGTACAGTGTTCTCTCCAGAGAGATCAGGTGAGCTGAGCCTCTTTGAGGCAGCTCTGCTGGTCTGACAGTGTCTTCGACAGCCTTTGCTGCTTGTATATGCTCATACATAGAAGAGGCTAGTGTGTGTGTGGTAAGTTTCAGGGATGGTCTGAAGCCTTTAAGTAGTTTACTTCCTGAGCTTGAGGGGCTTCCCTGCAGAATAGATTAATAACCCCTTTAGAATATCCTGTGTCTTAGCTGGCGGTGGTGGCGCACGCCTTTAATCCCAGCATTTGGGAGGCAGAGGCAGGCGGATCTCTGTGAGTTCAAGGCCAGCCTGGGCTACAGAGTGAGATCCAGGACAGGCTCCAAAGCTACACAGAGAAACCCTGTCTCGAAAAACCAAAAAAAAAGAATATTCTGTGCTGTGTCTTAAGGAGGAAATTGCTACACAATCCCTGTGTCTTAGGATAGCAGCTTGAAGAGAGCTTTGGTGTTGGCCGGGGGTTGGTTGAAGAGGAGTACTTAGGCTGCATCTCTGAGCTGTTGGTCAGCTGCCTTTTCTGATTGTCCTCCCTGCCTGAGTGACAAGACTGTCACAGGAGAGAAGTGGAAACCCGACACTCTGGCCTAAAACCCCGGGAGCCCATGGTGGGCTCCCATCAGCCAGTCTCCCATAGTCTTTGTTTGTTTGTTTTTTGAGACAGGCTTTCTCTGCTTGACAGCTCTGACTGTCCTGGAACTCACTTTGTAGACCAGGCTGGCCTCAAACTCACAGCGATCCTCCTGCCTCTGCCTTCTGAGTGCTGAGATTAAAGGTGTGCGCCACCACCCCACTGCCCTTAGTCTTAAAACTGCTTTTCAGTGTCTATTTTTTTCTTTCCAACTCTCCTCCTCTTCTTCCTCCCTCCCACCTCCTCTTCTTCTTTTTTTCTTTTTTCTTTTCCAGTGTGTATGTGTGTAATGAAACCCAGGGTCTTATGTATAGTAGGTAGTCACTTTACCTCTGAATTATAACCCAAGTCTGCTTGTTAATTGTATATGAATGAATTAGTACAAAATGTACTTTTTGTGAATGGCTTTGTTCATTGTCCAGCAGTATCCTGCTGCTGGTCTCAGTCCATTTGTCTGTTCTCCAGTTGGTGGGTGTTGGGATGCTTTCCAGTTTGGAACTATTGGGTTTAAAAGGCTGCTGAACGCATTCTTGACAAATGTTATTATAAACAGATGATTCATTTTCCTTGTTCAGTTGCTAGTCACGAGATCGATGTGTGCTTTTGGAACTGCACAGTTCTCCAAAGTGGCTGTGCTGTTACCCAGCCCTGTAGGATGTGGCTCCTGAGCCTAGAGTGCTAGCGAACACAAGGCAGCTGCCTAACACCAGCCGTTCTCATGGCTGCATCACAGTGGTGTGAATTTGTGCTTCCTCGATTTTTTTAAGATACCAGACCCCTTTTTGTGGACTTATTGGACGATCTGGAACCTTTGCCACTTGACGTAGAAATAACCTTTTAAAAAATTAGTTGGGCTGGAAAGATGGCTCAGAGGTTAAGAGCACTGGCTGTTCTTCCAGAGGTCCTGAGTTCAATTCCCAGCAACCACATGGTGGCTCGCAACCATCTGTAATGAGATCTGGTGCCCTCTTCTGTATATATAATAAATAAATAAATCTTAAAAAAAAAATTAGCTTTAATGGTCAGACATGGTGGTCTGCTTTTAACCCTAGTATTTGGAAGTTAGAGCCAAGGTTACAGGCTGTGAGTTCTGTGAATTCAAAGCCAGTCTGGTCTACATAGTGAGTTCCAGGGTAACCAGGACTACAATAGTAGACTCTGTCTCCCAAAGAAACAGCAACAACAGCAAAATTAGTCTCACTTTGAATTTACTTGGTTGGTTTTTTGTTTGTTTTGTTTTGTTTTGTTTTTCTGGAGCTGAGGACTGAAGAATTTACTTGTATTAAAATGTGACAATTTTATTGCTTTATTTGTGGTACTGGGGATTAAGCTCAGGGCCTTATGTATACTACACAAGCACTATGGCCCGGAACTGCATCCCCAGCTCTATAATTTTATTTTGAGACAGGGTGTTAAGTTCCCAGGCTGGCCTTGAACTTCTCTTGTGGTCCAGGCAGCCTCAAACTTCATACCCTCATATCTCAGCTTCCCATTGCTGGTATGAAAGGTAGACATTATCGTGCTTTGCTGAGTATAGGTGTTGGTTTGTTTTGGCTCTTGGCCTTTAGAGAAACATTCAGCTATTCATCATAGAACTCCCTGAGTGCTCCCACAGGCTTGTTTCTGAAGTAGCACTGCCGAGGTGGGTGAAGGAGCAGTGGGACTTCTGCCCTCTTCCCTCTGCTTTCTTATGTTTCGAAACTTCTGTTACAGTGGACTACACAGCAGCAGCCTCGTCTGGAAACGTCATGCTTTCAGGCTTCCTTTCAGACTTCTCTACTCAGACTACTTTTTGTTTCATCTCTGAAAATCTGGTCAGTTTCATTTAGATCTTCTGTGATCTCTGACCCGATCAGCCTGGGGCAGATAAGCTTCCTTAATTTCCTTGCTAGTTCTGCCCTCCGGGGTTCTCCCATTGTGCTGTCAGCCTGTATTTAAGACCTCCTCCCTCCTTCAATAAACAGCATTTGGCATTAAAAAAAATCAAAATAGATCTTTACATTAAAACTTGTTACTCAGGGGGAAAAAAGATATATGGATAAAAGGGAAAAAAAGATCAGACAGTTAAGAAACAGAGTTAAAATATCCAAGTATTAAATTTCTATTAATCATAATTTAAGAAGCATTAATTTATGATTAAGCATAAATTAATCATAATTAAAGAGGCCAGGAGCATAGTTGAGTGCTAGAGTGCTTGCCCAGCACGCATGAAGTCTTAGCTCTAATCTCCAGTAGCACAAAAAAACTTAAAGCAAGCAAAACAAACAATACCACGCATGGAAATGAGGTATCACTGTTAAAGACCCCAAGAAAATGTAAACACATGAAGTGATGGTGATTTCCCAACCAAAGGCAAAGTAGACTATCATACAGATTTATTTTCTGCTCTTTTCACATACTATGTAGATCAGGTTTTGTTTTGGACAAAATTAATTTCTCTTCTAACTATATCAGGCTCAAATTCTTCCAAAATATTTATTTTAGACATATCCAAGTATAAAGCATTACATGTGATACCCAAAGGCACAGAAAAGGCTGGGTTAGCATTCTTAGGAGACAAGACACAAACAATAAAGAATGTCTCTATTGATGAGAAGTGCCAGACAAATAAGCCAATTATGCATAAAGGGATATCTATAATAAAGATTCAAATATGTTAAAAAAAATTTTTACTTGCTAGAAGTGGCCCTTGTGAACCAGGAAGTGCTGGCGCACACCTTTAATCCCAGCACTGGGGAGGCCGAGGCAGACGGATCTCTCTGAGTTTGAGGCTAGCCTGGTTTACAGAGCACGTTCCAGGACAGTTCTTTGGCTAAGGCTTCAGAGAGAGTCTGTCTTGAAAACAAACAAGCAAACAAACAAAAAACCCAAAAAGAACAACAAAAAAGAAGTGGCCCTGGTGTCACGAAAATGATACCAGACAAAAGCAGGTGCCTTGTCAGCTACTCTCAGGAGGCCTAGTCAGCTGTCTTTGCCATGCCTGGGGGTCATGGATGGGTTCCTTAGGTCACTTGCTACCTCCAGTGAGTGTGAGAACCTACAGCAGGCTCAAGGTCACAGACACCTTTTGTGTTTCCATTTCTCCTTCTCACCCCTGGACTGAGCAACCACTCCCCCCCCCCCCATCAAGCTCCTTTGTCCTGGTAATTTAATTTCTTTCCTTTTGTTGTGGTAAAAATATCCTGACAAAAGCAACTCAAAGGGAAAATGTTTTCTTTTGGCTCAGAGTCCCTCATAGTAGAGAAATCACGACAGGATTTCTAGCAGCAGGAGCTAGAAGAGGCGTCTGTTATGTCCCATCCGTAATCAAGACCAGAGAGCAACGAGTGCATGCGTGATGGTGCTCATTCCGCTTTTCCATTATAAAACCCAGGTCCTGTCCACAGTTGAGATGGGCCCTCCCACATCAGTTGATGTCACCAGGACGATCCCGATAGGCATGTCTAGGCCATCTCTTTCTGCATTTGTCAAGTTGGCAACTAACACTGTCTCATCTGGCAACCAGAGAGTTGTGCATGGGCTCCTGTCACCCATAGCGCATATTTATTTCCAGTCGCCGACAACCCAGTGTTTCACCATTTAACAATGTGGTTTGCGATTTTCCTTCTTCCTCTATCCCAAGGTTGTAACCCGACTGATTCATCTCTTGGGTGAGAAGATCTTAGGCAGCCTCCAGCAGGGATCTGGAACAGGTGAGTCTCAACACCTCCTTAGTCCACCCACTGGTGCCGCACCGCGGCCCCCCCCCCCCCCCCCCCCGCCGCCCCCAGGGGCAGAAGAAGAAACATGGAAGCCGGCCGGAGCAGACCTCTGCAGCGTTGTGGGATACTGTGCTGCATGACTCTTGGAAACATCCACAAGCTCCCACCAAGCACAACTCTGAGTAAGGAGGGCTTAGATTCTGACAGTGCCAGCATATTTTGCCAAGATGTGTCTCAACATGGGCAGCACAGAGGGAAGCTCAACTATTTGTGAGAAGAGGTGTGATATATCTGCTTCTATTCCCGTCAGTGATTAGAAAGGGAAATAGAGGGTGAAGCCTCTGGGAGAGTGGGAGAGGGGGAGGCTGCCCTAGTCTGTCTGTCATGTGCCAAGTGTAAAAAGATGGTGAATCACTGTAGGGTGTCAGGAATTAAAACTCTACCACAGCATGTTTGTTTCCCTCTAGCTCCAAGAGTGTCCCTAATTTGGGAGCCACTGGTCACTCTGTGTTCTAGGACTCTCTTCTTTTCCTGGATCTCTGGTGTTGCTCTCTGGCCCTGCACTGTTCTCTGCACACTACGCCCATGGCTGTCTCCTGCCTCCACCCCCATGCTCCCTGCCTAGGTGGCCGTTGCACATCTGTGTGCACACCTCTGGTCCTCCCACGCTCTGCTCATCTTAGCCTCACCTTCTGTTTCTTTTCCCACTGGCTCTCCCAGGCTAGCTCGTTCGTGACCTGGTCCTGTGTAGACACACAAGCTTTATACATGGCTGAGACTGGTGTGCAGTACTGGATGTTTGTTGAGAGGACACATTGTGGGTAAACACGCTGCTGTTTAGCTCTTTACTCTCAGTACACCTTGTCATTTGGATCACATCCTGGTATTTTAAGTATTATGTTAAGCAAACTGTCTGTGCTTACAGTGTGCACACAGCAATAGAAAACTGTGGTCCTTCTCCAGGATGGATTCATCTTAACTTCATCAGTCTTTAAGGCTTTTCCCACATGAGATTACATTCTGAAGTTCTGAGTGGGCATGAATTTAGGAGAGACACCATACTGTTCAATACATATGGTTTCTTTCTTACTTTGCTTTCAGCCTGTCTGACCACTGTGTTTGAAGTAAGTGTCTTAAAGGAAGGCACAGTGAGAGGCCAGGTTTTTTTAACTGTTCTTCTGATAATCTTTACCTTTTAACTATTCAGACCACTTACCTCTAACATAGCTGTTCTATTAGAATTTATCTCTACTACCTTATGTTTTAATTTTATTCCAATAGTATTATTATTATCATTATTATTATTTTGGTTTATCGAGACAGGGTTTCTCTGTGTATCTTTGTGCCTTTCCTGGAACTCACTCTGTAGACCAGGCTGGCCTCAAATTCACAGATATCCACCTGCCTCTGCCTCCCAAGTACTGGGATTAAAGGCGTGCGCCACCCCCGGCTCCAATATTATTCTTTTTGGTTACTTTCAAGCATCTAATTTTTATTAGTTCTGATTTCTACATTCTCTTTGTTGGATGGTTTCTAGGGAGTACAAAATTTTATGCTTATCCTCATCCATTAATAGCAATATTTTTCATTTTAAGTGGAATGAAAGTGCCTTATCGGCCGGGCAGTGGTGGCGCACACCTTTAATCCCGCACTCGGGAGGCAGAGCCAGGCGGATCTCTGTGAGTTTGAGGCCAGCCGTTGTATGTTTTGTTGTTTTTGAGATTTGTTTATTTTTATGTATCTGGGTGTTTTGCCTGCATATGTCTGTGCACTGCATGCATGCAGTGCCCTTGGCGGCCAGAAGAGGGTGTCAGATCCTTTGAAACTGGAGTTACAGACAGTTGTAAGCCACATGTTGGTGCTGGTAATCGAACCTCTGGAATGATAGCCAGTGCTCTTAACCAATGAGCCATCTTACCAGTCCTTGAGATGTGTTTTAACCATTACCTCTACGTGCCTTGAGAACCAAACATTTGCCTTTAAAAATCTGAAATCCAAAATCCAAAACTTTTGAAGTGTCACGTCAGCATTCAGAAGTTCTGAATTTTGGGAGCATTTGCTACTTTCAGATGAGGAATGTTTAACCAGTAGACTGGGAATGTTCTAAAATCTGACAAGGCCAGAACTCCAAAGCACTCTGGCCTCAGAGATTTCAGATAACTGACACTTGACCTGCCCTTAAATTATTTTTCATCTTTACATTTCAGAAATTAGAAAATCTTTGGATTTATGCCTTTGGAGTTAATTGTGCTTTAACCTATAGATTATATCTTTTAGCAAATTTGGGAAATTCTTAGCTTTTCTTTCTTCACATCTTTTTCCAACCCTGTTTTCTTTCTTTTCTTCTTAAAACAAAGTGTCACGAATGCTGGGCCTTTTGTTATTGTCACAGAGGTATCTGGGGCACTGGTCACTTTTTTATCTTTCTGTCTCTATGATGTTCAAATAGAATTGTTACTTTGGCCTGTCCTCAATATTACTTGCTCTTTCCTGTCACCTTGATTCTCCTATTTGGCCTATACAAAGTGGTTTAAAAATATTTTTTTTGGTTGTTATTATTATTTGGAGACAGGAACTTGCTGTGTATCCCAGGCTGGCCTCTGACTCAGTATATAGCCCAGACTGACCTAGAATTTGCCATCCTTCTGCTCTGGGCTCCCTCTTAGTCTAGTAGCCCCCTGCTGGGATCACGAGTGTGTACTGCTGTGACTCCTGTCCCAGAGAACCTTTTATTTGTTGTTGTGTTTTGGCTCTTCTTTGTTTTACTAAGGTTTTCTGTTTCTGTTTGTTTCAGAAATGCTCATGATTTCATGATGGCTGGCTGTGACTGGTTGTATTTCATTGTTCCTAGCAAATAATTCTAACCTTTGTGCTGTTATTTTGTCTGTTGACTGATTTTTCTCATTCAAGTTAAGATTCCTTGCTGTAGAGGTGGTGCATGTCTTTAATCCCAGCATTCAGGATGCAGAGAAAGTTGGATCTTTGAGTTTGAGATCAGCCTGGTCTACAGAGCAAGTTCCAGAATAGCCAGGGCTACACACAGAGAAACCCTATCTCAAAAAACCAAAAAGAAAAAAAAATTCTTTGTTCTTGGTGTACCTGATAATTGGAATATACTGAATTTTTAAATATATATATACTATATTAAACAAATATCTATTTTTGAATATTATATTCCCATGTAAATCTTCTGTGGCTGTCAGTGTGTTTGTATTCATAGCTCAGGTTCTGCCCTAGTTTTCTGGACTATGATTTGTTTGGTCAGCCTGTGTTTCCTTGAGCCGGTAGGATTGCTGGAGTTCCGTGCCATCCTTTGTTCTGATCCTCTGTGGATTCTGACCTGCCTAGCCCAGGCATAGCTGAAGATAGCTTTCTCCAGTCCCCTCTCTGGCTGGTGCAGGGCTTCTGCTTGCTAGAGAGAAAGGCTGCTTTTTGTTCAAGCTGGAGAGGCTTCGTAGAGGCAGCCTCCTTGGAAAGGACTCCTTCCTTGACCTGTTGAATGGAGAGAGCTGCTTCCTGCAGCCCTTAGAGCCTCCAGATGAGGTGTCCCTCACTCCGCTTCCCTTTGGACCACAGTAAAGCCTTCCTAAGTACCTCATTTGAAGACTGAGAGCTACACATAGCTAACAGTAGAGCTCCCATACTGGTTCTACTAAAACAGAGGGCTCTGACCTCTGAGGTCGATGGAAAAGAAAGATGGGAGAGTGAAGGGAATCCCCAAGGAAGACCTGTTGCAAAGGAGGCTACCCAAGGGAGAGATATTCAGATCACTGCTGTAGCAGTGATTTTCATCTGCTTCTGCTAGGCGGTGCTCCGGGCTGTGGGCTTTGGGCTTTTAGTGACTTAGTTGTTACTTAGGTGTTGTTTCCCCCTAATCACCAGAGTGGTAACCATCCACTCAGTGTGTGGAAGCAGCCTACGCCTGAGCCGAGGACAGTTGACTGCTTGGTGCCTCCCTGTGGGCTTCCTGGGTGGAAGCACCACTGACTCACAACACCCATTCTTACATTTGATGGGAAAGCTGCTGGGGGAGTGGGAACTGCCCTGTTAGAAGGCCATAGTCCTCTCCCCGGAGCTAATGAATGAGGATGAAATAAGTAAAGAAGGCCTCCTTCCATAGGCCTGGGAGATGAAGACCCAGGGGAGCAGGGGAAGGGGCAGGGCAAGGAGGTATCCAGGAAGTGAGGGGAGATATCAGAGGAACCCCGGAGGCTCTTAGGAACCACAGGTTGCAGAGAACCACACAGGCTCAGTGACCATCAGTTCACTTTGAGTGAGGCACAGACAGCTGGAGAATGTGGCACCAAAGAGAGCCCATTTTAGGCCTTGTGACCAAAGTTATAACTATAGCTATTTCACTCAATAACTGTTCTCACCATTATATAAAGATGTGGGGTTTTATTTATTTTAGATTTATTTATTATGAATACAATGTTCTGCCCGCATGTAACCCTGCAGGCCAGAAGAGGGCACCAGATCTCATTACAGATGGTTGTGAGCCACCATGTGGTTGCTGGGAATTGAACTCAGGACCTCTGGGAGAGCAGCCAGTGCTCTTAACCTCTGAGCCATCTCTCCAGCCCCCTGTTTGTTTGTTTGTTTGTTTGTTTGTTTGTTTTTTGAGACATAGTTTCTCTGTGTTGCCCTGGCTGCCCTGGATATCACTCTGTAGACCAGGCTGGCCTGGAACTCACAGAGATCCATCTGCCTCTGCCTTCTGGGTGCTGGGATTAAAGGCATGCACCACCACCATCACCACCACCACCACCACCACCTGGCTTAAAGATGTGTTTTATTTTTTGATAGCTAAGAGGGTCGGTTATTCATTTAGCTATTTCCCCCATTACCAAACATCTCTCCTCAGCTCTATTTTTGTTTATTTTTTGTTTTTGTTTTTGTTGTTATTGTTGTTCTGTTTTGTTTTTTGAGACAGGGTATCAATATGTATCCCTGGTTAGCCTGGAGTTCACTCTGTAGACCAGATTGGCCTCAAACCCACAGAGATTCTCCTGTTTCTGCCTCCTGAGTGCTGGGATTAAAGGTGTCACCACTATCTCTGGCCTTCCCAACTATTTTAAACAATATTGCAGTGAATATCTTTGTGTATATGATGCACATATGGTATATATAAAGTACATGTATAAGTTATGTGTGTGGTATATACATGGTGTCTGGGACGTATGTATGCAAATTGTGTATATGGTGTATATATGTATATGTATATATATATTGTATGTGAGATGTATGTGAATTGTGTGTGTAGTATTTGTGTGATATATGTATGATGTATGAGGGTATATGTATTACATATGTGTTATGTGTGCGTAGGTGAAATGCATGTATCCTCTTAAGACTATAGACTTGTTTCTGCTTATCACAGCTAAGTCTGGCTCCTTATCTCTCACCCTCTCTCCCTGCTCTTAGGTTTGCTTGGAATGGCAAACCCTTCCTAAACTCTGTCTCTTACTGTCCTGTACCTTATGTCATCTGGAAACATGGGGGCTTCCAGGCAGTGGCCCAGCTTTACAAGTTGATTCCTGGCTCTGTGCCTACAGGTCACTGAATGGGGCTCCACATATCCCTGTAGCTCCCTCCACCTGTAGCTCTGCACCAGACTTCTAAGTCAGTCTGTGCAGACATATGTCCAACCAATTGGAACTGTGTATCTGATAGTTTCTGGAAGCTGTTGCTGGGGTGAGGAGCAGAGAAGAAGCCAGGCATTTGGAAACTGCGCTTAAGGAAGACAGGCGGCCCAGGCCTGAAGATGGGTCTGTCTGTGTCAGAGTAAAAAGGAAGGTCAGGGGTGAGAGGGACATTGTAGAGGAGGGTAGGCCACCGGTGGCCAGGGAGCCCATAGCATGAAAATGCCAGGAAACCCTGTGCTCAGCCACCTTTTGTGGATGCAGGAGGGGCCCCTTCAAGAGGAGAACTTTGTATGGGAGAAGAACTTGTACCAGGATCTTTTGGTACAGGATAGCAAAACTAAAATGTCTTCAGTCTTGCCCCAGTGTTAGTTGAGTGGTCCACAGTCCCTGCAGCTGAGTAGGGCCTGGGGGGAGGTCTAGGCCCTCTGGGTGTCTGGGTGAGGCTCTGTTGGACCCTTGGATATCCTGGTCTCGAGGCTCTGCCTGCTTCGATTTCTCCTTCAGGCATCCTTTCTGGTGTCTCCCTAGGATGCCCCTGCCCCTGCCCCAGAATGACCTTTCTCCTTTATTCTTTGCTTCCTTTGGTTTTTGGAATCCCATGTGGATAAGAGATAATAAAGGTGTGTCTGTTGATCTTCTGAGCTTACAGATTCTAGAGTGATTAAAAACAAAAAAAACTGTAAAGAGCAATGATGGGTGTGTGTGTGTGTGTGTGTGTGTGTGTGTGTGTGTGTGTGTGTGTGTGTATACATACACATACCATTAAGAGAGGTGGATCTGCCGGGCGGTGGTGGCGCACGCCTTTAATCTCAGCACTTGGGAGGCAGAGTCAGGTGGATCTCTGTGAGTTCGAGGCCAGCCTGGTCTCCAAAGCGAGTTCCAGGAAAGGCGCAAAGCTACACAGAGAAACTGTCTCGAAAAACCAAAAAAAAAAAAAAAAGAGAGAGAGAGGTGGATCTGAGGCCAGCCAAGGCTACATAGTGAGACCATTGGGGTGTGGGGGTGCTCTCATCTGGCATTTTCTTGCTCCTTGAATTCCCAAGCTCTGGAGGATCAAGATAATTTATGGCTGGGCCAAAACTAGAGCACATCCATTTTGGTATTGATCAAGGGCCTGCTTTAGTCATTGTGAGACTGGAAGCAGACCCTGGTCCCTCTTGATGGCACCCTGTGTCATCTGTCACCATAGCTGTTTTGCTGGTAGCCCAACCTTCCAAGTTGATTCTTGGTTGTATCCCTACAGGTCACCAGCTTGGGCTTCACACAGCAAGCAGCAAATGGGACTTGGGGAACCCACCTGGCAACTTGTCCACGGTAGCAGCAATGCCTGTGTCTGAGGACGTGCCCCTAACTGCCTTTGCTCTGGAACTCCAGCATGCCCTCAGTGCCATTGGTAAGCTACACAGAGGTCCTGAAGGTAAACATTATCCATTCCTCAGGAACTGTGGGCTGCCTACCCTCTATCCAGGGAAGGCTCTACTCTGAAGGAGCCATCCACATTAAGGGATTTCCAGGCCTTGAGATCTTCACAGGCAGAGAGTGTGTAATAGTATATGACGTGTTAGAAACCCTTAAGATGGAGGGACCCAGAGACATTAGGAGAGTCCTCTGTACTGACATCCCCCCATCACAGGCCTATCGTTTTAGGTCCTGAGCCTGCTAAAAGTGTATGCCAGCACTCTGCTTGCTGGAATAGGTATGGGAGTAGATGGCCATGGAGCTTGCTGACCTGTTAGAAAATGCCCTTGGATGGGATCAGGTAGCTTTGGTAGGGGGTCGGTTAGAACTAGACCACTCTCTGGGCCAACAGCTGGAGTACATTAGTCCTAGGATGAAACCCAGAGCTGGTCATCCATCAGGAAGAAGCTGTTATATTTTAGAGGCTGGAGTTGGCCAGATGGCTCAGTAGTTCAAGACGTCTTACACCAAGCTGACAACCTAAGCTTGACCCCAGTGCCTGCAGTGGAAGGAGAAAGCCAGCTCCACGTTACACTCACCACCACACTCATGAGCACCCACCCCACACAAGTAGATAAATACATAAATGATACATATATGTTTACAATTGGAATCTAAGAATAGGAAATGAAAACTCAAGAGAATTTTTGAAAATTTCCAAGTTCATATTCTGTTTTTCTTAACATTTTTTAAAAACGTGTATTGATTCTTTGTGGATTTCACATCTTGCATTCCAATCCTAATCTCCCTGTCTCCTTGCATCTGCCCTCTGCCCTTGAACTGCCCCCCCCCCCAATCAAAACCAAATTTAAAAGAAAATCTGAAAACCAAACAAAATAAAGAAATACAAAAAAAAAAAAAAGAATCTTCTAGTGTGAGCTGTGGTGTGGCCTGTTGAGTCACACAGTCTACCCTTTAGTCTATGCATTGCCACATTTTATTTACAATTTTTAATGTAATTTTAAGTGAGCATATGATAATGGTAGGGTATAGTAAAAGTTTCCGGAATGTCTCTGTAAAGTGGTATAATAGTGAACGCAGTGGTTATGTCCAATGATCATAAAATAAGATATTATTAGAATATCTATTTCAGAACAGCACAAACACTTCCTCTGCCCTACAGATACTTAAATTATATAAAACAGTGGTTCTCAACCTGTGCGTCATGACCCTTTTGGGAGTCATATATCAGATATCCTGAGTATCTGATATTTTTTTTTGGGGGGGGGGAGGAAAGGGTTTATTTGGCTTACACTTCCACACTGAGGTTTATCACTGAAGGAAGTCAAGGACAGGAACTCAAGCAGGGCAGGATCCTGGAGGCAGGAGCTGATGCAGAGGCCATGGAGGGGAGCTCGAGTATCTGATATTTATATTACAATTCATATTAGTAACAAAATTACAGTTATGAATAGCATTAAAATAATGTTATGGTTGGGGTCACCACAACATGAGGACCTGTATTAAAAGGTCAAAGCATTAGGAAAGTTGAAAATCACTGATATAAAACATTAAATAATGCAAACCAAAGATCTGTAAAATTGAAAGATACCTAGTATTTATTAGTTATAAATTATTCTTTCTTTTTTTTTTTTTTCAAGACAGGGTTTCTCTATATGTAGTTCTCTGCAGACCAGGCTGACCTCAAACTCACATAGATCCACCTGGCTCTGCCTCCCAAGTGCTGGGATTAAAGGCGTGCACCACCACTGCCTGGTTTATAAATTATTCTTAAAATAAAAAGTTAATGTAGTGGTATATATAATTTAAAATTATTGCGTTTTTTGTTGTTTTTGTTTATATTTTTTGTTTTGTTTTTTGAGACAGAATCTCACTCACTGTGTAGATGGCTGTCCTGGAATTTTCTTTTTTGTTGTTTTTTGTTTTTTGTTTTTCGAGACAGGGTTTCTCTGTGTAGCTTTGTGCCTTTCCTGGAACTTGCTTTGGAGACCAGGCTGGCCTCGAACTCACAGAGATCCACCTGCCTCTGCCTCCCGAGTGCTAGGATTAAAGGCATGTGTCACCATACCCAGCTTGTATGATAGTCTTGATCTTTGTTTTGCAGTCCATATTGCAGGTGTATAGAAAGTCCTGGTCATTTTCGGTGACATTGGTCAGATTGTTCAGGATGCATCCAGTGCAGTGTCAAGTTGTTCTGTGGAGAAAACTTCTTTTAATTCAAGATAATTATAGAATCACAAGAAATGGCAAAGTAAAGAAAGGCCCCCATGATCTTTTCCAATGTCCCCTATGATAACACCTCACATGATGCTAAGACTACTCTAAAGGTCAGCTCCAGAATCATTAGCTGTTCTGGTGTATGTATACATGCACATGTATGTATGTGAATGCACATATGACTACATGTGACATGAATCTTAAAATGGTCTTTTAATAAAAAACCCAGTACCAGATATTGGTGGAAATGCTGAAAGATCAGAGAGACAAAGGAACAAGACACCTCTTACCTCTAGGACTCCTCAGCCTGAAAAAGCCTCTAGCAGAAAGGGATACTTCTGATAAAAGCTTTTAGTTCCTGTCTCCTCATGACTTATATACCTTTCTCTGCCCAGCCATTGAAGGCTGTGTGCTTCCCAAGTACTGGGATTAAAGGTGTGTGCCACCACTGCTTGGCTCTGTCTCTCTCCAGACTGAGTCAACCTTGTGTAGGCCAGGGTGGCTTTGAACTCAGAGATCCAGACAGATCTCTGCCTCCCAAGTGCTGTGTGCCACCACTGCCTGACTATGTGTTTAATCTCGTGGCTGGCTCTGTCCTCTGTTCTTCAGGCAAGCTTTATTAGGGTGCACAGTATAGCACCACATGTGCCCCTCCTTTGACACAGCATATCCTGGTAGCCAGGACGAGACCAATGCTGCAAAGCTCATTGCCATAGAAACCCTTCCGGCTGCCACTTTAAAGCTGCCACATTCTATCAACACCCTTCTCACTGACATCCAAACAACTAACTCCTTAATCTCTGATTTTTGTCATTCTGAGAAATTCATAAAAATAGAATCATAGCATGTGGCCATGTGAGATTTTCTTTCTTTTTTAAAATATGGAACCCTTCACAAATTGGCATATCATCCTTGTTCAGGGGCCATGCTAATCTCTGTATTATTTTTATTCAGTTTTAGTGTATGTGCTGCCAAAGCGAACATGACTTGCTTTCTTTTTACTGCTATGGTGTATTCACACCACCGAGGGCATGTTTCAGTTTATGCAGCTACTCATTATTGAAGGGTGTTTGGATAGTTTCCAGTTTGGGAATACTGTGAATTAAATTGTTGTGACCATTTGTATAATGGATGGATTTTTTTATACATACAAATTTTCATTTCTCTGGAGTCTGAGTATGTTCAGTCTAATAGGAAATTGCTAGGCTTTCTCCACAATGTCTATACCATTTGTATTCCTACCTGCAATGTGTGAAGGGCCAGTTTCCTCACATCCTTCCCAATATTCTGTGTCATGACTATTTTAATTTTAGCTATTTTAATAGTGGCATAGTGATATCATGCCCTAATTTATTCATTTATTTATTTACTTATTTATTTACTTATTTACTTACTTACTCTTAATTTTTTGAGACAGGGTCTCACTGTGTTGTCTTGGCTATCCTGAAACTCTTTAATTTCTTCAACTCTTGTTTTTTGTTATTTGTTTTGTGTTTTTTTCCTTTTTTTTTTTTTTTTTTTTTTTTTTTTTTGAAGCAGGGTCTTACTATGTAGCCTTGACTGGCCTTGAACTCACAGAGATCTGCCTGCCTCTGCCTCCTGAATGCTGGGACTTGAGATGTGTACCACCATATGCCCTAATTTTAATTTGCTTTTCTCTGTTGGTTTATGACAGTAAACATTTCATGTGGGGATTTGCTCCCTGTATATGTTCTCTGGTGAAATGTCTATTCATATGTTCTGCTTGCTTGCTTTTTTTTCTTTCTGTTTTTGTTTGTTTTATTGAATGCTGGGGTAGAACCCAGGGCCTCATGCGTGTTAAACAAGTGCTCCACTTTCAAATGCATCCCAGGCCCTT
The DNA here is from genome assembly GCF_004664715.2 of Peromyscus leucopus. Classification (NCBI taxonomy): domain Eukaryota; kingdom Metazoa; phylum Chordata; class Mammalia; order Rodentia; family Cricetidae; genus Peromyscus; species Peromyscus leucopus. Next base: position 15,137,903 of record NC_051066.1, on the reverse strand, counting down.
TCTCTCATTTGCTAATTGGGCTATTCGTTTTCTCACTGTGGCGGCTGGTGGGGAAGGGGACTCACTTTTAAAGCCAGGTATGGTGATCCACACCTGTAATCCCAGCACCTGGTGGGCAGAGACAGGAAGACTGCTGCAAATTTAAGCCAGCCTGGTCTTCAGAGTGAGTTCTAAGCCAGTCACTATGATATAGAAGGACATTGACTCAAAAAAAAAAAAGGGGGTTTTGAAGAGTTGTAGGATCAAAGCAAAATTGGGAAGATACATGGATTTCACATGTGTTCCCTGCCCCCTCACCATGTCCAGCTATCCTCACTATCAGCATTCCTTACCAGAATGGAACTTCTGTCATCACCTCACCGCTGTTCACCTCGCCGCTGTTCACCTCACCGCTGTTCTGTGGGTTTAGGTGTGTGTGATGATGTGTATTCACTGCTGCAGTACCACTCAGGGTGTTTTCACTTGTCCTGAGGTGCTCTGTGTGCTCTTCCCTTCTCCCACGCAAACCCTGGAAACCACCCATCTTTATGTTTCCCTTATGCTTTGTGACACAGAAGACTTTTTTTTGTTTTTGCTTTTGTTTTTTTGTTTTTTGTTTTTCGAGACAGGGTTTCTCTGTGTAGCTTTGCGCCTTTCCTGGAACTCACTTTGTAGACCAAGCTGGCCTCGAACTCACAGAAGTCTGCCTGCCTCTGCCTCCCGAGTGCTGGGATTAAAGGTGTGCGCCACCACCGCCCGATACAGGATACTTTTTCATGTGCTTTTTCTTCTGTGCATCACTGTTCAGCTAGACCAGCTAGCTAGCAAGCTCCCGGGATCCTGTTTCTGTCCCGCCAGTGCTGGGACCTCAGGTGAGCCTGGAGTTTTTTGTGGGTGCTGGGGGTCTGAACTCAGGTGCTCAGGCTTGCATGGCAAGTACTTTACCAACTCAGCCATCTCTCCAGGCTCCTCCCTGGTTGTTTTCATATGGTTGAAATTTGAGAGTCCATTGTATCTATTTTAAACAACAGTTTTCCGTAAGACACTCCTTTTGTGAATAGTTTCTCCTGGTCAGTGTCTTGTCATTTCATTCACTCAATGGTGGCTTTTACGGAGCAGGAATTTTTTTTTTTTAAGTTTCTTTCTTTTTTTTTTTAATTTTATTTATTTTATTTTACAATACCATTCAGTTCTACATATCAGCCATGGGTTCCCCTATTCTCCCCCCTCCCACGCCCTCCCCTTACTCCCAGCCCACCCCCCATTCCCACCTCCTCCAGGGCAAATCCTCCCCCGAGGACTGCGATCAACCTGGTAGACTCAGTCCAGGCAGGTCCAGTCCCTGGAGCAGGAATTTTTATATCATGCAAACACACCTTACTGGCTATTTATTTCTTGGATCATGTCTTTGCGTTACCATCACCAAACAATGCTCTGCTTATCAGCTGGTCTGAACCTGGTGAGAGAGAATCCTCACACACAAGGTGCACACATGTCTGTGATAAAGCTCCTGGGGAAACATTGTAGCGAGCTTTGGATCACCAGCCCAGATAATGACACAGAGACTTCTTATTAGTTACAAAAGCTTGGCCTTTAGCTTCGGCTTGTCTCAACTAGCTCTTATAACTTAAATTAACCCATTTATGTTAATCTACGTTCTTCTACGTGGTATTACCTCTGTTCCATCTTGCACCTTCTGTTTCCTCTCTGTGTCTGGCTGGTGACTCCGCCTTTCTTCCCAGAGTTCTCTCTCTGCCAGGAAGTCCCACCTATACCTCCTGCCTAGCTGTTGGCCATTCAGCTTTTTATTACATCAGTCACAGTAACACATCTTCATACAGTGTACAGATACGCCACAACAGAACATGAACGAGTAGCTCACTACTCAACCCAGATGGGGAACCAATGACAAGCTAAAGTATGGATACCACCAAAGTCTAACTTGGTGAACCAATGAGTTTTATTTGGTTTCTTACAGGAATATGGGTGAAGGGTTACTTACAGGAGCAGAAATTACTCAAAGACACCTGCATCATCAATAGCCCGCACCATCATGGGTGACAGCTATGAAATCTGAAAACCTAGAGCTCACTACATAACCTATAGGCAGCTTACCATGTTGAAGAGTTTCCTTTTCAGGGAGCTCAGCTGGTCTCTGCTTCTTTGAGGTAGCTGGGCTGATCTATCTGCCTCAGCTAGGCCATTCAGCTGGTCTGAGAATCTCAGCAGTCCTTGGAGAGGGAAGAACCTAGTGAATCTGGTTAGTTTCAGTGACTTCCTAGAATTACGTGAGTTGTTTACTTCCTTAGCTTATGGAAGTCCCCTAGAGGATGGAATATTTCCTCTCCCCTTATAACATGCGTTGCTTCAGCTCCTTTTAATATCCTGTGTCTTAATGAGCTTCCCTCTAAGATGGGAGGTTTTATTTAGGAGGAAATTGCTACACAACACCAGAGCAAGTTTATTGGAGTGGGCAGCAAGGAACAACAGGCGCACTGGTTCATTATCAGCTGGTCCCTAGAGTTCAAGAGGCTGCTCAGGAACCTGGAAAGCATCCTGTCTTGGATATTATACCCCATGGGACAGGACTAGCTGGGTCAGAGTGTTGGAGTCCTGTATCTAAGAGCAGGAGCTGAGCCCAGCTCTCCTGACCTGCCCTCTCTATCTCAGGAACCAGCACATCCCATGGTGATTCTTTAGAATTACAAGAAAGGGGAGAAGTGGCAAGTTCAAGACCACCTGAAGAACCGTCCTGTCAGTTGAACCAGAACTCGAATTTAGAAAAGCCACATTGTGGCCGGACGGTGGTGGCACACGCCTTTAGTCCCAGCACTAGGGCTGTAGAGGAAGGTGGATCTTTGTGAGTTCGAGGCCAGCCTGGGCTACAGAGTGAGTTCCAGGAAGGGCGCAAAGCTATACAGAGAAACCCTGACTCAAAAAACCAAAAAAAAAAAAAAAAAAAAAAAGGCCGCCTTGAGTTGGGTGGCTGCCTTTGATACGTTCCTTTCATTTTCAAGGGTGTTATGCTTATGAAGAATCCAGGCTGAGAAGTTTTCTTTTATTGTGGAAACTTTGTGCTGTCCTCTTGTCCTCTGGCTTCAGTGCTGTCCAAGCCAGCAGGGACCTGGCATAGCAACCTGGCTGCCCGCTGCCTTTAGGCTACACCCCATAGAGTGGAGACAGATAGTTCTGGTGAGCCTCTTGACTTTTGGAATGCCTGGTTCCAGTGAGGCCAGAGGCTCCCCTCACCTAGACTTGCCTACCTGTGCTCTGTAGGAAGAAGCATCCAGCCCCCTACACAGAACCCAGAGCCTTTGGCAGACAGAGACATGGTCAGCAGCATCTAATGGGAAGGGCTGGAAGCCTTGGCCGTGAGAGCCTAGAATACTATATCTAGGGAACTCCACACTTCCTTTATAGCTCCCAAATCTAGCAGAGGAGTGTAGACAGGAGAATTACCCTGAAGGTAAATGGATCTAGCCTGGTAAATGGGGTCAGACCAGCACCTCCATGTTTTATGTAGCAAGATACCATCTATCTTATGCAGGAAAGCCTCTTGGCAGGAGGAGGTAGAAACAATGTGTTGCCCATCTGCTACTGTCCAGGTTGGGGATGCACTGGCCTTGGAATGCCTATAGGACCTGCTGCCCTTTGCTTTTTACCTCTGTAGTGGGACAGGTTTGCCTGCTTAAAAAATTTCCACGTTTTTTTCTGTTATTGTTGTTCTGGTTGCTGTTCAATTTTTTTGAGACAAGGCCTTATTTTGTATCTCTGGCTGGCCTGGAACTCACTGTGTAGACCAGGCTGTCCTGGAACTCCCAGAGATCCACTTCCCTCTGCAGACAGGTGCCACCATGCCTGGCTACATTTGTACAGTTTAATTTAAGAGTTGTGATCGCCACATTCCAGTAGCCTTCCCAACTGTAAAAATACACTTACTCTGTATGCCTCTAAGAAACAGCTTCTAATTAAAATGTGATACTGTTGCCAGATGCAGTGGTGTTTGCTTGTAGTCCCACCTACTTGAAAGGCAGAGCTGGGTCAATTGCTTAAATTTAGGAGTTCAAGGCCAGCCTAAGACCCTGGTGCGTGCGAGCGCGCGCACGAGCGCACACTCTTATGAATTAGCCTGTTTGGTTTTTTGTATATATGTGTGGTTTTTGTTTTTTTGAGACAGAGTTTCTCTGGGTAGCCCTGGCTGTCCTAGAACCCACTCTGTAGACCAAGTTGGCCTCAAACTCAGAGATGGGCCTGCCTCTGCCTCCCGAGTGCTGGATTAAAGGTGTGCACCACCACCTCCCAGCATGAATTAGCTCTTAATTGCACACTCTTGGATGAGCTTGTTGAGAAGGATTTTTTGTTTGCCTTTGAGACAATCTCTAACTATGTAGCTCTAGCCTAGCCTAACTGGAAGCATGAAGACCAGGCTAGCCTTGAACTCACACAGATCCACCTGCCTCTGCCTTCTAAATGCTGGGATTAAAGGCTGGATTACCATGGCTGGCTTGTTAAAAATGATTTAAACCTGGTCTACAGAGCGAGATCCAGGACAGGCACCAAAACTACACAGAGAAACCCTGTCTCTGAAAACCAAAAATAAATAAATAAATAAAAATAAACAAATAAGGGGCTGGAGAGATGGCTCAGTAGTTAAGAACACTGGCTGCTTTTCCAGAGGACCCAGGTTCAAGTCCCAGCAACCACATGGCAGCTCACAACTGTTTGTAACTCCAGCTCCAGAGGACCCAACACCCTCACATAGTCACAAATGCAGGCAAAACACAGTTAAAAAAAAAAAAAGAATGATTTAAGTCTCCTTGTATATTATTATTGGCTTTCCCATTGCTAGACCCTTTCCACCTAAGGCCAGTATACTCCTGAGGCAGCTTCCTGTGAGTGACTGTTGCTCTCCACTCTGCATGGCATCTGAGCCACATCTGACTTTTCCTTGGCTAACTTGAGAGGCATGGATGTGAAAGCTTGGCATCTGTATGTGAATGAGCTAGATTTGGATCCAGGCCACTTTAGATGTGGCTTTGGGAAATGACAGGATTTCACGTTTTACTGTTGTATGTGTCCTGGCCCCAGCCTGTGTCCACACACATGATGGTAGGATTGCAAAGACTTGGTTCGTATGTCAGCAGGAGACCCAGATTTGGAGAGGCAGCTTAAAAACGAGCCTCATCCCCATTGCCAGCAATCCCTCCCAGGGAGCTGACCTCGGGACACGGTGTGAACACTATTGTCCTTTGCTTGTCCTTAGAGGTGGCTGCTGGGACAGACTTCTGAAATGGGTGGTTGTTCTCAGGTCCTGTCCTGCTGCTGACCAGTGACAACATCAAACAACGCCTCGGTTCTGCAGCTCTAGACAGGTGCGCTTCCGGCCCCCTGTGGTCCCATTTAGTCAGCCTAAGTTCTTTCTTAGCTGTCCTGGCATGGTCCTGAGATGGACTTCATTACCCCTGTGCCTTGGTGTCTGCACGTTCCAGCAGGTTCCTCATGCAGCTATACCCTACTCTCTATATGTGCTTGGGTACCATCAGAGGTCTCAGGAGACAACCAGGCCCTCCTTATCATGCAGGCAGCTCTGCATCTCAGCTTCTCTTAAGCCCCCAGCCTCTAGGCCTGGCCACAGCCTCTGCTCAACTGCCCAGTTCCAAGCCCCCTCTGCTGCTCTGTGCGAGAGGGACTAATGAAGATGAGGAGCCTGAGACGCCATAGAAAGTGAGGTGCCAGCACTCAGGAGGCAGAGGTGGGCGAATCTCTGTGAGTTTGAGGCTAGCCTAGTCTACAAAGGGAGTTCCAGGCCAGCCAGTGCTATATAGTGAGACCCTGTCTCAAAAAATTTTATTTTTAAATTATTAATTAAATTTTTTTTTTTAAAAAGTGAGATGCTGCCTTCTGTCTTTCAGTATCCATGAGTACCGCCTGTCCAGCTGGCTGGGGCAGCAGGAGGACATCCACCGGATTGTGCTCTATCAAGCAGATAGCACACTCACACCCTGGACCCAGCGCTGCATCCGTCAGGCTGACTGCATCCTCATTGTGGGTTTGGGTGAGCAAGAGCCAGCAGTAGGTGAGGTGAGTGCTCAGAGGGACTTCCATCCCAGAACCCTGTTTATCTTTCCTTTAGTTGAAATTTTGTTTTTGAACTCAGAAGAGGACCCGCATATTTGCCATCCACTCTTTAGAGACCTTCACTCCAAAAGATTATATGGAAATGGTGCCCTGTTTTAGATCATTCCAAAATTACTGTTTGTTTGGTTTGGTGTGTTTTTTGTTTTTGTTTTTGTTTTTTGTTTGTTTGTCTTGATTTTTCAAGACAGGGTTTATTTGTGTAGCTCTCTCTGTCCTGAAACTCACTATGTAGACCAGGTTGGCCTCAAACCCGGAGATCCTCCTGCCTCTGCCTTCCACACGCTAAGATTAAAGGCGTGCACCACCACCATCCCACATGGAATTTACTTTTTCACCAATAGCTAGGATTTTGATAAAGATCCCCCTGTTTGATCCGTTTCTATGGCTGTTTGGTTTTCCACTTGGGAGCGCCCACCATCTGTTCATGCATTCTCCACCAGTTACTTCACAGTAACAAGCAAGTTACCTTCAGGTACTTTCAAGTTGCTGACCCCAGAGGATATGTTTGCACTTACTAGATGCTGCCAAGTTGCTTACCTGGTAGTTGTTTTCAGTTTTCCTTTGTGAATGGCTGCAGGTGTCCTTCCCAGGAATGAACACTTTCAGTCCATTCATTTCCTTTAAGTAGTATGAAGTGACACCTCTTCATTTGAATTAGTGTTCCCCTCTCCTCTCTGTTCTACCTGCTTGGCTTTCATTTCAAGCATCTGCCCTGCCCGTCTAATCCTGGAGCAGCTGAAGTCACCCCCATCATGTGTGTTCCCATTATGCAGGAGCAGTGCTATTTTGTCAGGCAGATGCCCCCGAAGTGCATCATCTGCGAAGGTCACAGCATGCTTTCACAAGGCAGTATCTGAAACATGGGAGGAAGCACTCCTGTCTCATACCAGCACACACAGTGAAGTGGACCGTGTGGTCGGGGGTTAGTAGCCCCAGAATGAGCCATCTCTATAGCCCAGCTACTGACTAGACCTGTCACACACTGGCCTCTCTGGGGCCAGCCGTCAGGGCAGTGTTGAGTGTGGACCTTGGAGCTAGCTCTGTGGTGTCCGTGGTTCTGTACTGTGCTCAGTCCTCAGGCTTACCTGGGCCTGCTGACCAGGCCTTACTCTCCTCCAGCTGGAGCGGATGTTGGAGAACACAGCTGTGCGTGCCCAGAAGCAGCTAATCCTGCTGCACAGAGAGGAGGGTCCAGGGCCTGCCCGCACAGTGGAGTGGCTCAACATGCGAAGCTGGTGCTCCGGCCACCTGCACCTCCGCTGCCCACGCCGTGTCTTCTCCAAGAGGAGCTTGCCCAAGTTGGTGAGGCCTGGGGGGCTGGCCCAGTGGGACTCAGCCCTGACTCCATTATCTCTGGCCTCCCGGGGTACATTTGGAACTGGCTTTCTTCCCTTTATGCAGCATCGGGGCTGGTGGGTTCCGTTGGGCTTGCCTGTTCTGCCTCTGAACTCTGTGACTGTCACTTTGGCGTTCCTGGGCTGCCTTGCAGATGAAGGAAGGAAGGCGCAGCATGGTGGAGGCACAGGCACAGAGAGGCCGTCCAGACCTGGGAACCAGTGAGCCCAGGAATCCGGGCTTGACTTAGGTTCAGGAATCAAGGCTGAGAGTCTCACATTTAGTTGAGGCCCCAAAGAGATCTCATGGTTAGGTCACTATGCTATCCCTTCGGAGCAGAAGCAGATACGATCCTAAAACTCAGGCCATCTTTAGTTCTTTGGGCTGAATGTGAAAACTAGGTGTTGGGAAGCATTGGGGCTGTCCACATGCTGTAGACCAACCCACAGCTCAATGGACAGCATCCTGTTGACTGCACCCCTGCCGGGACCGTATGCCCCCAAGAGCACTGTCTACACAAGGGCCAGTGGAGAGACTCCTGTGAGGACATCCGGAGGGGCTCTGTGGTCTTAGGCAGTCTAGAAGCTTCCTCTAGGTCTGTTTGTCCTCTGCCAGCACCCCTTAGGTGAGCTTGGACCCTGTCAGACACTTGGGTGTTAATGAGGTGTCCTGTGCCCTGGAGAGGATAGGATTTGAATCAGATCAGGACCTACAGAGTTTTAGCTGGAGAAACACTAGAACCTCTGTCTTCCTTTGGCTCCTCTCAGGTTGAAATGTACACACGAATTTTCCAACGACCACCAGACCGGCACTCAGACTTTTCCCGCCTAGCACGGGTGCTGACAGGCAATGCCATTGCCTTGGTGCTTGGAGGGGGTGGAGCAAGGTGAGCCCCATCCAACTGTGTGCCGCATGTGTGGGTGACAGTTGCTCCCACAGGCTTTACCCTGAGCATGGGGAAGATGGTAGTATGGCGCCACAGATGAAAAGATCCTTGGACCACTCTAGTATCCTCAAGAAAGAATCCCCATGGATGGCAAGGGGGTCCGCATGCCAAAGTGGGCACATGTGTGTTTATAGCCCAAATGTTCTGGATTTCACGGTTACCAGTTTGGTAGAAGAAAATGTGTGTGTTATCTGACTGCCTGTGTTTAGATACATTTGTTTGGTTAGCCATGTGTCTCCTCTTTGAACATTGTCTGTTCTTGTCCTTGGCCAGTTCTCCATTGGGCTCCCCATGAGGTTCTTCCCATTTTAATACATTCTCTATGGAGGAATGACCTGCTCTGCTCATGAACTAGAGGATTATCCTTCAGGTCTTTAGGCTTTGGGTTCTTTAAAGGATTTTTAGTCCATGTAATTCCTGTCCTGGGTTGTCATCTGATCTTTCTGAGCTGAAAGAAGTGGAGCCTCAGAGCATCATGAGGAGGACGAAGTAGTGATCCAGATGTGCATGAAGGGACCATGTCAAACTCCACATCTCCCAGGAGGAGGGCTGCTCTGGAGCTGGCCCACCATGAGCTGAGTGTGGCTCTGCTCAGTCTATAGTGAAGTGACCCCACAACCCCCATGTGCTCGTGTATCCTGAATTGTGGGGGCCCTGGCCTAGAGGAGTGGTGTGACATTGTCAGTAGGGAGGCCCTGGTCCTTTCTTTGGGCCTGGATAGTAGAAACTTAGAACAGTTAGATGCAGACCTGGTCCTGGTTTGCAGGTCAGGCCAGCAATATTTTTGAAGAGTCTACCATTTGGCTTAAGGTATGCTTAAAAGCACACCAGAAACAGTCCTCTGCCTGCCCTTCCCAGAGCCAAGTCTATAGACTTCCTAGAAACAAATGCTTTCGAGTCTTTTTGGATATGGACTTTTCTGTGATCCTAAGTAGTATTCCTGTCTGACTAATTGTGTGTTTCCTTAAGTTTTAGATTACTGACGTCCTAACCCTCAACTAACCTACGTCTGTTGGTCGCTATGCACCCTCATCTGCCTGTGGCTCTGCCTCTACCCCTCACTCCCATAATCCTCATGAGGTTCCATTGTGAGGGTGTAGCTCTGGTATTGCATATTGTTCTTTTTAATGTGCTAAATATATACACAATAGATGAATATTTTAACCATTATAGTACAATGAAATGTGGTCACATTGTTGTACAGCTGTCAGGCCTATCCATTTTAGAACATTTCAACATCCTAAATAAACTCTGTATTTATTACACATTCACTCCACTTCCTTGAAACCTCTGGTAACTCTACTTTCCATATTCATGAATTTGCATATTGCAAGATACCTGAACTGGAGTCATAGATCTGTTGTGTATCTCCCTCTTTTACTAAGCATACTAATATACTCACTACAGACATACAAAAAACACTTTGTTCACCCACACCTCTGGTGCTAAACACAGACTGTTTATATCTTTGTTTTCTTTTCTTTTTTTCTTTTTCTTTTTCTTTTCTTTTTTTGTTTTTTTGAGACAGGGTTTCTCTGTGTAGTTTTGGAGCTTGTCCTGGATCTCACTCTGTAGATCAGGCTGGCCTTGAACTCACAGAGATCCGCCTGGCTCTGCCTCCTGAGCGTTGGGATTAAAGGTGTGCGTCACCACCGCCTAGCTTGTTTATGCCTTTTTTAATGTGTATGGTAGTGGGGACCAAACCAAGTGTGCATATGGTAGGCAAGTACTCTACCATTTCTAGTCCCTCCCTCGGTCCACTTTCGTTGTTTAATCTTGTCTTATGTCATGAGGTCTTTTCTTCTCCTGTGACTTGTTATGTTTGGTTTTGAGATTTTAGGTCATAGCTTTAGCCTGGTTTGAAAAAGTGAGAAACTGAATTTCTGCTCTTTATGGGGGCTGGCTCATTTCTACTTTGCTTAACTCCTCAGGCAGTCCTCGGTGTTTACCAGAACCCCTTTTTTTTTCTCCCTTGGGGGCTCTCATTTCCACTTTCCCCCACCCACAAGTGTGGTAAAGCCTGTTCAGCTCCTCAGCCTCTGTGATCCTCTGTTGGAATCAGCAGTGGATAGAAGCAGCCACCCACTGCCTCTCCTTAGTAAAAGCCTCCTTCCCTGTCCCCTGTGCCCCTCCAGAGAGAGGGATTTTAAATTATATCCAGACTCCCTCTGGGAGCCTCTCCTCTTTGTTCCATTGTCTGTGGTCATGCAAGCTTTAGGTTCTGAGGAGGGAGGAACAGGCAGATCGTGGGCAGCGCCTCTGGGGCTCACAGGGCATACAGTTCAAGGGCTGACCTGACTCCGGTGCTTGTTTTCTGTCACTGTTCCTACTGGTGAAGAGGCTGTGCCCAGGTGGGGATCCTCAGGGCCCTAGCAGAGTGTGGCATCCCAGTGGACATGATCGGAGGGACCTCCATTGGGGCTTTCATGGGTGCTCTGTTTGCTGAGGAGCGGAGCTACAGCCAGATTCGGATCCGGGCCAAGCAGTGGGCAGAGGTAAGCAAGTACCCTCCACCCTCAGGAAGGCTCTAGTTTGAAGGAGACAGGCATGTAGGTCAGAGATGGCCCGTGTGGCAGAGGGACAGCATCAAGCAGTAAAAGGTTAGGCAGATGGTGGGAGCCGGCCAGAAGTGGTGACAGGAGGTGGCCTGAGGTAGGTGGGAGTGTGGCCTTAGGGCAGGTAACAGGAGGGGGTCTGCTTTGTGCTCTAGTCTTAACTGATAGGTTTACCGGGTGACAACATGGAGGGCCATGCCAGTGAAGGGGAGCTAGTGGATCCTACAGTCTCTGGAAACGAGGCACAGCTACACCAGGGCTAGAGTGGGCAGGCAGGCAAGATCAGGAAAGAGGACAGGCCTCAGGCTTCTTTTTAAAAATTTATTTTCATTCTTGAGAATTTCATATGTGTAGATAACAAAATAGGATCATATCTACCTCCCACTTAACTGCCCCGTAAGCTCCCCAACATGTCTTCTTCCCAAATCCATGTCTTCTTTACTTTTTTATTAGTTCTTTGAGAATTTCATACAGTATATTTTGATGATCCCTCCCCCAACTGCTCCAAGATGCTCTCACTCCCCAGCCATGCCTCTGTTCCTGGGGCAAAGGCAAGGCAGAATATGCAGCTTCAGATTGGTTTCTATGGATCATTCCAGCATGCTTGGGAGACATTCCCTGTTGCCTGGTCCCTAGCCCTAGATGATTTTGGAGAAGGGAGTATTGTCTTGGTATGAGTCAAACCAGGAGGGGCTGAGTGTGGGCTCCAGGCTACACAGGACATGTGACTTCTCTGCTGTTAGTCCAGCCTTGTCATAAATGGACCCCAGAATCAGAATCAAAGCATCCAACAGAATCAAAGGAAGCAGAGCAGGTGCCCTTAGTCTGTCTTGCCAGCAGGCAGCTCAGAGCCTTCTCGAGGCTGGGCTGCTCCAGTGGAACAAATGGAACCCTGCTGAAACCATGCGTGGGATCAAAAGATTTTGTGCTCTCCTTTTTCAAAGAAAAGAAAATTGGTCATCCTCATGCAGAAGCTGAGGAGTGGGCTATCTGCTGAATTCACAAAGCTGAGGACACAGCCTGAGGCTCTCGGTCCAGAAATAGTTCTTCCATGGAATAGGTGGCCATCCAAAAAGAGAGCCTGTCCTCAGTGACATGTCAGCCATCACTGGGGGTGGCCTCTGAGAGCAGTGACCACAGGAAAATGTGTTCAATTGCTATAGGACAGCTTAGAATGTAGTCATGGGCTGGGGAGCCCAGCCCGGGGCCTGTGGGAAGTGTCTTTGCTTCCCTCCTCCTGCTCATCTGCTGCTGAGGAGCAGCAATAGAAGTCAGGGCACTTTGGGCTGGTCCTCCCACCATCCTGAGGGGCCTTGCCAAGGTGGCTGTTCTGCAGGAGACGACTGCTGGACATGATGGGGATGGAGCTGTGGACACACCTCCCCACCATGCTAAAGAGGTGGATGACAGTGGGGTGATTTGTCCGGCGGCTTCCCTGGTCCAGGCCCCGGGCAGAATCTCAAGCTGTCTTGTCCCTTGTTTCTTTGTCACTCATTAGTCTTATGGAAGGTTCTAGAGCTGGCGGCTCTGTCCAGCCTAGTGCTCACTCTACTGTGTAGGAAAATCTGGATGCCCAAAGCACAAAGGTCTGCTGGAGTCCTCAAGGGCGCTCAAGGTATAGCTGTGTGAGGAAAGGACCGAAGTCATGGAGCTATGTGAGGCTCTTAGCGTCTAAGCCCCAGGAACTTCTGCTGGCCTCTGCATACACTAAGGCTCAACCACACAGGGAGTACTTTCCTGAAACTTCAGGCAGTGGGACCTGTGGATTCTCTTGGCTGCCTGAGTTTTGATGCAGAAATGTGATTTCTTTTTTTTTTTTGGTTTTTCGAGACAGGGTTTCTCTGCGTAGCTTTGCGCCTTTCCTGGAGCTCACTTGGTAGTCCAGGCTGGCCTCGAACTCACAGCGATCCGCCTGCCTCTGCCTCCCGAGTGCTGGGATTAAAGGCGTGTGCCACCACCGCCCGGCCAGAAATGTGATTTCTTGAGTAAAGGTTTCCCATGTCTCTAGGATATGACATCGATGGTGAAGACTATACTGGACCTGACCTACCCAATTACATCTATGTTTTCTGGAACTGGCTTCAATAGCAGCATCAGCAGCATCTTCGGAGACCGGCAGATTGAGGTGTGTCCCCACCACACCTGGCATGCACTGGATGCTCAGTGACCTTGACACCATCTTGCTTTTTCTATGTTCGTCTGTCCCTAGATGGGCCTTGCCAGTGTGGGACAGGGAACAATTTGAGAAGAGGTTTCCTCTGACCCCTGTCCTCCCCACAGGACCTGTGGCTCCCCTATTTTGCCATCACCACTGACATCACAGCCTCTGCCATGCGGGTTCACACAGATGGTGAGAGCTTTCCCCAACCAAAACCACCGTAGGGTCAGCTTAGTGGGGTCAGCACTCTAGGATCTCAGGCAGGGACAGGACAGGGACAGGGAGCTCCGTGAGGGCACAGAGGGTCTTACAAAGGAAGCAAGAGTCACAGGCATGTTTGCATGGCGTGGGTAGAGGATGTCTCTGCCACAGGCACACTAGGTGAAGTAGGGCAGTCAGGAGTGAGGATATCAGGTGGATAAAAGGGCCTCTGGGAAAGGAGCAGAATTGGGGATGTACTCTGGCACAGCAGTCTCACTCGGGTAAAGTGGGATATCTGGGGATCACAGAGAATTACTTCAGTGCCATCTCTTTTCAAGGCAAAGCCCTTTGGGAGGAGAGGTCTGGTGGTGGTCTGTCAAGCTTAGTGTTCTCCCTAGAGGTAGGATCTGTGGGCTTTCAGACTGACAGAGATAAGGCTCTGATTCTCCAGTGGAGGACAAGGACCACAGAGGACAGGGAGGTTCCTTGCTAGCCATTTTCCCACCAGACCTTCTTGATGCTCCAGGCTCTCTGTGGAGGTATGTTCGTGCAAGCATGTCCTTGTCGGGCTACATGCCCCCTCTCTGCGACCCCAAGGATGGACACCTGCTGATGGATGGGGGTTACATCAACAACCTCCCAGGTACTGCAGAGAATGGGGGAGTGTCCCACAGGCTGGTACATAGCTCTTTGGTCATTCTGCCCTGTGGCTGCCTGCCACCACCGCCTCCACACCAGGAAGGCTGGGGTGGTACACGTTTTCCTTAGAGTATGCCAAGAGAAAATGTCAGGCTGGCATCAGCTCATAGAGAACACATGCGCATGTGCCCAGGCATGCACATGCGCACAGCATGCTCCCAGCATATGGCTCTGCCTGTCAGCACAGCAGCAACAGAACAAAGGCCAAGGAGACAAACCAGGAGCAATTGATCTCCATCTGTGCCCACAGTTGGAGACTAACAGCCTGCAGGTGTTGGGTGTACTATGAGTGAGGCCATACCCACTACCTGTTGGCTATGTACTCAGAAGGGCTCAGCACACAGCTCTGTGCACAAGGATACATATAAGCTGGGACATTTGATCTTCTGCTTCCATAGACCCAGGAAGAATATTAGAGAGGGACCACACGGTCCCCTGGTGGAGCCACCAAGAGAAACAGGGCCCTCTTAGTGCTTAGTAAAGTAGGGTCTGCCTCTCATCTGTTTTTTCCATTCCTTCTGGAGTGCTACCCTGTACCCTGGTTCTGCATTTTTAACCTGGCTGGTGACCAGGCTACCTTTTTCTCCATAGCGGATGTGGCAAGATCCATGGGGGCAAAGGTTGTGATTGCTATTGATGTTGGCAGCCGGGATGAGATGGATCTCACCAACTATGGAGATGCCTTGTCTGGATGGTGGCTACTTTGGAAACGCTGGAACCCCTTGGCCTCAAAAGTCAAGGTAGGATTGGTACCAGATGGACTAGATAGCCTCTCTGGGGCTTATGCTCTTACCCCCTGTGCCCTCCCTGGCAGCAGGGATGTAGAAGCACCTCCCAAGCTCAAGAGTCCAGCAGATCTGGGTCACTTGTTTGTACTGCTTCCCAGGCCCCGGGACTAACTCTGGGACACCAGGGGCTCACTAGGTCACATCTCTGGCTCTTAGGGCCCATCATGTTTGTGGGCCGGGAGGGAGGGCCAGGGTTGGAGATGAAGCATTCTTGGCAGGTGTTGAACATGGCAGAGATTCAGACACGCCTGGCCTATGTGTGCTGCGTCCGGCAGCTGGAGATGGTGAAGAACAGTGATTACTGCGAGTATCTGAGGCCTCCCATTGATAGCTACCGCACCCTGGACTTCGGCAAGTTTGATGAGATCTGTGTGAGTGCCAGCCACTGAGTGCAGGGGAAGAGGGCCTGGGGGTCAGTTCTGATGGTTGTCACCTCTTCAGCCTCTTCTCTAAGAGCACAAGTTCCTGATGGGGCCTCCTGTGTATGCAGGAGGTCGGGTATCAACACGGGCGGACAGTGTTTGACATCTGGGTTCGGAGTGGCGTGCTGGAGAAGATGCTGCAGGACCAGCAGGGGACAAGCAAGAGGAAGGACTGTGGGGTGAGAAGCAGGGTGGAGGGGGGTCGGCAGGGTGGGGGTCCCCTGCCCTGGCAGCCTTCTCTGCACCCTACCTGTGTGCAGCCTGAGCCAGGCGACGTGCTGAGTGCCCGAGCTGCCTTCCGCCCTGCTTCAGGTGCTCACCTGCCCCAGTGCCTCCTTCACGGACCTCGCTGAGATCGTGTCACGGATTGAGCCGGCCAAGGTGGCTGCCGTGGACGGTGAGTTAGATGTCCAGAAAGGGGGCCTGCATAACAAAGGTTGGTCCGGGCTAGAGGTGGCCGGACCCCATTCCTCTGGACCCTCACTCTTCTCCTGAAGAAGTCACTGGCACTTGACTTGACCACTGCTGTTTCATTGTGTCAAGACCCTGAGACCATCTCTCCAGCCCAAGAGTCTCCATAGCAATGGGATTGTCTCCTGGGGCACTCAGGCTTCTCCCTCATCACTCCATATAGTATCCTAACCACATCACGGACCTTCAGGGACGCCCACGACGGGTAGAACTTACAGAGAGCCCGAGGGCCAGCAACCACTGCTCTGCCCTACAACCCTGCAAGGGGGCCATCAACCACCATCCCCAGCCTCACTCCCACCTTGCAGCAGAACAACATGTTCTGCAGGATTCCCATCTTAAAGAGGGACTTCCCAGGGTGAGAGCCCCAGGCACAGAGCTGGGTTTGCTGGTGTCTCCTCACACCACCCTGACCAGGCCTCCTGAGCATGCTCAGTAGGTAAGGAGGGCCAACGTCTCCATGTTTTTGTGAAAGACATACAGGACCCATTGTGAAGTGAGGTGGACAGAGCCAGATGTGATGTACTGCTGGGTCTGCCACAACTCCCTCTGGCAGCCCTGGGACTGAATAGATGGCTGTGTGTGTGAACTGTTACCGTGGAGCTGGGGACAGAGGGTCTGTGGCCATGTTCTGCCTTAGTTTTTAGCTGTGCTGGACACAGCCACTGTCCTTGGGGAGGGGACTAATGTAGCCCGCTCTGCTCCAGATGAATCTGACTATCAGACAGAGTATGAGGAGGAGCTACCAGACATCCCCAAGGACACATATGCTGACTTCCAGAGCACTGCGATTGAGCTGGACTCGGACTCGGTGAGGGGCTGGGCCCTGTCCTGCCGGTGCCCCTTGGTTATGCCCACTCTGAGGTCCTCAGACAGGGCCTGCCCCTGGTCTCTGATTCTGGGCTGGCCACTCCCTCCCACTCCAATAATGCATCCTGGGATCTGGCAGCCCCTGCTTCACATACCTTGACCATGTGTTGTTCTTCCAGGAGGATGAGCCTTCAGTGTGGCAGGAGCCCTCAGCCCTGGCTTTCCCAGAACAGACCCAGGACTCCTGCCCTTGGCTCCCTGATCCAAATGAGCAGGGGCCAAGACCTTAATGCCTTTCCTGCCTGGACTAATACAATACAGCACAGTCCTCCCTCCCCTGGGCCTGACCCCAAGACTGAGGATGCACCTGCTCCTCGGTGGCTACTTCAGTTGCCTGACAAGATCAAGCTTGGAGGTGTATCCATCCGGTTTCTTCCAGGGACATGTGCTGTGTTAGAGGAGTCATGGGCCTCTTCTCTTGGCCGACACGCCTTATATCCCCACAGCAAGCTATCTGGGGGCTCTGAAGCCTCTGTGAGGCATGGGGGCACGGGATTGGCATATTAATAAAAGTCAGTCTGATTGTGTCGATATTTCACTCCAGTGTGAAGGTTGCTATGGCAAAGAGCTGGATGGACCTGAGGTCCAGAAGGTCCCAGTGGGGTAGTCATATGACCTCTCAGGTCCCTTTTGCTGGTTCCTGCAACCTCCAGGGAGCAACTGTAGGCTAAGCAGGCAGGATGCTCCGGGTCTGGATGGAGCTAGGGTTTCCCCCAAAGTCAAAGTGAGCCCTTGGGTTTCTTAGGCGTTTCTCGCCCCTGGGCATACGTGGGCCCTGCCCTAAGTGGAAGAGCTTCCCATTAGTTCTGGGAGGGTCGCTGTAGGAAGAAAGCCCGCGGGAGGAGCCGCCTTTAACCACGCCCGTATCTGTCATCACGGGGGTGGTGCCAGCCCAGGCCTGGCGTCAGGAGGCGGAGCACCGCCCCCGGGTCCAGCCGCGCTCTCCTACAGTGGCTGGACTCGCAGGGCGCTGGGTGCGGCCATGCGGGGCCCGGGCCTGAGTGTGACCCTGACCCTGAGGCCGAGACCTAGCGCGACCTCAGGCGCGGTACGGCTCCCCCGGCAGAGGCGGCGGGCGCGGGGCGCGCTCTGAAGCCCGGGGGATGCGCGGGCACCGTGACCATGGGTGCCGCCGCCTCCAGGAGGAGGGCGCTGAGGAGCGAGGCCATGTCCTCGGTAGCGGCCAAAGTAAGGTGAGTGCGGCGGGCTGACCGGAGGTCAGGTAGCCGCTGCCGGCTTCCGCTGGGGTGTGCGCTGCTGCCCCGGCCCCCTGCAGCTTTCCTGTTCCGACCAGAGTGGGCCTCGGGCCTTACAACCTGCCGCCCACAGGCTGGACGGATTGGACAGAAAGCGGTCGGAGGTCCGTGGCCAGGATGTCCTGGCTCCCTGGTGGGTGGAGAGAGCCCACCTCTTCTCATGTTGGAGAGGGTGGGGGTAGATCTGGTGGGGAGGGTCTTGCCAATGTCGAAGGCTGGTTGCCAGCATGCACTGACCGTGTTCCTTCTGCCTACCCTGCAGAGCAGCCCGAGCGTTTGGAGAGTACCTGTCCCAGAGTCACCCTGAGAACCGCAACGGTGCAGGTAGGGGCACAAGGAAACAAAAGGGTTGTGCAGGGTGAGTCCTCTGCCCCAGGCCAGGGCCAGTGGAGTGTGAGCCAGCCTAGACGCCTTGCTGGCTTCTCCTCCTCACATCCATCCCCTGCCCTCCAGAGCCCAGAACCCCAGGAGGAGCTCCAAACACCCATCTCCATGGCGCCCTCCCAGCCTGGGTTGTTGGCATGGCAACAGGCCTCTTGGCACCCCCAGGGCTGGCACCACCGTCTCGGGGGCCAGCTGGTCGGGGGGGAGGGGAGAAGTTGGCACCAGGCAAATGGGTGTATCTGTAGGCTCGTGGGGGAGATTGGCCTGTCTATTCTTACCTCTGATGATGCACACCCAGGTAGTAAGTATGGCCTGTCTGTCACCCCAATCCACACTCTAATAGGGCTTCAGGCCCACATACAAAGAGGAACAGGACACCTGGCAGAACCTTTCCTAGCAACCAGAGCCCCCTCGTCAAGCTTGGTGCTTGGTGGGTGTTTGTGGTCCTCCGTGTCCCTGGAGACTGGGAGGGTAGACCTTCAGGCTGAAGGTTCACCTGGTGCCTTTCCCTTAGACCACCTGCTGGCTGACGCCTACTCTGGCCACGACGGGTCCCCCGAGATGCAGCCTGCCCCCCAGAACAAGCGCCGCCTCTCTCTCGTCTCCAATGGCCGCTATGAGGGCAGCATCTCAGAGGAGGCAGTCCACGGGAAGCCGGCTCCAGAGGGCCCTCAGCCCCGTGTGTACACCATCTCTCGAGAGCCAGCCCTGCTGCCCGGCTCTGAAGCTGAAGCCATTGAGCTGGCAGTGGTAAAGGGGCGGAGGCAGCGGGAGCGGCGCCCTCACCACCATAGCCAGCCCCTGCGTGCCAGCCCGGGCAGCAGCCGTGAGGACATCAGCAGGCCCTGCCAAAGCTGGGCAGGCAGCCGCCAGGGCTCCAAAGAATGCCCAGGATGTGCCCAGCTGGTCCCTGGTCCCTCCCCTCGGGCCTTTGGGCTGGAACAGCCACCTCTACCTGAGGCTTCTGGCCGCCACAAGAAGCTGGAGAGGATGTATAGTGTTGATCGAGTGTCTGGTGAGGGGCCTTATCTCTGGGCCTGGGCAGGTTTTGGGGTAGCCTGCTGGCCTTTAGCAGCAGCAAACACTGTAAAGCTTGGGTGTCATGGTGTGAAGGATGAAATCCCTCCAGTTTGGACTCATCTCCCTCCCCTAAATCCTGTGAGTTGTGGCCTCCCTCAGAACCCAAGCGGAATCTATCACAGAGTTTATCAAGGATACTTCCTGGAGGAGGGGAGCCTGGGAGGATCTTGAAGATGTAAAAAACATGGCTTAATGAAAGATAAGGCTGTCTTCAGAGACTCCAAAAGAGGGGAAGTTGCTTAGGCCCTGAGATTAGCATTGTTAAACCAGAGGCAAGGGTTGGAATACCCTGAGGGCATGCTGTATTTAACTACCCTCCCCCACAGAGCACCCCCTTAGGACATTCCAGCAGCCCCATGCCTGGGCTTCAGAGACTAGCTCCAGGGGACCCTGGGAAGTAGACAGCCCTCAGCTGTAGTCTCCACACTCAGGACCTCTAGCCTACCCTCTTCCGGGGCTAAAAGGAGGGCTACCCTATGTCCAAGGGAGACTCCAGCTTTAGAGGAAGTTCCTCACACTCTTAACATCTAAGGGGAAAGTTAAACAGAGAGCCTCAAGCCAGAGGTTGGAGAGACAGCTCAGTGGTTGAGAACACTTACTGCTCTTTCGGAGGACGCGGGTTCGGTTCCCAGCACCCATGTCAGACCTCTCACAACCACCTGTAACTCCAGCTCCAGCAGGATCAGACACCTAACCTCTCCTCCCTCCCGACCCCTTCTCCCTCTCAAAGAGAAGATTCAAATGAGTGTGGGGTTTTTTAAGCTTCAAGTCAGAGAGGGTGGGTTGGTGGAGTTATGTCCTGGGACCCCACCCTGAGCCAGCTTTTTCTTTGCTCGAGAGGACTCTGTCCTGTTGCCTTGACTCTGCCGCTGTTGCCCGCCTGGCGGGCCCAGGGTCTCTTCCCAATAGGGAAGGATCGGGCTTCAGGACACCTGTCCTTGCTAGCCACCGCCCCTCTCTCTTCCAGATGAGGTCCCCATCCGTACCTGGTTCCCCAAGGAAAACCTTTTCAGCTTCCAGACGGCAACCACAACTATGCAAGCGTGAGTCCACTGTCCACTGCCAGAGTCCAGGGCCGGCCTGCCTCTTCCTAGGGCTTAGGAAGGACTGAACTCTTGCCTGGCCTCTGGCTCAGCTGAGGCTTCCTGTGAACAGCTGCATGTGCCGCGTGGTGCCAGGTCTGCTGATGGGCCAGGCTGAGGCTGTGGCTCCCAGCAGGCAGGGCTGCGTGCTCCCTCAGACCATAGCCTGCTTTTATTTCTTCCCACCCCCTTCCTTCCTCACATCCCTCATGGGCGTTCCCTGCAGTCAGCCTACCCACTTACTCACGGCCTTTTATCTTCGTTTTTGCCAGGGGACCTGACCCAGACACAGTTGCAACCGATAGCACCAGCACTAAGTGGTTTGGGGTGGGGGATTCTCGTCCTCATGCGTACCCCAAACTCCAACCTCATTCTGCTTCATATGTGACAGGTGACAGTTACCAGGGGTCTCTTGGAGGTCTCTTCCTCTATCTGACACGCATCTAAGTTGTCGGCCCAAGGATATGCCTTAGAAGCAAGGTCCCCAGAGCAGGGCAGTCCCACCCCACCCTCAGTTGCTATGGCAAAGTGGGCAGAGCACAGGCAAGCTTCTCTAGGACCAAGCCCCTCCTGGTGGCCAGAACCCAGTGCCTGGTGGTGTGGGCCAGCGACAGCCTCTGGTGCCCTTTGACAGCTGGCCTTGAGTCCACTAGACATCCTGCTGGGAGGGAAGCTGCCCTCCGGGGGGCCTGGGGGGGCTGACGGGAGCCCGAGATCCATACTCACTCTGTCTTCTTCCTCTTGCTGCCTCTCCACACGGTGACTCCAGCATCTCGTAAGTATGCCATGCCATACGCACTCAGGGGCACAGCCATTGTCCTGGGGGACCCTCCCACCCCTGGATAGATGTCTGCAGGTCAGGGACCCCGGGCCTGGGCAGTGAGTAGTGCTGAGCTCCCATTAGCCTGGCTTCCTGTGGACCACCGGACCTCCGCAGGGCCTGCTGGGAGCTGGGCCTGGGACGCCCCACGGGGCGCCTGTGCTTGCACCTCTGTCCCCACGTCTGTGTCCCCTCCTGCCTTCAGCCAAGGGCAGTGCTGACTTGCGGCGGTTTCTCAGGGTATTCAGGGGCTACGCGGAGAGGAAGCGTCGGAAACGGGAGAATGATTCCGCGTCTGTAATCCAGAGGTAGGGCCTGCCAGCCACTCGCCACCAGGGTCTGTCTCTGGTCTGCACTGGCCTGGCCAGGGTCCTCCTGGCCCTGGAAGACCTGACCTGATGATGGGGGAAGGGTGGTGGCGACCACTGGCCTGGCCCTGCTCTGGGGACGTGGCAGGCAGGAGAGGCCATGTGACCGGGCTGCGTTTCAGCCCCTGGACCTGTACTTGAGGGTCCATTGACAGTCATACTGCAGCCAGCAGACCCATCCATGTCTGTCACCCAGTGGCGCAGCCCACCCTCTCCATCTCCCACCAGCCTCAGAGGTGTGCCTGGGAAACCATTTGTCTACTTCAGACATGGGGTCTGGACAGGGCACAAAACGTGGGGGAAGAGAGGCCCTGTCTCCCTAGTGGGGAAGGGACGATTTGAAACCCCCAGAGCAACTTAGGGGTGCGGGTTCAGGTAGAGGATGTTAGGGTGTCTCCGCACCAGAGGAGATGACTGAGAAGCCTCAGCAGGAGACAGAACTGGCAGGAGAGAGACACATGCCTCTGCTCTGGACGGATCTCAGGAGGAGGCAGGACTTGCAGAAGCCTTGGGGAGATTGTCCAGTGTCCAGCGTGGTCAGGGTCTAGGTGGGCAGGAGCCACCATCCACCCCCCTGTGGACCCTCATCAGCCCGTGGTCTCTCCCTCAGGAACTTCCGCAAACACCTGCGCATGGTTGGCAGTCGGCGGGTGAAGGCCCAGAGTAAGATGGGTACTGGGGAAGTGGGCGGTGCCGTGCGTGGCAGTCTGGGGCTTGGTGGCGAGCTGGGGCTTTGCATGTTGGCAGTCCACCTCCCTCGGTGCGGTCTAGCCCCGCAGACCCGCGGGCACCACCCGTCTGCCGTGTTCTGCTGCCCTCCCCGCGGGCCTTGACCTTCCCTGCTTTCTGCTCCCGTCCGTCTGTCCGTCCCTGCTTCGGTGTCCTGTCGTGCTTCCCCAACAGTGTTCCACCTCACCCAGGCCCTTCTTGCCCAGTACCCCAACCTAGTGCTCTGCCCCGCCCAGGCTCCACCCCAGGCCCACTCAGTAGTCCACACTGTGCTTGTGTCTCCACCCTAACGTCCTCCCGTCGAGACTCCGCTCCGAGTATTCTGTGCTCCCACACGAACCGGCCCCAGCCTTGTGGGGCCTTGTCAGCGTCTGCCTCTCCACACACCCCAGCCCCCCGGCCTAGGGCGAGTCTGCTCTGTCCTTGCCCCCTCTGGCTAATGGGGTTTTGCTCTCACTGCAGCGTTCGCCGAGCGGCGCGAACGGAGCTTCAGCCGGTCCTGGAGCGACCCCACCCCTATGAAAGCCGACACCTCCCACGACTCCCGAGACAGTAGGTGTCCAGTGGCAGGCTGGCTCACGGCCCTGACAAGTTCCCTTAGGCCCACATCCCTGGCAAGGGTCCCATGCCAGTACCGCTAGGCTTCTGCGCTTTTGCTCTCTGAGCCTCAGTTTACCTGTCTATGAGACGGGAGTGCCTGGCCTCTCCTGTCTCTTAGGCAGGGTTAACTAATGGCTAAGCAGTGCTAACTGGGCATCTGTAAGGTGGCACCCACTGTCTCTCGGGGCGTACTTGCCCACAGGTGACATTTGTTCTGGGTCCCAGCTTCACATGTCTCTCCTCTTCCCACTGGTGTCAGTGGCCCAGCCCTGCAGTTTGCCGGTGACTAACCTTCTCACCCACCCAAAGACCCTCCAGGACACGGCTGGGCTTTGTGGGTGGTGTGCCGCTGTCTTGGTGACCCCCCTCCTGCCTCCTAGGCAGTGACCTGCAGAGCTCACACTGTACCCTGGATGAGGCTTGTGAGGACCTGGACTGGGACACAGAGAAAGGCCTGGAGGCCATGGCCTGTAACACTGAGGGCTTCTTGCCACCCAAGGTCATGGTGAGTGAGCGCTGCCCCTGGGTGCGCCGCCATGGCATTTGGGTAGAGTACAGCCTCGTCCTCAGATTCTCCCCACCGCGCCCACACTCCATCCTTGGCTTGGGGAGGGCTCTCCAGGCTCCGCCTTAGTTGTGAAGGTCCTTAGGGTCTCAGCCTTCCGCTTCCCGGGGGAGTTTCAGAGGGCTCTACCCTTGGTGACAGCAGAGTGAAGGGGCGTCCCGAGGCTCCCCCCTTGGCTGTGGGGTGCACCTCATAGGGCTTTTCCTACCCCCCACAGCTGATCTCCTCCAAGGTGCCAAAAGCCGAGTACATCCCTACCATCATCCGCCGGGATGATCCCTCCATCATCCCCATCCTCTACGTGAGTGTCCTTTCCAACTCTGCATCCAGACAAATCCCGGGTATACCTCTCACTCTGGGTCCAGCTACTGGTGCCTGAGTGCCGTGGGGGCTAGCAAGGGCTCTGATGTGTGGCCTGTCTGTTCTCAGGACCATGAGCATGCAACATTCGAGGACATCCTGGGTATGTATCTCGTTCACTTCATCCGGTGGCTGGCAGGAAGGGTGGCCCTGCATGGGGAGGGCGGTGCTCACAGCCCTCTGTCCACAGAGGAGATAGAGAAGAAACTGAACATCTACCACAAAGGGGCCAAGATCTGGAAGATGCTGATTTTCTGCCAGGTAGAACCAGCCTGTTCTTTCTTGCCGAGGAGAAGAGGTCAGTGTGGTAGGGGTAGCGAGCCCAAGAACACACTGCATGTGTTCGCATGGCGAGAGTGTCCGTGGGAGGGTGCGTTTGTGCACTGGGTGTGTGCACATCTCCTCCTAGCCTCCCGCTAGCACTCCTGAGGCCTGACCATGACCTCTTACAGGGCGGCCCTGGACACCTTTATTTGCTCAAGAACAAGGTGGCCACCTTTGCCAAAGTGGAGAAGGAAGAGGACATGATCCAGTGAGAGGGGAGGGCACCGTGGGTTGCGGGAGGGCAGTCTTGAACCTGGTATATTCCTTCCGACTCCCTCCCTCCCTCCCTCCCTCCACCACGCTTCCTTCTGTGGAGTTCGGTCATGGGGCCAGCAGCCCCAAGCTGAGGCCGTCTGTAATCCCCACCAGCTTCTGGAAGAGATTGAGCCGCCTGATGAGCAAAGTGAACCCAGAGCCGAATGTCATCCATATCATGGGCTGCTACATTCTGGGGAACCCCAACGGGGAGAAGGTAGGGGCTCAACTTGTGAGCCGGGTGGGCAAGGCCTTCTGCTCATCCTGGCACCTCTGCTTTAGTCCACCTGCAGAAATCTCATGCCTAGGGCCCTAAGCAAGGAGGGTGGGTCCTGCCCTTGGCCCCAGACTCATGCTCTTGCCCTTCTTGAAGTTATTCCAGAACCTCAGGACCCTCATGACTCCTTACAAGGTTACCTTTGAGTCACCCCTGGAGCTGTCTGCCCAAGGTGAGTCATCCCAGCTGACTGACTAGAGGGCTGCAGTAGGTCTGACCCTTCTGGGACCCGGTCAGGCCCGAGCCTCCTGGCCTTTCTCTCTCCTGCCTAGGGAAGCAGATGATTGAGACCTACTTCGACTTCCGGCTTTATCGCCTGTGGAAGAGCCGCCAGCACTCAAAACTGCTGGACTTTGATGACGTCCTGTGAGGAGCATGGGTCGTGCCCAGGCACCACTGGGCCATTTCCTCTGGACTGGGAACCTGGGGCGGGGCCGCCTCTTGCACCTAAAACCACGTGGCCCTGGTCTTGCCCACAGCTACTTCAGGGACCCTCAGACATTGCTCAGGTTCTCGTAGGGTCTGGTCCTCGCTGCATCAGTGGGCCACAGAGACTTACAGTCCTGTCCCGCCTCGCCTGGAGGCCGCAGCATTGGGAATCCCCTCCACGGGGTTCATAGAAATAAGTGCAATTTTTTTACACCCCTGGAACAATTTGAAGGGAAGCGGCATTGCTAGTTAACTAGTGAAGCACTCTGCTACTAGTTCCAGTGTAGACAACCGGCCCAGTGTGTGT
This sequence comes from Peromyscus leucopus, assembly GCF_004664715.2. Classification (NCBI taxonomy): domain Eukaryota; kingdom Metazoa; phylum Chordata; class Mammalia; order Rodentia; family Cricetidae; genus Peromyscus; species Peromyscus leucopus. The sequence continues at coordinate 15,112,505 of NC_051066.1, read as the reverse complement.
TCAGGTCCTCCTGTCCCCAGCCCCTCAGCCCTGCCGTATTTGATCACCAGCACCAGGATGGCCCATCTCCGTGGGGCCGGCACTGTCAGGCTGCCTAGCCTGGCCCGGTCTATACTGGCCAAATCTGTCTGCTTTCACCCCTCTTGTCACCCCTTGCTTACTTTGACCTCATCTTGGCAAGGGGCAGCCTGGGCGGTAAGGAGGGAAGAGCCTCCTCGCCTTCCCTTTCCTCAGAGGAGTGGGCTGCCGCCTGCCGCCCACCTCCTCCTCAGGCCGACTCACTTCCCTTGCTGCTGTTGAGCTCAGCTTTCTCCAGCCTTGATCTGGAAGCCACATCCCAGCACAGAGGCTTAGGGGTTTGGTGGGCGCCAGCTGGGGCTGGGCCCTGGAAGGCAGGAACCTCACCAACACTGTAGTGGGGGGCCTGGGTCTGTCACCCAGGCGGGGAAGTCCAGTAGCTGGTGAGCTGTGAGGTCCCCGTGACTTGCTTCACAGTCTTGCCCCAGGGTCCAGCAGGGTGGGCTCTCTTGTACATAGTTGGAGCTTGGGGGCAGGCCCCCCTTTTGTAGAGCCTGGGGTCTGAGGGCACCTGGCCGTGTCCCTGACCAAGGGGAGTTAGGATTGGGCTCTGAACAATGTACGATATCCCTTAGAGTGACCATTAAACTTGACCCTCTGCTGCGGCCGCTGTGTGGGTCTTCTCATTTGGTACCCACTCTCCATGTGCATGCCAGCCTGAGGCCACTGCTGCATGGCTTCCTTCATGCCTGGGCCCGGACAGGGTGGGGCCATCGGGACATCCACCTTAAGGATACATACTATGGGAAGATATGGTAGGCATCTCCCAGAATGCCCATCAACTGGCACAGGAGACCGTGGAGACGGACGGTATCTTCTCCCTATAGTGATAACAAACAATGTAGGACTGTGATCCTAGAAAAGGGCTAAGTAGGGCCTGAGGTGAGCAGAAGCTGCCCCTCCCCTGTTCATGGGAATGAGAAGAGAGGGCTGCCCCCAACTCCTGTCAGGCCACCCTGTTCATGTGACCAGAGCAAGAAGCCGGAGAATGACTACAGCCTCACCTGTGGGCCAGATAGCCTCAGTGTCCCCAGACTTAGCTACTTGACTGTTACCTGTCCAGTGGCAGGGATCAGAGCAGCTGGGCAGTTCAAGGGCTGGGGGTGACGTAGGGGTGCAGTATACAGCATGACAAAGCCTAGCAGGCTTGAGGCTAGGTGCTGGGTACCGCCACCAGCACACTCCAGGAAGGACAGGGAAGAAGGCATGATGGTTTGCGTGCCACCGTGAACAGTTTTGGAAGGTCGGCTTAGATTAGTCTGTACTTTTACAGAATCACGTGCAATCCAGCAGTTGTGTGTGTGTGTGTGTGTGTGTGTGTGTATTTCTCTTTCTAGTCACTGCTACATGGAGTCTACATAATCTGTTATGTTAGAAGGAACATTTAGTCCTGTAATCCTGACCTAGCCCTAGAACAGGCGAACATTTTCTCTGAGTGACCCTGCAGGCTGAGCCTGGGGTCTAGCTGGGATAGCAGAGGGGCCTGCCCACAGCCCTGAAGGTTAGCTAGAGCAGTGATTGTGAGCAGAGTGGAGCTAGCCTCCTGCTCATAGCCACCAAGACAAAATATGACAGATAACAAAACCCAGAAAGCACCCAGGGCCAAATATGGGGAAAGTATAGGACAGCAACGAGGTGGCTGGACTGGACATGGGAACAGGTATCCAAGATGTCCTTGAGCCTTTCTGAAGCATCTACCCACCCACTTTCCTCCATCAAAATTAGCAGACAGCCACCAAAAACAATTGGACAGAAATATTTGAAAAAACATGCAAGGTGTTAAGAATATCTTTTTTTTTTTTTTTTTTCCCCCTAATTTCCCAAATAGAGTCTCACTATGTAGCCTGGATGGTCTGGAACTGGCTATGTAGATCAGACTGGCCTCAAACTGACAAAGACCTCCTCCCTCTGCCCCCCCACCCCCCAGTGCTGGTGTTAAAGGCATTCAGCCCTGCACCCAGCAAAACCGTTTTAGTTAGGATGTGGGTGTGAGTGTTTGGTGCCAAGGGATTGGACCTAGGGCGTCAGGCATGCCAATATATAGCATCTACCACTGAGATACAACTCTGATCCCCATCTCCTTCTGTATTTGATTTTGAGACAAGTTCTCACTACCTTGAACCTTGAACCCATTCATTCTATAGCTCAGGCTGACTTTGAACTTACAGTCCCACTGCCCAGCCTCTCTAATAGCTGTCAAGTTTAGCTTATTAGCCTTAACATGTAAAAAGCTTCTCTCTCTCTTTTTTTTCTTTTTATAAAAAGCTTTTCTAATTAATATTCTAAACTGTGGTTCTGTGTGTATGCATGGATACATTCATGAGAGTGCAGGTATTTACAGAAGTCATCCAGAAGAGGGGTAACAAGCAATTGTGGGTCACCTAACATAGGTGCTGCCCTGGCTAGTTTTATGTCAGCCTGACACAGGCTAGAGTCATCTGAAAGGAGGGATCCTCAATTGAGAAAATGCCTCCTTAAGATCCAGCTATAAGGCATTTTCTCAATTAGTGAATGATGGGAGAAGACCCAGCCCGTTGTAGGTGATACCATCCCTGGGCTGGTGGTCCTGTGTTCTAGAAGAAAGCAGGCTGATCTCTGCATATACGTTATGTTACAGTTATGTAGCTTGGTCCCCTTTTGGGACTCCTAACAGTGGGAACAGGGGCTGTCTCCCACTCTTACTGGCTTTTGGGACCCTACTCCTTATACTGGGTCGCCTTACCCAGCCTTAATACACGGGGAGGTGTTTAGTCTTACTGCAACTTGATACGCCATGTTTTGTTGATACTCATGGGAGAAGCTGCCCTTTCCTGAACAGAAACGGAGGAGTACGCTGGGGGATGGGAGGAGGGTGAGGACTGCGACTGGGATATAAAATAAATTAATTAATAATTAAAAAGAAAACAGGCTGAAAGCCAGGTGGTGGTGGCATACCCCTTTAATCCCAGCACTCCAGTGGCAGAAGCAGGTGGATCTCTGTGAGTTCCAGGCCAGCCTGGTCTACAGAGTGAGATCCAGGACAGGCACCAAAGCTACACAGAGAAACCCTGTCTCAGGAGAAAAAAAAAAAGGAAGGAAGAAAGGAAAGAAAAGAAAGCAGGCCGAGCAAGCCATGGGGAACAAGCCAGTAAGCAGCACCCTCCATGGCCTCGGCATCAGCTCCTGCCTCCAGGTTCCTGCCCTGTTTGAGTTCCTGTCCTGACTTCCTTCAATGATAAACAGTGATATAGAGGTGTAAGCCAAATAAACCCTTTCCTCTCCAACTTGCCTTTTGGTCATGGTGTTTTGTTGCATCGATAGAAACCTTAAGTCAGGTGTTAAGAACTAAGGTCCTCTACAAGAGCTGAGCCATCTCCAGAGCCCCTAACAAAGCTTTTTATAGAATGATAATGCAAAGGCCAATAGAGGAAAAGGAGCCAAGACCTAAAGGGACAATACAAGGGAGGCTCAATGGCCAGAATCGTCATGAGGGAAGTCACCACAAGCAGTGGTGAGGGGCTCCTCGTTACCTTGGCTTTGCGGGAGTAGAAGACACCAGCAGCGAGATGACGTTCTTGGAGAGTTCATTGCTAACAGCTGTGCAGATCCAGTTGACAAGCTCCACTCTCCAGCCGGAAGTCCCCCGTGACCTGTGAAGATGCTACTCTCCCAATGTCCATGCTGTGCTCATAAGCAGGCCGTTGCCAGGTCGTCCAGGTAATGTCTTGAAGGAAAGAGACTGATTATTCAAAGTTCTTTTTGTTTTTGTTTTGTTTTGTTTTTCAAGACAGGGTTTCTCCTTGTAACCCTGGCTGCCCTGAAACTCTCTCTGTAGACCAGGCTGACCTAGAACTTACAGAGATCTGCCTGCCTCTGCCTCCCAAGTCCTGAGATTAAAGATGTGCGCCAACACTGCCTGGCTATTCAAAGTTCTAATCACTCCAGAGGAAGCAGGGCTCAGGCTGCCAGAGCCCTGAATACTATGTTTGAAGTGATTAGCTGATATTGCAGGCTGCTGATGGTCTCCGGTACACTCTCCTGACGCATGCACCTCCCTAATTGTCCAAAAGGCTTGGAAGAGCAGCACAGAGGTCATCCAGCCTTCCCCTGTGCCTCGTTGGATGCTGTTCTGTGAAGGCCTCACGCTGTCAAGTGTGGACACCCTGACCTGTGTGTTCACCTTTATCCACACAACTCCACATGGATACCCCTGGGCAGTCCTGATGTGTGTCCCAGCAGAGCACCAACCTTAGGCATGGGAGCCATCCCATCGGGGTTGGAGCGGTAAGGGCGTGCCAAGGTGTGGTTCCTTTGCTACGCACGCTGAGAAGAGATGTTCAGATGGAGCACTGTAGCGCTCACATCCTCTGCTGGGTACATTGCCAGTGCAGGTGGCCCCAGCGCCTACAGGAAGGCAGGCCAGCCCTCCCTCCGCTTGCTGAATCTCCTTCTGTGTCATTGGCTGGGAAGCAGCAGTGGGAACCGCAAAAAGCTGGTTTGTCAGCAGCTGCCCCGCCCCGCCTCCAGGTGTGCTGGTGCGCAACTTGCATGAAATCAGAACTGAGCCAGTATCCATCCCAGCCACTCCTAGCTCCCTGCTGTGGAACCCAATGCTGCCAGATGACAGCGCCCCACAGGCTGGGAAAGGGGACTGGTCTTGTGCTCACGGCCCACTGAGGGCTGGAAAAAAAAAAACAGAAACTCAACATCAGAATCTCAAAAATAAGATTCAAGATACTACAAACCAGAATTACCCTGCTTCTAAAGAACCGTGGAAGACAGACATCAAGGACAGGCGTAGGCAGGTTGTAAAACAATGCTCAAAATACTAGTAAGTTCCAGCAAAAAAAAAAAAAAAAAAAAAGAGGACAGGGCTGGAGAGACAGTCGGTTAAGAGCACTGGCTTTTTTTTGGGTTCAATTCCCAGCCCCCGCATGGCAGCTAACAACCTTCTGTAACTCCAGTATCTGGGGAGTTGATGCCCTCTTCTGACTTCCGTAGGCACCAGGGACTCACGTAGTACACAGACATACATGCAGGCAAAACCCTCATATGCATAAAATGATGCAATAAACCTTTTAAAAAGAAAAGAAGGACATACTGATGTCTCATGGTCTAGAGGCTAAAGTGAGAGAGCCAGGAGTTGCGGGCCATCTGTCCCTGTGTTTCCACATGCCAGTCCCCCATGCCTGTCAAGTGTACACACAGCAGTCACGTTACCTGCAGTGGAGAGCACAAAGTCCTCAAGGCTGCCCTCATCCATCTTTGGATTCTAGTTCCATGCTCCAGTTATATTTCCCTGTACTTCTGAAGAACTGGCTATAAACCCAGGTTCTCACAAACCCTCCATTGTTTTAAGAGTGCATGTGTGTGTATGCGCGCGTGCACGTGACAGGACAGCTTGTGGTTTTGTTCGTTTGGTAGAGTGGCTCACAGAACTCATGTTTTCTGGTTTGTTACAAAGGACGTGACAAATGAAGAGATGTGTAGGACAAAGGTCAAGGAAGGGTCATGGAAGTGCCATGTGCTCTCTGGATGGAGACTGGCCTCCATGGGTTCAACTTTTCCCAGACTTTCTGCACCTTGTACTTCCATGTTTTTAGGCAGTGATTCTCATTTCTATGGCTTGTGCTGGAGAGGGAGTTACAGGAACAATAGATGAAAACCAAAACCCCATCTAACACCCCAGGCCACGCCTGGCTTTTGAGCACAAAATCCTCGAATCAAAGGGATAGACAGCTCCTAAGATCCCAGGACATTAGTAGAGTGCCGTTCAGCCGGTAGTCACACCCGTCATTCTATTAAATACGTCTCCCAAGGCGAGGCCAGTAGTGTTTGCAGGCTCCGTTTGATCTTGTTGGGTTCCAGAGGCTGGAGTAGACTTGGACAAACAGCCTCGCCTTTCCCATCACTTGGCACAAATGAGCAAAGACAATGCCATCCCCTGCTCTTGTGCCTCTGAAGATATTAATGCAGCCTTTGGTTTCCTTCCCTCGCTATCTGTCTATCCATTTCTTAACTGCTAGCGACTCGTCTCTTCCATGAACACAAAAACCACCCTTCGAAGGGACAGCAGACCACTGCTGGGCCAGACTGCGAGCGCCAATACTCACCTGGCAGATGCCTCTCCTCAGCTGGCTCCCTTCAGATGAGGCGGGTGACACAAGATCTGGGCAAACGACAATGTTCACGACCAGTTAGTGCAGCTCTGGTCAGTGCTGGCCAGTTTTGCCTGATGAGACAAGGGTGGGAAGCCTGTGGTATTCTGACGGAGGGCTGAGAATGTGCCTGCAGCTGCCTGCTCAGAAGCCTCCCCGATCTCCTTCACTTGTGGCTCCAGGCGGGGTTAGGGGGTGGGGGGGGAGGGTAGGGGGAGGTGGGGGGGGGGAGGAAGCATGTGCAGTCATCATGCCGCCATGCTCCTGGGCAAAACTGTTCTCTCTTGCATGCTCCTGGGCAAGAGCACCCTCTGCCTTGTCCCCGGTCTATCAGGAAAACCAAAGACAGTGCCACATCTGCCGGAACAGACACGACCGATCCGAGGACATGTCATTCCGTTTACCACAGGCATTCTGGCGATACTGAATATTTCTTGTCTGAAAACATTGTGTTTGGTCATCTTAATCCACAGTACTTTCTGCGTAGTTTTTCTGTGGCGCCTGACCACATGTATTTTCCCTGGGTAAACAAAGTCCAGTTAAGAAATAGGAGCTGAGCTGGACAGTGGTGGCCCACACCTTTAATTCCAGCACTTAGGAGGCAGAGGCAGGCAGATCTCTGTGAGTTTGAAACCAGCCTTGTCTACAGAGCGACTTCCAGAACAGCCAGGGATACACAAAGAAATCCTGTCTCAGGCCCAGCGGCAGCCCACAGAGGTAGACGGGCCCAGCGGCGGCCTGCTGAGGTAAACGGGCCCTGCGGCAGCGGCCGACAGGGACATTCAGGCCCGACGGCAGCCGGCAGAGACATTCAGGCCCAGCGGCGGCCCACAGAGGTAGACAGACCCGGCAGCAGAGACAAGCAGACGCAGGTAGGCCTGCGGCGGCCCGTGGAGGTAGACGGACCCAGCAGCAGCCCTCTGAGGTAAACGGGCCCGGCGGCAGCGGCCGACAGAGACATTCAGGCCCGGCGGCAGCCGGCAGAGACATTCAGGCCCAGCGGCAGCCCACAGAGGTAGACAGGCCCGGCGGCAGAGACAAGCAGACACAGGTAGGCCTGCGGCGGGGGCCCGTGGAGGTAGACGGGCCCAGCAGTGGCAGCCGACAGGGATACTCAGACCCGGCGGCAGCCGGCAGAGACATTCAGGCCCAGCGGCAGCCCACAGAGGTAGACGGGCCCAGCGGCGGCCTGCTGAGGTAAACGGACCCGGCGGCGGCAGCCGACAGGGACATTCAGGCCCGGCGGCAGCCGGCAGAGACATTCAGGCCCAGCGGCGGCCCACAGAGGTACACAGGCCCGGCGGCAGAGACAAGCAGACGCAGGTAGGCCTGCGGCGGCCTGTGGAGGTAGACGTGCCCAGCAGCAGCCCTCTGAGGTAAACGGGCCTGGCGGCAGCGGCCGACAGGGATATTCAGACCCGGCGGCAGCCGGCAGAGACATTCAGGCCCAGCGGCGGCCCACAGAGGTAGACAGCCCGGCGGCAGAGACAAGCAGACGCAGGTAGGCCTGCGGCGGGGGCCCGTGGAGGTAGACGGGCCCAGCGGTGGCAGCCGACAGGGATACTCAGACCCGACGGCAGCTGGCAGAGACATTCAGGCCCAGCGGCAGCCCACAGAGGTAGACGGGCCCAGCGGCGGCCTGCTGAGGTAAACGGACCCGGCGGCAGCGGCCGACAGGGACATTCAGGCCGGCGGCAGCCGGCAGAGACATTCAGGCCCAGCGGCGGCCCACAGGGGTAGACAGGCCCAGCGGCAGAGACAAGCAGACACAGGTAGGCCTGTGGCGGCGGCCTGTGGAGGTAGACGGGCCCAGCAGCGGCCCGCTGAGGTAAACGGGCCCGGCGGCAGCGGCCGACAGGGACATTCAGTCCCGGCAGCAGCGGCCGACAGGGACATTCAGTCCCGGCGGCAACAGCCGACAGGGACATTCAGTCCCGGCTGCAGCCTGCAGAGACATTCAGGCCCGGTGGCGGCCTCCAGAGGCAGACAGGCCCAGCGGCAGCTGACAGGGACATACAGGCCCGGTGGCGGACTGCAGAGGTAAACAGGCCCAGGGACGGAGACAAGCAGACGCAGCTTGGAACAGGGACGCTCCTAACCCCAACATCTGGGGAAGAAGCTATCTCGGTGGGTCAGAACCAGAACGAATCTGAACACTCCGTCTGAGAACAACCCAGGGCCCAGCTGCTGATCCTGTGAAACCCAACAATTTGGAGGTGTTGGTGAGACTACCCTGCTCAGCTGAAACCCATCTGGGAGAGGATTCAGATGCCTACAGTTTAAAGTCTGAGGAATCAAGATCAGCTGAGGAGTTGACAAATGAACAAAACGTGACCTGGGAACACAGAAGAAGGCGCTACCCAGATACCAAACCAGATCACCAGAATCATAAGTATATAATTCACCGATCGAAATCAGCTGCCCCTGAAGAAATAGCCCAATAGCACCAATTTAACCAAGAACCACTACTAAACCAAGACTAAAAATTAGAACAAGAGAGGCACTCTCAGACACAGACACCACCTGCACCTCACAGAGGAAGAGATGAGTAGACGCCAGTGCAAAAATACAGGCAACAACATAAAGACCTATATGACAACATCAGAACCTAGTGATTCTACACCTGCAAGACCTAAACATACCATGACAGAAGAAACAGAAGAAATCAACCCTAAAAATGACATTAAGAAGATGATAGAGGCCCTTAAAGAAGAAATAAAACATTCCCTCAATGAGGAAATAAAAACTTTCCTTAAAGAGGAATTGAAAAACTACCTTAAAGAGGAAATAAAAACTTTCCTTAAAGAGGAAATAAAAAACTCCCTTAAAGAGGAAATAAAAACTTCCCTTAAAGAGGAAATGAAAAACTCCATTAAAGAGGAAATAAAAAACTCCCTTAAAGAAATGGAAGAAAAAACGAACAAAAAATGGGAAGAAATCAAATCAAGCCAAGAAAAAGCAATTAAACAGATGAAAGAAACATTCCAAGATCTGAAAAATGAATTTGAGACAATAAAGAAAACACATGCTGAGGGAATGCTGGAAATAGAAACCCTGACAAAACGAACAGGAACTACAGAAACAAGCATAACCAACCGATTGCAAGAAATGGAACAGAGAATCTCTGACGCTGAAGACATGATAGAGAAAATAGATTCGTCAGTCAAAGAAAACAATAAAGACAAAAAAGTCCTAACACAAAACGTCCAGGAAATTTGGGACACCATGAAAAGACCAAACCTAAGAATAATAGGGATAGAAGAAGGAGAAGAATACCAACTCAAAGGCACAGAAAATATATTCAACAAAATCATAGAAGAAAACTTTCCTAACCTAAAGAAAGAAATACCTATGAAGATACAAGAAGCTTACAGAACACCGAATAGGCTGGATCCAAAAAAAAAGTCCCCTCGCCACATAATAATCAAAACACTAAACACACAGAATAAAGAAAAAATATTAAGAGCTGCAAAGGAAAAGGACCAAGTAACATATAAAGGCAAACCCATCAGAATAACACCAGACTACTCAATAGAGACTATGAAAGCTAGAAGATCATGGACAAACCTCATGCAGACACTAAGAGACCACGGATGCCAACCCAGACTATTATACCCAGCAAAACTCTCAATCACCATAGGCGGAGTAAACAAAATATTCCAGGATAAAACCAGATTTAATCAATACCTGTCCACAAACCCAGCCCTACAGAAAGCACTAGAAGGGAAAATTCAACCCAAAGAAGCTAAACACATCCATGAAAAATCAAGCAATAGATAATCCTACACCAACATACACCACAGAAGGACAACACAACACAACCAAAAAAATAACAGGAATTAACAATCACTGGTCATTAATATCCATCAATATCAATGGTCTCAACTCACCTATAAAAAGACACAGGCTAACAGAATGGATAAGAAAACAGGACCCATCCATATGCTGCATACAAGAAACACACCTTAACTCCAAAGACAGACACTACCTCCGAGTAAAGGGCTGGGAAAAGGTTTTCCAAGCAAATGGACCTAAGAAACAAGCTGGTGTAGCTATCCTAATATCTAATAAAATAGACTTCAAACTAAAATCAATCAAAAGAGACCAGGATGGACATTACATATTCATCACGGGAAAAATCCACCAAGATGAAGTCTCGATTCTAAACATTTATGCTCCAAATACAAAAGCACCCACATTCATAAAAGAAACACTACTAAAGTTTAAAACGCACATCAAACCCCACACATTAGTAGTGGGAGATTTTAACACACCACTCTCACCAAAAGATAGATCTACCAGACTGAAACTTAACAAAGAAATAAAGGACCTAACAGATGTTATGACTCAAATGGACCTAATAGATATCTACAGAATATTCCATCCTAACACAAAAGAATATACCTTCTTCTCAGCACCCCATGGAACCTTCTCAAAAATTGACCACATGCTTGGACACAAAACAAATCTCAACAGATACAAAAAAATTGGAATAACCTCCTGTATCTTATCAGACCACCATGCCTTAAAATTAGAACTCAATAACAACAAAAATTATAGAAAACCCACAAACTCATGGAAACTGAATAATGCCCACCTGAAACATCAATGGGTCAAGGAAGAAATAAAGACAGAAATTAAAGAGTTCCTAGAATTCAATGAAAATGAAAGTACAACATACCCAAACTTATGGGACACTATGAAAGCAGTGCTAAGAGGAAAATTCATAGCTCTAAATGCACACATAAAGAAGATGGAGCAATCCCATACCAAGGAATTAACAGCACAACTGAAAGCTCTAGAACAAAAAGAAACAAACTCACCCAGGAGAAATAGACGCCAGGAAATAATCAAATTGAGGGCTGAAATCAACGAAATAGAAAACAAGAGAACAATACAAAAAATCAATGAAACAAAGAGTTGGTTCTTTGAAAAAATCAACAAGATAGACAAACCACTAGCCAAATTAACCAAAAGGCAAAGAGAGAGCACCCAAATTCACAAAATCAGAAATGAAAAGGGAGACATAACAACAGACAATGAGGAAATCCAGAGAATCATCAGATCATACTTCAAAAACCTGTACTCCACAAAAATGGAAAACCAGGAAGAAATGGACAATTTTCTGGATAAATACCAAATACCAAAATTAAATCAAGACCAGATAAACCATTTAAATAGACCAATAACCCCTAAAGAAATAGAAACAGTCATCAAAAGTCTCCCAACTAAAAAAAGCCCAGGACCAGATGGTTTCAGTGCAGAATTCTACCAGACTTTCAAAGTAGAACTAATACCAATCCTCTTCAAAGTGTTCCACACAATAGAAACAGAAGGAACACTACCAAACTCTTTTTATGAGGCTACAATTACCCTGATACCCAAACCACACAAAGATGCAACAAAGAAAGAGAACTACAGACCAATCTCCCTCATGAACATTGATGCAAAAATACTCAACAAAATATTGGCAAACCGAATCCAAGAATACATCAAAACAATCATCCATCACGACCAAGTAGGATTCATCCCAGGGATGCAAGGATGGTTCAACATACAGAAATCAGTCAATGTAATACACCATATAAACAAACTGAAAGAAAAAAACCACATGATCATCTCCCTAGATGCTGAAAAAGCCTTTGACAAAATCCAACACCCCTTCATGATAAAGGTCTTAGAAAGAATAGGAATACAAGGAACATTTCTAAACATAATAAAAGCAATTTATAGCAAGCCAACAGCAAACATCAAATTAAATGGAGAGAAACTCAAAGCGATACCACTAAATTCAGGAACAAGACAAGGCTGTCCACTCTCCCCATATTTATTCAATATAGTACTAGAAGTTCTAGCTAGAGCAATAAGACAAGAAAAGGAGATCAAAGGGATACAAATTGGCAAGGAAGAAGTCAAACTTTCACTATTTGCAGATGATATGATAGTATACATAAGTGACCCCAAAAACTCTACCAGGGAACTTCTACAGCTGATAAACTCCTTCAGTAAAGTGGCAGGATACAAGATCAACTCAAAAAAATCAGTAGCCCTCCTATACACAAATGATAAAAGGGCTGAGAAAGAAGTCAGAGAAACATCACCCTTTACAATAGCCACAAATAATATAAAATACCTTGGGATAACACTAACTAAACAAGTGAAAGACCTTTTTGATAAGAACTTTAAATCTCTAAAGAAAGAAATTGAAGAAGATATTAGAAAATGGAAGGATCTCCCATGCTCATGGGTAGGTAGGATTAACATAGTAAAAATGGCAATCTTACCAAAAGCAATCTACAGATTCAATGCAATCCCCATCAAAATCCCAACACAATTCTTCACAGACTTGGAAAGAAAAATACTCAACTTTATATGGAAAAACAAAAGACCCAGGATAGCTAAAAGAATCCTATATGATAAAGCAATCCTTGGAGGCATCACCATCCCGGACCTCAAACTCTACTATAGAGACATAGTAATAAAAACAGCTTGGTACTGGTATAAAAACAGACATACGGACCAATGGAATCGAATTGAAGACCCTGACATTAATCCATGCACATATGAACACCTGGTTTTTGACAAAGGAGCCAAAACTATACAATGGAACAAAGAAAGTATCTTCAACAAATGGTGCTGGCATAACTGGATGTCAATATGTAAAAGATTACAAATAGATCCATATCTGTCACCATGCACAAAACTCAAGTCCAAGTGGATCAAAGACCTAAACATAAATCCAGCTACACTAAACTTAATAGAAAAGAAATTAGGAAGCACTCTTGAACGCATTGGCACTGGAGACCATTTCCTAAATAAAACACCGACAGCACAGATCCTGAGCACAACCATTAATAAATGGGACCTCTCAAAACTGAGAAGCTTTTGCAGGGCAAAAGACACAGTCAATAAGACAAAAAGACAGCCAACAGATTGGGAAAAGATCTTCACCAATCCCACATCTGACAGAGGATTGATCTCCACAATATATAAAGAACTCAAGAAACTAGACATCAAAGCACTGAACAGTCCAATTAAAAAATGGGCTAAAGAGCTCAACAGAGAATTCACAAAACAAGAACTACAAATGGCTGAAAGACATTTAAAGAAATGCTCAACATCCTTAATCATCAGAGAAATGCAAATCAAAACAACTCTGAGATACCACCTTACACCTGTTAGAATGGCTAAGATCAAAAACACCAATGACAACCAATGTTGGAGAGGATGTGGAGCAAAGGGAACACTCCTCCACTGTTGGTGGGAATGTAAACTTGTACAACCACTGTGGAAATCAGTATGGCGGTTTCTCAGAAAATTAGGAATCGAACTACCTCAAGACCCAGCCATACCACTCTTGGGCATATACCCAAAGAATGCTGATACATACCATAAAGATACATGCTCATCTATGTTCATAGCAGCACTATTTGTAATAGCCAGAACCTGGAAACAGCCTAGATGCCCATCAACGGAAGAATGGATGAAAAAAATGTGGTACATATACACAATGGAGTACTACTCAGCAGAGAAAAACAATGAAAGCATGAAATTTGCAGGCAAATGGATGGAACTAGAAAAAATCATCCTGAGTGAGGTAACCCAAACCCAGAAAGACAGTTATGGTATGTACTCACTCATTGGTGGATTCTAGATATAAAATGAACAATCAGACCACAACCCATAGAACCATAAAGGCTATATATATATATAGCATGGAGGTCCCTAGGACGACTGTGGCTTATAATAAATCTCAGTTTTACTCAATTATTGAAAAAAAATAGCCAAATGAATAGAAACACATGAACTATGAACCAAAGGCTGAGGGGCTCCCAGCTGGATCAGGCCCTCTGAATAGGTGAGACAGTTGATTGGCTTGATCAGTTTGGGAGGCATCTAGGCAGTGGGACCAAGTCCTGTGCTCAATGCATGAATTGGCTGTTTGAAACCAGGAACTTATGCAGGGACACTTGGCTTAGTCTGGGAGGAAGGGACTGGACCTCCCTGGACTGAGTCTACCAAGTTGATCACAGTCCTCGGGGGAGGACTTGTCCTGGAGGAGGTGGGAATGGAGGGTGGGCTGGGGGTAAGGGGAGGGCGTGGGAGGGGGGAGAATAGGGGAACCCATGGCTGAGATGTAGAATTGAATGGTATTGTAAAATAAAAAATATATATCACAAAAAAAAAAAACCACAAAAAAAAATAAAATAAAATAAAATAAAATATGCGTACCTAAGTGTAAGATATGTGTACCACATGTGTGGAGATGCCTGCAGAGGCCAGAAGAGGGCGTCAGATTCCCTAGAACTGGAGTTACATGAAGTTGTGAGCCTCCTGATGTGGGTGCTGGGAACCAAACCTGCATCCTCTGCAAGAGTAACAAATGCTCATAATCACTGAGCCTTCTCTCCAGCCCTTGAGAATTTTTTAAATGTTTCCTTTTTTTTTTGTTTTGCTTTGCTTTGTTTTCGAGACAGGTCTCAGGGAGCTCAGGCTAGCCTCGAACTCTACCTCCCGAATGAATGCTGTGTTTACAGGTGTGTACCCCCACGTGGTGTTGAAGCTTCTATGTCTCCAGGCCTTAGAATCAGGCCTGACACAGCAGAATGATTGTCACTGTTACCATCTTTCTCTGTCCTGGATTGATTGCCCCTCTCATATGGAAACATTGTTTTTCAATGCCCAGGAAGAGAGTGAAGCCAGAATTTCAGTCCGCCTCTCTGCTAATAATAAATAATAATAAATATATTTAGCAACATAAAAAAAAAAAAAAAAAGAAAAAAAGAAATCCTGTCTCAAAAACAAACAAACAAAACAAACAAACCAAACCAACAACAAACAGCCCTGCACCCATTGCCAGGAGTCCCACAAACAGACCAAGCTACACAACTGTCACACATGTGCAGAGGGCCTAGGTCAGTCCCATGCAGGCTCCCTGGTTGTTGGTTCAGACTCTGTGAGCCCCTGTGAGCCAGGCTAGCCATTTCTGTGGGTTTTCCTCCCAAAGTCCCTGACCCCCTTGGCTCCTACAATATTTCCCCCCTCTCCTCAGCAGGACTCCGGGCTGGCTCTTGGGAAGGCCTGCCCCTTTCTGAGCCAATATGAAGGAGGGGGGGAGTGTAAGGAGAAGAGGGAGGGGATATAAATAAGTCCCCTCCTGTGGAAGGATGTAAAATCAATAAATGAATTAAAAAAATAAACAAAAGAGGAAATAGTGTCTGGTCCTATTCACTTGCAGCACCAGAGCAACCAACACTCAGTTCTGCTGGCCAGCTGTGTGCAGCTCTCATATACCCACACTATACCCTGCCCTGCAGCCCTCACAGCCTTGGTCTCCGTTGCTGACCAACATGATAGTTCCTATTGATAGTTTGTCTGAGGCGTGGGAAGAGCATGGATGGATCTGTCCCTCTTTCCGCTGTTGCTGTGCCCACGCTTGCTAGCGGCATGACCCCAGATGATGACCATCAGCAGTATGGAATACATCAGCTTGTCCGTTGCAGTTACTTGCAAACCAAGAAAGGAGTTCTCTCAATGTATTCTACCTCACGAGACCTTAGAACTTCCACAGTGCCACGCTCTGTGTGAACATCCACACAGATGTTGCTGTGTGGGTGCTGGGAACTGAACTCAGGAACTCTGGGAGAGCAGCCAGTGCTCTTAACCTCTGAGCCATCTCTCCAGCTAAACTACCTAATTTCTTAATAATAACTTTTACAATGTTAACTTTGCTGAGAGTCCCAAGACTCTCTCTAGTCTTTGTCCATCTCTTGTTAATTTAGTTGCTATTCTGTTAACATTTCTAGGCCCCAGGGAAGCTGAGAATAAAAGTTTATTAAGTGAAGTGATAAATAAAAGACAGTGAAGTGTCTTCATTTTGCAACAGAAAAAATTCACAGATGGGTCCTCAAGCTAGAGGGCCTTCCTTATCCACAGCATTGGCCATGACCTGAGGTCCCAGTTTTATAGTAAACCAATCCCATCTGGCTTGTACACTCTTAAACCAAATACTCAAAACAGGGATCTCTGAAATAAAGGGTTTATTGAGTGTGAGATGCTGGTCAGAAAAGGACCCGGCTCAACCAGGTTCTGCAACTCCCAGGAGTGGAGCAGGACCCCTGGGAGGGTTTATTTACAGGACCAGTGCCAAGACCATTTTTTTTCCTACTGCGAATGGGAAAGGAAACCATAAATGGATTACATGGAGCCTAAGCTGATTATCAACTAGAGGATGGGGGTAGCAAGAAGAAAGGCCTGAAGAGATGGCTCAGTGGTTTAGAGCACTTGGTGCTCTTATAGAAGACCCAATGTCTCGGTTAGGGTTTCTATCGCTGTGATGAAACACCATGACCAAAGCAAGTTGGGGAGGAAAGGGTTTATTTGACTCACACTTCCATGTCACTGTTCATCATGGAAGGAAGTCAGGACAGGAACTCAAGCCGGGTAGGAATTGGAGGCAGGAGATGATGCACAGGCCTTGGAAGGGTGCTGACTTGCTCAGCTTGCTTTCCTATAGAATCCAGGACCACCAGCCCGGGGATGGCACCGCCCACAATGGGTTGGGCCCTCCCCATTAATCACTGATTAAGAAAATGCCTCACAGGCCCTGCTGCCTACAGCTGGATTTTATGAAGGCATTTTCTCAGCTGGGGTTCTGTCTTTTCCAGCTTGTGAGAAGTTGACATAAAACTAGCCAGCACACCCAGGTTCTATGTCCATCACCTATATGGCAGCTCACAACCATCTGTAATTCCAATTCCAGAGGCTCCAGCACCTCTGGCCTCCAGCTTGGGAGTTTGTTCCTGGTTTTCGATGACTTCCCTTATTCATTCCCACCTACCCTCGGGGCTTGGTAATTTACTTTTAAGATGTCTGGTATTATTATTGTTGTTGTTGTTGTTGTTGTTGTTGTTATTATTATTATTATTATTATTATTTTACCAGTGCAGAACATATCCACTGTTTCATCTTGGTGCAGCATCCACAGGTGGAGACAGTGGTCATGGAAGCTGGTTTCTCAATGGCTTCTATCAAGTCTTCCTAGCTAGAAGCTCCCTGGGATAACCTGTGTATCCCGACCACATTCAGCCCTCTAAGGCTGTTCATGGGAACCTGTGGGTCCCAGGTCAACCCAAACATGCTCTTCAGTTCCCAGAACCTTTTCTAAGGCAGTTTCTCTACTGTCCTCTTCAGTGATAGAACCTAGGGGTTGATGGCTTTTTCATACCAGCCACTGGCTTCCTAGTTTCTAGGTTTTCCTATCCCCACCCATCTTCCCCTGACACTCTGGCCATCTTCTTGATGACTAAACATCTTGAAAGTACTGTCACCACTCTAGAGGCAATGGAACTTGGGAGAATGGAGCTGATAAATGAGGTGGACTAAAGTCTCATGCAATAGACAACCTTATCAAGAGCCCCAGACAATTTATACTTTGATGGTTAAGAATTGTCACACAAGTAATGTTCTCATAGGTTCAAGCTGTATACAATCACATGGATAAGCCACACATGTCAAAACCATGTCTTTCCATAGAGACATATAAACGATAATCTAAACATTTAATTGATAACAACAGCATGCAACCGTGAGTAATCTGAAGTAAGCTCACTTCTGTCTGCTACGCCTCGGAGGGGCACGAAAGCACATTCCAAGAACAATTCTGTGTTTTGAAGAAACTGAGGTCACAAGACTTCTGTCTTGTTTTTCTTGGAGTTTTCTCACAAGCACTCAGAATTCTCAGACAAGTCCACTCCCGGAGGACCGTGTTCCCGTAAGGTACTTTCTGTCGTTGTGGCATAATTTCCTTTTTCGTGGGTGGCCTTGAGATTGGTGTCCTGAGCTCACACGGTCTTCTGGATGTGATGCAGCCCAGAGTCCAACTTCGCATTCTTTTCACTTTCTTTTTAGCCATGACAGATACTAGTAACCAAGGAACATCACTCATTTTACTATCATACATTTCCTGGTGTATCTGGTAGACCAGTCCCAGGAGCCAATTCCATGCCTCAGTCACTCAGTTGACACACATGCCCACACACACACACGTGCATACACAGCCACACAAAATTTTTTAAAATGTTAATATCCAGGCATGATGGTGCACATATTTAATCCCAGCACTTGGGGAGCAGAGGCAGGCGGATCTCTGTGAGTTAGAGGCTAGCCTGGTCTACAGAGTGAGTTCCAGGGCATCCAGGGCTACATAGCGAGACCTGTCTAGCCCCCCCCAAAATTTTTTTTTAAGTTACAAAAAATTTTAATTTCCATGAGGCACAATAGCTCATAGCTCATGCCTATAATCCTAACTTGGGAAACAAAGTGTGTTAGCTACTTTTCTATTGCTTTGATAAAATACCATGACTGAGGCAACTGATAGAAGAAAGAGTTTGTTGGGGCTTACAGTACCAGAGGGCTAGAGTCCATGATGGTGGAATGGAGATTGGACAGCAGGAGCAGGAAGCTGTGGGCTCCTATCTTGAACCACAAGCATGAAACAGACAGAACACACTGGGAACGCCTCAAGGCTTTGAAACCTCCGAGCCTACCCCCACTGACATACTTCCTTCAAGAAGGCCATGAACGCCTCCTAAATGTGTTTGGTTGGAACCTCAAGCTTGCTCCTGCATGGTCTGAGAAGCCCCATTCCTGACTCTCCAAACAAAGGGGAGGCACCAAAAAGCCCAGTTCCACATTCTTCGAGGCTACAGCAGCTTCCTCCCCTGAGTTGCCAGCCGCCCAAGTCCATGCCTAAACTGGTCAGCTTTTGACCGTACTTGGGCACAAACCCAGCTTGTGGTGGACACGTTCATCACCCTTTGCCTATAAGCTATACAACTTCCCTGCTTTAGTTCGGCTAGAGGTTTCTCTGGCCCCGATCTCTGGGACTGGAGAACCTGCCTGGGAATCGCTTTGCTCAAATAAACCTGTTGTTACACTTTTTCAATTCAGCTTGGTCTGTCTTACTGCATCAGTGGAGAAACCTACTATTGGGGGACAGAAAATCTGTTAAAACCCCCAAAACAGTGCAACCAATCGGGGACATCTCATTTGAATCACCAAACTGAGGCAGGGGATCTCAAGTTTGAAGCCAGCCTAAGCAACACAAAAAGATCCTGTCTCAAAATTTTTTGTTTTGTTTGTTTGTTTTTGAGACAAGCTACACACATAGCCCTGGCTGGCTGGCTGGCCTCGAACTCACAGAGATCCACCTGTCTCTGCCTCCCGAGTGCTGGGACTAAAGGTGTGCGCCTCCACCACTTGCTTTGGTTTTTTGTTTGCTTGTTTGTTTGTTTTTGGTTTTTGGTTTTTGGACACAGGGTTTCTCTGTGTAGCTTTGGAGCCTAGCACTCACTCTGTAGCCCAGGCTGGCCTCAAACTCACAGAGATCTGCCTGCCTCTGCCTCCCGAGTGCTAGGATTAAAGGTGTGCCAGCACCACTTGCCTTGTTTTTTTTTTTTTTGTTTGTTTGTTTTAAGTTTACTATTTGAAGTGAAAGATGAAGTACAGACTGATGGTTACCAATGTCACCTTGGTAGAATCTAGACTACATAGGAGATCAGCCTCTGGGCATGCTTTCAGGCGATTATCTAGAGTAGGTCATGTGAGGTGGGAAGACCTGAACTATAGGCGCCACACTCTGTGGGTCGGATCCCAGAATAAACAGGAGAAAGCCAGCTTTCCTGAACATTCACTTCACCATGCTTCTTGATCGTGCATGCAATGCTGCTAGCTGCCTGCTGCACCTGCCGAGGGTACTTCTCTACCATGGTTGAGTGCACTCTTGACCTGTGAGCCAAAAGAAACTCTTCGTTCTTAAAATTGGCAAAATACTTGTTGGTAAGTATTTTGTTGTTATAGATAAGCATATAATCCAGAAAATGGCTACTGAGAGTGAGATCTTTGCCGTGATAACCCTAACTACGGGTTCTTTAGGCCTTTGGAACTGGTTTTGTTATCATCTAGGGGTCTTGATGGGGTTTATATTCTCTATCAGCTAAAGAATTAAAAGGCAATCAAAAAAAAAAAAAAAAAAAAAACCGGGGCCGTGGTGGCACATGATTTTAATCTCAGCACTTGAGGAGGTAGAGGCAGGTGGACCACTGTGAGTTCAAGGCCAGCCTCATCTACAGAGAGAGTTCCAGGACAGCCAGGGCTACACAGAGGAACCCTGTCTTAACACCCATTCCCCGCCCCCCCCCCAAACAAAAAGCAATTAAAAGGCAGGAAAAACCTTGAGCTCAACAGAGAGCAGCAGAGAAAGCTGGAGCACAGAGGACAGCAGCAGACAGAGTCAGCAGTTGAAGAAAGAGGTTTCTTTGGGGTGAGGACACATGTGTGAGCTGGCACACAGAGAAAAAGGCCGTTTGCAAAGCAAAAGGGAACTCAGGAATCCCCAAATCTAGTCTCTTCTTGAGGACCAGCACCTTTTAAGTCTCTGAAGGATTTTCCTTTCCTGCTTCAGGGGTGGTGGATTTGAAGAAAGCCAGGATGGTTGTGTAAACAGGTCCTGATCCAGCCTTGAACCTGTTGAGTCAGTCCGTCACAGGGAGCCTGCAGGCAGGACCTTTGCTTTAAGCTGCCAGGCTTTCATCTCAGGAAGAAGGGGAAGAAGCAGCCAGCCAGCCTGGAAGTTTGCCATCTTTATTACCTCATCATGGTCCCTCTCCCTATCTGTCTGCCTACCAAGGGAATCGGTCTAATGAATGAAAGAGTCTGCAGCTATGTGCCCCAAAGGTGCTATGATAGGATTCCTGGCCACTCCCCCAGCTACAGGGTTCTCTGTGTATCTTTGCACCTGTCCTGGATCTCACTCTGTAGACCAGACTGGCCTCGAACTCACAGAGATCAGCCTGCCTCTGCCTCCCAAGTGCTGGGATTAAAGGCATGCGCCGCCGCCGCCGCCGCCGCCGCCGCCGCCACCGCCACCACCAGGGATGAAGGAAATTTAAGACAGAGAGCATTCAGGCTGTAGAATGGTTACTGTTTTGTGTACTCACACAAGTCTGCAGTGAAAAGGGGCAAAGAGCCAGGCAGAGAGATATATAAATTTGCAGTTTATTGAAGAAGAGAATGCAAGCTAGTTTAAAGTTGCAGCCAAGGCAATGGTTGGAAGAGGTTGTAGTTGTTAGAGACAACACCATTCCATGGGGTGAGTTCTGGACTGAATGAAAAGAGAAAGCAAATTGTGCAGCAGCGTATCTCTCCTCCTCTGCATTTTATACTTTATTTCTCTCTCTCTGTCTCTCTGTCTCTCTGTCTCTCTGTCTCTCTGTCTCTCTCTCTCTCTCTCTCTCTCTCTCTCTGTGTGTGTGTGTGTGTGATGCAGGTGCTCATGGAGGCCACAAGAAGTCATTGGTCCCTTGGAGCCAAAATTACAGGTGGTTGTACTCCATTCAATGTGAGTACTGAAATGGAACTCAAGTCCTCTGCAAGAGCAACGAAGATTCTTAACAGCTGGGCCATCTTCCAGCCCTTACCTCCTCCTCCATGTTCTCCCCGCCCCCCTCTGTTTGCTTGTTTGTTTCTCTGTGTAGACCTGGCTGTCCTGGAACTCACTCTGTAGACCAGGCTGGCCTCGAACTCACAGAGATCCGCCTGCCTTTCCCCTGTCACTCTTCTTTGCCTTCCCTTCTCAGGAGACAGTGAGTTCTAGCCTTATGGAAGCTGCTAAGATATTGGGGACTTAATGAATACTAGCTGATAGCCAGCCATACATACCTAATAGGCAGGCAGTCCTCAAATGCTTAGAGATCTGCAGAATATGGCATTTAAAATGTTGATCATAAAGCTTATTGTATCAGACAGAGACTCCCAGATCCTAACAGTGACCCAAGGTCTCCGCAGAAGATTACAGGGCACCATAATATCTCCACCTGGATGATAGTAATGCTGAACTCTGGGCAAGATGCCCCAATATGACACCTGCTTCCAGGACCCAGCCAGACTGTGAACAAACAGCAGGACATCAGAGAATTGATTGCACCCATTTTGCCTAGACAAAGTAAGATCAGTCTTCCCTATGTCCCTTTTCATAGGAAAAAACCCCCACCTTATGGACCTGGTGGCTGAAGATTGATGCTGTTCTGATGCTTCTGCCTCCAATGATATGGAGACCTGGGTATGGACTGGTCCCTGTCATTTTTAATAGATTCAAAAGCTGCTTGGTCTGAACTCAGATATGATTTATCCTTCTCAGATCTCTGATTCCATTTGATGACCAGGCTCTGCTTCAGCTGCCTCCTCATTCTCTATGTAAAATTCACAGGTCTCCCTCTCCCAGGGCTACTACTAGGTCTAGACACAATTTACCTTGTTACCAGATCCAATAAACAGAACAGATTTCACTGTAACTTCTTACACATCCTTCTCAGATCTGATGATGTTTAGGGAAGCCTCCTTCCTCCTTCATTCACTCAACCACTTCCATTCAGTAAATTTCCTCCGGTTATGTTTCACTGGGTTGAAGCCAGGAAATGTTCATACCTTTTAACCCAAAGCCATAGTTTTTGTTATGACACCAAGATGTGAATCTGTTCCAGTTGTTTTACACACTTACAGGCTCCTGCATAGGTCCACCCCTCCTGCCAGACTTGTGCCAGGACTAACCCTCGCGGGCTCTTCAGATACACCACCAACCCCTGCATCAGCTTCAAGGATGCCAACCACCAACTGAGGACGCCAACCAGGTGAATACTGACAGGTTAACTTCACCCACATGCCCACTCATAAAATCTGTTGTCTCCTGATTTACTGATACTTTTACAGGATGGATAGAGGCATTTCCACCTCCAGAGAAACAGCAGAGGCGATGGCTCCTGTACCCCTGATTTGGCGTGGATGCCTCTTCACTCACACCTCCCAATTTCCTCCTCCCCCCTTTGTCCCCACATCAGCAGGGAGCAGTCTTGAGGATTTGGGCCCTGATTCCCCACCCACCTATCCTGCTTGCTGTCCATAACTCACCTTTTCCTAATAATCAAAACAGAGGAATGTTAGTATTCTGACCCGCCCCTTGGGGACCCATCCGGCATCCTCCTGACGTCCTGGTCCCTTCAAGAAAAAAAACTCCTCCCCTTTTGCTCTCTCTCCCCCCTCTCGCCAGAGGTAGGGCGCACCTCCTCTGTGTCTTTCTTTCCTTTCCTCTTTCTCTTCTTCTCCTTCTTTTAGCCCCTGCCTGCTTTCTCTTCCTTCCCTGCCCCCTCCCCTTAAAAATAAACTTGCCATGCGGACGTTGTGTCTGTGGTGTGAGTAACTTTCCACCGTGCCCACATGGTGGGCACTTTCTCATGAGCCCTGGGGCACCTTGTTCCAGAACCCACCGAGGCCTCTGGAGCGCCGCATCATTACACTAAGGGAGAAAGCAGTCCTAGGAGTGAGGTATTGACAGACTTGACCTTGTGTTTTGGGGAGGCTTGTGGTATTGTTTGAACTTCTGGGTGGAAAAGCCAATGATTGTTGAATCAGTGGATTGTTCTATGTTAGCATGGAAGATAAGAGTGTTGAGAGAAATTTAGACAACGGAAGCCATGTAAAGTTTAATAGGAAGTTTGAGAGTCCCTCACAGACTTTAGTGTAGACGAATTTCTAAACAGTCTTATTAAATAAGAAACACAGAGCCCAATACAGAGGTGCAAGCCATAGAGATCAGAACAATAGCCACCAACTAACCTTAGCTTACCACCTCGCCATAGCTACCCGAGAGCCTCTTCCTGTCTAAACTGTGCCTTTATTGCCTTCCTCTTCTGCCTTCTCATTGGCTCTAAGCCCAGCCACATCACTTCCTCATCATTGCCTGTCTATACAGACCTCCAAATCTCTATGGTTGGTTCTGGCATTAAAGGCATATGTCACCATGCTTGGCTGTGTCCTTGAACACACAGGGACTCTGCCTGCCATGTGATTGGGGATTAAGGGTGTGTGCTACTACTACCCGACTTCTGTTTAGGGCTGACTGTGACCTCTGATCTCCAGGCAAACTTTATTTATTAACATACAAATAAAATATCACATTTCAGCACAAATAAAATATCACCACATTTTCTTAACAAGGAAAGCTATAACTATCTAATCTTCAACTAATTATAAGTATCTAATCTTCAACTAATTATAAGCATCTTATCTTCAACTAACTATAACTATAACTATCTAATCTTCAACTCCCTTAGAGACCCAAGAAGGAAATAATATTACCTAATGAAACAGGAAGTGCAAAGAAGTGGCTTCCAAAAAAAAAAGTGTGAGTTGATAGAAACATCCAACTGCCTGGACAGTCACTCGAGGTTTCTCCGCAGCACTGGGGCATCGTCTTCAGTCTATCTGAAGTCAGGCTTAGCGTATCTGACTCATTTGTGAAGTAAGATGTACACAAGGTCTACAGTTCGATCTCACATTTGGTGTGAGTAGTCCATGTACCA
This sequence comes from Peromyscus leucopus, assembly GCF_004664715.2. Taxonomy (NCBI): domain Eukaryota; kingdom Metazoa; phylum Chordata; class Mammalia; order Rodentia; family Cricetidae; genus Peromyscus; species Peromyscus leucopus. The sequence goes on along the minus strand of NC_051066.1, from coordinate 15,087,874 downwards.
GATAAACCTGAATTCCACCAGTGTCCTGTCATGATTCAGGATTTTAAATTCTGGAAATTGTTGGTGTTTTTGGAATTCGGCTGTCCATTCTTCTCGGCTTGTGGGTGGCTTCATCTCAGCATTCCATTCCTCTCCGCACTTTAGGAAGCCTATTCATGTGATATTTTGAATTAAGAACCACTAAAGTGCTGGGCAGTGGTGGTGCACATTTTTAATTCCAACAATCAGAAGGCAGAGGCAGGCAGATCTCTGTGAGTTTAAGGCCAGCCAGGGATACACAGAGAAACCCTAAAAAAAAACCAACCAAACAAACAAACAAGTCAACAAACAAGCAAGCAAAAACAAAGAAAACCGAAGAGGAGAGAGACTGGCTTCCATGAGGCGGACTCTTCCGGGAAGTGTTTCCTCAAGGTCAGCACACGCAGGCTGCGCTCCAGAGGCAGCCAAGGCTGAACTTCCTGATGACAGGCAAAATTTGGTACGGTAAGAGGTACTGGCTTTGAAGGCATGAAGGGGTCAAGGAGAGCCGCTGAGACTTGGCACTGAGTGGCAGGACTGAAGTTCTGAAGACATGCCAGAGGAGGCCTGGTGAAGGTGCGTCCTCAGTGACAGTCAAAGCCCCAGGACTGAAGGGATGGAGAGAAGTTGAGGCTTGGCACCCCACGGCAGTCAGAGTCCTAGACAAGAGCCTAGAAAAGGTTCCTGACGAAGGTGCAGCCCAGGTGCGGAGACCTCAGTGTTTTTGAAGATGCAGGGACCGTGGGTGAGTGCCGAGGACAGCAGTAGCCATGCAGTGGAGCTGATCTGAGCCTACTGGACAAGTTGTGTATGCTGCAGATGGCAGGCAGGCCTGAAATGTGGAGCTTGATGCTGGGTCCTGCGGAGCCCGGAGGACCAGAGGTCCTGGATGTCAAGTGCTAAACTTTGGTTTTTGTTTTATTGGCTTTTAGAGATAGGGTTTCCCTGTGTAGTCCTGGCTGTCCTGTATCTTACTCTGTAGACCAGGCTGGTCTTGAACACACAGAGAATGGCCTGCCTCTGCTTCCTGAGTGTTGGGATTAAAGATGTGCATCACCACTGCCTGGTTAATCACTGAACATTTTTTTTTTGTTGTTGTTGTTTGGTTTTGTTTTTTCGAGACAGGGTTTCTCCGTGTAGTTTTGGTTCCTTCCTGGATCTTGTTCTATAGACCAGGCTGGCCTCAAACTCACAGAGATCTGCCTGGCTCTGCCCACTGAGTGCTGGGATTAAAGGCGTGCGCCACCACAACCCGGCAAAAGTTGAAATGTTTTATACTGTGATATTATTAATGTGAGATCTTGGGATGAACTAGAAAGGAAGGTATGATTTGACAGTTATGTGTATCTCAAGGTGACAATGGATAAATTGTCCTGGTTAGTTTTTATGTCAATTTGACACAAGCTAGAGTCATTTTGGAAGTGGGAATCTCAATTTAGAAAATGCCCCTACTGCCCAGCAGTGGTGTCGCATGCCTTTAATCCCAGCACTCGGGAGGCAGAGGCAGGCAGATCTTTTGTGAGTTCAAGGCCAGCCTGGTCTACAGAGCAAGTTTCAGGACAGCCAAGGTTACAAGGAGAAACCCTGTCTCAAAAAAACAAAAAAAAAGGAAGGAAGGAAGGAAGGAAGGAAGGAAGGAAGGAAGGAAGGAAGGAAGGAAGGAAGGAAGAAAGAAAGAAAGAAAGAAAGAAAGAAAGAAAGAAAGAAAGAAGGAAAGAAGGAAAGGAAAAGAAAAGAAAGTGTCCTTACCAGCTTGGCCTGTGGGAAAGCCTGTAGAGCGTTTTCTTGATTAATGATTGACATGAGAGGGCCAGCCCACTGTGGGCGGTGTTAGCCCTGGACTGGTGATCCTGGGTTGTATAAGAAAGCAGGCTGAGCAAGCTTGGAAGAGCAAGCCAGTAAGCAGCACTTCTCCACGGCCTCTGCATCAGCACCTGTCTCCAGATTCCTGTTCTGCTTGACTTCCTGCCCTGCCCTCCCTCAGTGATGAACTGTTACCTGGAGGTGTAAGCGAAACTAGCCCTTTCTGCCCTAAATTGCTTTTGGTCACAGTGTTTTATCACAGCAACAGAAGTCCTAACTAGGACAGCATCTGCCTGCCTGCCTGCCTGCCTGCCTGCCTGCCGAGTGCTAGGATTACCACCTTGTGGCTTTATGTGGGGCCGGGGCTTGAACACAGGGCTTTGTGCACGCTAGGCAAATAATTCTACCAACTGAGCTATACCCAGGCCCTGTATCTTACGTTTTAAAAAATCCAACAGGTCTGAAGGAGAATGGCTTCATCCGGCCCTTCTACCTTCACAGCTTTGCAGCATCCAGCCTTCTAGAACTGGATTCTCAGTCACCTGTTAGCTGACTCCGCTCTGGCCTGGCTCGAGTGAGTAGGACAGATGGCAAGGTCCACAGTACGGGGGAGGGGGATTCCACAGTCCTGCCTTCTCTGTCATCCCCAGGACAGCTCCAAAGTTCACTCTGAGCACTAGGGGCACTGCCCTTCCTCCCTCGCCAGGAGAAGATGTAAGCCCGGGATTGATGATGCAGAATAAAGGTGGTAGACGCAGCCCCTGAGCTGCAGCTAGAGCAGGCCTGCTCCTCCCACACAGTCCCAGGCTCAAGTGGGTGGAGACAGGGTGTGGAGGGCAGCAGGTGCGCAGGTCGGTTGCACCCAGGAATAGGACTTCCTCCAGCTACCCTTGAAGGTTGGCTTCCAGCTCAGGTAAGGGACCCAAGGGGCTGTCCTGGTCTGTGGGCTGGCTTTGGTAGGGTACTGCCTGTCCTGGGTGAGGGGAACCTGCCTTGTCCTCTTTTTATGACTACCTAGCCTCCGGAGCTACATTCCCTGAGGTGGGGGTCTGTGTCTTCTTGGTTCCTACCTGTGGCCTGTTTATCACTGTGCCTTGGGTGCTGGTTAGGTCATTTGTCTTTCCTGCCTCAGTCTTCCTCCCTTTTGATGGGCTTGTGCCTCACTTAGCCTATTCCCAGGGGTCCAAACCTCTGTTAGTCTCTCATGAGACACTGGGAGTGTCTTCTTTCTTGGGGGGTATGCCACGAGATACAAAGTCACAGAATTTCAAACTGCTAGAGACTCAGGGAACACTCTGGCTTTTGAATAGTCCAGTGAGCAACACTATCCATTGTGAGGCTTGCCGTGAAGCAGGCTGCCTAGTGACCTCTCTGTACATAGGTGGGCTGGGGTGGGTAAGGGCTCAGAACCCCTGCTGGGCTCCAGGGTAGATAAGGGTGTTGCTGTCCTGGGGACCAAGGATAATGACATTCTTTGGTCAGCCTTGGTCAGCTGCCCGGGTTCATCTGGGGTCAGCTAAAGTCTCTCAGATCCCCATCAGAGAAACCCAAGTTTAGGATTTCCAAAAGAAACAGATGTCTTTGTTAAGAAGCATAGAATGCTAACTGGCCTTGTGAAGGGCCCACACCTGGCTCCTGGATGCCAAATGGCATGGGTCTGGCCTTGAGGCTCCCAGAGAGAAGTCCTGCACTGAGAGACCCTGGCATGGAGCCCTGAGTTCAGTCCAGATCGGGGGCTCCTCATGGGAGAATCAAGAAAGCAGGGGCCCAGAAGAAGAGGGAGGGCAAGTCCTGTCTAGTGGGGCTCCATTAACCCTTGATAGTGACATCAAAAATGACTGTCCTTTATCGGCTGAGTCCTCAGACAGTACCTCATGTACTGGCCCCCAGGCTCTGTGACAATATTGGACCTGACCAGCTGGACTCTGGACACTGCATGTGGCCTTTTTTTTTTTTTTTTTTTTTTTTTTTTACTGTGGCTGTCCTGGCTACTGACCTGGCCAAGGGAGGCTGTCTGAGTCCCACACTTGACAACATCTGAGGAAAGTTGGGATGTGTTAAGACCCTTCCTTTAGAAGGCTGGGGTTGGGACAGCAAGTGGAATCTGAGTGTCTTCCACTGCCCACCTAACACTTGCAGCTCTGCTCCGCCTGCCATGGGACTCTCCTGGAAGGAACGGGTCTTCATAGCCCTCTTAGGGATTGCAGCAGCCTCTGGCCTCACCATGCTCATCCTCATCCTGGTGAAGGCAACCAATGTCTTCCTGCCTGCAGACACCAAGGTTTGGCTCAGAGACCTGATGAGGATATGGGGCTGGGTGACCAGGATGTTGGCCTCCACGCCTTTCTGATCCCAATGTTGTCCTTAGTTTGGGATCGTGTTGGACGCCGGCTCCTCCCACACATCCCTGTTTGTGTACCAGTGGCCAGCAAACAAGGAGAAGGACACAGGAGTGGTCAGCCAGGCCCTGACTTGCCAGATAGAAGGTCAGTGGGCAGTCCCATTGTGACCTGGCTTGGACTCCCAGTGTGAGAGACCATGGTCACACAGTTGGGCTGGCTCTGATGAGAATACACACACAGCTCTTCCCTCAGGTTCTGTGGCTAACGTCTCCCTATCTGATGCCACAGCTGCCTTCTCTGGTATCCTGGAGCTTCTCATCTAGGTACCACACCACACTGATGGCAGAAACTACCGAGGCCCTGAGTTAATTTCCCGGGGTTCCTCTCAATTCTAGAGATAAAAAGCCCGAGACCCAGGGGTGCCAGAGCCACACTCCGCAGAAGCCCCAAAGTGGGAGAAGCTCTGGGTTTCCTGCCTTTCCCTGTAAGGATTGTAATCACTGGACTTGTGGTCTGCTGTGTGACCAAACCAGCCTGATCTCTAGGTTTCCTTTGTTGTTATCTGAGGCAGAGTCTTGCTGTGTAGCCCAGACTGACCTTGATCCCTTTATCCCCCTGCCTCAACCTCCTGAAGACTATGATGATAGGCAATCACCATCATGCCCCATTCAAAAACCCTTAATTAAACCTGGGAACTTCCTTCTTCCAAAAAAAGGTCACATTCACAGGTTCCAAACATCAGGATATGACCACATCTTTGGGGGGCCACCACTGAGTCCCCACCGTCAGGTCTGGAGCCTTTTCCTAGGGTACTGTGTTTCAGGACCTGGGATCGCTTCCTACACCTCGGACCCAACACAGGCTGGGGAAAGCCTGAAGGGCTGCCTGGAAGAGGCACTGGCTTTGATCCCACAGACCCAGCACCAAGAGACGCCCACATTCTTGGGGGCCACAGCAGGAATGAGGCTGCTCAGGTGAGATAGGAGCAGACTGCATCTGTTAGGGTCACCCCCGAAAGCCAGGCTTGAATACCCCGGGGTGAAGTGCCGTGGAGCCTGGAACGAGGTTAGAGTGAGGCTTTCTTTCCTCTCTACCCAGCCAGAAGAACAGCTCCCAGGCGAGAGACATCCTAGCTGCGGTATCCCAGACACTGAGCAACTCTCCTGTGGATTTTTGGGGTGCTAAGATCCTGGCTGGGCAAGATGAAGGTGCTTTTGGCTGGATCACTATCAACTATGTCCTGGGAATGCTTCTCAAGGTGCAGGGGCAGCCCAAGGGTGAGGGGTTGCTCTGAGAGGCCAGTCCCTGGGGCTGGCTGGCCGGCCGGCCGGCTGGCAGCTGGGGCCAGCGTGGCTGCCCAGAGCTAAGCACTTCCTCTGTGGGCAGTATTCCTCTGGACAGTGGATCCTGCCTGAAGAGAGGACACTGGTTGGTGCTCTGGATCTGGGTGGGGCCTCCACCCAGATCAGCTTCGCGCCTCAGGGCCCCATCCTGGACCAGAGCACCCAGGCTACCTTCCGTCTGTACGGTGCCAACTACAGCATCTATACGCACAGCTACCTCTGCTTCGGGCGGGACCAGGTCCTGACAAGGCTCCTGGCTAAGCTGGCACAGGTTAGGCTGGTATCTGAAGGGTGGCAAAGTGGGATGGCATGGGGCAGAGTGGGGAAGTGTATCAGAGCTTAGATTTCATGCCCTTTCCTCTCTCTGCAGAACAGCTCGGTAGCCCTGGTCAGACACCCATGCTACCATAGCGGCTACCTGGCCACACTGCCACTGGCCCCGCTGCATGAGTCGCCCTGTGTCCACACTACAGATTCCATGAACTTCACCCAGAACCTCACAGTTGAAGGGATCGGCAACCCTGGGGAATGTGTGGCAGCCCTCCGAAGTCTCTTCAACTTCTCCAGCTGTGAGGACCAAGAAGATTGTGCTTTCAACGGAGTGTACCAGCCTCCTGTGCATGGCCAGTTCTATGTAAGCACCGCCCCCCCCCCCAAGCCCTGGCTTCCTTCTGGGGCCCCAGGTGACCTTCTGACCCCAGGGGCTCCAAGGACAAGTGGAACAGGAGGTGCCCTATCTGGGACTCCGACACCAGAGGGAATACCTGGCTGAAGAGTCCTGGGCCTCCTTCAGGCTGACCCAGCCTTCTCTACGTCCCCCAGGCATTTTCCAACTTTTACTACACTTTCGACTTCCTGAACCTCACCTCCAGGCAGCCGCTGCACATTGTCAATGACACTGTCTGGAAGTTCTGTCAGAAACCCTGGAAACTGGTAGGTGACCCTGGATAACGGCCCTCGCCCCTCTCCATACTGCACCGTGGGCAAGCAGGGCCTCTGGGATCTTACTGGGTTTTCCTGGACAGAGAGAGACTCGTGGTAAAGCTCGGTGGGTACCAGGATTGGGGAGGAAAACACTGTGGTAAGGGGGAGTAGCTTGCTTTGGGCAGAAAGAGGTCCAGAGCCCTGATGGGATCAGCTTCTGGTTGTCATGAGGTTGGCCACCTCACCCCCTCCTAGCCGGAGGATGGTCTCCACGGGGAATTCGGGAAGGGCTTTTAAAATCATTTAACACTTTCCTGCTGTCTGGAGTCTGTTTGGATGTGTGGAGATCACACTATAGCTTGGGAGAGAAATGCTTAGAAGTCTTGGGGCCTCACTTACTCATCGGCTTCTGCAACCTAAGGTGGAAGCCAGCTACCCCGGGCAGGAACGCTGGCTACGGGACTACTGTGCCTCAGGCATGTACATCCTTGTGTTGCTGGTGGAGGGCTACAAATTCAGCGAGGAGACCTGGCCCAGCATCCAGTTCCAGAAGCAGGTGGCTGCCGCCTGGAGCCTAGCACACCTGGTGCAGGGTGAGGATGGGATGGGAGCTAGGACAGCCACCCAGCAGCCCTCAACAGCCGTGTGTCTCACAGGCAGGTGGCGTGGACATTGGCTGGACCCTGGGCTACATGCTGAACCTTACAGGCATGATTCCAGCTGAGGCACTGACCCAGTGGCGGGCTCAGAGCTACAGCATCTGGATGGCTGGAGTAGCGTTCGCAGTGCTGACTCTCGTGGCCATTCTAGGGGCAGCCGCTGTCCAGCTCTTCTGGACCCAGGACTAGGTAAAACCAAGCTGAAGTAGATCACGGACCACAACGCATCTAAAGCAGGGACCGTGTTGGGATTCAACAGCAACAATGTAACTGTTTGTGTTGTCTACACTGTGAGCTACTATCAACGGCCCTTAGGAAAGAAAGCCGTTGGCACACAGGACCTGCTGGGCACATCCTGGGTGTCTGCCTTCATGAACCCCTGACCCTGAAGGGCTCCAGTCCGTTGAGCAGACCAATTCCTGATAGTACTGACTCCCGTCTTCCCTCAGGGTGGCACTGGCTATGGGGTCTGCAGTCTTCCAAGGGGTGGAAAGAGAAGGGGATCCTGTGGAACTAGGACCCCTCCGAAGGCTGTGACCAGCCCAGCAGAGACCCCTGCTTCCTCACTATAATCAGACTGGGACAGACAGTCAGAATCCAGGTCTGTGGGCCAGTCCAGCTCCCCTCTTCCAAGAACTTTTGGTTGGATCCCCTTTATCATCAATCCTAGAAGACAGGCCATATGGGGGGGGGTAGTTTTTGTTTGTTTGTTTGTTTGTTTGTTTGTTTGAATTAAAACTGGTCTTGTCACAATATTTATTGCTAGCGCTGGTCTTCTGGCTTGGGTTTCCGAGCTGGTGGGGCTTTCACACAGGCACCAGCTGGCACCACAAAGCACTTGGGGAAAATGCCAATGCAGCCGTCTCGGTGACCCTCCAGCCAAGCTTCGTCCACTGTGGAGACATGGCGGATGGTGCGTCTGCTTACAGCAAAGACCGAGCCCTAGAGAACAGAGCCCCCACCGGGCCTGGGCAAAGCCAGCCGTGTTGGGGAAGGGCAGCCTTGTTCTACCTTCACACAGGACATCCACTGTGTCCCCCTGGTGGAAATCCAAATCCTCAGGCCTTTGGGCTGAGTAATCGTGCTGAGCGACCACCTGGTAGAGCACCGGTCGGCCCCAGGCTCCCTGTGGCGGAAGGGTGGGCTGCAGGGGTGGTACATGAGAAGGGCTTCCCCTCCCCCCGCCTGGGCTGCCAACAGTGGGCCTCACAGTCTTTCCCCCTGGCTCACCCGGCACTGGAGCCGCAACCCGCTTGGGCCCCTGGCCACATTCTTCCACACGCTCTGCAGGGATTCCTCCGTGGGGATGGGGATCCAGAACTTCTCCTCTCCTGGGGCTTGGTAACTGCAAAGGGAGTCCTGAGTGTGAGCTACAGGATGTAGGGGAGTGCCTGGTGTCTGGACTTCCCCTGAAGGACGTTAACCTCGGTCCCTGTCCAGTCCCGGCCATACTTCCAGTGGCTGCCTAGGATCTTAGGCATAGAGCTAAGGAGGCCTTAGCGTTGGTCCCTCCCTGGGCCTGAGAAGTGATCAGTTCTGAGCAAAACAGCAACAACAGAACCCTGCTCTCCAGTTCAGGACAACCCTCGCTTCCCTGTAGCTCAGATCCGCCCTTTTCTCTGGCAACTTAGGGTCCCCTCCCCCCGCAGCTTTCCGACTCACCTGAGCTGCCCCATCTGGGCCTGGTGAAGGAGGGCTTGAGCCAGCAGTGTCCGGAGACTGGACAGGTCAGCGCCTCTTGGGGCCTCCAGGGGCACAGTAAAGTGGCACTGCACAGTGACCGTCACCAAGGATGCAGGGTCTTTTGCAGCTGCTCCCTGAGGTCAGAAACAGGATTGCATAGCCCTTGAAGGCAGGGTGGTCCTCGGACTCAAGGGGGTCAGAGGAGAGGCTGGGCTGAAAGGAAGACAGAATCCGAGCTGAGGCCTTCCCTGCCTCAAGTAGCTGACGAAGAGGGATCGGAGAGCAGGAGAGTTCTTACCCCAGCTCCTGAGGAGTCTTTAGAGGGGCCTGGGTCAGGCCCTCCAGAGGCCAGCAAACTGTAGCATGGACCACGGCTCATGTGACCACCTTTCCACAAAGGAGACACTTTGAAGCAGATGAATGACGGGCAGGTGGCTGTCCCCTGCCCCAAACTTCCTTTAAGGGACAAATCCCAGCTCTCTTGAGGCAGCTCTTCCTACCACTATTGCTCAGGATCCTCGTATCCACGGATGGAGGAGACTGATGGCCAGTTTGCGCCACGTGGGACCTCTGCAAAAGAAGATAAAGGTGGCAGGGCCCCAACCGTCCTCACACACACCAGCTGCAGCCGTCCGGCACATTTTGTTTCGTTGGTTTTGTTACATCTTATATTATGCAGAACTATTTTTGTATAAATTGTTTAAAATTTATTTATGCGAGATCTGAATGCATACCAGTGTTTTTATTATTTAGATTGCCAACTTTCCTTCAAGTAGGCGGGAACTTAACCTGAACTTAGTCAACATAAAGAGCCCATCTACAGATGTGCCCAGGTGTGACAGGGGGCTACGGCCTTCCGCTTCAGAGCACATTTAGCTGGATGTTGAGAGCCTACTTTCTACATCAGGAAGCTACACGAGCAGGCTGTGGCTAAGAGTAAAGTATAGTCCAGGCAAAACCCTTCCCAAGTTTCAACAGAGAGCTCACCTTTTCCTCAAAATTTTACAATTCAGATTTCAGCCTTTACACTCCAGAGGGTTTGGCTCCAAGCATGAGCTCTTGTAGTCTGTCTACACAGATCTAATTCACACCATGAGTCAAGTAGAAGCAACGTGTCTTTCTTTCCTCCCCCACCTCCTCTGAAGTGTTCGGTTCTCATTGAAGCGGGTAACTTGGCTGTTTTCTAGTTGCCAAGTTCTGCATCCATAAATGCCAATTTCCTAGACGTTCCCTGATGCTGTTTTACCCTTGTTGGATTTAGATAAACAATTATACAACCCCCCCCCCAAAAAAAAAGAGTGTGGCCCTAGAATAGGACCTAGAGTATAGGGGTCTTGAGGTGGTGGGTCTGGCTCCCAGGAAGAAACTCCTTGGGCTCTGTCCTGGCACCACCGGTGGTTAAGGATGTAGTCTGGGAGCTTGGCCAACAGTTAGCAGGAAGTTTGAGAGTGAAGCATGGTAGGGCAGCGCCTGGGCACACCTAGGGACAGGGTTGAGTCCTCACAGGCCTAGAGTTCACAAACAGCTTGCCTAGCACCATTGGGAGTCAGTCTGCTTCCCAGGCCTTCTCTGGATCCCCAACTCCAGTTTGGTGGCTCCTCCATTGACTCCGAGAAGCCCAGAACAGATGATAAGGAAGTGCCCGGCCTCAAGTGCCCTGAGTTGGCAAGGAGGTAGAAACCTCTGTTGAGCACCTCTGGGTGTGGCGTGTGAACTGTTTGTGTGTGTGTGTGTGCTTTTTTTTGGGGGGGGGGGCACATTTCAAGACAGGGTTTCTCTGTGTAGCCCTGCCTGGCCTTGAACTCAGAGATCCACCTGCCTCTGCCTCCTGAGTGCTGGGATTAAAGGCGTGCACCACCACTGCCTAGCTGTGAACCTGTTTTGAAGGGAGACTATGGAAAAGTAATGTTTGGCCCTTGTAAGGTTTACAGCCCATTACAGGAGCTGGTATATGCAGGTTTAAGTACCTGGGGATTTTGAGCAAAGCTGTTAAGGATATAGTTGCTCTTAAGGACACTGAACAGTTGGATTGGGATGAACCAAATACTGGAGACTAAGTGGAGGTGACTGTCCTGCGTCCTGTAATAAGCCCATGTCAAACCTTCTCCTAAAGTTCTCACCACTGGCTCTTAGGGCTACAGCAGGGTAGCATGGGGCCTAACCTAGCCAGGACAGAGGTGGACATTGTTTGGGCCTCTGACCTGTCTTTCCCTAGGCTGTCATGTGATTTGATCACTGTGTGTCCAACAGAGGCTCCAGCCTTCTGTTGACAGCGCCATCCGGTCCTGGTGGAGGGTTTGAGTGTGTGCTAGTGAACTGGTCCTCCTAGCCCATCGCCTGACGTCAGGTGGCTATGGCTGACTCTTACCATACCCCTGGCCCGGCTGTCAAGGAGGCTGCCTGCCCTCCTAGAAGCTTACGCTTACTCGTTGGGTCATGACAGGTGAATGGATGGAAGCGACCAGCCTTCCCTGCCAGGTCAGAGCTGTCCCGCAGGAAGAGTGAGAATGTGGGGGACGCCAACTCTGAAGCTCTAGGTTTCAGCCCGTACATAGGAGGCGGGGTACCCTCACTCTCAACGCTCTCCCAGCATGCGGCTCAAGTCCTTGGCCTAGCCTGCCTAAGCCTCGTTTTCCTTATCAGTGCACAGTTCTGCAAAACCACGCAAAGACAGGCCCGGGTCTGCTCAGTGCCCACCCACCTACCTGCTGAGGCCAGCCGTCTGAGGTGTTGTCAGGGATGACAGAGGCCACCACCTAGTGGGGGCAGGAATGCAGCTGCATTAGGACCCCGTTGAGTCTGTTCCTCCAGGTCCCCAATTCCCAGTACCTCTGTGGCTGTAATCTGCAGGGTGTGGGCTGCCTGCACCTAGTTCCAGACTGCTGGACCACTACAGCTTAAAAAGAAAAAAGTATGGCCAAGAGAAACATGTACTAATAACATGAACTTGATGTTCTTGTAACGATCGTCTAAGTGAACTCTGATAGATGCACAAGTACATCTCTTCTCCATCTATACTCAGTCCACCCCAGGGGACATTTACAGGCAGTGTGCATCTCAGGCAGCTACACAGGGTCACATGGTGTTGGTAGGTCCAGCACACTGGTGTTGCCAATGACCATAGGTGTACGGCCAGCCCAGGGGCCGTCAATGCAACACCGAGTTGGCCCTTCTTTGAGACACTGCAAATGACTGTTTTCTTGAGTTCCTCTCTCTCTCTCTCTCTTTCCCTCTCTCTCTCTTTCCCTCTCTCTCTCTCTCTCTCTCTCTCTCTCTCTCTCTCTCTCTCTCTCTCTCTCTCTCTCTCGGCTTTTCAAAACAGGGTTTCTCTGTGTAGTTTTGTGTCTTTCCTGGAACTCTCTCTGTAGACCAGGCTGGCCTTGAACTCACAGAGATCCACCTGCCTCTGCCTCCCGAGTGTTGGGATTAAAGGCATGCGCCACCACCTCCTGGCCGAGTTCCTTTCTTATATTTAGAGTGAGATACTCCACCACAGCCTGTGGTTTAGGGGGCCTGATATGGCCCAAACTGGCCATGCACATCCCTCCTGGGACCTTGCTGTCTGTGGCAGAGATGCAGAAACAGAAATACATGAAGATGTACAGATATTGGAAGTTCCTGGGACAAGAGTGTGGGGGTGAAGGAGGGGTACCCCTGGGGATTCCCATCAAAAGGCTGGAGCCTCCTCCTTTAGAGCTGACTTCTGGTAAATTCTGCCTCTGGGTCTACAGCCTCATGTATGAACACTCACCCCAACCTTAGGCACCTTGTACCCACTTACTACCTGTAAGTTGGGCCTAGACCCAACTGTCCTCATAAACACACTGGATGTCCAGTGCATGAGCCACCACACCGTGCGCTTGGCATAGGCTACAACTGCCATTTTGGCAGCCGGGTACCCAAGCTGGAAAATACCCTAGTGCTTTACCTTAGCCTTGCCGAGGAAATCCATGGGCTCCAGATGCTGTAGGTATTGCCTGGGAGGCTGGAAGACCTCACCCTTGGGGACTTGCAGCAGCTGCAGGGGTACCTGTTTCTGGGATACAGCTTGTAAACCTGGGTGGCCACGGCTGTACGAGCCCTGAGCCTTGAAGCAGAGGGGCTGCTTGGGCTCCCATCATGTGTGACAGGCTGCAGGAAGTATGGGGTACCCAGGCTACCTCTCTCCAGGTCCTATAGGTAGGGTTGAGGGGATAAGCTATAGAACCTGGCTCCAAACCAGTGTGACTGCCACCTGCCCGCCTCACCTGCACTTGGTCCAGGGCAGTGTCCAGGGGATCTCGGGCTTCCTCTGGCCATTTGGAGATCGCCTCCACTAGAGTATTGGCAGCCTTGGTCCAGAGCCCTGCCTGGCACTGTGCTGATGCCATGTTGTATAGGACCTAGGAACAAGGGCAGACGTGACAGCAGGGGCCAGCCCCCCCCCATGGTCCTCCTCTGAACTCCCCAGTCACAGTAGCTGGCGGTTCTTCTGTATATTCAGCTGCCACAGGGGCTACAAGCAGGGACCAGGCCATCTGCCTGCCTGGCTCAGCTGTCAGGTGCCAAGTGGTCATTCCCTGTATCCGTTTAGTCCTTGCAGGGCCATGCTTTGCTTTGGACTTTTCTGCTTCAAACAGCAGAAGTAGCTCTCCCTTTTAAAGTGTGGGCGGTGGTGGCGCACGCCTTTAATCCCAGCACTTGGGAGGCAGAGCCAGGTGGATCTCTGTGAGTTCGAGGCCAGCCTGGTCTCCAAAGCGAGTTCCAGGAAAGGCGCAAAGCTACACAGAGAAACCCTGTCTCGAAAAACCAAAAAAAAAATAAAAATAAAAAATAAAGTGTCCCCTGTGCCAGGGGTTGGGGGAGCTGGGAAGAGGGCTCAGTGGTTAATCGTACTCGTTACTCTTCCAGAGGACTCGGATTAGACTCCCAACTCTCACATGGTGGCTCACAAAGTATTCCCTTGGCTAACACCTTCCTCATTCTATACCCTGCCACCCCCCATTAACTGCTCCCTGTACCCCTGAGTCTAGAGTATGTCTAAGGGTTCCCATTGGCAGGAACATTCAGAACCGCATTCTCATGGGCAAGGTGGTCCGAGTTAAGGCTATCCTTACAGCTCCAGTGACATGAAATCACACAATGCTGGAACCCATCTTCCCTTCATCCTGGAGAGGTAGGCACACAGAGGCCCAACTTTGCTACAAGGAGAGAAACACGCCCACTCTCCCTATGGCCCTCTGTTCCTACTATTTCCTCTGGCTCGGCTGTAGGGACTGCTGAGACACCCTCCTCCACCTTCCCCCAAACCGATCTGTCACCTGGTCATGATCTTCAATCCTGTCCTGCTTTTCTCCCACATGAGCCCATGCTGGCTGGCTCCCAAGTGTGTGAGCAGTCCGCCCCCTCCACTGCCACTCCAGCCTCCTTGGGCAATCAAGGAGCTGGGAGATTTCAGGGCTCCAAAGGTCTTTGGCTGGACAGGACATCTCGTTCCACTTGAAGTGACCATGACAGTGACACCAACACAAAGGTGACAGCCCCTGGCAACACTCCAGATTTTACCCTAGGATTCCAGCCAGGACCGCAGACTACATGATAGGGACCCCTATTGCATCCCAGGGCCACGGCAGAACCTTAGAACTCCCAAGAACCCTAGATTCCCCCAACAGAACCCCAGGGCTGCAGAGAGTCCCTCCAATCCCCGGTGACACCGCTTGGTGTCCGAACTCTGCACACGGGAGATGCCCACTCACCTCCCAGGCTTGCAGTTTGAAGTGCAGACCCAGTTGGGTGTAGTCAATGGCAGCATTGCCCCTCAGCTGTGCCAGGGCCAGCTGAAAGTCAGACACAGCCTCCTGGGACCTGTGAGCATGAGGGGCCTCTCAAGAGGTGCACTGGAGGAGCTAAGCTGGGAAGGGTGGCTTTGGGTACCCCACCCATCCTTCTCTCTGTGTCAGCTCTGGGATGCCTGAAGGCAAGCGTGATCACCCAGGTATGAGCACTTCATGGGTACTCAAGTCCAGACCAGTGTGCTCAATGGGAGTTTACTGTCCAATTCTGCTTAGCCTCCTGAGCATCTGCTCTCTTTGCCTGACAGGGGCCCTGCTTACACTCCATACCTTCTTCCTACCATCCTGGGCTCTCCTTTTCTGCCTCTCGGGCCCAACCTTATGGGGCCTCCTCTAATCTCTGAGCTTCTAACTCTGGGTGGAATCTCCATCCACCACTAGATTCTCCACTTCTCTCAGCCAGCCCTCCTGGGCTGATTGGAGCCTACAGCCCTGAATACCCTTCCTCCCTTCCTCCTCTTAGGAAGCTGGGAGGCCATCCACATCCTAGGATAAGCCCTGGTTTTCACATCTGCAAATTGGTTACAAACAGTATTCTCACTACTGCAGACATGAGGAGGGAAGCAGGGATGTTGAGAAAGAACCGAGAATCTTGACAGAGACAGGACTGTGTGTGTGCCCCAGCCTAACCAGGGCGCATCCTCATTCAGGCTGGAGGGGATCCAGAGGAGAGAGACGGAAGTGGGTGCAAGCATTGGTTTGCAGAGACCAAGAACCACCCAATAAGGAACAGGATCCTGCTGTGCTCACCTCTCCAGCTGGAAATTGGCCACTCCCCGCTGGAAGAAGCCAACAGCCATGCAGGTGTCCTTGGTCACCGCTTGGTCAAATGCCTAGGGACAAAAATGCTCGTGGTACAGCAAACTCAGTAACCCAAGAACCCAATGCCACAGATGCACATGGAAATGTCAATTGATGAGGGCCCCTTGCAGCGGGTGCCTGCCAAGCGAGAGCCTGGACAGATGTGTTGCTGCATAGATTCCTCAGTTGCCTCACACGCGTCATGATAAGATAAGCTCAGGGCATATCCCTATGGCATAGAAACCCATTTTATCTGTAGTGAGCACAGAGCTAAAAGAAAATGCTCCAAAATGTCAGTACCAGTTATCTCTGGGAGACAGGATTGTGTAAGACTTTTGGCTTTTTAAAATCTCTTTTCAGGGGCTGGAGAGGGTTGCTCTTCCAGAGGACCTAAGTTCATTTCCCAGCAACTACATGGTGTCTCACAACCACCTATAATGGGATCCAGTGCCCTCTTCTGGTGCGTGGGCATATATGCAGACAGAGCACTGTATACATAAAATACATAAATAAATCTTTTGAAATCTTTTTTGGTAGTTCACACAAAATGGCACACTAGATATCTATTAGAATCAGAACACCGAAGTCTTCCGTGAGCAGGCAGCACAGCCTTAAACCAGACACAGAAATGTGTGTCCCCAGCAGGGAAAGCAGCCATCAGTAAACCTGGTGTAGTTTCCTGATACCGAAACCAGCCAGGTGGACTGACGGTTGAACTGGACCTGACTTGAAGTTTTCACACGCCACAATCAACCTGGAAATGGGCTGGCTGCTTGGTGCTGCGGGTCTAACTGATATGCCTAGGTTTGCACACATATTCATTTTATTGACTTAAGGCAGTGCCCATTCTTCTCCTTACGGCAGAGAACTTCAAACCCCTCTCTAGTTACAGTGTGAGGAGGTGAGCACTGGATTGACCTAACATGTGACTCACTGTTGAACCACCTGGTAACAGATCACTACATTTCCTCTCCTGAACAATAACCTTCTTGTTTCCTTTTTTTTTTTTTTTTGGTTTGGGTTTTTTTTGTCATTGCTGTTGTTTTTGTTTTTTGTTACTGGGTTTCCTGTGTAGCCCCTGCTGTCCTGAATCTTGCTTTGTAAACCAGCCTGGCCTCGAACTCAGATCTGCTTGCCTCTGCTTCCCTAGTGCTGGGATAAAAGGCGTGCGCCACCACCGCCTGGCTGAATAACAACCTTTTAGTGAAGAAACAATTCTGAAGTAATTGTGGGTACAGATGCATATGTAGGAAATAATAGAAAAGAGCTGGCAAGGTGGCTCAGTGGGTAAAGACACCTGCCACAATGCCTAATGACCCGAGTCTGGTCACCAGGTCCCACATGGCAGAAGGAGAGAACTGACTCCCACAAGTTGTCTCCTGACTTACACACACAGGTAAATAAGTAAATAATAATAATTTCAAGAAAGAAATTAGAAGAGGCCATCTGTGCACAGCCCAGTCCTCCGTGTGATCACCACCATGTGAAGGACAGGACGCCTGAGTTGGAGGCGGAGCGCTGAGGGCTTAGATCACGCACCCAGGAATAGCTGTCGCTTTGATGAACATGAAGCAGGGAATGCCCTGACTGCCTCCTCTACAGTGTGCATCCCTGAGTAGTTCTGCTTGGAGAAGCAGGTGGGGAGACGTGTGAGCACTCCAAACTGGGAAGGCAGACTGCGTGTGCCACCGTCACCACAGACATCTGCTGAAATCCATTTCCCCACACGTGTACCTTCGGGAGATAGGCAGAGCCCCAGCTCGCTGCCTCCAGCCCGCCTTCAGGTATGTCCCTCCCTCCGTCCGGATGACCTGGCCTGGTACAGGACTGATGCATTTGACCCATGTGGCTATGTGTCCTGTACCCCATTCTGGCCTCAACTAAGAGAGGGATCTCCCAACCACGAAGCTCCTACTGCTTCAGGCAGTCACTAAGAGGGAGCATTAGAGGAACAGTCTCCAAGGAAACAACAAGGTAAAGGAGCAGGGATCCCCTCCCCCTTCCAGGTGGCTATGAGGTGGGGAAGAGCGTCCTTTTCTAGGGTGTTCATTGGAACATAAGGATTCATGCCTATAGTCACGTCTTCATCTGCGTTCCCCTACAGTCCTCCACCAGGGATGGGGGCGGGGGTCCCTGTCACCAGTCCCGGGGCTCTCACCTGCAATGCAGCCTCTAGATTCCCGGCCATCAGATGCACGCAGCCCATGTTGAAGTAGATCTTGGCCGACGGCTCCCGAACGTCTGAGAAGAGGCATAGCGCACGGTCCCAGTCTTCTCGTGCCACGGCCAGTACGCCCTGATGCCAGTCCCGTACCTGATCCCCTAGAGAGCTCATGGATCTGGGAACACCTGCTCTGCCACGCAGGAAGTTAGCGACTCTAGTCCGAGAGCGCAGGGCGGGAGGAGGGTGTCCCACAGAAACTGGGGGGGGGGGGGCGGTGGGCCAGGGGCAAGGTCTTGGGGCGAGGACAGCAGAGAGAAGCACCTGGTGAGACCCGACTAAAGGGCGCGCAAGACAATTGGAATTGAGACACAACGTGGTGGAGACTAACCAGGCGGCCAGATGTTCCGCCCCCGCGCCAGGCCCCTCCTGAGGCCCCGCCTTGAACCACCCAACCTCAGTTCCCTGCACAGAGGACCCAGTCTCCAGCCACACAGCCACGCCCCTTCACCCTCCAGGCCTATCTGTCCACTCCCTGGCCCAGCTCAGCGCCAATAAGACCACGCCCATCTCCAGGTGGACACGCCCTCTCACCGACTCCGCCTCCCAGTTCTTGCCTCCTGCCCGATGTGACCGCGCCCCCTTACTCAAGCCAGGCCCACTCCATCTTTTTCACTGCAAGCTCGGAACTTCAATGGGCCCTGGGCTCTCTACTTTACTCCGGTCAGCAGAGTGTTTAGGGGAAAGTCATCCGGAAGCGCTGCAGCGGTTGGGCCAAGATTCCTGGGACAAGCGTGGACCGTGCACGGCAGAGCTGACTACTCACAGGTCGAGGACTTCAGGCCAGGTGGGCGGCCTGAAGGATAAAGCCGCCAGGATTGGCAGAGCCCTGGCCAGTGCGTGTCCTTCGGAAGTGACCGCATGGACTTGACGGTTCCCGGAGCGACAGGCTAGGCAGGACTGGCTGCAGTGTGACTAGCCAGGGCCCTCGGAAGCCCGGCTGGGGCCTCAGAGTCTGGCGTAGGCCTATTGGTCAATGGTGGTACAGGCAGCAAGGCCTTTCTCCCGTAGTGGGCGCTGGCCTGGCTGCCCCACCCCTTGCGAGTGTGGCCATCGGGACCAGGTCTTCTTCCACGTGCCTTTTGCCCTGTGTGATCACAGCTGCCCAGAGAAGTTACCAGTTGGACAGATGGGGCGGCCCAATATGGACCCTGCAGGACACATGGAGGTTGATGTCTCCCTTCAAACATTCTGCTTGGATGAGGCCCACCTACGGTATGGGGGTCACCCGCCTTCCCCAAAGCTGCTGATACAAATCCCTCCTGAAATTTCCTCCCTGACCACGCGTTGGAGCACCATGGTTTAGCCAGGTTGACTCACAAGATTCAGCACCACAACACCCAACCCAAGTAACTAGATTCAGGGCCCATTGGCCTTCCTTGCCTGGTTATTGGTCTCCTCTGCTCACAGTTACAGCTGGTTCTCCTTCCTGTGTGACCCTGGAACAGCTACCTAACTTTTCCTCCGCTTCATCCTTATGTGTAACAACAGCAGTGATCAGTTCTGTGCTGGCAAGGCCTTTAAGAGAACTGAATGAGGTCACGTGGATGGTGTCAGCTAAGTTGATGCTTAGCAGAGCCTGTAATCCTGAGCTCCCTGGGGCTCAGGATCTGTGTTCCTTGGCCTTCACCTGTGGGCTGAGTTTCCCTAAACTTGCTGTCTGGAGTGGGTGTTTGCCAACCTGCCTCCTCTTCCTTTATGGTTTTTCTAAACAGGGCTTCTCTGTGTGTAGCCCTGGCTGGCCTAACCTGAGCAGGCTGGTACTCTCCCTTGTGGGCTCTGCTCCCTTTGGTTACTCAGTGTCCGTCCGTTCCTGAAGGCCATCTTCACCTCCATCCCTGCCTTCCCACCCACCTGCCCATTTTCTCTTCCAAAGATCACACACTTCCTGGAGTGGTCCATAGCCCATGCGGTGGTCTGAATGAGAATGACCCCCATAGTTGCATATGCTTGAATTCTTGGTCCCCAGTTGGTGGAACTGCTTGGGAAGGACCGGGAGGTATGGCCTCATTGGAGGAGGTGTGTCCCATTCCCAGTTAGCGCTCACCCTGCCTTATGCTTGAGGTTCAAGCTCCCGAATACTGCTCTAGTGCCATGTCTGCCTACCTGCCACCATACTCCTGCCCTGGTGGTCCTGGACTCATCCTTAGAACTGTCAGCCCCAAGTAAATTCTTTCTTCTATAAGTTGCCTTGGTCATGGTGTCTGCACAGCAATAGCAAATTAAGACATCCCACTTTCTTTTTGTTTTAAGATTTGTTTATTTGTTTATATGAGTGCTCTACCTGCATGTAGTGCCTGCATGACAGAAGAGAGCGTCAGAGAGCAGAAGGCGTCTGATCCCATTACAGATGGTTGTGAGCCACCATGTGGGTGCTGGGAATTGAACCTGGGTCCTCTGGAAGAGCAGTCAGTGCTCATAACTGTTAAGCCATCTCTCCAGCCCCGACAGCCCACATTCTTATGTGGCATGGTTGTCCCAAGTTCTACAAAGGTTTCCTCCTGTTCTCTGATGCACCCCTAATGTCAGTTACAGTGACTTCCTCCTGAGCATGTATGATGTGCTCTCCATACAGTTCACATGGAACATTATAATGGCCAGGTAGCTATGTTTAAGTGGACAGGGCCCCTGTAGGGTAGCTGTAGTCATGATGTCCTGTCCAGAGGCATGCCAGTTAGACAGACACATGATTTTTGACTCTGTGTGGGTCCTTAGTCCTTATGTGACTACCATTTGAGTGTGAGGGCATCCTCTGGGAATGATTTCAAATTTGCTCATAAATCTTGCAGAAGGAGTGGATTATAGAAGTCCAGTGGGATGCAGACCTTTGTCTCCATGTTTGCTGAAGAGTCCAAGGGAACTGCTGTAGCAGCTTCAAAATCCCATATCTTGGGGCTAGAGAGATGGCTCAACAGTTAAGAGCACTGACTGCTCTTCCAGAGGACCCAGGTTCAATTCCCAGCACCCACATGGCAGCTCACAGCTGTCTATAACTCCTGTTCCAGAGGATCTGACACCCTCACAAAGTCATACATGCAGGTAAAACACCAATGTACATAAAATACAAATAAATATTTTTTAAGAAAGCCCATATCTGAGGCCAAGCCTCAGTTTCCCTTTAGGAGGTGAAGAGGGTCTGGGGTCATTTAGCCTCTCCTCCTCTGGCCTTGCAGGGTCAAGAGGGCAGATGGAGTGAGCAGTGGAAGGGCACCTCTGGTGTCTCCCTTGTGTACATGAGACAACTCTGTCCCGGACAGCACTGATGTCACCCGTTTCCAGTGTACTCACTGAGGACCAGGCCTGGTGCACCCCAGCTACAGCCAGGAGGAAGAAGGGCCTTCTTTCGATGAGGAGGAGACCTCAGCTCTTGATCCTTGAGCTTGGGAATCTCACAGAGTGGATGAAATGGAAGAAAGACATTAACAAGTGTGGGTGAGGCTGAGGGGAAGTGGGGCCTGCGTACTGCAAATGGAAGCCTGAAAGGACACCACCATCACAGTGAAAAATAGCCCAGTGATTCCTCACATAAATGGAAATGTAGCCACACAAAACTGGGAGACAAGCTGGGCATCGTCTTAGCACTGGGGAGACTGATGCAGGAGGATATGAATCACAGGCCAGCCTCAGCTACACAGCAAGACACTGTCTCAAAGAAATAAAAATAAAAACAAGGAAGCAAACAAAACATACATACAAGTGTTCATAGTGACAGTGTTTATAATAGAAAAAAAAAAGAAACAACCCAAATGTCTGATAACGGAATGATAAATGCATGGTCCATCCACATAATTATTTGTTATTTAACTATCAAAAGGCATGAGATTCTGACATAGCATGAGTGGACTTTGAGGAGATAAGTCACTCATAAAAACACAGATACTCTATGATCCTGTTCGTGGAAAATATCCAGAATAAGTAAATTCGTAGATATCCAATGTAGCTAGAAGATGAGGGGAGAGGAGGCATTGCTGATGGGCGTGGGGTGGTCTCTGGCAGGTGAGGAAATGTTCTTTGGTTGAATCGTGTATTGAGCATGCACTTTCAGAAGGGAAACTCTACTGTGAATTATGTTGATAAACTGTAGGAAGTTTCTGAGATGCATGCAGAAACAGGGTGAGAGTTTGTAAGTAAGTGGTGTTCGCAGAGGAGGCCTGAGCCAGCCCGGCTGCAGAGGCCCAGCTGTGCCAGCCAGTCTCCTCAATATCTACCTTGGCCTGGCTGCCCTGGGGCCTCTGGAGTCTGAGGGTTGGCGGGTGCTGTTCCTAGTAGGCTCTGGATATCAGCTCTGTCCTGCTGGAATCTGGAGATACAGCAATCTGTCACTTTCCCCTGTGGTATTGAGAGGGTTGGTGGCCACATAGGGTTTTGTTATGAGGAAAAGGCACTGGACCTTCAGTAGGAGACAGCCAGCCTTGGCACCATATTCCTCAGACAAACCTGGCACATCTACCAGGAATAATTGAACTACATGTGTGATTCCAGATTTTCTAATAGTACATTATGGTTGTTTGAAAGAAAATGGCCCCCAAAGGGAATGGCACTATTGGGAGGTGTGGCCTTGTTGGAGTAGGTGTGGCCTTGTTGGAGGAAGTGTGTCACTGTGGAGGCAGGGCTCATATATGCTCAAGCCACGCCCACTGAGACAGTTCACTTCCTGTTCCCTGTAAGATGTAGATAGGACTCTCAGCTCCTTCTCCAGCACCATGTCTGCCTGCACACCCATGTCCCACCATGATGATGATGGACTGAATCTCTGAGCTGTAAGCAATCCACCCCAATTAAGTGTTTTCCTTTATAAGAGTTGCCATAGTCATGGTGTGTCTTCACAGCACTAGAAACTTTAACTAAGACATACACTAAAAAAGAGAGAGAGAGAAATGAATGGAATTAATTTCTTTTTTCTTTTTCTTTCTTTCTTTCTTTCTTTCTTTCTTTCTTTCTTTCTTTCTTTCTTTCTTTCTTTCTTTCTTTTTTTTTTTTTTTTCCCTGAGACAGGGTTTCTCTGTGTAGCTTTGCGCCTTTCCTGGATCTCACTCTGTAGACCAGGCTGGTCTGGAACTCACAGAGATCGGCCTGCCTCTGCCTCCCGAGTGCTGGGATTAAAGACGTGCACCATGACCATCCGGCTAATTTCTTTTTAATTGTATGTCTATGTGTGTGTATGCACACATGGGTGCAGGTGCTCGCAGAGACCACAAGAGCATTTACATCCCCTGGTTGGAGTTATAAGTAGTTGTGAGCCGCTCAGTGTAGGTGCTGGGAACCAAACTCAGTTCCTCCGGAAAAGCAGTTAACTGGGAAATCATCTTTCTAGCTTCAAAATTAATTTTAATAGTATGTTCTGACTCCAAATTACCCAAAATATTCCCACATGCAAATGACATAAGAATGTCACCTCTGTGTTCTCTTATTCTGTCCTTGTGGTGGCGCAGAGAGCAATGTGCTGGGTGTTGGGGGCCTTGGTGACTCAGCCTTAAAGTCTTTCCTGTGGAGGGAGACAGGGTTTTCTGGGGTGCTGACATCTGTGTTGCCCAACCCACCTGCCTCATATCCCACGCCAGCCTCTGGGGTCTAGAGGAGAGGAGACTGGTTAAGCCGGAAGATGGGGTCAGGGACTGTTCACTGGGCCCACTTTTTAGTCATCACCCTGCTGTCACCACAACTGAACCCAGGAATCTGGAGGGGCCCCTGAAGCCCACCCATCTGCCCCCTCTAGCCCCACCTGCCACATCTACCAACCTTCAGGCTGCACCTGAAGATGAGCCAGTGTAGTTGAAAGTTTCTCGGTCCCTCCCGGCTCTGTGGCCTGGACGACTCTCTCCCACACATGGTCCCACAGTTGCTTATAAAATAATCACTCAGAGGCTTATATTAATTACAAGCTGTATGACCTATGGCTTCAGCTTCTTGCTAGCCAGCTCTTGTAACTTAACTCATCCCATTCCTGTTAATCTATATGTTGCCACATGGCCAAGGCATTACCAGTCTGCTGGCATCTTGTTGCTCCTTTGGTGGCAGCTGGCATCTCTCTCGACTGTGGGGTTCCCTGTTTCAAAGCTTTCCTTCAGCTGCTCACATCAGGGGAGAGAAAGGCCACCACTGTACTCTGTGGCCAAAGGGTGCCCTCTGGCCTTGTCATCTTTAATGTATAACTTCGGGAGCTGGAGGCCAGTTGTTTTTGTTTGTTTATTGTTTTGTTGCTGTGGTTTGGGGTTTTGAGACAAGGTGTTACTGTGTAGCCTTGGCTGGTCTAGAACTTGCTATGTAGACTAGGCTGGCCTCTAATTCGCAGTACTGCCTCTAACTCCTGAGTACTGAAATTAAAGGTATGTACCACCATGACTGGCTTTGGCTTCTGCCTTTTCAGGGCGGCTTGGAGTAAGGAGACACCCTGAGTTCCCCAGTGTTGCCTCATCTTGAGAGAGGAGCACCAATTAGTCACCTGTATAGTCTAGTGGCTCCAGAAGTTCCCTGGGAAGCAACTGATCTCTCTGCCCAGGTAGGAGTGAGGTCTTCTGGGTTTAGAGCCAGGTCTGAGAGGTCACTGCCTAAGCATCCCGGTTCCTCTGAGTAGGCGTAGCCTGGGGCCCTGGGGACTGTGCCTTTACCTTCTCTCTGAAGGGAAGAGAAAACCAGGGTCCTGAGGTTTCCTCTGCCGCTCTTCCTGCCCCTTGTCCCCCAGGCTATGTAGCAAGTCCAGAGTCACATGCAACCCTGGTGTTAGGGGCTGAGGGACCTGGAGACCTACCTTGGAGACAACCTAAGATCAGATCCAACCCCATGCCTGCTGCAAGTCAGAATACAGAGGGATCTGGGAACCCACTCAAAGCCAGGTCTCTAGACTCTGAACCAGGGGTCTCCCACACCTCACCCCATGGTCATGCCCCATACCAGAGCCAGCAGGAGGACAGGAGGAATCCACCTTGTCTGCCAGTGATGCCTCGTAGCCTGATGCCTCTTCCAAACAGAGTCAGCCCAAGGTGGCCCTAAGGGTGGAAAGAGAAGGAACAGAGAGATACCGGGCAGGGCACTGTTCTCAGTGGACCCTGGGAGGCTAGATTCTGCCTCAGTTAGGACAGACAGATGAACTGGGACCTGGGTTGTTGTTCCCATGCTCTGCTCCATGCTATCACAGTAACGACCTGAGGGCAGGCCTCGCCTGGTGTAGAGAGTTGCCTGGGCGCACAGACAGGAAGGTGCTCTGGGGCGACAGCAAGTTTCAGCCAGCGGAGCCTCGCAACAGTGTGATCCTGCTGAGGCAGAGTGACTGGGAGGAAACACTGGGCTTGGCCAGCAGAGGGGCCCAGAGACCAGCTTCTAATAATGGCTGTCTGTGGCCTTTGCGTAGAAAGACTGTGTGCTCCTGGTATGGGGCTGTGCTAGCAGTGAGTTTTCTAGGGTGGCTTTAGAGTCCTCCAACCCACGAGAGACCAGGGCCTATGTCCCACTCCCCCTTTGCCCAACATGATCCCTTGAGGGGACCCTGAGGGACGTTCTGAGGATGGCCTTGGCTCTGGAACTCTCAGGAAGTGTAACCACACCGGATTAGCTTCTCCTGTACATAGTTACACTCGTCCCCATCCTACCCCTGATTGCAAGAGAAGCCTGTGGTTCTCTGCTGTTTTTTTTTTAATCATCGGTGTGTGCGCATGCGTTTTTTAATGTACAGAGCAGACCTACGCAGTAGCTGTCCAGATTGCTGTAGGACAGAGCATGGGACTGTTTGTGCAAAAGTTGACAAGAGGTGTGCCACTGTGTGACTGTGTTAGGAGAGATGTGACGCTAGCAGAGTACCAAAGGTGACAGGTGGCAGACCGGCTGTGGGGATCTGGTGGTCTTCCTTCACTCCCCGCTGAGACCTTCGGTCTGTCCATCCGCCTTCAGATTCACCGACTCCTGCCATCTCCAACTGAACGTCAAGCTGTCACTGAACTTTTCAGTCATGATGCTTTTTGTTTTGTTTGTTTTGAATTTTTTGTTTTTCGAGACAGGGTTTCTCTGTGTAGCTTTGGTTGTCCTGGAATTCACTTTGAAGATCAGGCTGGTCTCAAACTCACAGAGATCCACCTACCGCTGCTTCCTGAGTGCAAGGTGTGTGTCAATACCGCCTGGCAATAATGCATTTTTTAAAATTTGTGGGAGGGTTGGTGGAGGGGTGTGTGTGTGTGTGTGTGTGTGTGTGTGTGTGTGTGCGCGCGCGCGCACGCGCGCACGCGCGCGCGTGTGCACACACATAGGTGCATGTGGGTGTACGTGTTTGTGTATGCTTTTGCCAGTGCTCAACTTTGGGGGTCTTTCCTCTCATGCTCTCTCTACCTTATTTTTAAAATACTTTTATTATATTTATTTGTGTGTGAGTTGGGGCAGTCAGAGGACACCTTGTGTCTTATGTCTTAGTTAGAGTTTCTATTTCTGTGAAGAAACAGCATGACCACAGAAACTCTTATAAAGAAAAACATTTAATTGGGGGGGCTCACTTAACAGTTTCAGAGGTTCAGTCTGTTATCATCATGCAGGGAGCATGGTGACATGCAGGCGGACGTGGTGCTGGAGACGTAGCTGAGAGTCCTATATCTTGCAGGCAATAGGAAGTCAACTGAGACACTGGGCGATATCCTAAGCATAGCAAACCTCAAAGCCTGCCCCCACCAGTGGCACACTCCCTTCAACAAGGCCACACCTCCTAGCAGTGCCACGCCCTGTGAGTTTATGGGGGCCAATTTCATTCAGACTGCCACACCTTGTATTAGCAGTCATGAGTGTCCTGGAGTGTGGTTCTCAGCTGAACTGCTAATGTGCCAAAGGTTTCTCCACGTCTCTGCTCTGACCATGGAGATGACTGACCAACGCCAGGCTGGCCCTCCTACGTCTCAACACTGGACATTGTAGTCTAGGTTACTAATTTCTGAATAAGAGGGAGTGCCCTGCCCAGGCACTTCTCTCTGTCCACCACGTGGGTCTCAGAGATCAAGCTCAGGTTGTTGGCCCTGTCGGCAAGAGTCTTCGTTTGTAAGCTGGGCAGTCTCACTGGCCCTCCAAATTATTTTTTGAGACAAGGTCTTCACTGAAGCTGGAGTCACCACCTGGCCAGACTTGTTGGCTAGCTGGTTCTGGTTCTACCTGTCTTGGCTCCTTCAGCCCTAGGGTCACATGCATGACATCACACCTAGCTCTTACATGAATTCTGGGGACCTAAACTCAGGTCCTCATGATTGTACAGCAGGCATTTTGCTCACTGGACCACCTCCCCAGGCCCTGGTAATACTTTCTTTCTTTCTTTCTTTCTTTCTTTCTTTCTTTCTTTCTTTCTTTCTTTCTTTCTTTCTTTCTTTCTTCCTTCCTTCCTTTCTTTCTTTCTTTCTTTCTTTCTTTCTTTCTCTCTCTCTCTTTCTCTCTCTTCCTTCCTTCCTTCCTTCCTTCCTCCCTCCATCTCTCTCTCTCTCTCTCTTTCTTTTTTTTGAGAATTCCCATTTAGTTTTCCATATAATTTCATATAATTTCCATGTCTCCCTCTTTGCTCATTGAGACCATATTTTCCTTTGACTTCTTGAGTATATTTTCGGTTCATCTTTAAACATGTATACAGCTGTGCTCAGGTCTTTGCTAATTCATGTCAGAACTTTGTTCTGTGATCTATCTTGCCTGTTATAAGATATATTTTCTTACTTATTTCTAGATCTCCTGATTTTTTTATGTTTAGCTGATCTTTTTTTGTTTGTTTGTTTTTTGAGACAGGGTTTCTCTGTGCAGCCCTGGCTGTCCTGAAACTTGCTCTGTAGGCCATGCTGGCCACAAACTCTGGGATGAAAAGCGTGTGACACCACCTCTACCTCTGCCCCTGGGATGAAAAGCATGTGCCACCACACCAGACTGAGGCAAACTTCTCCTCCTCCTCTTCCTTCTGCTTTGTTTCAGACAAGGTCTCACTGTGTAATCCTGGATGGCCTAGAACTCACTTTGCAGACCAGGCTGGCATTGAACTCACATAGATCTACCTGTCTTTACCTCCCAAGTCCTGGGATTAAAAGCATGAACCACCACGCCTGGCTGAACTCATTATCTTTAATTAAACCTTATAGACTCTGGATTCTACTATCATCCTGTGAAGGGCACTGACTTACTCTAGAAGACAGTTCCCTTTCTAGCTGGTTTTCTGGCCATTCTGTTGTTAGTCAAGAACCTTCCTCTTGACTGAGCTGGACTCTAGGCTGTCCTTTATACACAGCTTCTCCTGGGAGACTTGGAAGTCTTGTCTTAAGCCCACGAGGGCTCCCTGTGGGCCCTTCCCACAGAGTACTGCTCTTAGATGCACGACCTCCTTGGCTTTTGGGTTGGGGATGACTCACACACAGACAGTATCTATGACTTCCTTGAGAATGGCCGTCAGGAAGCAAGGTCCTGCACCACTTCTTCTCCAGGAATTGCTGGCCTAAAGTACAATGTCCAGCATTAAGCTGTGGAAGGGCCATCCTGGCCGGCCAGAGCAGAGATATGGAGAAACCTTGTTGCATTGGCAGCTGAGCTGAGAGCCATGCTCCAGGATGTGCTTTGTCACAATGAGTGGGGAGTGGCAGCAGGTCTTTATAGAGCCTTTTCAGGCTGTGACTTCAAGTCAGCAATACAATGACAAGTGAATTCTCGCCTTGTACAGGAAGTAGTCGATAACACGTAAACTAGAAACCCAAGAAATAACCGTGTGAGTGGATAATTTAGAAACATGAGTATGAATCCAGCATCCTTTTATCTCAAGCTCTGCTTCCTGCAGTTTTGGTGGTCTCTTTGGCCAAAACACGGGAAATGGAAAATTCCACAAATTAACAGTTGACCGCTTTTAAGTTAGATGCCATTCTGAGTTAGTTGAAGAAATCCACATCTCCACTGGGGTACAGCTCATGCTTTTGTGAAGCGTGTCCACACCGGACATGCTACCTGCTGGTTGGCTCTCACTAGCCAGCTAAGTTTTCATACTGATCATAATTTGCATACCAATAACCTTTTTTCTATTCAGTCGTGTCCCCAAAGTGCAAGGATGGTAATCTGACCTTTACAAAATGCTAGAGAAGCATAAAGTGCTTCCTTTAAGTGAAAAGGCAGGAGATTTCACTAAATAAAAGTCTCGAGGTAGCCAAGAGCAACGCTAAGAACTCCCTTTCCGTAAAACGGTGAACGGAAATCTAGGCTAGTCCTGCCGTCCAACTTCACACTGCAAAAGTTACAGCCGCAGGGCATTCGCGCTAAGACGGAAAAGGAGTTAGATTTGTGAGCTCAGTACTGGCTGCCTTTTCAGACAGCTATGAGGGGCTTGGAACGCCCCTGCTGATCAAGCAGCACAGTGTCTGACGTCACTGCGGGCGGAGGAAGAGGCGACAGCGGCACTTGCCTCAAGTGGGGACTAAGAGAAGCAGCTAGCTCCCTGCTACACGCTTTAGTCAGGATCCAGGATGCCGGCCGCAGTCTGCTTTGTGGAAGGCAGACTGGAGCTGCAGTTAGAGAGAACGTCTTCTTTACAGTCTTGTGGGACAGACAGGAAAGCGTCTCAAGTAAAACCATTTCTAGCTCTCCTGCTTTCCCTGCCCTGGGAATGCCGTGGTTGTAGCCAGCCTGGGCTTAGAGCTGGGTTTAGAGTGGGCCCCGCAAGTGTCCCTAGATCCCAGAGGAAACCAAGACCCTCAAAGGTCCAGGTGACAGCTTGTGACAGTAGTGACTTAGCATCTAACGGAGGGGCTTCTTCCCTGAGGAGCAGCATCGCTAAGGATGCTGAGGTAGAGGGCCACAGTGGCTGCTAGCCAGCTGCAGCTTCTCTCCTGGGCTTGAGTCGCTGTTTGTGGCAGGGGCAGTTCCTCTGCCTCTCCTGTCACTGCCCTGATCACCTGTGCTTGTGGTCTAGTTAGGTCCCTGCTCCTTTATGCTATGAAGTTCCAGAGCCTTTCTGCCGCCTCCCAGGGCTGCAGGACAGATTCCCCAGCCTGCATGCAACCAAGGACATGATTGCCCTCTTCTCCTAGTTTCTCATTTCCACTCCAGCTGAGTGCCTCCAACCTCAACCCTGCCGGGATGGACCCAGGAGGCCCCACTGCCAGAGACCCCACTTCCGAAGACCCCACTGCCAGAGTCTGAAATGCTCACTGCCGCTGGGGAGCCTACTACTAAAGACCCTGCTGTTAAGGTCCCCCTGGTGTTCCCTCTGTTGGCACACGCTGCTCTGCAGATGAGCCTGTGCCCTAAGATGCCCAAGTCCAGTTGAATGTGTTTAGTAGAGGTGTGGGGGGGTCAGTATGGTAATGCCTTGTCTCTGCACACGGGTGGTAAGGGGTTTCCCTGGGACCCTGTAGGCTCCTGCCCGAGGACCTCTCCTCAGTAATGACAGCCTAGGACTCCAATGACTGGGGTCATGTCGGGCCTCAGGAAAGGCTGCCTCCTTGAGCCACAGATCAGATGGCTCTGTATGTAGACAGATCTACTCGGGGACAGTCTTGGCAACATGTTTAGCTTCTTCTAGTTGGGACATGAGGGCTGCGGTTCTCACTGTGCCCAGGCAAGGCACTGATGCCTGTCTTGGGGACAGGGCAATGCCCACCTCCAGCAGATTCAAGGAGCTCACGGGTTTCTTCAGTATTCCATGGTATTCTTACAAGTGTGCTGCAATCTGACAAAGGGCCATCCTTCTCATCCTCCTAAGCTAAGAATCACGCCTACCACCTCACGGTTTGGAGCTTGAAATGGCAAAAGGACAGTTACCGTATTTCTTGCGGGCAGCGCCTTGGGAGCCCAGGAGCTCTCAGGAGTGGAGGGCCGGGCTCTCCACACCACCAGCTGTGCTCGGGCCTCCTGGTTCTTCCTAAAGTGTCACCACTTCAGTTTTCAAAAGAGAACTACTGTGCGCAGGACCGTCCTGGCTGGGACACGAGCAGCGCCATGCTCAAGAGTGTTTGTACCTTGGCTTCAGGATAGGCCTGTCCTCCAAGCCGAGGGCTTGGTCAGTTCTTCTGGGATCCCTCCCTTCTCCCCACTTGTCCACCTTAAGACCGTGCAGGATAGTCTGAGCAAGACGGGAGAAACTGAGGATGGGGAATACAGGGAAGTACATTTTCTGTGCCTGGTACTGCTCTCTGCAGCGAGCCCTTATCTGCACGGCTCTGACATGACATAAAGGCATTTTATCCATCCTGCCAAAAGGGATGAGGAGAAGGGACTTGGAGACATGCCTGTAAACAAGGGCCCGGCCAAGATCTGTGGATGGGAACCGAAAACTGGTTTGTTTCCTTGCTCCTCCCATCCTGCCTTGACACCAAAGCACTTCCTGCAATGTCCAGCGCCCCTTGTGGATGGCCTGGGTCCTGAGAGGCTGGAGGCCTGTGCCTGGGCAGAGCTTCTGGTCTGGACTCCGGTGTCATCAAGCCAGGAGCTGTCACCTCACGTACGGACTTGAGGAGCCCCAGAATGCCTCATTCACTCTGGCAGCCACCCGATCCTAACTTCCTTCATGACAGTCTCTAAACTGGGTCACAGTATCTAGGAAGTTGGCTCTGGCCAGGAGGCTAGGTCAAAACCAGTAGAGGGGTCCCAGGCCCTCGGGCAGCAGTGAGACAATGTCCCTGGAGAGACAAGACATCACCATCCCAGACGCCCTAACCTGTGTGTCTGCCACGCCTCCGTCTGTCTCATGCGGAGTCCAGCCAGGGCCCAAGAGTGGCGGGCCAGAGCCTCCTCTGACCTTTCTGCTCACCTATCCTGAAGTCATCTGCAGGTAGACAAGGACCTCAGGCCATGTCCTGGTACAGGGCATGAACTTAATCTACCTGACCTACCCATGTGTCTAGTTCAACTGAGAGACCCACAGCTAGGATGGCCTCCAGCAGACACACATCAGGGTCTGGCCAGCCTCCCTCCTCCATGCTCCCCCCCACACCTCTGTTAGCTCCTCCTGCTTCTTGCTGAGCTCTCCCTGTCTCCTCCCCACCCCTGAGTTCCCCTGGAGTCAACCACCCTCCAGCCAGTGTTGGAGCGGCTCTCCGTTTCTCTCCTCAGGCTGTCCCAAATGAGGGTCAAATGTGCCCTGACTCAGCTCCTGCCCAGGCCTAGTTGCCAGCTAAAGGGCAGCTTTTCCATCTCTGGGGTCACAGGAGGGAGTTCAAGCTGGTTCCCTAAAACTGCGAGAAATGGCCACAGAGAGCACTGCTAGCAGAGCGCTGGCTTGTGGTCCTTGCTGTGTGGCCAA
Source organism: Peromyscus leucopus (assembly GCF_004664715.2). Classification (NCBI taxonomy): domain Eukaryota; kingdom Metazoa; phylum Chordata; class Mammalia; order Rodentia; family Cricetidae; genus Peromyscus; species Peromyscus leucopus. The sequence goes on along the minus strand of NC_051066.1, from coordinate 15,056,031 downwards.
GGACAAGTTACCTGACCTCTCTGATTTTTTGTTTCGAACGGTAGTGATATTATCAATATGTTGCTCCATTGCTTTGTGAATACCAAGAAAATTAGTTTATGAAAAATCACCCAGCACAAGATGCTGTCTGAGGTGGACCAGATGGAATTTTTTTTTTCCTGTGCAGTATGAGGTTGGGCTCAACTCTTCCCCAGACCACTCAGATATCCTGATGATAGCCAATGAGCAATGAGAGACCTCCTTCCAGGCCAACTCCAACTGTCTCTCGGTCTTTCCTTGGCTCTTCTCTGCCCTTATGGTGTGTTCTCATGCATTAACAGGCTGTCCCAAGGGGTGTTGACTGGTAAAACTGAAAACACTTCTCTGCTCCTTCCTCTCCTGTCTGCCTTTTCCAGTAAGCATCAGAATGCGCCTGTTTGGCTTCACATAGATCCTCTTGTCATTTTTGCTGTTCGTAGTTTATCTGGGTGCTCTGGTACTCTCCTGGTACCCAACATCTGGCCTAAGGTGCTATGTAAAACCTGATTGTAAGTGCCCAGATGTCCTTCTGCTGGACAGGATATGACCTCCTTCATGTGTTGATCTCATGACTGTCCTAGTAAGCAGAGGCACCGTGGGATGCTGCAGGTGCTGGACAAGCCAGGGTGGGGACATGGCTCCTACCTGCCTTTCTCAGGCCTCTCACCTGGGGATACAGGCACCACGCATGAGGAGTTATACAAATAGACAGGTCTTTGTAGTCTGGATCCGCCTTCCTGGGGCCTTGGGCCATGGTGGAGAGGGACATGACAGGTCTGTGGTCTGCGGATGACAGGTGGCTGGGGTGTTGTTGGTGCAGCTATGAAAGGGACCCTTAAAAAAAAGATTCATGTTTTGCCAGGCAGTGGTGGCACACACCTTTAATCCCAGCACTTGGGAGGCAGAGGCAGGTGGATCTTTGTGAGTTCAAGGCCAGCCTGGTCTACAGATCAAGATCCAGGAAAGGCACAAAACTAAACAGAGAAACCTTGTCTCAAAAAACCAAAAAAAAAAAAAAGATTCCCGTTTTTCTCTGGTCTTTAGATGCTGTGTGTAGCTTTTACTACATTGTACCTCTCATCTGCCTTCTGCCAAGTGTCAGTGGATTTTCCCCCTCCCTTCAGCTTTCCCCCAGATTGCAAGTAGACCCGAGGGGTGTATACGTGCGCACACATGCATGAGGGTGCACACACATATGTGTGTGTATTTCTAGAGAGGCCAGAGTTAGATGTTTTCCTCAACTGTTTTCCAACTTGCTTTGTTTGAGACAGGGTCTCACTGTGTAGCTCTGGCTGTCCTGGAACTCTATATGTAGACCACGCTGGCCTTGAACTCACAGGCATCCTCCTGCCACTGCCTTTCAAGTGCTGGGATTAAAGGCATGCACCACTACACCTGGCTTCCACCTTGTTTTTTGAGACAGGGTCCCTAGGCTGACCCACAAAGCACCAGGGGTCTTTCTACGCCCCCCCCCCAGTACGAGGATTATAGGCTTGCATTAGCACACTCGGCCACACGTAGGTGCTAGGGATGGAACTTGGGTCTTTATGTTTGTGTGTATCCCCTGGTCCTGATGCTTCTCTTCTTCTCTGCCGAATCTAACCCCAGCCTGGCAGCTACAGTTTTTCTATGGCATCTCTTTTGTCTCTTCCCTGGCCCTCCAGCCTCCTTCTCCTTCTCCACCTGACTGAGTGAATGAGCACGGCACCTTTGTAGATGTGCTGCTGGCAGCAGGAGGCTCAGGCATGCACCGGCTCTGTTGCAGGCTTTTGGCTCCACGGACAGGGCCAGGCAGCAGCAGGTATGAAACAAGCAGGTGTACACTGAGTGTTATGTGACCGTGGCCAGTGGTTCTGCAACAAGCTGTGTGTGACAGTGGCCAGTGGGTGTGCGGTGCACAGTATGTGGTCACAGTCGGCTGGTGTACAGTAAGTCCTGTGATGGTGGCCAGAGACTACACAGTGAGCTGTGTGTGACTGTGGCCAGTGGGTGTCCTGGACAGTCACCACCCGAGCTCCCAGACACAAGGTTCCATGGTACCTACCACCTACCCTGATGGTGTGATGTTAATGGAGTTGACTTTGGGAGGTGTCCTGGCAGCAAGAGTCCCTGCCTGGGTTTGTGAAGTCCTCAAAGTGGCTGAGCTAGCTCAGAGCTTAAAGGATAACATGGCGTTCATTGTGCTACTACCCAATGTCCCTGTGCCTAGCCCATCCTCCCGTGGGCCGTCTCAGAGCCTCTCTTACAGCTCTTACAGCCATGTTAGTATAAGCATGAAGACAGCTGGGGAGACATCAGTGGTCAATCCTAAATCCCCAGGACCTCCCCCAAACATGTACGGATTGTCCCTGGGCCCTTGTGCTGGACGTTCCCAGGACTGGACATGGCGCTTCTGAAGAGTCTGTCATTTGTCCGCTCTGAACTTCAGTAAGTCTGTTTCCCTAGGCTGTAGCTTCCCCTCCTCCACCATGTGTTCCTGTGAAGCAGGGCCTGGGGTCAGAGGTCAGGCTCTGGCCAGGGGCCATCTGTCTTGCTGTCCCAGACTTGCCAGCGAGACCTTCTGCCAGCAAGGCCAGGATGTCCTTATAGCAGCAGCTGTGAACTTGGGCATGACCTAGTCCCAGGTCTGGGGAGGGGTGGGGCCGGAGACCATCAGGGGGCGTGTATAAAAGGTCCTCAAGGCAGCCAGAGAGGTGGAAGGCCCCCCAAAGTCAGCACTGTGCTCCCCCGGCTTCTCGGCTCTGGAGCTCTTTTACGTGGCGTCCCTGCCCGGGTGTGTGTGTGTGTGTGTGTGTGTGTGTGTGTGTGTGTGTGTGTGTGCTTGCCATAGCCACTCCCTGGAGCCCACCCTCTTCTGGCTTTGCAGAATGTCACAGAGCTTGCTTATCTCATTCATTCAGATGAACGCCTCTCTGCATCCTGTTTTCTCTATGTCATAAGAACAGGAAGCAGCAATTGTTTGCAATGTGCGTCAGCATACCCCTGGCTCTGGCCGTGTCTTGGTGGTGCCCAGCCTGATAGGGACCCACTCCTGCCCACATGCGTGACCCCCTCCAGCCTGAGACACTTGGGGCCTCTAGGGTCCCTCCAGTGTGTACGTGGGAGACTGATCACTAGGGAAGTTACCATGGGGACTTTTGCCATGAACTGGGCCACATCCTCCAGAAGGACAAGGCTATATTGCCACTGGGGTTCAACACTGGAAAGGACAGTACTCACCAGGTCCATAGGGAGCCATGGGAAGGGGGCTTCTGGTGACAGCCTGGGAGGTCAAGGGGAGGGGTGCCTTCAGGCTGTAGCCCAGAGGGTCTGGTGACAGAGGAAAGCCTAAGAGATGCAGTGGGCTTCAGCTCTGATGCCGGGGCCACTGGAGAGACAATGGGCACAGCTTGCTCTGTCTTGTCTTCATAACGTTTTTTCCAGCGGCCCCTCCAGCAGGTCTTGGGCTGGCCATGGTTGGCAGGGCACAAAGGGAAGCGGCAAGGCCCCTTAGAAAGTTGGGAGCTAGGTGTGGTGGCACACGCCTTTAATCCCAGCACTGGGGAGGCAGAGCCAGGTGGATCTCTGTGAGTTCAAGGCCAGCCTGGTCTACAGAGTGAGTTTCAGGAAAGCCAAGGCTACATAGAGAGACTGTGTCTCAAAAACCAGAAAACTAAGAAAAAAAGAGAAAGCTATGGAGACCCAATGGGGAGAGGGGTGGGCAAGGCTCTGGGCAGGTCAGAGCTGACACTGAATTGGAAAGGGTAGGGAACAAAAGTCACAGACATTGATTGCCTTGTGGACTTGGACGGTCAGCTCCCCCACAACACACACACACTCACCAGAAAGGTTGAGCTGAATCTATTGAACTTTAAAAAAAAATGACCCTTTTATTTATTTATTTATTTGCTCTTTATTTACTTGAGACAAGTGTCGCTCTATAGCCCTGGCTGGCATATAAACCATAATGACCTCAAACTTGTAAGAACCCTACTTCTTCTTACCAAGTGCTGAGATTGCAGAAGTCTGCTACCATTCCCAGCTCCCAGGGTTTTATCATTGTTGTTTGTTTGTTTTTTCCTAATTTATTCAACGTGTGAGGGTGTTTTGTCTGTGTGTGTGTGTGTGTGTGCACACACGCACACACGTGCTCCACATGCTTGCCCTACACAAGGGGGCTTGAAGAGAAGGACATTGGCTCCCCTGGGCTGGAGTTACAGATGGTTGTGAGCCGCCATGTCAGCGTGGGGAACTGAACCCAGGTCTTGTGGAAGAGAAGCCAGTCTTCTTATCCACTAAGCTGTCTCTCCAGCCTCTAGCTCCCAGTTTTTAACTGAGGCAAGTAAGTCTAAGATCTGTCACCTTCAACACTGCTCGTATGCCGCACAGTGTGTGGTGTAGACACGGACATGCGGCCTTCATGGCCCTGTCCTCGGTGCTGCTTCACCCTCTAGACCTGAGGCTGCTTTGAAAACTGCCTCAACAGGAGGATCTCTGTGAGTTCGAGGACAGCCCGGGCTACAGAGTCAAACCCTGTCTCAAAACAAAAAAGAAAAAGAAAACTGCCCAAAGCCTTGTGTAGTAGCTCGTGGCTGTAAGTCCAGCATGGGAGAGGCTGAGCAAGGGGACCTCTGTAGTCAAGACCAGAGTAAAGCCTGGCACACAGTGAGACCCTGTGGGTAAAATATACAGGGCTTTGGGCTGGAGAGTGGCCCAGCTCTTACGAGCACTTGCTGTTCTTCAGAGGACCTGTTCTTTATTCCCAGTGCCTCCATGGTGGCTCCAAAACCATCTGAAACCCTAGTTCCAAGGGATTTAATGCCCTCCTCTGGTCTCTGCAGGCATCAGCTGATACAGACATATATGCAGGCAAAACACCCATACACACAAAATATTTTTAATTAAATTTAAAATTAATTAATTAAAAATAAAGAACAAACAAGCAAAAAAAATCCTACCTGTTTTATTGGGTACAGAACATAGAAACAAAACAAACTAATCTAACTCAGTGGGTGCCCATGGTATACACCCACACAACATGTTCCACCCACCCTGCAGGTTCCCATCCCAGGGGTCACTGCCCACCCAGCAGCCCAGATACCTTTACACACTGTCTGCAGTAACCTGGATCGTCCGTGTGGTGAGCACGCACACAGGCTGGGACATGTCCTTCCTGTCCTGTGTGGATGGCCCACAGGTTTGTGGGATCAGTCTGGGGAGGCTGTGTATAGGGTTCTGTGCCGTTATGAGTCTTCATTCATCACCTAGGAATGGATGCTGGGCCTCACATCCACGTGTGCTAAGTCCACAGCAGTGACAAGGCCGTGGTTCAGGTCACTTAATTTTTTTAATAATGTTTTATGGCTTTGTACATAAACTCTTACACCAGGTTTACCACCAAGAAATCTGATGGTTTAATGTCATTAAGTGACTTTTTTTTCTTTTCCTTTTTTTTTTTTTTATTTTTTGAGACAGGGTTTCTCTGGGTATCTTTAGAGCCTGTCCTGGATCTCACTCTGTAGACCAGGCTGGCCTTGAACTCACAGAGATCTGCCTGCTTCTGCCTCCCGAGTGCTGGGATTAAAAGCGTGTGCTGCCACCACCACCCAGCTCTTTTTTTTTTTTTTTAAGGACTGTTTCTTGCTTATAGGTAGCAATTGGTTTTTAATATTGGCCTTGTGTAAAACATCTGTGTCAAACTTACTAATTCTAATCTATCTTTAGATTCTTCATGACTTTCTATGTAAAATTAATGTGTTGTCAGTAACTCAGGATATCTTTTGTTTTTAGTTTTTTGTTGTTGTTTTTTCCTTTCCAAGTTTGATGGCTTTTCTTCTTCAATTTTCTTCTTCTTCTTCTTCTTCTTCTTCTTCTTCTTCTTCTTCTTCTTCTTCTTCTTCTTCTTCTTCTCCTTCTCCTTCTCCTTCTCCTTCTCCTTCTCCTTCTCCTTCTCCTTCTCCTTCTCCTTCTCCTTCTCCTTCTCCTTCTCCTTCTCCTTCTCCTTCTCCTCCTCCTCCTCCTCCTTCCTTCTCCTTCTCCTCCTCCTCCTCCTCCTCCTCCTCCTCCTCCTCCTTCTTCCTACCTATACTGCTTGGGGCCATAATTTCACCCAGCGGGGCACACTAACATTGAGCCCCATATTTGTGGGTACATTTTAACACTCTAGTAGCCCATTTAGGACAGTTCCCCTGTTCTGGTTCGCAGTTATTCTCTAAATCATGGGCAGAAGTGGATTTCATTTGTTTGTTCATTTTGTTTTTCGAGGCAGGGTTTCTCTGTGTAACAGCCCTAACTGCCTGGAACTCACAGAGATTCACCTGCCTCCACTTCCCTAGGGCTGGGGTTAAAGGCATGGGCCATCACCACCTGGCTTGCAGAAGTGGATTTTTAAAAATATGTTACACTAACGCCTGGTGTCGTTTAGGAGTTGGTTCCCTCTCGTCGCATGGGGTTCAGGGACTGAGTTTATGTTCTCAGGTTTGGCAGCTAGAACCTTTACCATCTTGCCTGCACAAGAAGCGGATTTTATGAATTGCTTTTCTACATCTGATGAGAGTGCCATAGTTTTTCTCCTTTACTGCATTTGTGGGCTAAATTCACTGAGGACTTTGCATCATTAAATTGGCCTGGCTTTCTGGCACAAAACCCATGCACTGTGTTTCTACTGGTGCCTGTGTGAGGTGTAGAATGGTAGAGAGCAGAGGGAAGGGGGATGCTGTGCCACAGTGCTTTTGCCTGGAGCGTGGGCCCTGCCCAGAAGCAAGCCGAAGAGCAGTGGCCTGTAAGGAGCTGGGCCACTGTGGAAAAGCTCTCGCCACTGGATAGCCAGTCCTGAGTCCTGAGAGCATCGGCCTGGCCTGAACAACACAGGGGACCACGTGTCTTTAGATGTGGAGAACAGTGCTGTGCTCAGTTGTCCGAGTGCTGGGAGGATCTAGTTCCTGGGTAGTCGGCACAGAATTCCTACTCGTGCTTTACACATCATAACTTGTCTTGCTGCATGTAAGCAGAAAAGTAGCTGCCTACTGTCGGGAGCAGGGCTATGTGCTAGCAGGCTCTTCAGTGACCACAAGTTGGTGACAGATCAGCCTGGCCAGTCATAGAGCAAAATGTGCTCCTAACGGAAGGTGGCGGTGAAGCAGGAATAACAGGGGCACCTGTCAGAAAACAGGACTGTCTCACAGATGCCAGCCAGGTGAGGCAGGCCCTGTGACACACAGATGCTTCTTGTAGTAGACAGAGTGTTGGGGCCTGCGAGGTGTGGAGCATGGAGCACTCACAAAGCTTAAGTGAGCATAGAGTCCTTGGATGGGTCCAGAGCCTTGAGAAGGGAACTGGGAGCATCCTAGCAGCTGTGGCCTTACTCAGCCTGCTGTAGATGGGGTTCCAGGACCCCAATAAAAGAGAGATGGAAAATTGGACTTTGGAGAGTTCCTAGGAGACATTGCCATATAAGAAGAAACAGCATGGGGACAGAGAACCTCTGTGGCTTTTGTTCCTGAGTTGGAGGGCACTGGGGTGAAGGTCAGGGTGTTTTGAATGTGATGGGAGTGAACTGGAGGATTGGTTTATGGTTATGACCAGGGTCATCATCGTTAAGGTCAGTGTTAAGGCATGTTAGAATATTCTGATGGAAGTCAAGGGGAAGAGGAACTGGAATCTGAGCAGAAACTAGGTAAAAGCAATGAGACTTGGAAACACAGGGGTTTGGTTAGGTGTGTTGTGTTCCTCAGAGTTGGGAACTTGGAGTTCACGGTGGTATTGGCTGTTGAGATCATGCATCTCTCTACAAGATTCCTGGTGTGGTGTTATTGCTTAAGAACATCCAAGCCCTGGATGTTGAGTTCTGGCATCAGGAAGGGTCATAGTTTTCAACAGGTCCCTAGGGATGTCTGAAACCACTCAACCTCAGGGCCCAGGGCCTCTTAGCAGCATATGGAAGAAGGTTTAGGTCACACAGAGCTGGCCCGCTGTTCAGCTGCATGGAGACTGGAGAGGGTGTCCAGTGGTGTCACTTGAATAGCAGGCATGGAGTGAGAAAGAGCATTTGAGGGTGGGTGACTACTAGTGGTCTGGGAGTAAGGAGAACAGGAGTAGTTGGTTGGGCAAGGACACTGAGCCAGGGTCCCAAGGGACTTTTAACAGTGCACTAAGAAGGTCATGACAAGGACAGAAGCTGAACTGTTACAGAATGTATAGGCCAGGCTCTAGTGTGTGGGGTCCAGCCATGCCAGTTCGGGATGCTGGCTGCTGGTGGAGAATAAAATGGCCAGGAAGGACTGTGGAGGCAGGACTTGGGGAGGGGAGGCTGCACAGCTTTCAGGGGCTGGGGAGGTAGCCTGAGGTCAGATAGATAAGGCAGATCACATTGGTTTATTCAAAACAAGGTTAGTTTAATGTAAGAAACTAAAAACTGAAACTGCTACAAGAAAGCATTCAAGGTCTCATCACGAGCAAAGACTTTCTGCAAAGGACTCCAACCGGGAAGTAACAGCCGGAACTGACACACAGGATTATTGCATGAAATTAAAACGCTTCCTCACAGCAAAAGATTACTCTTTTTTGCTTTCCAAGACAGGGTTTCTCTGGGTAGTTTTGGAGCCTGTCCTGGATCTCGCTCTGTAGACCAGGCTGGCCTCGAACTCACAGAGATCCACCTGCCTCTGCCTCCCCAGTGCTGGGATTAAAGGTGAGCGCCACCACCGCTGCCACCACCACCACCCAGCCCTCACAGCAAAGGAAACAAGAAGAGTAAAGGCTCTTTGTCTTCGGCCACCCTGTCCGTGCATCTGCAATGGGTGGTCTTTGAAACTGCTCAGACGTACAGCACTGAGCCCAGTAATCTGAGTGCCCGCAACTCCTTCTTCTACAACGGGCTGGTTCACCAGAAGACTGTGGAAGTGGAGCCCCAGGCTGAGGGCAAAGGGGTCATGGCGGTCATGAGGTCAGTGAAAACCAGCCACTTCTGCACGGACCACCCTCAGCAGTATCAGACAAATGATCCGCAAGAACAAGTACCGCCCAGGTCTGCGCATGGCAGTCATCTGCAGGGCCAGTGCCATCCTGCCAAGCCAGAAGCCTGTTGTGGTGAAGAGGAAACCGACTCGCCCGACCAAGAGCTCCTGAGCCCTACACCCCAGAAGCAAGAGAGTCCACTGGCTTTTTCAACCACCACTTCCAAAAAAGGAGAAAAGAGGAGGAGGAGGGAGAAAAGGAGGAAGAGGAGGAGGAGGAAAGAGGGGCTTGGAAAGATACCTCAGGAGTTAAGAAAGCATACTGCTCTTGCAGAGGACAAAGGTTCAGTTCCCAGCACCTACGTCAGGTGGCCCACAACCTCCTTTAACTCTAGATGCAAAGAATTGAATGTCTTTTTCTGGTCTCCACAGGTCCTACACACATACTCAAACCACAGACACACACATACATACACACATGACTAAAAGTAAAAATAAAAATAAAGAAGAGTAAAGAAGAACAGAAAAATAATCTTTGGCAACTAAACACCTGCTGGGGGGGAAATGAAAACAAACAAACAAACAAAAATCCAGTCAATAAAATGACCAAATTAATTGAACACAGTTCTCAAAGGAAGAGATAGAAATGGCTAATAAATACATGAAAAGCGTTCAACATCCTTAGCCATCAGAAAAATATAAATTAGAACTGCCCTGAGATTCTACCTCACCCCACCCCAGCACGAATGACTATCATCAAGACAATGAACAGTGTCAAATACCACCTGGGATGCAAGGAGAAAGAAACCATTATACACTGTTTATACACATGTTGACTGAACGCCACTATAGAAATTAATTTAGAGTTTTGACACAGGAGAGAGACTAGAATGGACAGAGGGGTTTGGAGTTTTTTTGTTTGTTTGTTTTTTGTTTTTAGAGTTTAGGGTTTCTCTGTGTAGCCCTGGCTGTCCTGGAACTTGCTCTGTAGACCAAGTTGGCCTAGAACTCAGAGATCTGCCTGCCTCTGCCTCCCGAGTACTGGGATTAAAGGCGTGCACTACCACCGCCCAACTTTTTTTAGTCATTTTAGGCATTTGCTCTCTGAGCATATGCTCAGTCTACATCCTGTTGCCCACTAGTATCTGAACATTATCATTTTTGGTGGCTCACTTCTTGGTATGTTTTTTAATTGACATTTTCCCCTGGTGGCACAGGACTGGATGTCCTTGTCAGTGGTTAAAGACCATTTGTGCGGGTTGGGGATTTAGCTCAGTGGTAGAGCACTTGCCTAGCAAGCACAAGGCCCTGGGTTCGGTCCTCAGCTCCAAAAAAAAAAAAAAAAAAAAGCATTTGTGCTTTGCTTCTACAAATAATTAGCACTAGAGATTGTTCAACTGGAACCTCCAGCTCATTCCTGCTTGATCAGAAAGCCCCATTCCTGTCTCTCCAAACCCCGCCCTCTCAGAGAGTCTCCAACAAAGAAAAGGCACAAAAAAATCCCAGTTCCATATTCTTAGAGGCTACAGCAGCTCCTCCCCTGAAGTTGCCAGCCGCCCAAGCCCCCACCTAAAGCATTCAGTTTTTGACCATCCTTGAGCTCAAACCCAGCTTGAGGGGACACACCATCACTCCCTCGCCTACAGGGTATATAAGGTCCCTGGCTTAGTTGGGCCGTGTGACCTCTCCAGCTTCCATCTCTGGGGCTGGCGGACTCACCCGGGAGTCGCTTTGCTCAAATATACCTGTTGTTTTGCTTTTCCACTTCCGCTTGATCTGGCTCACCGCATCAGCAGAGATACCTATTATCATGTTACATAAGAACCGATTAGAGATGACTTCCAAGAACCACGTACAAAGGGTATTCCATGTCTCAAGATGGAATCCATGCTTAGTGAGATGGTTCCCTTTGATTCCTGGAGTGCAAGCAGACAGACAAGCTTCCCCTCTGCACTCCTGGGTATCCTTAGGAGGGTCCTGAGTCAGTCAGTCCCTCCAGACAGCCTTGGAGTCTCTTCCACACTTATGTTATCTCATCGGATTTTATTTCCTGGTACTCAGCTGCCATTGCTTGGTGTTGATGTGGAGCCTTGTTAAGTGTTCCTGCGGTCTGTTTTGTTGTCAAGATCACAATGATTTTAAAGCTATATTAGAGCCTTACAGGTGATCTTGGAGTATCCTTTGAAGGCACTGTCCGCACATTGGGCACTGGGGACCTACCTTCCCCAGAGTAATGAGTGTGTGGCCTCTGTGCTGAGGACAGCCTACTTGACATGGGTGGAGCAGGTCTTCTTGCCCTTGAGCGGCCAGATCCTGCTGGTGTACAGATGAGGCTTGGCTGAGGGAAGGTGTTTGGTGGAGGTGGGTGACATCAGAAATTCAGGTGAAGAATGCTTTCCCAGGCAAGAGTTCCAGGCTGTGCCAAGTCCTACAAGGCAACTCGAGATCAGGAATGTGAGAGAGGTGATGAGTGACCCTGAAGCCTGGGAATCCAGGCAATGGCATGAGGCCCAGGTACCATTCAAGATGCCTCTTCGATATTCCTCTCCACCCTGGAGCCCTGTCCTGCAACCATTGGCTCAGGGGCAAGTTGGTGGCCTAGGCTTAGCTGCCAGTGGGGCCCTGCGGAAGTCACCAGGGCCTATGTGGTGTCTCATTAGACCCAGAGTAAGGAGACATCTGAGCTGGGAGGAGGCATGTCCCCTCCACAGTGGTCTTAGGAACCACATAAGCTGTTTCTGTCCGGGCATTAGAGTGGCCTTCCTCCAGCTGTTCCCCTCCTTTGTGTCCTGAGTGACTTACCCATGAGCCAACAGCTCCCCTCGGTAGGGACATGGCTTGGCTTGTTGTAGGGATATGGAGACCCCTTGCTCTCTGCAGCTCAGGGCCCTGAGTGTTACTGGATGTCAGTTCTGCCTCACCGTCCTCTAGGAGGTTCGGATCCTCTTTAGGGTGTGGTTTAGAAGCCTACGGCACAGTTAAGGCACAGTGGTATAAAAGCCAAAGGAAAGGTTTATGTCTGCATTAGTAAGACCACAAAACGTGTCTTCTGGGAAGGATCCCCTCGGTGTAGCTGAGAGGTGAGAAGAATTTGACCAGACGTACTCCCAGTGCCTAGGCATTGACTTTGTTCTTTGGACGTTCAGCATCAATTTGTTGGGGTGCAAGGCAAATCTGATAGGCCAGCCCAGAACAAAATCTTCCTGGGCTTTTCTTTCTCATGAGCAAAAAGGTGGCCATTGTTGCTCACCTTGTGGCCTCGTTCCTACCTTCCTGAAAAGTGGACCCATACGTGCTATGGCAGAGCTGGGCTGCAGCATGCGGGTCCCTGCTGCTGGTCTCAGAGCTGAGCTGCAGCATGCAGGTCCCTGCTGCTGGTCTCAGAGCTGGGCTGCAGCATGCTCTCTGCTGCTGGTCTCAGAACTGGGCTGCAGCATGCAGGTCCCTGCTGCTGCTCTCAGAGCTGGGCTGCAGCATGCAGGTGCCTGCTGCTGGTCTCAGAGCTGGGCTGCAGCATGCAGGTGCCTGTTGCTGCTCTCAGAGCTGGGCTGCAGCATGCAGGTCCCTGCTGCTGGTCTCAGAGCTGGGCTGCAGCATGCTCTCTGCTGCTGGTCTCAGAGCTGGGCTGCAGCATTTGGGTCCCTGCTGCTGGTCTCAGAGCTGGGCTGCAGCATTTGGGTCCCTGCTGCTGCTCTCAGAGCTCTCAGAGGAACAAATGGCTGCTGCTCCTATCTTGGAAGCATTGACACCCTCCCTGGGTCTGACAAGTTCCCATGCACTCTGGGAACTCCCCCTCTTACATCCTGTGGCGTTGCCTGGAGTGTCTGGTGGGGTGTAGAACAGTGCTGTGTCTGTGACTATGTCTCCATCCACATATCTTACAGTTCTGAGGAATGATCCACCAGAAGCTGTCATGGCTCAGAATAATCTTGGCAGTGGGTGTCCATGGCGATAAGGTACAGCCAAGATGTGTGTACAGTGCCAGCTGGCTGCATGGACCGACCCTACTGCACAGGATCACACCGGCAGCTGCTTTAAACCCTTGTTAGTTCCTGTATGCAAATGGAAGCCAGGGGCCGTGGGGATACCTCGCCACTCTTGTTTCAGCCCTTGGTTCTATTCCCAACTCTGCAGTTAGGGGGTTAGATCAATGACAGGTAGTGTCCGGTTCTGGTGCTTTCTTTTCACCCTCCTGATCCAGGTATGGCTGGCACGTAGTGATTTATGAGTCTGTGGCCATCACCGCCCCTCAGACAAGTGCAGCCCTTTGTCTGGCCTAGAACAAGCTCCCGTCTTTATGGGATAATTAGTGTGGACAATGACCAGGGCCCAGGGCCTTGAGACTCAGCGGAGCAGAATGGAATCTCAGTGGCATGAAAAGTCATGGGGAGGCATGGATGGTGGCTGAATAGCGACAGTTACCTTCTGAATAGATTAATTTTTAAAACCTCTGTGCAAGTGGGGAAGGCTGCAAGGGGCCTCGGAGGAGGAGGCAGAGTGACAATGAGGTATTGTGACTCTGCAGCTCCGGGAGGAAGCCTGGCAGGGGTCCGCTGCACTGGATGACCCTCCGGCCAGGCTGCTGGACGTACGCTCCCCGGAGGCTTGAATGGCCCCTGAGCTGCAGACACGGCCACACCCACAGTCAGTGTAGGTGAGAAAGTGAGTCATTGCCCCTTGCCCAGACCAACCAGACCCCTGCAGTCCACTGCGAGTGCTCAGGGTGAACGTGCCTGAGAGCACCTGGCCAAGGCTCTGCCTGACTCTCAGCCTCCTGTGAGCTGTGTAGACTGGACTCGGTCCGCTCACCTTCCCACCACCTTCTCCTACTGGCCCAGGTCCGAGGTCCTGAGCTATCAGCCCAGGCCTGCCCCAAGCTCCAAGCCTTTCCCCAAGCTAAGTACCACATCCTGACGGCCTCCGGACAGTCGGTTCTGGGTATTCCCGCCCAGCTCAACGCTGACACATTTGCAGGCGGTACAGTCAAGGTCCTCAGCCAGAGTCCCCCCAAGGCTGGTGAAGTCAATGGTCAGTGTCTTCCAGCTGCAGGACACAGACAGGGAGCTCCTTCCTGGTTCATAGCCACCATCTCTGCCATGAGGGCAAATTCAAAGAAGTGCGTGACCCTGCATACCCCTGGTGGCCTTCAGGAAAAGGGGCTGGGATTCTCTTCCTACCTCTTGGGGCATGTGTTCAATAGGGCAGGCCGAAGCCAGATGGAGGCTGTTTGTAACACCGCTATAGGGCTGTACGGAGCCAAGGATGGAGGCTTCAGGACTGGGCCCAGGAGCCTCTCATATTACTTCATCTAAGAAAAGGTATCAAGATGTAGACCCCTCGCCCATGGTACTACTCAGACCCCTGCTCATTGCTGGCCCAGAGGAGCCCTTCTGAGGATGCCTACCAGCCCCTCATGCTCTGAGGGTTCAGCATGAGCGTGTGTGACATGGGGCGAAGCCACCTGCCTGGGCTGGCGCTCCCTTTTGACCTTTTGTCCACTGATGAATCCATCTGTTGGTGTGTCCTGGGCATAGCTCAGCCTGAGCATGGCGGAGGCAGCCCAGACAGAAACGACGGAAGGACAGAGACTAACCAGTGTGTTCCGTCTCTGTTCTCACTTGTGGGCTTTCGGCATTGTGAGCTCTGCTGTCTCTGGTGTGAGCCCAGGAGGTTACGAGAGGGACACCTAGTCCTAAACTTCCATATTCGAAGGCCCAGGCCCAGGAGGGCCGGGTGGTGACTAGGCGTGCAGGAGGCACATGGAGATGGAGAGAGGCTTCTGGTCGCTGCTACGGCTGTGGCAGCATCATGCAGCCCAAGCGGGACAGAGCCCAGCTATGGCCCGCCAGAGGTGCCTCCAGTGGGATGTGGCCCAGCAGCGCCTGCTGTAATCAGTGAGGCCGTCGCTTTAGGAGGCCGTCATCCCAGGCATCTTGACTTCCACCCTGTTGCTGTTGGGATTCAAAGATGAGCACACTTCAGGGACAGTGCCCTGGGAGGTCACCTCCCTTACTATTGTGATTTAGGTGTTAGGCACCAGGGGCCACCTGGGCCTCTGAGACCTTGGTTGGCCCTGGGAGGTGGCCCATGTGTCAGCAGCACCATGACCCACATAGCTTCATTTCCTGTCACACCTGCCTCTCGAAAGTAGTGAAGGGCACCGAGGAACCAAGATGGCCACACACCCAGGAACAATGTGGGGTTGGGGGCCCCCTGAGGCCATTCTTGGGGCTGAATGGCGGCTGTGCCTGGAGAGAGTACCGGGAGGCAGAAGGCAAGCTAGTGTTTCGGGAGTCTTCTGTTACACTCAGGCTTTTCAAAGAGTGTCTGGGGCTGCTGAATGTGCCTCTCTCGCTCTCCAAGGCAGGCATCCTACACAAAGGGGGCTCTTGTCCCGCACAGGCCCCTTCTGGGAAGAAAAGCCATTGTCCAGGAGCAGGGCCGCCCAGCAGGCGGTGCATGCTCCACTGCCCACCGCCGAGCCCGTCGAAAGGGGCCCCATTCAGGCCTGTCTGCCCGGATTAGCAGGGACTCACGACTCAATGTGCTGCGATATTTCATGTCGAGGGCAGCGGCTGGCTCTGGGCAGAATCAATGCCTGCTTTTGTCTGCTGAGTTATTTTATTTACATTTTTAAAACAGCTTATCAAGGTAAAAAGATAGCTTTGCAAAAAAAAAAAAAAAAAAAGCGTTTGGCTTCGGGCCGGCACAGAGGTGGGAGGCTGGGCTGGCACTGGGGTCCTAGGCCACGCAGTCTGGGCCTCAGCCAGCCTGGGCACCTGCCCAGCCCTCCTGCCGTTCAGGGGGATGGGGGGCAGGAGAGACGAGATGCTTCCAGAAGCTACCATCCTGACCCCTCTGTATTTTCTTGACTGTTTTCCTGGAAGCCACTGAGCCTGAGGTTCCCCTGGTGCTGCTGTGACCCGTCTGGCGGTACAGCCCTGAGTGTCCCTCCTGGGCAGCAGAGGTCAGGAGAGAGTCCTGTTACCTCCATCCGTCCCCAGCCTAGTCCTGACCTCTTCCTCCTGTGGAACCAGCATCAAGCCCTCACCAGTTTCTACCACGCCTTTTCCCTGGACAGGCAGGTGATCTTCCTGCAGGCCTGAGTCCGCCAAGTCACCCACATGACCAGGCACCCTTTGTTCCATCATGGCCTGAGAGGAGATTCAGCACAAATGGCCAGACACCCATCCTAGGCTAGTCTGACCACAACGATAGGCCACAAAGAACCCTGAAGCTCAAGCTAGGCCAAAGCCAGGGAGCTTCCTGGAGGAGGTAGTTCTGGGTTCTGCTGCCTCCCCCACCCCAGTCAGCAAGGTACCTGACAGTAGCTGGATAGACCTGGGAAATCTCCTTCCCTGTCTTAGCCCCTGCCCAGGTAGGCTATTAAAAAAAAAAAAAAAAAAAAAAAAACCCTCCTCCCAAACACCCCACTATCCCCACAGGTATACACTATGGACAGATAAAGGGCTTAAAAAACCTAGGGATGTTGGCCACACACCAGGGCCACCTGGTCGCTAGAGGGCAGCCTAGGTGCATGGAGAGATCCTGCCTGGCACCCAAAACTGTAGCCTGGCTGTATACTCCGCTCTAAGTGACCCCAGATAGAAGGAATAAAGGGGCACTTCAAACCCCCTGGGTGCTGCTGGTCAGCCACATCCCAGTCTACCTGACAGACGAGGCTTGAGCCTGCACACCTAAGCATAGCCCACCCTGGGGCCAGCCTCCCAGTCAGGGGTTTTAGGTCCCATTAAGGGCCGGGCTTGGGGATGACAGATCATCCTGAACATTGCTAGGGCATTAACAGTGCAGTTGGCATTGTGGGAAACCCCAGAACCTTCACCCCCTGCCCCTCACCATCCCGCCCAGCCTCCCTTCTCCCCGAATCACTGGCAGAGAGCCTGAACCCACAAGCGGGAGAGAATAGCCTAGTCCTTGGCTCCCCGTGTCCCTGATGAAGTTAGGTCAGGCCCGGAGAAGGGGTCTTAAGGGAACTCTGAGTGGTCATGATAGAAATATGATGTGTGTATGGATGCTGGGCATCCTTGGTTTCCTTGGGATCCTACAGTTTCTGTGGTCCAGAAGATACTAAGGCGGTGGTGTGGAGCTGTAGGGGTCACCTGATGACCCCTTCTTCCCCCCCCCCCTTAGCCTCTCCAGGTCTGAAGACCATCTTCATGTCCTGAATTTCTCCTCAAACCATGCATACCTTCCCCCTGCCCTGAGACCATCCCACGCCCTGTGCCCCCTGGGGCCTGGTGAGGCCAAGCCCCCTGGACAAGAGCCAGCCATGGAGGCACTGGGTCAGAGCAGAGGGAAAGCCCAGCCCGAACCCCTTGGGCTACATGCTGCTAAGCCTTTCCCAGGCCGCTATTTTGGGCCCTCTGAGCCTTGGGGGTGGGGTGCCAGATAGCTTCGCTGCTGCTCTTGCTGGTTATTTTTGCTCATAATGGGAGCACGATATATGGAAATTATTAATAGCATCCCAGGCTACGGTACGTGCTGGTACTCAGGGCAGTGTGTGTTCTGTCCAGTGCTGGGAAGGTCTCAGCAGCACAGCAGGTTGGGGGAAATCACCTCGCCGCTACACCCACTCCCAGCAGACGCTTCCCAGGCTGTGAAGGACCATTACCTCCAAAGCAGTGGGTTTGGTTATCTCAGGTATCCATGACAACCTGGGGGCAGACCTGACCACAGGCCTTTACATTTTACCTCCCTCCCCACTCCCCATCAGGGACTGGTCTTGGAGTGTGTGTGTGGGGGGGGGGGTTGCTGAGTCTCTTTAGATAGAGCACAGAGGGACTCTGGCCCCAGCAAGCTGATGTGCACCTACACCCCCAAATCTCCAAGGTATGTGGTGCACCCCAGTCCCTCTGCTGCATGCACCCAGGACTGCCTGTGCTGCTCTTCTGGACCTGTGGATGCTCCTGGGAGAGAACACACAGCTGTGCAGAGGTCACTGTGGGTCTCTTGCCCCAACTGCCTGACCCTTACAAGCCCTGAGCAGAACTCTGGGGAATGAGATAGATGGGTGAGTTCTCCCTGCCCTCTCTTCCTCCCCAGGGACAGGGTTGGCGTAGTGAGCTTCCTGTGATAAGACACATGGTTCCCAGTGCCTCAGCCCAGCAGCACTGCTGGGTATCAGAAGACCCTTGACTGTGTCTGTGGTGACCAGTGTCAGTACATAGGACAGGACGCCCTCTGTGGCACGATGCCCCTCTCCCAGGCACGTGTAATCACTCTCTACATGTTGCCAGGCAATTGTGCTGGGCAAGAAGTTGAAGCTGCAGCCTGAGCTGGATATTGAAAAGGTAAATGTCTTTCTCATGCAAATCATTTAGGTTCAGACTTGGATAAAACCCAGGTCCCCAGAAAGAGGGCTTGGTGGGGGTTGGGAAAAATCTCTCCATCACCAAGCTCCAGGCTTCCTCCAAGATCCGGCACTGGGAGGGCAGGGCCTAAGAGGAGGCCATGGAGTACCACTAAGGCAGTGACTGGGAGGCTTCCACATAATGTGCAGAAGCCACCAAGCTGTCTTCCTGTTGTAGGGAAACCCAGCCAGGCACAGTAGTGCTGGAGCCTGAGATTTAGCTGGGCGTGGTGGCGCACACCTTTAATCCAGGCACTCGGGAGACAGAGGCAGGTGGATCTCTGAGTTTGAGGCCAGCCTGGTCTACAGAGCAAGTTCCAGGACAGCCAGGACTACACAGAGAAGCCCTGTGGGGGGAGGGGGCGGTGCTGCTGCTGAAACTTTAAGGTGGACTGGGCTGAGGGCTGCTCAGTCCAGAGTTGCAGCCACTCCTGCCCTTGGAACAAATGCTGTAGTCTTGAAAGCCATTGTGCCCACCAGCACAAATCCACAGCAGCTCTGAGGACATGGCAGGGCTATGGGAGGGTTCAGCACATCCAGCAGGAGGATGTACCCAGTATGTGGGATCTAGGGCCCCAGCTCAGGCTGAGTTCAGCTCCCATCTGAACTGAACACAGCCTGGCAAATGTGTCTATGGGCTGGACCAAGCAATCAGGACTCTTCTGCAGAGCCCTCGGAGAGGGTCTATTCAAGTCTGGTTCTTGGGAAGTAGCTGTTTTTTTTCCCCCAGGGCTATAGCCCAAGGCTCCTTCAGGTCTTCCCCAGCAGCCTATGGGTGCTCTATATACCTTAAAGAGATGTCTCTTCAATGCCAGAAAGACAGCTGTCTTGTCCCTGCCTCTGCCCAGCTTGCTGAGCCCAGCTGGTGGCACCTGAAGCTCCTGAAGTCCCTAATTCTTGGTTATGGAATGAGTAGGCTCATAGTGACCACCAGGGACCAGGCTTTGGAAGCGTCAGCCTGGGGACAAGGCCCACATGTGCAGATACGCATGTGCAGGATCACAGACACTGAGTATGGGCTGGAAGGAGTGTACTGCTGACCTCTGTACATCGCCCTGCTTGGCTTCTGCTTGGAGGCTGCTTACGAGGACCACAGTCAGGCTCTTTCTTTCAATTTTCATGCTCTGGGGGGGAGGGAGGGGTGTGATTCTGGCTGTGCTTTCTTGCAGATGAGCACCCCTCTGCTGCTCCAGGACTAGTTGAACCTTATTAAGCACTGTGTAGCCATCTTCCCAGGGCTCCAGAGGAAGCTGCTCACCCTCATGGATTCCTGGTACCAGCTGGCTTTGACATCGTGGGTATTGCCAAGTAAATCCCATAAAGTCCTAGTAGTCGATGCTGAGTGGCCTCTTGGGCGCTGAAGATGAGGGCGTCTGGAAGCTCTTATCTGGAGCTCCTCATCTCTGTCAGGGCCACCGCAGATAGTATAGACAGGTAGCTTCTTCAAGGAATGCGTACGAGTCAGAACACAGTCCCCTCCTCAGAGGGCACCACTACAGGAGGCTGGCCTGTTGGTAACCCCGGGCAACATCCAGTAGCTCCTTCATTCATTCATTCCTCTAAGCAAATTTTCTCTAACACCCAATATTTGGATTCTGCCTAGTTGTTCATTAAATTGACAGGGTCCCCACAGGGTGTGGATTTCTTGGAGGTGTGTGTGTGTGTGTGTGTGTGTGTGTGTGTGTGTGTGTGTGCGATAAAGAGAATGTGAACATAAATGTCTTGTGTATGTGTGCACATGTGAGTGTGAGCACGTATGTGTGTAGTATGAGGGTATATGTGCCTCTGCATGTGCTAGTGTGTGTTAATATTTGAGTGTCTAGTGTAAATGTGTGTTTTTGTGTCTCTGTGGCTCATATACCTGTGTGAATAAGTTCACATGTGTGAGTGTGTATGTGTGTCAGTGTGGTATGAGTGTGTGCATATGAGTATGCACATGTCATTTGTGGTGTGTATATTCCTTTGTGTATGTATGTGCCTGTGTATGTCTCTGTATGTGCACATGTTGAGTATGCACATGTGTCTGTGTGGTTCAAGGGAGTGCCTGTGTGAGGGTGTATGTGGGAGAGGGAGCTGAGGTGCCCCCGGAGGGCTGCTGCATCTGGGGAAGAATAGCCCAGCATGTTCTGATTGCTGGCCTGGGTAAGTAGCAAACAGGTCTGAAGGTCCTTGGCCGTCCTTCTCTGAGCAGCAGTGTTGAGACACCAGCCTCAAGCCTCTGAAGTACCTCACTTGAAAGGCAGGAAGTTGGACTCGGTCACCTCTGTGAACTGTCCTTTCTGACCTTCCTCCCTAGGATTGGGGTGTGGCCACTGTCACTTCTGAGTTTCTGCATCCTAAGAATGGGGCACTAGGGCGGTGGTGGCTCATGCCTTTAATCCCAGCACTCGGGAGGCAGAGCCAGGCGGATCTCTGTGAGTTCGAGGCCAGCCTGGGCTACCAAGTGAGTCCCAGGAAAGGCGCAAAGCTACACTGAGAAACCCTGTCTCGAAAAACAAAAAAACAAAACAAAACAAAACAAAACAAAACAAAAAAAGCCGGGCGGTGGTGGCGCACGCCTTTAATCCCAGCACTCGGGAGGCAGAGGCAGGTGGGTCTCTGTGAGTTCGAGGCCAGCCTGGTCTACCAAGTGAGTTCCAGGAAAGGTGCAAAGCTACACAAAGAGACCCTGTCTCGAAAAACCAAAAAAAAAAAAAAAAAAAAAAAAAAAAAAAAAAAAAAAAAAAGAATGGGGCACTATACCTGACCTACAGAGCGGTTCTGATCCTGTGAGGCAGATAGAGCTTTCAGGGCCAGGCTGAGGTGGGCCGATAATGAGCTGCCCTTGCAAACTTGCCATATTAAACACGCCAACAGAAAAAAAAAGCCAGAGAAGCAGCCTGCTGCTCAGTGGGAACCAGAACTTCACTGTGGAGAGGGGGACGCATGTCTGTAAAGAGGACGCATGGAGAGACACTGTGGGATTAGATTTAATTGCTGATATTGGTTTAAGTTAATAGCTTAACATTTTTTTCCTAGCTTTGTTCCCTGGAAGCCTAGATGCAAGACATCCCATAGTGATGAGTGTGCCTAGCAACCAGATCTGGGTTTCTAAATGCTATTTACCAGTAAAAAAAAAAAAAAAAAAACAGGGACTCTGTAGAATAGACTGAATATCAAAGTGATGGTGCTTTGAGTGTTTAAAATACATGAATCTGGGGTTGGAAAGATGGTACAGTGGTTAAAAGCACTGGCTGCTCTTCCAGAAGACCTGGGTTCAATTTCGAGCACCCGCATGGTAGCTCATAACTTTCTATAATTCCAGTTCCAGGGGATCTGACACACTCACACAGATATACACACAGGCAAAACATCAATGCACATGAAATAAAAAGAAATAAAAATTATTTTTTAAAAAGTACGTGAATCCATGATGGGGCTCAAGAGAAATGGACAGTTCTTTATGGTGTGTCCTAGATGCATGAAAAGGAAATGACAAGATGCTGTCGCTCTCTGTGACTCCCAAGGAAGTAATTGATTCAGGTACAGATTGTTAAGAAAGAAAAAATAAAAATCCAAATTACCAACACAAGGTTAGAAAGGGAACAACAGGTATTAAAATGGTGCTGTGGGCGTTCTTTGTAGCTTAATTAAAATGTATTTGACAGTTTAGATATAAGAGACCAGATGCTTAAAAGACAGTTTGGGGGGAAAGATAAATGTTGAACAGTCCTATTTGTTAAATGAATGGAATATGTATTTTAAACTTTAAAAAACAATTTATTTTTATTTTATGTGCACTGGTGTTTTGTCTGTATGTATGTCTGTGTGAGGGTGTCAGATCTTGGAATTACAGACAGTTGTGAGCTGTCATGTGGGTGCTGGGAATTGAACCCGGCTCCACTGGAAGAACAGCCAGTGCTCTTAACCGCTGAGCCATCTCTCCAGCTCCATATTTTAAACTCTTGTCACAAAGGACACTCTAGACTAAGATGGCATGAATTCTTTCTAATATTTGGAAAGAGAAATCACATCAATTTTATGTAAGATTTTTTTTTTCCGGAGCTGAGGACCGAACCCAGGGCCTTGTGCTTGCTAGGCAAGCGCTCATTGAGCTAAATCCCCAGCCCCTTTATGTAAGATTTTTAAGAGTATTGAAAGGACACAATTGTAATTTGCTTTATTCAGCCAGCTTAAACTCAGCCATCAATACTCAAAAAAAAAAAAAAAAGGCCAGTGTATTTCATGAACATGTATGCAAAACACTAAACAAAAGAGCTGTAAGTGGAGCTCAGTGGTATAGCTCATGCCTGGCTTTCATGAGGCCCTTGATTCAATCCGCAGTAATGCTAGGGAAAAAAAATAAAAACTGAACAAAAAATAAGCAAACAGGAAAACTAACAGATTAAAGAGATCATCAAAAGAACAAGAAGACAAACTTACTTGAAAAGTGTTTGCCAAAGACAGCTGATACAAGACCATTGCTCAAAGTACACAAAGTAGACAAAGGACTTGACAAGTCAGCTCACTAAAGATGATAAACAGGTAGAAATAAGCATTAGGGAATCACAAATTAAAACAAGACACTACTACACACAATTGAGTGACAGAAATCATCGGTGTTAAGTGTATTTAAATTAGTCAGGGTTCTCTAACAGAACTTACAGAATTAGTCTCTCTATATACAAAAAGGGAATTTTTTTTAACAATTTTTTTTCCGAGACAGGGTTTCTCTTTGTAGCGTTGCCCCTTTCTGGATCTCTCTCTGTAGACCAGGCTGGCCTCTAACTCATAAAGATCTGCCTGCCTCTGCCTCCCGAGTGCTGGGATTAAAGGCGTGCGCCACCACTGCCGGCCAAAAAGGGAATTTATCAGAATGACTTGCAGGCTGTGGTCCAGCTAATCCAACAATGGCTGGCTATAAATGGAAGTTTCAAGAATCAGGCAGTCGTTCAGTCCACAAGGCTGGATGTCTCAGCTTGTCTTCGGCATAAGCCAGTATCTCAAAGAAATAGGCTCTAGTGCCAGTGAAGAAATAGACTAGGCAGCAAGGTGAGAGCTAGCAGACAGAGTGAAGCTCCCTTCTCTACATCCTTATTCTAGGATTCCGGCAGGAGATGTGGCCCAGATTAGTGGTAGGTTTTCCTACCTCAAAAGATCTGGATTAGGCCAGGCGGTGGTGGCACATGCCTTTAATCCCAGCCCTCAGAAGGCAGAGCCAGGTGGATCTCTGTGAGTTCAAGGCCAGCCTGGTCTACAGAGTGAGATCCAGGACAGGCATCAAAACTACACAGAGAAACCCTGTCTTGAAAAACAAAACAAACAAACAAACAAAAAACCCGAAAAGATCTGGATTAAAGGTGTGTCTTCCCAGACAGGTGGTGATGACACAGGCCTTTAATCCCAGCCTTTAGGAGGCAGAGGCAAGCAGATCTCTGTGAGTTTGAGGCCAGCCTGGTATACAAAGTGAATTTCAAGACAGTCAGGGATGTTAAACAGAGAAACCCTGTCTTGAAAACAAAACAAAACAAACAACAACAATAAAAAGGTGTGTCTTCCCACCTTAAAGATCTGGATTAAAAGTGGATCTTCCCACTTAAAACCCCTCACAGGTGTGTCCATTCATTTTGGGGGGTTTAGTTAATCCCACATGTAGTCAAGCTAACAATCAAGAATAGACTAGCCATCACAAGTCCACCCCTTGACAACTTGATACACAGTCATATCTCCTTATGTCATGATTACTTTCCAAATGAAAACAATAAACAGGCCATAATTATGCCTAGCATGATATAACTACCCCTTATACAACTGCAAACACATTACAAATTTAGAATAGGTGGCAACATCCCTTGAAGGACATTCTTTTAGTATCTCAAACCTAAAAATGATAACCATTGATATTCTCTTAATTGATGTTACATCACATGATAAAGAATCAAAAACTGGGCTTTGTAGCACACACCTTTAATCCCAGCACTTGGAAGGCAGATGCAGGCAGATCTCTGTGAGTTCGAGGACAGCCTGGTCTACAGAGTGAGTTCCAGGACAGAAAGGGCTACACAGAGAAACCCTGTCTCGAACAAAACAAAACAAACCCAAAACAAACAAACAAACCAGAAATCAAAGGAAGAAAACACAAATATCTATACAAACACATTCTTAATAAAATATGACAGAGACACTCACATCAGTTATAATCCTCATTTCTGCAACTGGTCACCCAGCCTTAGATGGTATTTAGAACTACCCTACCTTTCTCTACTACCTATTCTGTATTTCCTCCATCCTTGGCAAGCACCTCAGCAGGTCTTGGCTCTTTTCCTGGAGGAGTGACCCACACCTTCACTCCTGAGGGGTCTGTGCCCTTTGTCACCCTGCCTGGACTGGGTTGTTGTGGTTTCCCATTGACTTAAATCATAGGACATAGTAGCACCAAGAGATGCCCTAAAGCAGTGGTTCTCAATCTTCCTAATATACAGGCCCTTTAATACAGTCCCTCATATTGTGGTGACTCCAAACCATAAAATACTTTCACTGCTACTTCATAACTATAATTTTGCTACTGTTATGAATCATAATGTAAATATCTATGTTTTCTGATGGTCTTAGGTGGCCCTTGTGAAAAGGTCAATCTCCAATGGGCTCGTGACCCACAGGTTGAGAATCACTTCTCTATAGGCCATAAACTCCAGACATAATCTTTCTTATCTCCTCCGTGGAAAAGCAATCAAATCACCCCATGGTAATCAGGATCAATCACCCCTCCCAATGCCATCATTCCTTTCTCAGCCTGTTGGCTTAAGGGCATCAGAAGCCCAAAGTGACCAGGGAGAAGTCTGAGCCTACAGTTCAATGGAATGTTTGCTGTGGCTCCTGACAAAAGCAGTCCCCCATCTAGAACCAAAACCTCTAGGCCAGCAGAACTTAAGGTCTCAGGAACAGGAAGTAAAACTTTTTCTAGAGGTCACTAGCAGTGAGAATGAGTGGATCTAGTTTCCCTTTTCCACCCCCATGGATTCTGAACCATACCATATATTGGATGCTGCTTCAAAGCCCTGCCTGTGGGAGCCCCCAAAGATTCCAAATTGTGGTTTGTCTCAAGGTCAGAGAGTCAAGAGTTTATGTTGCTCTCTAAGGATGCGTAATAGGGTACAAAGGCATAGTTACCAGGTGTCTTATGCTTCAAAGATGCTTTGCCATGGGACATGGTTACCAGGTGTTTTGAAGGGTCTACACTGGGTTGTACATTGTGCTTCAACCTTGAAAGGGTGGATCTTTTGCCCCTCCACTTGCTGATGTATAAAAAGCCCATCGTGTATAAACTCAGGGCTGCTGGGTATTGACCCAGAGCCCTCCCGAAGCTATCCTGTGTCTCTATCTTTTCTCTCCATCTCCATCTATATTTCTTCCTATTTATTCTCAATTCCTCTCTCCCCCTTTTCAAGAAACCCTTCGATAGGTTGGGGCTGAACCCCAACACTTGATCCCAACACCTGTCCCAGTCCTGCAGGCCTGTCACCTAATTGGCACTGTAACTGTCTCTTCAAAAAGCCATTCTATCTTTCTGTCAGGCCAGCAGCTTCAGGATGGTGGGGAACATGGTGAGACCAGTGGATTCCATGGTCATGGGTCCACTGTCTCACTTCTCTGGCTGTGAAGTGAGTTCCTTAGTCAGAAGCAATTCTGTGTAGAATACCATGACTGTGGATCAGGCATTCTACAAGTCCATGGATGGTGGTTTGGGCAGAAGCATTACATGCAGGAAAGGCAAATCCAGAACCAGAATAAGTATGGACTCCAGCAAGAACAAAACCTTGTCCTTTCCATTGGGGAAGTGGTCCAATGTAGTCAACTGGTCACCAGGTCACTGCCTGGTCACCCTGGGGAATGATGTCATATCTGATGCTCAGTGTTGGTCTCTGATGTTGGCAGATCTGGCTTTCAGTGGCAGCTGTAGCCAGGTCAGCCTTGGTGAGTGGAAGTCCATGTTGTTGAGCCCATGCATAACCCCCATTTCTGCCACCATGGCTGCTTTGTTCATGGGCCCATTGGGAAATGACAATAGGGAAAGGGGCTGACTGTCCACAGAATGGGTCACCCTATCTACTTGATTATGGAACTCCTCAGCTGACATCACCTCTTGATGAACATTACATCAGACATAAATATCTTCACATCCTTTGCCCATTTGGAGAGATCTATCTACATACTTCTTCCTTAGATGTCTTTCTCACCAATTTTCCAATCATGCTCTTTCCAAGTCCCTGACCATCCAGCCAATCCATTGGCTACCACCCATGAATCAGTGAACAATCACACATCTGGCTATTTCTCCTCCCAGACAAAATGTATGACCATGTGTACTGCTTGAAGTTCTGCCCACTGTGAGGATTACCCTTAATTGGAGTCTTCCAGGGTTGTCCCAGAAAGGGATTATAATGCTGCAGCTGTCCACTTCTGCATAGTGTGCAGATTCATCAGTAATCAGGCCTTCATCTTCTTTTCCTCAGTCAACTGATCATAGGAAACACCCTATGAAGCTATAGGTGCACCCTTGGTAGCAGGTGGTATTGTAGCAGAAGTAGAAACCAGAGGCATTTGCCCAACTTCTTCATGTAACTTGCTTGTGCTTTTTGGGCCCAGTCATGTATATACCACTTCCATTTGATAATAGATTGCTGCTGGGCACGTCCTACTTTATGACTTGGTGAGTCAGATAACACCCAGCTCATGATGGGTTGCTCAAGTCCTATGGTAACTTGGTGGCCCCCTGTCAAATGTTCAGTTTCCACTAAGGCTAATAGCAGGCCAAGAGCTGTCTTTCAAAGGGAGAGTAGTTGTTTGCCAATGAAGATAGAGTTTTGCTCCAAAATGCCAAAGGTCTCTTCTGTGATTCACCGATAGGGGCCTGCCAAAGGCTCCAAACAGCATCCCTCTCTGCCATGAATTCCCCAAGTACCTTCGGGTCTGCTGGATCATATGGTCCAAGTGGTAGAGCAGCCTACACAGCAGCCTGGACCTGCTGAAGAGCCTTCTCCTGTTCCAGGCCCCACACAAAGCTAGCAGCTTTCTGAGTCACTTGGTATATGGGCTGGAGTAACACACCCAAGTGAGGAATGTGTGGTGATATTTTATTTGTGATCTAACAAAGCTTGCCTGAAGATTAGAGTGCAGAGCTAAGCCACTGGTTAGCCATAGAAGTCAGGCAGTGGTGGCTCACACCTTTGATCTCAGCCCTAGGGAGATGGAGGCAGGAAGTGATATGGCTGGGTGGAGAGAGGAATATAAGTCGGGAGGAGACAGGAGTCGATAGTTAACTGTTGTTCTTCACCATCCATCTGTCCTCTGCACTGGCCAGATAGGAGAGTTAAAGGGAGATGTAGTGGGGATCACCACCCCTGCATCTTTCAAATCCTTGATGGTGGCACTAATTTCTGCAATTCCTCCAGGGATGCAATACTGTTTTTGATTCACTATTTTCCTTGGCAGAGGCAATGCTAAAGGCTTCCATTTAGTCTTTCCAACCATAACAGCCCTCACTCCACAGGTCAGGGAACCAATGTGAGAATTCTGCTAACTCTAAGTATATCTATCCCAATTATACATTCTGGGAATGGGAAAATTACCACAGGATGAGTCCAGGGACCCACTGGACCTACTGTGAGTCAGACTTCAGTAAACTCCATTAATCACCTGACCCCCTAAAGTCCCCTACTTTAACTGGAGGACCACAGTGTTTCTTGGGATCTCCCAAAATCAGCGTCAATTCGGAACCAGTATGCAGTAGGCCCCAGAAAGTCTGATTGTTTCCTTTCCTTCAATGTACAGTTACCTTGTTACCCTTGTAAAAGTCCATAGGTCCCTCTAGGGAAGGACTGGGGAAAGGCTAACAGCAAAATGTTTAGGTATTTTATCAAGGTCCTTCCTCAGGGGAACTTACTTGGGCATCCCTTCCATTCAAGGGGTTCTGGGTATGAAAACTGACTCCAGTCTGGAAATTGGTTCACAGGCCAAGACTCCCTTGGCCATGATCCAATGTAGCCTTTCTTTCGTTTGGGAATTTTTTCACTTATACAGATCAAACAAAAATCTGAAGGCTTCTTATCTATTTCATGCTGGAAACACCACGACTGATTGGCCAGTACCAAAGGCCCAGATGAGTCATGCCACCATGAAGTCCACTTTGCCTGTCATGACCATTACGGCTCGGCCCATTATGGTCAGACACTGTTTGTCTGTGCTGCCCGTTACAGTAACTATGGTCACTTTGCCTTTGGCGATTCACTGCCACCACTTGGCCCTTGTTACCTAGCGACCCAATAAACCCACTGCATTTAATTCATCCAACTGAGCAGCAGCATCTGCAATGCTAAGGTGTGGCACAAGAAAAGGACAACAACAGAACTCTTTGATGCGCTGGTTCCCCTCTTGCCATTTGCATCTTATGAAGAGCGTGTCTTCCGGGCCTTCCCACTGTGGAGGATGTGTTTTTACACAGCGTACCCACTCCAGCATTCCAATTTCCCTGAGCCTTAAAATCCCCTCCACACTAAGCCAAGGGATATTGAAGAGGCCTAACTTAACATCGGTGCAGCCATGGCAGGCTGCAAACTAACACTACTGGGACTGGGCCTCACCATGACCATAACCAGGAAAAGCCACAAACTGTGCCCTGCAGGGGACCAATCAGAAACATAAAGGATAGCTTACACAATCTGAGTATAGGTTGCCAATTTCCTTGCAGCAACGCCAGCACCAATCCCTGTTTGACAGAACTTCTGTTGCCCCGCTTCTGCCCAATCAGGAATTCAACCCCCATCTGAATCCAGAACTCCCCTACCCCCCCCCACATCCCTTACTCCTTAAAAACTCTGCCATAACTGAGCTCAATGCTCTCCCTGATCCAACCACTGCGTCAGAATGGACGGGAAGCCCAAGCTTGAGCTTGCAATAAAGGCTCTTTGATTTTGCATACGAATTCAGACTCCTCATGGTCTCTGGGAGACTCATAACAAGGACATAGCAATATCAGGCATCCCCAACTCCTTTTCACTAGGCCATCTTCTGACAAATGCTTCAGATGATCGTTCAAACAAACTTCTCACACCTTTTCTTCTTAACTGTGTGAGCTTCCATATTAAACCTAGGCTCTCCACTCAGAGGGCCCATGTCAATAAACTCAGCCTGATCCAGTTCTTTGTTCCTTCTACCACTATCCACACCCTTAAAATCCATTCCCCCACATATTCTCCAGACTTCTGTTTAAATGAATTAGAAAACTCATAAAGTTCTTTAGTAGTGTAGTACACCACCTCGTGGGCCACACTCTCTACCTCCCCTCTAGGAGCCTGCTTTGCCTTAAGCCTGGTTATTGGTGGGTCTTGAGGGACATAAGCATTGCCTTGCTTAGCATTTTGTAGCTAGACTTTTCCTGCCTTGCCCACAGTCAGGACAAATCTCTATCACTCGCCAGTCCCACAGCTGCTCAGACCCAACCAAATAAACACAGAGACTTATATTGCTTACAAACTGTATGGCCATGGCAGGCTTCTTGCTAACTGTTATATAAGATATAATATATATATATCTTATATTAATCCATTTCTATAAATCTATACTTTGCCACATGGCTCATGGCTTACCAGTGTCTTCACATGCTGCTTGTCATGGCGGCAGTTGGCAGAGTCTTCCTTCCTCTTAGCCTTCTACTTCCCAGAATTCTCCTCTCTCCTTGTCCCGCCTATACTTCCTGCCTGGCCACTGGCCCATCAGTGTTTTATTTATACAGAATGATATCCACAGCAGCATTTCATTCAGAGAAAGTCACTGATGATTTAACAGACAATTAAGGATTAATTGCCTCAGTCAAAGGTGAAAAGGGCAATATTTCAAGGGGTGGGATGTGAGTACATCTTCTAGTGAGGGTGGAAAAATTACTTCCTCAAGTGAGATAAACCCTTGAGAATCTGAAGGTTCAAAGTTCTCAGCTTCAGTAGAGTCCCACACACACAGACACATCCCCATCCCAAGGCACAGGATCCACATTCTTTACCAATTAATGCCCTTACTTTAATGGCTGACAATCTCTGAGGCTGGGACTTGAATTTTTGTTGTAATTCAGCCAACCTTATAATGAGGATTTCAGTTTGATTTTCCACAACTTGATCTCTGTGGCTGCTGGAGAGATGATTCTCTTCCAGGGCACACTTAGAAATCTTAAGACTGTTTGTGCCAGTAGTTTTCAATCTTCCTAATAATCTGACCCTTTAATACAGTTCCTCATGTTATAGTAACCCTCAACCATAAAATTACTTCATCTCTATTTCATAACTGTAATTTTGATAATGTTATGAATCTTAATGTAAATATCTGACATGCAAACCAAGGGGTCTCGACCCACAGGTTGAGAACCTGGTTTATGCACACCTGGAGCCCGTCAGTTTTATCACTGGGTTCATTGTTGTCATTCACCATATTTCGAGATGCTAGAAGTTGATTAATTTCATCATGAACTTCATTCTTTTCTTTTTCTTTTTTTTCATTCTTATCTAGAGATGCTAGGAGCAACCAACCAGCATCATAATTTTCCTTATTTTTCCACAAATGGTCAAAAGATGTGGATGGAGAATCATCAGATCTGTTGCCTCTCACAACAATAGTAATCAAATGCATTTGTCTCCTTAAGTTCATAAAATAGTTCACATCATGAGCCTCCAGGACTCTGAGCTTCCAGGAGAGGCTTCAGTCACTGGAGGGACTTTAGGAACTATAGGTGATGGCAAATTGAAAAGCCTATTCCAGATACTTACAAGATCATCCTTGCTGGGTGGTGGTGATGCACTCAGGAGGCAGAGCCAGGAGGAGCTCTGTGAGTTTGAGGACAGCCTGGTCTACAGAGTGAGATCCAGAATAGCCAAGGCTATAGAGAGAAACCCTGTCTTGAAAAAAATCATCTTTATAGTTCTGTTGCCCTAGAACCACTTCTGGTACCAAAGTCTATATTAGTCAGGGTTCTCTAGAGAAACAGAAATTATAGAATGAATCTCCCCCCCTCTCTAATAAATCTGAATAATATTTATTAGAATGACTTACAGGCTGTGGTCCAGCTAATCCAACAATGGCTGCCTATGAATGAGAGGTCCAGGAATCCCCTAGTTGTTTAACCCACCACTCTGCATGTCTCAGCTGGTCTTCAGAAAAGGCCAGAATCCCCAAGAAGTCGGCTCTAATGCTGTGAACGAATGGACTTGCTTTTGAAGTGAGAGCAGGAAGGCAGAGACCAAAACCTTCCTTCTTCCATGTCCTTCCGTAGGCTTCCAGCAGAAGGCACGGCCCAGGGTAAAGGTGGGTCTTCCCACTTCAAAAGATCTGAATCTCAAAGATCCCGAGTAGAAGTGGATCTTCCCACTTAAAATTAAGCAAAAATCCCTCACAGGCGTGCACCCCAATTTGGGGGTTTTAGTTAATTCCAGATGTAGTTACAGTGACAGCCAAGAATAATCATCACACTATGGCTGCTGACAAGAAAGTGTAACAGGAGGGACTTGCATTTTTGTTGGCAGAAACACAGAACGATAGAGTCACTTGGGAAAGGACGTTCATTCCCCGGTAACCCAGCATATGCAGCAGTTTTAACCATCACTCTAATTTGGAAGCAACCAAGACATCCTTTGGTGGACTGTGGTCCACCAGGAGAGTAGAGTGGGAGTGATGAGAAAAGAAAGCCTAGCCAGGCTCTGTTACACCTGCCTGGAAGAGGTCAGTCCAGCTCAGGACTTCAGGGGCCAGCCTGGCTAACGTAACAGGGCTCACATCTGAAAAGGAGTCACTAAGATACAAAAGCCCTCGGAAGCAACAAATGCCTGTTTGCTAACTGGAAGAAGCCAATCTGAAAGGGCTGAGTACATTTTTATTTTAACCTGGAGCAGGGAAAACTAGAGATAGGAAGGTCCGTGGTTGTTATTGCAAAGTGTAAACACCTTCACGGTGTTTGTTTCTAGCATTCTGATAGCTTTAGAATTTTCATTTTTAGATTATTTTCATGTTCTGTATGAGGCACAGGCCTGATTGTCCCTCACAATGTGTGTCTGATTTCTCTTCCACTGAATTGTTTTTGTAAGACACTAGAGACCCATGGATAGACAAAACCATTAATAGACTCATGACTTGATGGACTGTTGGAGATGGTGGGAACTTGAGAGATGGGACCCAGGTAAAGGGAAGGGTCCTTGGGGACCATGTCTTGTCCTTGGATGGTTCTTTTCCTTCCTTCCCCCCACTGCTTTTCTAGACACCATAAGTCAACAGCTTTGCTGTCCCTACCCTCCTATCACAATGTCCTGCCTTATCGCAGTCCCACAGCCATGGGCTCACACAACCTCAGGCAGCACCAAATGAGCCTTTCACCCCTTTCTGTGGTTTTACCGGGCATTTTGCCATAGCCAGAGGAAGACTGACCAGTGAATCCTCAGTTTTCAATTTCCTGAGATTGTGTACAATTGTTATGATTTTAATTACAAAATACATTTTTTAAAATATTCAAGTTACCTAGTTTCTTTTAAGGAAGCTTCACATGCTCACCTTTCATAAAATTTGTCCATTTGGAGCCAGAAGGGATGGTTTGGTGGATAAGGATGCTTGCCACCAAGGCTAACAATCTGAGTTTGAGCTCCAGAATCTACATAAAGGTGAAAGGAGAGAACCAACTCTATATAGCTGTACACACACACACACACACGAGAGAGAGAGAGAGAGAGAGAGAGAGAGAGAGAGAGAAAATAAAGTGATTTTTTAAAAAGTTCATGGAGCTAGAATGAAGGTTCAGTGATTGAGTGTCTTCTGCACCCCTCCCCAA
Source organism: Peromyscus leucopus (assembly GCF_004664715.2). NCBI lineage: Eukaryota > Metazoa > Chordata > Mammalia > Rodentia > Cricetidae > Peromyscus > Peromyscus leucopus. The sequence goes on along the minus strand of NC_051066.1, from coordinate 15,022,874 downwards.
AAAGGTTAACCAGGCATGGTGGCGCATGCCTTGGTTCCCAGCTTGGGAGAGGCAGAGACAGGCATATCTCTGTGAGTTCGAGGCCAGCCTGGTCTACAGAGCGAGTTCCAGGACAGCCAGGAATACACAGAGAAACCCTCTGTCTTTAGGGCACTTGATGTTTTTTAATATTTATTAAGTTTTACATGTGTGTGTATGTGCCTGAATGTATGTATGTGCACATGGGCATTCAGTGACCTCAGAGGTCAGAAGTAGCATATATCTTGGAGCTAGAATTGTGGATGGTCGTGAGCCACCATGTAGGTGATGGAAATGGATGGCCAGTCCTCCACAACAACTGAGCCATCCCTCCAACTGGAGTTTGACTTTTTTTTGTTTTGTTTTTGTTTTTCCGAGACAGGGTTTCTCTGTAGCTTTGGCACCTTTCTTGGAACTCACTCTGTAGCCTAGGTTGGCCTCGAACTCAGAGATCCACCTGCCTCTGCCTCCCGAGTGCTGGGATTAAAGGTTTACACCACCTCGTCCTGTTAGTCTTAAGCTTTGTTCCTGCATGTAAGTTGCTTGAAGTAGTTGATCATTCCTTGTCTTCCTTCAAGCGTTTCTTGCTCTGGGCAGAGAGCACCATTGAAGAGACTGTTTCTGAGTCAAGAGCCTTCTTGGTTCTGTAATCAGTGCTCTGCAAATTATGGATTTTTTTTCTAAGTGCTCGCTCATTAGACAGAGTGGTCCCAGTTCTTTGTTTTACTTTGTCTTTGTAAGGCTGGTAACTTTCCCTTTGGTCTCCTTTCTTGGCTTTCGCATCTCCTCACAAGAATGCACTGGTTGGTCCTCAAACTCTTTAAGGCACCCTCTGCAGGCATCTCTGGCCTTCGTCCTGCAGACTGACCAAGAGTTCTGAGGCCCTTCCATGAACTGTAGCAGGCAACTCTTCCAGATGGAGGGAGGGGCAGGTGTTGAATCTAGTTCCGTCGTGGGGGTGTGAGGGAAGGTGTCATTGTAAGCTGTGAGCTGTCCCATGTCTGAAAACTGTCTCTGCGCAGAGCGTGACTGGTTCCCCAGTTGTTTCCGGCTGGAGGACAGGTCTGGTCCTGTGTCTGTAGAAGCAGCGTCTATGGAGGTGAAAAGATAGCTGGTAACGCCATCTCTACTCAGTCATGAACGGGGACCCACACTGGTGCGCAAAGCAAGGAAGTGAGTAAAAAACCCACTTTTCCCCAGAAGATAAAGCTTTTATATGTATGGAAGAAAACCTACAGATAATATGTTAGCATTAATAAATAAATGCATCAAGATGGCTGGTTATAAAGTTATATATAAAAATCAGTTGTTTCTTTTCTTGTGGAATACACCTATAATACCAGCACTTCGGAGGCTGAGGCAGGAGGATTGCTGAGCATTTGAGGCTCATAATTCTAGGCTATATAATGAGTGCTACTAATACAGCCTGAGGTACATAGTAAGACCCCCGTGCTGGCTTGGTTTATGTCACCTTGCCACAAGCTGAAGTCATCTGAGAGGAGGGGGCCTCAATTGAGAAAATGCCTCCATATGATTGGGCTGTAGGCAGACAAGCCTGTAAGACATTTTCTTCATTCGTGATTGATAGGCGAGGCCCCAGCCCATTGTGGGTGGGGCAATCCGTGGGCTGGTGGTGCTGAATAGAAAGCAGATGAGCAAGCCCCCGGGAGCCAGCCAGTAAGCAGCACCCTCCATGGCCTCTGCATCAGCTCCTGCCTCCAGGTTCCTGCCCTGCTTGAGTTCCTGTCCTGACTTCCTTTGACGGTGAAAGACAAATGCACCTCTTCCTCCCTAAGCTGCTGTGGTCATGGTGTTTTATCACAGCAGTAGAAACCCTAACTAAGACAGGGCCTGTTTTGTTTTATTTTTAAGAAGATTCTCGGTGGGCTATAAAAAGTATGAAGAGGGGCTGGAGAGATGGCTCAGCAGTTATGGAGTTATGGCTCTGCCTCCTAAATGCTGGGATTAAAGGTGGGTGTCACCACACCCAGCTGAGATTGTCCAGTTTAACTTTAGTGGCAAAGACTCTCACATGTCCACAGCAATAGAATGGAGAGACATTGCATTGAGAGACAGAGTAATAAAAGGCTGAACATTGCTGTGGGATGGTTGTATGTCAAATTGTTCTGATTGGTCAATAAATAAAACACTGATTGGCCAGTGGCTAGGCAGGAAGTAGGTGGGACAAAGAGAGAGGAGAATTCTGGGAAGCGGAAGGCGGAGGCAGAGACACTGCCAGCTGCCGCCATGACCAGCAGCATGTGAAGATGCCGGTAAGCCACCAGCCACGTGGCAAGGTATAGATTTATGGAAATGGGTTAATTTAAGATATAAGAACAGTTAGCAAGAAGCCTGCCACGGCCATACAGTTTGTAAGCAAAATAAGTCTCTGTGTTTACTTGGTTGGGTCTGAGCGGCTGTGGGACTGGCGGGTGACAAAGATTTGTCCTGACTGTGGGCAAGGCCGGAAAACTCTAGCTACAGGACATGGTCACTCACAGCCACAGGATGGATGCCACAGATAAGCATTGTGTGGAAGGAACATGGAAGCCTCCACAGGAAGGCTTTGGAGTGCTGGAACGTTTTATATTGAGATCCAGAGAGTAAGTTCACACATGCATAGACACTTAGGATTTGTATACCTTACCACAGGCCAGTTGTACACCAACAGGTGGTTTATTTTAAAAACTGGGGGGGGGGGTGCTGGAGAGATGGCTCAGCAGTTAAGAGCACTGACTGCTCTTCCAGAGGACCTGGGTTCGATTCCCAGCACCCACATGGCAGCTCACAACTGTCTGTAACTCCTTTTCCAGAGGATCCTGACACCTTCACACAGACATACAAGCAGGCACATAAAATAAAAATAAATAAAATACTTAAAAAATTATACCTACAGTTTAAAAAACTGATTGGGGCCGGGGTGGTGGTGGTGCACACGTTTGATCTGAGCACTTGGGAGGCAGAGGCAGGTGGAATCTCTGTGAGTTCCAGTCCAGCCTGGTCTACAGAGTCAGTTTCAGGATAGCCAGAGAAACCCTGTCTCAAAAAAAAAAAAAAGAATAAATAAGTAAATTAAATAAATAAATAAATAAATAAATAAATAAATAAATATAATGAGAAAGCCACAGAGTCTGTTTAAAGGGCAAGGAACTTATTAAGGGGAAAAACTCACTATACAGAACAGAATTGTCGCAGGTTCTGGAACGCTGTTCCAGCCGCCTGTCTCAGTCCTGCATCCAAGTCCCACAAGGGAGTGAAGACAGAGCTGCCTACATGCGTCTCAGGTCTTAGGGGTCCCGAGCGGCCACACCCCAGGCACATATACTTCCAGGTCATAGGCAGGTGGAGCAGTTACCTGCTGCCTCTCTAGGGGAGGTGCTTCAAGGTCATAGACAGAACAGCTACTCACTACATCTCCCTCTTTTCTCTAAATAAGAAAGTTCTAACCTAATATAAAACTACATACAATAGGAACAATTATCTAGTATTGTCCAGGAGAGGGGAAAAGTAATAACCTAAGCAAAAATAGAAATACAACCAGCAGGAACAACATCAAACAAGAGACACATGCTAAAATCCAGAGGTGTCCAGAACATAGGTAAGTGGCATGTTACAATAGCTGTGCTATCCTGAAGAATCTGAACCTAATACTTAATATGTTCTAGCTAAGACAGGAGAAGGTTGTAACTGTAACTATTTAGTCTTCAATCCCATCAAAGACCTGAGGAGGAAAACAATATTACCTGAGAAAAATGGAAAATGCAAGCAAGCAATTTCTGAAAACCTTGTGAGAATAGACAGAGACAGCGGGCAGCCTAGACAGTCACCTGAAGTTTCTCAGCACCGTTGGGCATCCAATTTGGCTACAGGCCTAGAATATCTGACAGACCATTTTCAGAAGCTGAAATTTTGAAAGACCATCTTACCCTGTCTTGGCAAGCATCAGTAGTCTCTTTTCCTTGTGTCCTACTTGTCTGGAAAGGACAGCGTTCATACTCTCAGCAGTTGAGGCAAGGGCAGATCTTTGTCCAGCAGGCCATTTTGTGCCAAGAAGAAGACAAACTTCCAAATAGAGTGTCTTAGAAACCCAACATTCTCTCAGGATCAGATCAGTGCTGCCAGGAGCAATTATGTCTCATATCAACAGAAGTCTAAGTTAATAATACATTTAAATGCCATATTCTCTAGGTCTATGAGGTGTTTGATGATCCATCCAACCTATGTTTCTGTAAATCTGGAAAACTTAACTAACATAACTATAAACATAACAAGTATGGGTGACTATTAGCCTGTAATTCTTATCATCCTAAATAACTAAGGCTTCACATTATAGAAACAAACAGTCTGTAAACAGATGCACAGTAATGGGACAATGACCTTGAACTTGTGACAATATACAAAAATATCTTAATCAGATGTAGAAATGTATAGTACAATATACAATGTGGCAGCAATATCCTTAATATGTATCAATATACAAAATATCCTAAATAGAGGTAGAACATACATACAGTATGACAAATATAATTTTATGTTTGTCATCAACATACAAAATGTTTCAAATAGGAGTAGGAATATGTGTACAATATGATAATTATAGTTTTATATTTGTATCAATACACAAATTATCTTAAATAGGAATATAAAAATAGTTTACATGTGTTTCAATATGCAAGAATCCACATCAGTGCAAATTATCTAAGGCTGATATTTTACTAAATTAGTTTACTAGTATATACAATATCTTAATATACTATACCTATCCATTTCCCTTTTTTCTTTTAAATAAATAAATAAATGATTGGGAACCAGCATTTATTGCCTCTCTGCTCTAAAGTGAAGAAAGAATTCTGAGGGGCAGGAATGACAGTGACAGATATTAGGAGTCTGGAGACTCAGAAGCAGGAGATCTGGCATTGACTTCAAAAACTGCAAGTGCCCCGGGCGGTGGTGGCGCACGCCTTTAATCCCAGCACTTGGGAGGCAGAGCCAGGTGGATCTCCATGAGTTCAAGACCAGCCTGGGCTACAAAGTGAGTTCCAGGAAAAGCGCAAAGCTACACAGAGAAACCCTGTCTTGAAAAACCAAAAAAACTGCAAATGCAAGAACATTGTCAAGATAGCAGCCATGGAGCCCAGGAGGACTCCGGAGCCAGAAGCCAGGTTCTTTTGAACAACCAAGCTGAAACCAAGACCCCAGGAGGCCTTCTGGGTGACAGGGTGATCCTGCAAAGCTAAGGACAGAATGAAGCTGGGGACTTACAAAGAAAACAAGTGTTACTCAAGTTAGTTTTGAAGGCTGAGAGAGCCAGCTCCACCCACGCCATCATCTGACCTCGCTGAGGGTTCCTGTAGTCCACACCACAACCCAGCAGAGGGGCCGCATCCACATTGCAGCCTCAGTTTACAACTAACTCAGTCCTAGAGACCAAGCCCCACTTGTCAATAGTTCCACACCTCAGCAGAGCCATACCAGAGGCCAAGATTCCAGCACACATACCCAACACCCAAACCACAGCAGGCTACAGGCTGAAGCTGAGACGTTCTTGGTGAGATACCCACCCCATCCCATCCTCCACAGGGGCAGGAAACCGGCAGGCGCTGTCTGTCACTGCTGCCGCTGCTACGCCGTGCACTGCCTTGCAGAGCTCCAGTTCTTCTGCCTCAAGGTCATAGGTCAACGTTGTACACGCTAACACAGACCACCCAAACCGGAGCCTGGGGAAGCAGAAGAAAACAGAGGCACAGGAAATCTCGGAACGATGTTGTCTTTCTCCTTGGTGTTAAAAAAAAAAAAATAGAAAATCAGCTTGACTATGTCTTCTAAAAAGTAATACAAAAGAAAGCCATCAAAAAAAGAAAGAAAAGCCGGGCGGTGGTGGCGCACGCCTTTAATCCCAGCACTCGGGAGGCAGAGCCAGGCGGATCTTTGTGAGTTCGAGGCCAGCCTGGGCTACCAAGTGAGTTCCAGGAAAGGCGCAAAGCTACACAGAGAAACCCTGTCTCGAAAAACCAAAAAAAAAAAAAGAAAGAAAGAAAGAAAGAAAGAAAGAAAGAAAGAAAAAAAAGATTTTTTTAATTATAAATTTTGTGAAGAAAGCCAAACATCTCGATAACAAGAGCCTTGGGGAAAATGAGCAGAGAAAGGCCAGAGAGCAGAGTGGGGCTCATCAGACAGGCCCTGGCGGAGAGGATGCAGTAGCCCGATAAACAAGCTGGTCTAGGCAGGATATCGTGAACTGTCTTGACACGATGTGGAGAACTTCCAAACTTCCAGAAGAGGTCACACCCCAGGGGTCACGTGTAAGAATGGTTCTCACTCCCTTCTGCATAGCCAGAGCCAGTGTCCAGGAACCACCCTACCTTCCTTCCGGATCTTTTTTTTTTTTTTTTTTTTTTTTTTTTTTTTTTTGGTTTTTCGAGACAGGGTTTCTCTGTGTAGCTTTGCGCCTTTCCTGGGACTCACTTGGTAGCCCAGGCTGGCCTCGAACTCACAGAGATCCACCTGCCTCTGCCTCCCGAGTGCTGGGATTAAAGGCGTGCGCCACCACCGCCGGCCTCCTTCCGGATCGTGATCTCAGCCCAGGATCTGCAGCTCCACTGAGCTCCCAGGGCAGCTCGAGGGGGATCTACACCTTCTTGGAATCGACATCTTAAAAGGAATCAACATCTTCCACACCACCCCCATGACATCTCAGGCGTCATAGCCAGGGCACTTCTAGAAGCTTTGTTTTACCATAACCTGAAAGGCGGAGCCTCACTGGAAGAGGAAGAGCCATTCTTGATGGGGTGGGAAAGGCTTGGGTCAGAAATGACTAGTGCTGAGGACGGCAGGAGCAGGTGGCTGGGTGGTGGGTCACATTTTCATACTCCCAGGGCTGTGGATGCAGAACGCTTTAACTTGACATTCTGGAGCTACTGTTTTTATTCAAACACCCTGAAAGTGAACAGCAAATGACCACGTTAGGAGCATGCAAATATGGAGCTGTGTCCAAGTTGATCTTCCGGTGGCTGGGCCTTGGAAACGGGGACAGGGGCACAAGGTTTCTTCCACAGCTCTGTAGAATAATTCTGTTCATACATAGGAGTGACTTTGATGAAAATAAAAGCCTTAAAACACAGAAACTTGATAGCAGCAACAGGCAGCCTCTCCCTGCAGGCAGTACCCCAGGAGGACCTTTGTGAAACTGGAGAGACTGAGCCCCCAGTCCTCATTCAGCAGCAGTACCACATGGCCCCCAGTTTCTGGGTTTGGAGAGACGCCCTCACACCTGCCTTCCTAAGAGCCTAGGGCACGAGGGCATGCCCTGTATGCCCTTTGCCCCCAAGCGCAGTCATCACTGTCCACTTCTGGAGGGCTAGGCTTTTTGAGCCGGCTCAGTCTCTGTCCACCTGCAGAAATGAATGAACCACTTTGGCTTGGGATATCTACTCCCTCAAGCATCTCCTCTTTTCTCATCCTTTCTCTTTCCTCCCTCCGGAACCGGTCACCAGCTTTGCTGAACACCAACCTGGCCTAAAGGGACAAAAGCCTTTGTGTCCCCAGCCACCAGTAACGGTCTGGGAAGCTGGCACCGTTGTGGAGTTTGGGGTAGGAGCAGGCAGCCACGTCTGAGGCCTCTCTGAGGAAATCTAGGCAAATCCTGGCTGGGAGCTGCCATCCTGGTAACCACACACATCCCAAGCCCCCCTCCTGACAGCCTTGCCTCTGGCCCCTCTCTGGGTAGCAGCGATGGCCATCACACCCTCAGGTGACACCCGCAGTCTGGGGTGGGGGTCAAGCTGCACTTGCTCAAGGTTGGAAGCAAGGGCAGAATCTTGAGGAGGGCATCTGGGTATGTGGGGGTCTAGGAAGGCCAACTACACTGATGATAAAGCTGGCCATAGCACCCAAGGGGTCAGGGGGGTGAGCAGCGGTGGCTCAATGTTGGTGAGGTGCTCTCCCTGAAGACAGAGGCGAGACTGAAAGAAGAAAGTGTCAATATATGAACATCAGGCCCTGGCGTTTGCTCGGAGGCCTGATCCAGGCACAGCAGAAAGCGCTCAGTCACTGCCCTGAGGAATCCCAGCTTCAGCCGGAGAAGGCAGGAAGCCGAAGTCACGCCACAATGTCAGGAAGGCCCTGCCCTGAAGAGACATGAAAGCCCTCAGAGGGGCTGCTGCTCCCGGGTCACCTGCTTAAGGTCCAGAGGAAGGGCCTCTGCTGTACCCATAACACATGGTCTAACTGGAGGAGAAGCTTCGGTGGGCTTCAGGGAGGGCAGGGCAGAGGACTCTGTGCCTGGGATTAGTGGAATTGACCCAGGACAGAGCAGAGACCTTGGGGACAGCCCAGAGTAAAAGTTGGAAAATGCATAGCTCTGCTGCCCCCACCCCCACCCCCAGGAGCATAAGGCCCTGCCCTGGGTGTAAGTCTCCAGCCATCATTGAGCCTCGCCTCTCCTTCTACACTGTGTCCATGTCGTTGCCCAGCAGCACCTAGGGGTGCTGAGCTACCAGTGGTTTGTGGCGGCGCATGTGCAGGTGACTGGACTAATCTGTAGTCACTACGTGGTGACCTCCACCAGCTGAGTCCTGCCACCACTTACAGCCTCAGATGGGCACCGAGTACCACCAAAGGCCAATATCTATCCACAGCCACACCGGGTGCCCGGGCTGCCTGCCCGAGAAAAGGTTGCACCTTACCTAACCCATACCCACCCGTTCACAGCAGCCCTGGGTACAGGCTTGACCTGGGCACTCCTGCCCATCTGCGAGGCTGAGCCTGACCTCTGCTTTCTCTCTGACCTCGCTGGATCACACCAGGAAGCATGACCTCTAAGGTCACCATGTTAGCTGGCCAACATGGTAAGCCTGATGAGCATGTGGACCACTGTGCCAAAACATGGGTCTATGCAGAAGACCAAAATGCAAGCCCGTGATGAGGACAGCTCAGCTCTGGCCCCTCAGACAGCTTCTAAGGCTATCACTAGTAACAATTTTCTTTTTGCTTTTGCAGAAAAGTGTGTCTCAAGAGATCTGGGCTGACCACATGCAGGTGAGCTGGCACAGGATGTTATGTACATACTGCACCCTTGAGAGGTTCTGAGCAATTCCTGTGAGGCCAAGAGCAATCCTGGAGGAGGTGGTATCCTGTTTATTAGCAAGTACGTGCATGCTGTGTGGCTTCCATAAGCATCAGGTGAGGTGCATATGTTGGGTCAGAGAGTTTCCCGGCTGCTCACAGGCCAGTGGCGCCCCTGTAGCTGCAGGGATGGAGTGAAACCACAGAGGGTGCAAAGGAGGGGCAGATCAGGTATGAGTGCATGCATGCTCAAGGAGCACCCTGTCCATGCTGTAACTCAATCCATTCTTAGGTGTGCCTGTGGTCCTGGGACCAGATCCAGAGATGTCTCATGGATTCAAAGCAGTCCTTGATCCCCAAATGCAACATCCTGAGAGGATGGAGGAGCTCTTGAGATCCTGATGTGGCATGCACAGGAGTGTGACTGGCCAGTGAAGCTTGCCCTCCACCCCAGCCTGGCAGAAGGTGGCATCCAGACAGGGCGACACTAAGCCACAGGGAAGGAGGGACACAGTGAGTCACCAGAGTGGAATGCACAGCCCTTGGGTGAGGCCCGGAAGGCTAGTCCCCCCTGGGTGCCAAGGCCGAGCTGGCCGGAAGGGCAGCGGACATCCTGAAGAATGTGGAGGAGTTTCCACATATTGTCGTCCACGTGGGAACCCATGGCCAGGGGGAAACAGACACCTCAGGATGCCGGGGGCACTGAAGCCATCTGGGCAGGCAGCCCTATGGGGGCCAGCATGATCTCCTTGAGGGACACTGAGGCCACGGAGGCCAGAGGTCATGAGGGCAAGGAACTACAACTCTTGGGGATCCCCACACAACTCATCCTGTGGCTTCACGGACTTGAAGATTTGTCCAGTGTTATGTCCCCTGATGAAACCCGTGATGCCTGACTGTGGTCTTGTCCTGGCTTTCCCAGATACTGAGGGGCTCTGCAAGCCTCACAGCCATCTCTGCTCCTGCACTGGGCACAAGGTGCTGGAATTGGGGTAGCCAAATTGGGAGAACACAGCTCCGTGGGGCAGGTCACTGCTGCCCTGGTGCTGATCCCTGCTGTCTGTCTCGACCACAAGCTGCCTGAGCGTTCTTGTCCCCTCCATCCCCCAAGAGTCCACCTGGTCACAGAGATGAAGAGGGGAAGGCCCAGCATATTGTCTACAGGACGAAGGCCAGAGGGAGGAAAAGCAGGGAAGCCCATGTTCTAGGAAAGGGTTCTGACCTCAGATCACGCTGTAGACCTGCAAGGCTCAGCCAGATCTGCTGAGATCAGCCGAGCCCCCTGGGGTATAAGGAAGTCCTCATTGATAATCAATCCCCACAGGATCCGGGAACACAGATCCCCGGCTGCAGTAGCAGCTGCTCCAACTGGTGGCCTCTGCAGTGACCCCATCACTACTATCCAATGGCACTGTGCTTCTCACTGCCTGAGTAACAACTGCCAGCCATGGTAGCTGAGGAACTCAGCTAACTCAGGCTCCGAGGGAGGTGAACACCTTGCCTCAGGGCGAGGTTCTTCTTGGGACAGCCCCATTCCGTGGGGCAGTGACGACCAATGACACAACCTGCCACCTCTCTGAGACCTATGGTTCAGATCCATAGCCAGGCTGGACACACCCCAGGGCTGGAGAACAAGATGTCTCATAGCCATAGGGGGTAGACCGTGCCCCACCCCCACGCCAGTCCTAAAGAGCCCACAGAAATGCACCCTCGAGAGCCCCTCTGTGAATACGCCACAAGCATCCCACTGTCCCACCAGTACGTATAGATCTGCACCCAGGACAAGAATGCCACCAGTCCCGCTCCTCGCAGGGTAACCAAGGCTGATTCCAGACTGAAGGAGCTTCAGGAGAGTGTGAAGGGGCGCTACTACCAGCTGCCCATCGCCAGGGAGAGCATCCACTTCCTGGTCTCTGGGATGTTCTGGCCAGCTGTGAGGCTGCATTATTGCAGGTGGGTACCTTGGCTGGGACTATGGGCACGCTACCAACTAGCCATGTTGTAGAGGCCTTGGGGCTGATATTTGTAGACCAGGCCAGACATCTACACCATGCACCACATGCCTCGCTCTCTGACCTCTACCTCCAGGTCCCCTGTGAGGGTAACCTGTTCCCCATGGCAAGAATGAAGGACCCACGGTGGCTGAGAAGGCACTGAGACTTCTTGAGTACTGGTACTTACAAATCATCATGCCAGCCTGCAGAAGGTGCCCGTATTAGTCTCTTACTGCATTGACCAAATATCTGAGAAGAACAACCGAAGGAGACAGAGATTCGTTTTAGCTCCGTTTGAGGATGCAGCCCATCATGTCAGGGAAGCCAGGACAGCCAGAGTGCGGGGCAAATGGTCATCGCGTCCACAGTCAGGAAGCAGAGATGCACGCTGGTCACCAGCCGTTTTCTCATTTGTGCTTGGTGCATGACCTCAGTCAATGGAGTGCTGCCACTTAGGCTGAATCCTTCCCATAGCAGCTACCCTAGTCTAGAAACTCCCGTAGATATTTATGCCTTGGACTTTCTCTCCTACTAGATCCTGAGACGTTGACAGTGTTAGTCATCACAGTGCCCAAGGTCTCCTTACTCTACTCCTGGGACCTGAGGTGCCTCTGTGCACAGGCGGGTCACCTCCTCCATTCTGGCAGCATCTTCCAGAGCCTTGACCCCTGGGGCTGCCCTGACCCTCTTGGCTCATAGTCCCTGCTGATCAAATCTACCCCCGGCCACCACGTCTGTCTTTCTCTGTCCATATAGACCTGCAGGATGATCGGTGTGGATGTGGAGTGGAGGCCTTCATTTGCTGTGCTGGGCCAGCCTCATGAATCCTTTCTGAGGAAATGTGTTTTCGTGTGTGTGTGTGTGTGTGTGTATGTGTGTGTGTGTGTGTGTGTGTGTGTGTGTGTTGGTTGGTTTTTCGAGACAGGACTTTTATGTGTAGCCCTAGCTATCCTGAAACTCAGAGATCTGCCTGCCTCTGACTCCCCAGTGCTGGGATCCAGGGCGTGCACCACCACTGCCAGCACCGCCACCACCGCCAGCAGGTTCCTTCATTCTTGCAGCTACCAGGAGAGCGAGGCACAGGCCTTCTCCAGGATCGTGTCCCAACTTCTCTCAGACTACCCTATCACCAAGCTAGGTGAGCACAGTCCCCCGGGCCCCTACACAGTCCACAAAAAAAGGGTTGCCACACCTCTGCTCCAGCTCCTTCCCCTACATGTGCCCTTAGGAAGCACTGGGCAGACGCTAGGGTCACAAGCACAAGACCCATCTCAGCTTGGGTTTCCCACACAGACAGCCCCCACCCACAGGCTACGGGATGGTGGGGGATCTGAGGAGACCGGGCAGTGTCTCCCTGCTGTGGCTGGGGTGGAGAGGCAGACTGGGGCAGTGTGGAACCCTCTGCTGGTGCATAGGCAGGGGAGCATCCAGGCTTTCCTGACCCTGGGGTCCTCTCCTTCCTGCCAAGCCTCCCAACCAGCACTGCTCAAGTGGAGACTTCCACCAGGCTAGCCTGTGGGCTCTGGGGGATGATCTGTTTGGCCTTTCTTCCTCGACTGGATTGCCATCAAGTTGGCCATGGGTCACCAGGGCCCCAGAGGTTGCTCAGCCCAGCAGAATCCACAGAATTTAAGGGAGGTGATGCTGCTGCCTGGCACAGCACCCCAACTCCTCTGGATGTAAGGCCCCGTTTTGACAGTGTGCTCTGAGCAGACACTCTAGTAGGCCAAGTATTTTCTCTGAAGGGCCTAGGTGGCAGGTAGCTGCAGCCCTGTGGCTAACACACAGCCATCCTCAGTGACCTCCATACTACCTTCTGCATTGACTGTTGGTGGAGGGGACAGGGTCCTTACTGGCCCAGGAGTAGCATGACACAGGGTAGTGTGGCAGGCCACCATCCCCCAGGGCCAGCACCTCACCCCAACAGAGTTGCTTTGACAGATGCAGGGTGGGGGAGAAAACATGATGGCCTGCTCTGTGGATGGGGCTGGGGAGCCAGGAGGGCCTGAGGACAAGGTACAGCAGCTCCCCAGCTGGGACTCGTGACCACTTCATGAGGAGCAACTTGTCTATACGGGTGCACAGAGAGGTGGAGCAGGATTAGCTACGGCCTCCCTTTCCCCCTCCACCTCCTCGCCCTCTGCACTGCCTAATTTTATGTCAGCTTGACACAGGCTAGAGTCATCTGAGAGGAGGGAGCCCCAACTGAGAAGATGCCTCCGTAAGATTGGGCTGTAGGCAAATCTGTAAGGCATTTTCTCAATTAGTGATTGGTGAAGGAGGGCACAGCCCACTGTGGGTGGGGCCATCCCTGGGTTGGTGGTCCTGGGTTCTATAAGAAAGCAGGCTGAGCCAGATGGTAGTGGTGCACGCCCCAGCACTCAAGAGGCAGAGGCAGAAACAGGCAGATCTCTGTGAGTTTGAGGCCAGCCTGGACTATAAGTGAGTTCCAGGACAGCTAGGGCTGTTATATAGAGAAATTTTGTCAAGAAACTGCCCCACACACACAAAAAAAAAAAAAAGAAAGAGAGAGAAAGAAAGAGAGAGAGAGAGAGAGAGAGAGAGAGAGAGAGAGAGGAAGGAAGGAAGGAAGGAAGGAAGGAAGGAAGGAAGGAAGGAAGGAAGGAAGGAAGGAAGGAAGGAAGCAGGCTAATTGCACAGCCTTGGGGGGGGGGGCTTTGACCTGCCTCAGCTGAGTGTGCCAGGCTCTGCTGACTCCCCATGGGAGGCCTTGACTTAGAAAATGTGGGGATGGGGGGTGAGTTTGGGAGGAAGGCCGGGAGGTAGGAAGAGGGAAGGGGGGCGGAAATCTGTGGTTGGTATGTAAAGTGGATAGAAAATTTCTTAATAATAATTAAAAAAGAAAAAAGAAAGCAGGCTGAGCAAGCCACGGGGAACAAGCCAGTAAGCAGCACCCTCCATGGCCTCTGCATCAGTTCCTGCCTCCAGGTTCCTGCCCTGTTTGAGTTCCTGTCCTGACTTCCTTTGATGATGAACAGTGATGTGGAAGTGTAAGCCAAATAAAGCCTTTCCTCCCCAACTTGCTTCGGTAGTGGTATTTCATCACAGCAATGGTAACCCTAACGAAGACACCCTCCATACACTGCAACCAACCCTGTCTCTGCCCACTCAGCTGCCGATGCCTCCACACCAAGCCCTGTACAGAGAACCTGCCCACTTTCCCCAACCAGGGGAACCTAGGCAGGAGGCAGAAGTCTAGACACGGGAAGAGACCAGCATCACAGGAGCCTATCCTGCAGGTGACCGCAACCTTGGAGAAAGGCATCATTGTCTCCAAGCCTGGGACATACAGAAATGAGGCCACAGTGGCTGCCCTAGACCATGATGGGTCCCCCTGACACAAGGCCACTATGGTGCAAGGCAACACCTGGCCACTTACATGAGCTTCTCACTCCACTCCAGGATATTCAATACTCCCCACTCTGTGCACTTACCCAAGGTCCTCCGTGTAGCATCATTTGGTTTGACTGCAGTCCTGAATTCTGGAGTGCATAAAGCTAGCGACACTCTTAATGCAAACCAGAACTGGCCTTTCTCTACATAGGTAACTCGTGGCTGGGACTCATGGCAGGTGCCTGCAGCCACCAGCGACGTTACTGTACCTAAGATCCCTGCCAGGGCCTTCCACAAAGTATGTGTGTGAGAGCATGCTCCAGGGCCTTCACAGAACCTAGGTTGACTTGGTGCAGATGTAGTTATGCTGCTGGACGACAAAAAGGACCACCGCAGGGCAGCTGGGGTGAGAGTGTTGAGAGCAGTCCAGGGTCATTCTCTTCCTCCTCCTCCTCCTCCTCCTCCTTCTTCTTCTTTTTTGTCTTTGTCTTTGTTTTGTTTTGTTTTCGAGACAGGGTTTCTCTGTGTAGCCCTGGCTGTCCTGGAACTTACTCTGTTGACCAGGGTGGCCTCGAACTCGCAGAGATCAACTTGCCTCTCAGGGTCATTCTCATGTACAATACCTGCACCCAGCACCACATCTGCCTCCTGCTCGTCCACAGCTGCCAGCTGTGCCAGGAAGGGGCTTGAACCAAGTGACTAGCAGAGGATCCAGTGGCCAGGGAGAGGCTTTCCACCTGAAATTCAGAAGACACAGAGGGAGTTCTCAGTGACGGCCTATAAACAATGGCCATAGCAGACATCCCAGCACCAACCCGTTTGTGTCAGGGCTGCTATGACAAGCCCCATTCAGTGCTGAAGCACAAGCCTAGCTTACCTCTCAGCTCTGTAGGCTAGTGTCCAGGGTCAGCATCCCATCAGCAGCCACTGTGTCGCAGGGCTGGCTCCTAGAGGTTGGCAGAGAGGGTTCTTGCTTCTCACCTGTTGACCTCTGCCTCTGTAGGCACCCATGTTCCTTCCCCCTGACCCCTTCCCTATACCACTCTATGCACCTGTCACAGCTCTAGACAGTCAAAGGCCTAATGTCGGATCTGGTGAAAGCCTCTAGCCACACCAAGCCTGGTAGACAGCATCAGTGAGAACAAGAAGAGATGATCACCATATGGCAAGGCAAAAACTTAGGGCAGCTCACTCTTCTCCCAGGAACCTGCTCTTGCGGGAGCTAATGGGTCCCATGAGAACTACACCAGTGCCTTCCATGGATGGTTCTCCCGGTGATCTAACTGTGTCTGACAGGCTCTCTCCTCTTAGGTCCCAGCACATTAGCATGGCCACATTAGAGACCAAGCTTCCAGCATACAGATCTCTGGGAACATAGACTTCATACACAGTTCTCTGCCATAATCAGGCGTCAAAGCACTAAGAGCCTTTTCCCGAGGCAAAGAGGATGCTAGGAGGCCATGGTGCAGTGTGTGAACATCATTCAAACTTTGTGGTTCAATATCTCCAGTGGGTGCAGGACATGGTGGTGTCTGCCTTTAAAACCCAGCACTTCAGAGGCAGAAGCAGGTGGATCTCTATGAGTTTGAAGCCAGCCTGGTCTACAGAGCAAATTCCAAGCCCGAGAGAGCTACACAGTGAGACCTTGTCTCAAAAAAACAAAACAAAAAACAAGAATAAAAACAAACAAAAAACCCAGTGGGTATGGAAGAAGCAGCCTAGATGTTTAAGTATATGCTATTTCAGAGGCCCTCTCACGGGAGCAACAAGCTTGGTTGAGAATCTTGAACGTTCTGGGAGCTCTGGCCATGCCATCCTGGCTCTAGCTCCACATGAAGGAATTGGCCTGCAAGTTACCTCATCTCAACCAAGCATAGTGAAAAATGAGTTTGGATCTGAGGCCAGCCTGGGACCTGAGACCCTGTCTCAAACTAATTTTTCCAGCTGGGTATTATAGCACATGTAATCTTTAGTCCTGGGGAGTTACGGACAAGAAGATCAGGAACTCAGAGTCAGCCTTGGGTAAATATCAAATTCAAGGCTAGCCTGAGCTACAAGAGACCTGTCTCAATAAACCAAAAGAATTTTTTTTTTTTTTTTTTTTTTTGCAGTGCTAAGAATCAAACCCAGGGTCTCATGTCTGTTTGCAAACACTCTTACCACTGAGCTACATACAGTCCCAGCTCTCAAAGTAATTTCTCTTATGTGCTCAGTGATAGAGTGCTTGTCTCTCATGCAAAAAGTCCTAGGTTCGGTCCTCAGCAAGTGAAGGGGCGTGAGTGGGGAAGGAAGAGAGAAAGTCCTTTATCTCCGGCAGCCATCCCTGGCCAGTGTGGAACAGAAAGGAAAGTCACAGTTGGTGATAGTAGACTCTGTGTTTGCTGGGTGTAGTGACTTAAAAGAAAATGCCCCCCCCCCAAATGGAGTGGCACAGTTAGGAGGTGAGGCCTTGTTGGAGGAAGTGTGTCACTGTGGGGGCAGACTTTGAGGTCTCTTTTGCTCAAGCTTCCCTCAGTGTGACTGTCGGTTGACTTCCTGTTGCCTGCAAGACGTAGCACTCTCAGCTCCAGCAGCACATCTGCCTGCCTGCCGCCATGCTCCCCGTCATGATGATAACGGACTGAACCTCTGAAACTGTAAGCGAGCCGCCCAGTAAAATGTTTCCTTTGTAAGAATTGCCATGGTCACGGTGTCTCTTCACAGCAACGGAAACCCTAACTAGGACACCAGGCTTGCCGGCATGGTTTTATTTTACCACACTTTGGTGTGCAATGCCTTGTCACCAAGTTTCATCATGAAAGTGACTGCATGTTAAACCCTAAGGTGGCCTTGAGGACCCTTACACGTTTGAGCCGTTGGCACAGCTCACCATGTGAATCCCTCTAGCTTGCTGACACACACACACATCTGGTCAGAGAGACCTCTCTGCTCGACACCCTTCCTGAACCTGGGGACAGCCTGAGCCTGTGCAGAGTGGCTCTGAGTCTGTAAGTCACCTCAGGGGGAAGCACTGTTTCTGTGATCTATAAGCATTTTCAAACTCTTCTCTGATGCCGCCCAAACACATTTCATAATCCTCTCGGAAAGATCTTGGACCGTTTCTTAGATTTTCTCCCGAGAACTTGATTTTTTTTTTTTTTTTTTTTAGTGCTGTCATAAACTTTGCTGCTTTCCTCTTCCGCTAATCCGCAGAGCTGAGGCCGCCCTTCTGTGACTTACTCAGGCCCAGCAACTTCAGTGAGCATCCCACAAGCTCACTGAACTGGCTTCCAGGTCTGAAAGGATCTTAAAGATGTATTACCTACACAAGTTAGTTTTCTTTCCTTCCTTCCGGTCCTTCTATCTCCTAACATTAGTCAAGGTCTCAAACTCCAGGACACAGTGCTGCTGACGGCCGTCTTGTTCACTTCTGATTGGAAAGGACTGTTTCCTAGGAGGCAGTGATTGCAAACGCTCTGGACCTAGTGTCTAGTGCTGACTCTCAGTAGCAGGTATTCAGTTGTCTACCTTCCTGAGTCACTGTTGGCAATTGCAACCTTCCTGGAACACGTCTGTCATATGTCAGCCCCATAGGGACAGGCTGCCACTAAGCTTGCTGGCCCTGCTTCAGGGTCTGCCACATGTTCATGTTTTCTTTCTTGCTACTGCTTATCCCCACCTATTTTTTTTTTAACCTCAAAGAGGGATCAATTTAACGTCTTAAAAGATGGCCTATATTTGGTTTTGCTAATCCTTCCCTTTGCATTTTCTTTTTGACAGGATTGCGAACTGAACATAAGGCCTCATGCATCCGAGGCAAGCGCTCTCTCACTGAGCCACAAGCCCAGTCCCCATCTCATCCATTTCTATTCTTGTCTTTATAGTTTCCTTCCTCTACTTTCTTGGGGTTATTCCCAAGCACAACACTTCAGAGTTAAGTTTTAAAGGCCCTCTTACTTTATGATACAACCATTGAAGTTCATCAATTTTCCCCACAGCCCTGTTTTCACTGCATTTCAGCAGCTTTGATATACAATATTTTCATTACATTTTATGTGAATGTCTTTCATAGTTATCCATTCACTTAAGGCTTCTTTTTGTCCTTATTGTTATTCGTTTGTTGTTCAATATTGGGTTTCTCTGTGTAGCCCTGGCTGTCCTGGAACTCACCCTGTAGACCAGGCTGGCCTCAAACTCAGAGATCTGCCTGCCTCTGCCTCCCAGTGCTGGGATTAAAGGTGTATGACATCACCCATCTTAAGACTTCATCTTGGGTGGGGAGGGTGAGACAGGGTTTCTCTGTGTAGCCCTGGCTGGCCTAAAACTAGCTCTGTAGACCTGGCTGGTATAGTGGGTAGCTGTTCCAGCTTTGACCTTGAAACACTGCCCCTAGAGTGACGGCAGGTAACTGCCACACCTGCCTATGACCGCCCCTGGGGTGTGGCCAAGAGGGAGCCCCTTAAGACTCAAGGTGCATGAGTGCTTGGCCTCTTCTGGATACCTCGTGGTCCTGGAATCTGGATGAGAGACCAAGCCTGAGTTCTCAGCTGGAAGGTACCTCATCTCTCCTGGATCCTGTAACCAATCCCTATAGGCTGTAAATTATCCCAGAAATAAACCTCTCTTGATTACCAGAAAAATTACGTGGAACTGCCTCGATAATTACAGCAGTAGGCTGGCCTCGAACTCACAGAGATCCACCTGTCTCTGCCTCCTGAATGCTGGGGTTAAAGGTGTGGGCCACCACTGCCCAGCTTAAGGCTTCATTTTTAAAAAATCTGATGGTATTTTCTTTTTAATATATTAGTTAAGTTCAACTCATTGTATTAACTAATGGAATTTGGGGTTCATGTCTCAAGTTGTGCTTTTTTTATTTGTTTGTTTTTGACATAGGTTTCACCATGTAGCCTTGGATGGCATAGCACTATGTAGACCACACTGGCCTTGAACTCTTAGAGTTCAAACTCATAACCTGCCTTTGCTGGGATTAGAAGTTTACCACCACACCCAGCCTTCAGTTTATACTTTTTACTTACCTTTTCTGATTACTTTTCATCCTTTTGGCTAATTTTCCATGTTTCTTATGTTCTCAGCTTTTACACTCATTCTGATTTCCCTCTGTTAGTTTGAAATTTATAAACTGTCTTTCTATTCTTCAGGAACTACACCAGACATGCTCATGTGTGCTTGAACTCTGATAGTTAAAACTCAAGTTTGGCTCTGGCTATAGCTCATTTGGTAGAGTGCTTACCCGGTAGGCATGAGGCCCTGGGTTTGATCCCCAGCACTGGATAAACAGGCATGTGCCGCAAGCCTTTAATCCCAGCACTTAGGAGCTGGAGGCAAGAGGATCAGAAATTCAGGGTCACCCTCTGCTACAGAGCAAGCTGGAAGTTACCTTGGGCTACATACGACTCTGTCTCAAAAATTAAAATAAGGCCAGGTGTCAGGCACACAATCCCAGCACTAGGAAGGTAAAGTCAGGCGGATCTTTGTGAGTCCGAGGCCAGCCTGATTCACAGAGAAAGTCTCTGTTTGAAAGAATTAAAATAAGATCAATATAGTGACTGTAGGACACTTCAGCTTTCAACTTACTTTTCTATTTTCAAGCATTTAAATGGTATGGATTTTTTTCCACCTTCTCCAAATCAGACATTATCAAACCCAATTTTATGCAGTTAGTGTCATTTAGAGCTGGTGGTTATGTGGGCCGTGTACTGCATAGCTTTCCTCTAAGAAGCAAATGCCTTCTCATGAGACTCCGGGCCTGGGCTTTGACTGGCCTGGTTTTCCCTCAGAGCCCTCTGCTCAGTCTCAGGAGACAGGTTGGACAGAACCTCGAACACATCCCTGTCCTTGGCTTCACTGTTGCCCTTGGGATGGCTGTGTCACACACACACACACACACACACACACACACACACACACACACCCGTGGGCTAATCTGCTTTGTCCTGTGCATGCCCTGGTACTTGGTAGCCCTGTGTTTACTTCTCAGTTTTGGTAGGTTTTTTTTTTACATTTTAATTTAATTTGTGTGCACGTGCCACAATACTTGCAGGATTAGTGCTCTCCCTCCACCACAGGGGTCCGGGATGGAACTCGGGTCCTCAGGCTTGGCAGCAGGTACCTTGACCCACTGAGCCACCTCTCTGGCCCTAGTTTTCTTTTACTTTTATTTTCTGTTCATCATATTTCTCTTTTTTGAGACAAGGTCTCGCTGTGTAGACCGGGCTGGCTTTGAACTCACAGAAAGCTGCAAACATCAGAACTTAAATTTGCCATACTCCAAGCCCTTTGATGAGTGTTGTGTGAGCCCTCCCCATGCCCTCTGGGCTGCACAGTTGGATCTACCAGGGTAGCAATCTGGTTTAAAGCTCTTTGTCCTGCCATGATTTCCTAATGACACAGTACGGTGTTGATGCTGGTTAAGTCATCTAGAGATGAGATGATGTGGCAGGCTAGCTTCCATACAAGGGACTTGAGTGGCTGCAGAGTATGCCATCTGCAGGGAGTCTTGGGACCAATCTGTGGTCAAGATATACCAGGGCAAATACAACCTGGGCCATGTGCAAATAGAGTGGAATTCTTAAAGAATACTTTCAGTATTCTTTTGATTGAATCCACAGATGCAGGGCCTGTGGGTATGGAGAGATGATTATTTTACACAGCATGTCTCCAAGGTTCACCCACATCCTGTCATGTGTCGGAATCTCCTTCCTTTTTAAGACTGAGTAATACGCCAGGGCCTATGCAGACAATTTTCCGTTTATTGATGTTGGTGGATACTTGTGTTGGTTCCCTCTGGTGGCTATTGTGGGTACTGCCGCTGTGAATATAAGTCGTGTAAGTCTTGCTTTTGATTCTCGGGGGCACACACTGGGATCCCGTATTAGCTAGGTCCGATATCAATTCTGTGTTTACCTTCTTGAGGAATAGCCACATTTCGCCCAGTGAACTCACTGCCTTTCCCCTGTTTCTTTTTTTTTTTTTTTTTTTTTTTTTTTTTTTTTTTTTTTTTTTTTTTTTTTTTTTTTTTTTTTTTTGGTTTTTCGAGACAGGGTTTCTCTGTGTAGCTTTGCGCCTTTTCCTGGAACTCACTTGGTAGCCCAGGTTGGCCTCGAACTCACAGAGATCCGCCTGGCTCTGCCTCCCGAGTGCTGGGATTAAAGGCGTGCGCCACCACCGCCCGGCTCCCCTGTTTCTTAAACACCAGTCTTTGTTTCTTTTGAAGCAGGGTCTCGCTTTGAGCCCAGACTGGTCTCTGACTCCTATCTGTCCGGCCTCAGCTCCCAATGCTGACAATACAGGTGTGTGCCACTACAGGCAGCCGATTTACATTTCTTTAATGATAAGTGATATTGAGTATGTTCTTGGTTTGTTGGGTTTTTGTCGTGGGTTTTTTGTTGTTGTTTTTGTTTTCAAGACAGGGTTTCTCTGTGTATCCCTGGCTGTCCTGGAACTCAATTTGTAGACCAGGCTGGCCTCAAACTCAGAGATCTGCCTGCCTCCTTCTCCTGAGTGGTGGGATTAAAGGTGTGTGCCACCACTAACCCTTTTGGGGGGATTTTGGGGGGTATTTTTGCCATTTATATATCTCCCTTGGGCAAATATCCTCTCAAGTCCTTTGTCCTTTTTAAATTGGGCAGTTTGTTCTTTCATTGTTGAATTGTTGAGGTTCCTTATATATTCTTTACGTTAATCCTGGACAGATGTACATTATGGTATATGGGTCTCCACCCTTCCCTCTCTCCCTCTCCCCCTCCCTCTCCCTCCCTCCTCCCTCCCTCTCTCTCTCTCTCTCTCTCTCTCTCTCTCTCTCTCTCTCTCTGTGTGTGTGTGTGTGTGTAGGTTGAGATGAGACAGGGCCTCACATATAGCTGACCCTGGCCTTGAATTTGCTATGCAGCTGAGAATGACCCTGAACTCTGGTCCCCCTGCCTCCTTCTCCCCAGGGCTAGGATTAGAGGTGGGTCAGGTGCAGTATTGGAGTTCTAACCCATGACTGTCTGCATGCTGGACCATGTCTCCCGGCCTCCCTTCACTCTCTGGAAAGTGACTTTTGATGCTCAAGAGCTTCCGATTTTGATGAAATGTGGTTTGTCTGTCTTTGGTGCCTTTGCTCGGTGTCATAACCATGAGTGTGCTGTCAAGTGCCGTGGCACAAAGCTTCCCTGGGTTTCCTTCTAAACGTTCTGTAATTTCCACTCCACATCCATGAGTTGGTCTCATATTCACTAAAGACCACTGAAGACTTTGAAAGAACCCTCCTAAACACGATGTCCTCTGTCTCCCTCCTCATGTCACCCTGCCACCTCACTGACACACGTTTTGTCTACCTTTTTGTCCCCTATGGGCCCTCTTCTGGCCTCTGCAGCCCTCTTACACAGAACTTGTGGTTTCTGAGTGCAGTGAGACATTCCTGTCTCATTTGTTTTCTGCATTTCAACTTCTAGACCTGGAAGCAGCCATCCTTCCCAAAGGCCTGCCTCCTCTCAGCATGACAGACACTCTCCTTCCTGGCAGGTAGAGAGCTTTCAGCCCCAAGAGCTTGTATTATTTCCAGGCCTCAGTGGTGGGCAGGGTGGTGAGAGACATCTTTGTTTAGAACGCAGTCTAGGGATGGAGAGATGCCTCAGTTTGGTAGAGTCCTTGCCTCGAGGGGCCTGAAATCCTGGGTTTGGTCCCTACAGCCACATAAACCAAACGTGGTGGTGCTCACCTGTGATCCCAGCACTAGAAAGATAAAGGCAGAGGTCAGAAATTCAAGGTCATCTTCAGCTATAAAGCAAGTTGAGGCCAGCCTGGGCTACATGCTGCTTGTCTACAAAAAATTAAAATAAAGAAAGGGGGGTGGCATAATACTTTAATCCCAGCACCCAGGCGACAGAGGCAAGTAGATCTCTCTAAATTCAAGGCCAGCCTGATTTACATAGTGAGTTCCAGGCCAGTCAGAGCTACATAGTGAGACCAACCGTGTCTCAAAAAACAAAACTACCTAAATAAATAAAAACAGTGTACATCAATTCAAACTTTCTATTCAGATTTGGACATTTTTATATGACATCCTTAATTTTAATTCCTCTTAGCTACAAACCCCAGTGCCCTTACCATTGGCAAAACTAGGCATACTCGGGGCTAGAAAGACCGCTCAGCTGTTAAGAGCACTGGTTGCTCTTCTAGAGGATCTGGGTTTGATTCCCAGCACCCACACGACAGCTCACAACCATATGAAACTCCAGGGGATCCAACGTCTGCATCAGGTATGAATGAGGTGCACAGACACAGGTGCAGGCAAAGCATCTATATGCATTAAAAAAAATAGATTTAAATCCTTAGTACTGAAAAAAATAATAAAGGATCAAGCAAGATGGCCCAGTGGGTAAAGATACGTACAGGAAAGTCTGACGGCCTTGATCCCCAGAACCAACATGGTGGAAGAAGACAGCCAACTCCCGGAAGTTGTCCTTTGACCCCCACACTTGTTCTGCGGCATGCACTCTCTCTGTCTGTCTCTCTCTTGCTCGCTCTCTCTGTCTCTGTCTCTGTCTCTGTCTCTCTCTCTCTCTCACACACACACAGAGTTAAATGTAATTCTTTTAAACATTTCAGAATGGGGAAGGCAGTGGTGCACATTCCTTTAATCCCAGCACTTGGGAGGCAGATGGATTTCTGAGTTCTACAGCCTGGTCTACAGAGCAAGTTCCAGGACAGCCAGGGCTACAGAAAAAAAAAAAAAAAAAAAGTTTCAGAATGGCAGCATCAGCACCATTACCAACACTATGATATTTGTGGGTATTTCTCTTAATTTTTTGTGGTGTGCCCGATGTGAGGAGGGGGTGTATTGTGCCACAAAGCACATACGAAGGTCAGAGAAAACTCTGGAATGTTGATTCTCACCTTCTACCTTGAGACAGCATCTCTTTGCTGTTCACCATTGAGTATGCTAGGCCTGCTGGCTGGGGAGCCTCTGGGAATTCTGTCTCTACTGGTCCTCTAGCCATGGGTACACTGGGAAGCACAGCCTAGCGTTCCACGATTCTAGGGATTCAAACTCAGGTCCTTTCAAGTACTCTATCCACCGAGACATCGCTTCAGCCCTTGTGGGTACTGTTTTATCATTAATGTGTGTGTGCGGCGCATGTATGCAGACTCCTGTGCCACAGACAGACATCAAAGGAGAGCTTTGTGGAGCAGGTTTTCTTCTCCCACCTGGATTTCAGAGATCCAATTCGATTAGCCATGCTTGGGTAGCAAATGCCTCTGCCCACTAAGCCCTCTCACCCACAGGGTATTTTAAATTTTTCACCTGTAGCTTCCTTCCTTCAGTGGTAAATTCATTGTTTCTAACCTCTCAGAACACCTCTCTCCATTTTCATTGACTGTTTTCTTCAGGATTTTAGGGACGGTTTTTAAGGTTTAATTTTGTTTGCACCTAAATAAAATGCTTGCCTTGTTCTCTAAGTGTATCAGTAAAACATGGTGGCCTGCAGGCCGAGGATGCAGGGTCTGACGGCAGCCAGGCTTGACCCCAGTTGACATGGGAGACAGTCGTGAGAAGTGGGTGGGAGGGGGCAGTGGAGCGTCCTTACCCTGCTGGAATCACTCCCTCACAGGTGGCCTGATCATCCTGACATCAGGGATGCCACACCACCAGGTGAGAGCTGGGACCTGTCTAAGTCTCATCTACCAATGGACTTTAGCCCAACCAGGCTGCCCCTATTCCCAGTCATTCATCATGTGAGGCTGCTGAGTGAGGGATTGCCCTTCCCTGGTAGACTTAGAAGGAGCCAGGGAAGATTCTGGGACCTGTGCTCCCCAGAACTCATTGGTCCTGTATTTGCAACTCTGTGCCCAAGTTGGGGCTGGCCGCTGCCTCTCTATAAACTGTACCCTCAAGGCCCAACAGCAAGCCAAAGATGTGCTCAGGCACTTCAGTGTGGGAGTCCTTCATGCAGACACCTTCACTGCTGCCAGGTGGGTCCCCCTAGGTGGGAAGCACCCCAGCAGGTAGGACAGAACTATTGTGTCCCTGGATGGTGGTGAACATGAGTGCTTTGGAGTTTCCGTCCACGGGAGCAGTGGCCACAAGTCATCGTCGGTCCCTATCTGGACACTTCCACACAGGCTGCACGACAGGACAGTCGCTGCAGCCTGGACCAGTTTTTGTACAGAATCCCAACTAGGCCAGCATGACCAAAGTAGTGGCCCCAGTGGCCACTGGTCTGGGGGATTTACTCTGGCCCTCGAGGGGCTTCTGGGATGAACCAAGAGAATGTGGAGAAGGTGGCCCTCAGGGTCAGAGTCTTTTGAGGGCCTGGAGGACCTCAGGACACACAACTGTGTTGCCTATGTATACTGGAGCATTCTTCCCACCTGTGAAGGAGGGAATGTGGGGAACACCGTCCGGATCCCTGCTGGTCTCCAGCCAGGTTTCTGAATGTGAATGCTCCCCAGGGAGCAGGGAGGAAGCAGTTTTGGACCCTGAGCCTGGAAGCCTTTCATGGGAGCAGTGCTCTGAGCCTCGACGCCGGTGGCCACTACCAGGTTCCCTACCCACCTCTCTGGCTGGGCAGGGTGGAGCTCAACCCCACCTCCCCAGACTCAGGCAAACCAGCTCACCTAGCTGGGGAGGAACCAGCCGGGACTGGTTCCTCTCCTCCTGGAGCTTGGTTTGTGTTTCTGGACTTGGCAGTCTCTTCCTACAACGTTGAAAGGATTGGGAAAGAGAAGCCCTCTTCAGGCTCCCGGGCCCCTTGCCTTTGAAAGGTGGGGTGCAGCCTGACCTGCTGGCTTCACTGCCCCACAGGGACAGTGGCTTCCTCCACAGCACTCTGGTGCCATGAGGAAGTGTGCCCCCAGCCTTTTCCTTCAGTGTTGAGCTCCAGGGGCGACAGGAACCACGTCTGTCCGCTGCCTCTCTTTGTCTGAGCTCTGCCGGGCAAGTGTTTTAAAGACCCCAGGATGTCCGGGACGCCTGGGGAGGCATTTTAATGAGCTTTTCAGAACCTTGGCTGCTGCTTTTTCTTGAGAAAACAGGAAGTTGGGTAGCTGGGAGGAAACCCCTACTCGATCCTGAGCCGCGTGCAGGCAACAGCCCGGTGTCTGGATCTGCCCGGAGATCTTCAGACTTGAAGAAAGTACCTCAGCACCTACGCATGGGCAGTGTGTAGAGGCACAGAACAAGCGCAAAGAAATAAATTTAAACCTGAGGACAGGTTCTGAGAGGTAACTGGGGGGATGCTGCAGCCAGGACAGGACCAGCAAATATCCAGACCAGAAGGGGCAGCACCTGGACATCCCAGACAGAGACGAGGCATGGAGCAGAGGGCAAGGCTGAGAGCACCATGAGGACTGGGGTTTCAGATGCTGCACACATGAACACTGGTGAGGGGCTCTCAGGAGTCTGTCTGTCATTCTTCCAAGTGAAGCAGAGTGTGGAGAAGAAGCTCATAGGCTCTCTTAGTCCTTGTCCAGCTGCCCGGCGGGGGCTCTCTGCAGCCGCATCCCTGATACCATACCCAGCTTTGTGCATCCCACAGGAGTTCCTGCAGCTTCTTCCCTGGTCAGGGAGCAGAGCCCGCAATGGGGCCACACTAGAAGAGGGACACATAGACTCAAGGGACTGTGTCTGAGGGCAGGGCCCTTGCTAGGTGGAATTCAGCCTTTGAAAGCATCCACTGATGTGTGCACAGGGACTCACAGGTCAATGCCAGGGGTCTGGTGAGTTTGAAAAAAATTATTGAGAAGCAGTCATGGAGATGCTGGGCAGAGAGGGCAGGCAGACTTGGCTTCACCTAAGTACATCTGCTCTCGATGGCTTGATGTTCAGGCCAGAGCCAGAGTCCGCACACGCAGGCCAGCGTCTGGGTCTAGAATCCCAAGAGGTTCTCAGGGCCTGGAGGATCAGGGCTCTAGGCCACAAGGCTGTGTTGAATATGTATACCAGGGCATTCTTCCCAGTCCTACACAGGCCTTGGGCCACATTCTCACCACCCTCTCTACGAACCCCTCAGCTGCAATATTCCCAGCCAACCTGGGAGGGGAGCTCCACGCAAGCAGGCAGCTTGGAATGCCATGGACATGGCATACTTACTCACATGCACCAGCTACCCCAACACTCTGCCCCAGTGGCCAAGGAAGACCTTGTCCTTAAGGCCAGCAAAGACCCTGGGAAAGCATCTCAAGGGAAGCAAGAGAGACTTGTATAGGAGATGTCCTCCTCCAAATGGCTTCAGACTCCTGCTGTGACACCACCACCCTCCCCACCCACCCACGCCTCGCCACAGCCTCAGCCACACAAGTCTTGCCTCCGTTGGTCCCCCAGAGCCCCCAGCCTGACTCCAGGAGGTATAGTCCTTCCATCTTGGACCTGTACCACATGACCCTGACTCACAGTCACAGAATCCTTGGATTGGTGAGAACTGGCCACCTCCCTGGAGAGCTTCCACCAACTGAATCTTCTCTTTTCCTTCCTTCTGCTATTTTGGTGCTGTTCCCAGAGGGAGAACCCACTTGACAGGCAATATTCTCAGAGCACAGCCATGCTGGGGCAGGGGGCTCAAGGAGGAAGTGACCAGTGATGGAAGGCCTGAGGTCTGTGGACACACTGTTATCACCAGGGCCAGCCTGGGGGTATCTTCTGGGGGTCTCTGTATGTGAGAGTCCTGTACTGGAGAAGAACTGACCACAATGTGAGGACGGCCAACCTGGAGCCACAGGGAGCTGGGGAGCCACAGGGAGCTGGGGGAGACGGGGCAGAGAGTCTCCCTGGGAAGTTATGGCCCTTGGAAGCTGGACTCTGGGTGGGAGTGAGGGTAGAGGCTGAGATTTCCACTGGGAATGCCTATCAAAGGGACATTCCCAGTACTGTCCACCATGAGAAAATATTTTATCAAAGAAATGTGAGTTTAAAAAAAAAAAAAAAAAAACTAAACATGAACCACTGAAATGGCTGGACGTAATATCTATTTTTACTGTCCCTTTGGTCCCCTGACCCATGGTTAGGGAATGGACTGTGGCCCCTGTGAGGGTATGTTTTCAAAGAGTGACGTCAAGCCCTCGGAAGTGTGTGTCCCAAGAGGCCAGTGAACCCCCACCTCAGGGAACTTTCAGGCAGAGCCAGCGGAGGGCTTTCCCCACCACTGAAGGAGCCACAGTCGGTGAGATCAGCTTTAAGGGTCCAACTCCAGGCACTTTGAGCAAGAGAACGTCCTCAGTGGAAGGTACCAGAGGGAAATGCCCCAGCCTCCATATGCAGGCCCAGACACCTGCCAGTTCTAGCAGCTACCCTGTGGGGGACCCAGGTCCCTCTGTCTGCTCCTATCCCAGCAGATGACTTGGAGAAATGCACAGGAAGCAGAGCCAAGTTAAGAGCCTCGCCACCCTGGGGTACAGGAGAAACCCCCAGCTCACAGCAGTCCCTGAGGTGGCTGTGGGCCAGGGAGCAGGCTCAGGGGAGGCTAAGGCCGCAGCAGGACAGAGGACTAGGGAGAGTAAGAGACAGGGCTTCACCAGAGTTAATTCCAGGCTGCCCCCACCCCCACCCCTGCCAGGATCGGAGTACAGATGGAGCAATGGCTGCAGCACTTTTAGAAAAGCCCTGGCCAAGTAGCGGTGGTGGCGCTCAGGAGGCAGAGGCAGGAGGATCTCTGAGTTTGAGGCCAGCCTGGTCTACAGAGTGAGTTCCAGAATGGAACAGAGAAACCCTGTCTTGAAAAAGAAAGAGATAGAGGGGAGGGGAGGGCAGGGGAGAAGAGGGGAAGGGAGAAGAGAAGAGAAGAGAAGAGAAGAGAAGAGAAGAGAAGAGAAGAGAAGAGAAGAGAAGAGAAGAGAAGAGAAGAGAAGAGAAAATTCCTGGATCTCAGAGACTAACCTGAGTTCTTACCAGGTAGCCCCCAAAAGACTGGACCTGGACTCTGTCGTGCAAAGACTTAGCTTCTGGTAGCTCAGAGCAGACCCCCGCCACTTTAGGAAGGCTCCTGGCACTGTTCCTGTGTCCCCCCCCAACCTCCAAAATGTCAGCCTTCACAATGTGGGGCCGGCCTTCCTGCATCTTAGCCCTGCCCCTACAATGCCGTGAGCAGTCCCTAGGGATTACTTTCCGTTTTCAGTCAGGCTACCTGGAGTCCTCCTCTGTCTATAGCCTACCCTACTGTTTCCCTGAAGGATCCCTCATGGGTTGTCTAGGCTGAGGAGTCCTTTGAGCAAATGTGGGAGGGCTACACTGTCCGTGGGGTCTTGGGAGAATTGGGCCACCCTGACAGTAGCAGGCATACATACTACCCACTAGGGGAGCAGCCACAGTTACAGTGTCAGCCTCAGAAGTGGAGAAATAGGGAAAGGGGGGAGGGAAACAGAGGCAGGGGGCTTCTTTTAGAGTAAACACTGGCCACCTGGACCAAGGTGACCCCTCCCAGAATCAGCCCACGGTCAGTGAGAGCCACGCTACACAGCTGCAGTACCAATCTCAGGCTGAGTTAGGATTCAGTGTTTGGCTGGGTGGTGGTGGCCCACGCCTTTAATCCCTGCACTGGGAGGCAGAGCCAGGCGGATCTCTGTGAGTTCAAGGCCAGCCTGGTCTACAGAGTGAGATCCAGGACAGGCACCAAAACTACACAGAGAAACATTGTCTCGAAAAAAAAAAAAAAAAAATCAATGTTTGTTGTGGAATATTCTTTTTGCACACTGTGAAGATATGTCACTCAGACTGGTTTAATAAAAAGCTGAATGGCCAAAGGCTAGGCAGGATTTTCGGGAATAGAAGACACTGGGAAGAAGAAGGGAGGAGACACCAGGGAGAAGCCGAGGGATGGAGAACAAGCAAGACACGCAGGAGGAGAGGTGACAGCCACCATCCATGTGGCAACACACAGGTTAATAGAAATGGGTTAATTTAAGTTATAAGAGCTAGTTAGAAGAACAAGAGCTAGTCAGAAACAAGCCTAAGCTATCGGCTGAGCATTCATGATTAGTAATAAGTCTCTGTGTCATGATTTGGGAGCTGACTGGCGGGACAGAAAAACTCCCTACAAGTGGGCAGCTGAGAGACAGAAGCAAGCAGATCTCTGTGAGTTCAAGGCCAGCCTGATCTATATAGCAAGTTCCAAGACAGCCAGGACTACATAGAGAGACCCTGTCTCAAAAGCCAGGTGGTGGTGGTGGTGGTGGTGGTGGTGGTGGTGGTGGTGGTGCACACTTTTAATCCCAGCACTCAGGAGGCAGAGGCAGGCAGATCTCTGAGTTCAAGGCTGGCCTGGTGAATGGAGCAAATTCCAGGACAGCCAAGGCTATACAGAGAGATCCTGTCTTGAAAACACACACATACACACACACACACACACACACACACACACACCAAAAAAAAAAAAATTGAGTGGACAGGGCAGGAGAGATGGCTCAGAGGTTAAGAGCACTGTTATTCTTCCAGGGGACCCAAGTTCCATTCCTAGAACCCAGATGGTGGCTCAGAACCATCTGTAACTCCAGTTCCAAGTCCCGTGATGCCCTCTTCTGGCCTCTGTGGGCACCAGGCACATATGTTAATATAACACTTATACACATATAATTAAAAATAAAAAATGAAAAAACCTGGTAGACAGCAAGCAGAAGACCCTATCGGTGCCCAAAATAGCTGTCACTGGCCAGACAAGTCAAAAGTCAGCTTCTAAGGCCTCACTCAGTCTGGGTTCTAGACACTGGGAAAGAAAAGGAGCCTGGGGCCTCTCAGAGCCCTTGATCAGGAGGATGTGTCCTCCTCAGGGGTGAGCAAAGCATTTCTCTCATGCCCAGTGTGGCCAGACTGCTAAGATCCCAGAGTCCAAGGCTCAGAGAGCTTTTCCAACACTTAAGGCTCACCGCCCTTCACTGGGTGGCTGAGGGACTTGTCTCCAGGCAGTGGGGGGCCCAGTCTTCCATCCTCACTCAGGAATAGGAAGAAAGGCCACAGGCACTTCAGAAAGGGGCCTGGGGCACATCCTGACAGGCACAAACACCTGGGTGGACAGTGGAAGCAGGCAGGTCCACTTTCCTCTACTACCTGCACAGGACCCAGGATCAAACCCGGGGAACCACAGCTCACTGGCAGGTATATCCGGGGGCTTTCCAACCCTCCAGGAAATGTCCAGGGCCAC
The DNA here is from genome assembly GCF_004664715.2 of Peromyscus leucopus. Classification (NCBI taxonomy): domain Eukaryota; kingdom Metazoa; phylum Chordata; class Mammalia; order Rodentia; family Cricetidae; genus Peromyscus; species Peromyscus leucopus. The sequence continues at coordinate 14,991,334 of NC_051066.1, read as the reverse complement.
TTCAGGGAGAGCAGGAGAGCCCCTCTAGGACCTCAGGATATGGGTTTGTAAGGGAGCCAAAGGGGGCCCCTGTAGGTCACATGTCCCCCACTCTGAAGATCTTCACACTATGTCTCCTACCTGCTCAGCTAGGGCAGTGGGGGGTCCTGGAGTGGTCCAAGTGGTCCCTGTCAATCACTGCCCTGCTTGGGCTACTTTGACACCACCGGCCCCTCTGCAGTCCTCACCCATTCTTGTTGGATGGGTGGGTCTCTGCCTGGCCCCCTACTCCAAGTCCTGACACCCTCAGCCCACATTATTGCCTGGCAAGGCATTGTTTGTGGTCTAGCACGGGCTGCGGGTGGTGCCCTGGTGTGGGGCCACTCCCTGACCCACAGTGGGCAATGCCCAAGCCCGTGGAAGGCACTGCAGCCTGCAACACGTACCCCTGCGACTGGGGCGGGAAGGCGGTGGCGGCCGTTTGCTTTTGAATCCCCGCCGGCGCCCTGAGTGGCCCTTTCAAAGGCGGTGACGGGGGCGGGGGCCGTTCCCAGGCGCGCCCCGCCCGCCCTGCGCCCCTCCTCCCGCTTTCCCACGCCGGCCGGTCCGGCGCGTTCTCACGGCCGCTGCCCATCCCCCGTCTGGGAACCTCCTGCTCCGTGCAGGGACTGGGGGGCGGGGAAGCGCCCGGGAACACCGGGGAGAAGTGAGTCGGGACCTGTGGGGAGAAGGGCACCCCGGGGCCTGGGGAGAGCAGCCCTCGCACCAGCGAGAAGGGCACCCTGGGATCTTGGGAGATGGAAGAGAAGGAGGATCTGCGGGAGACCAGAGCCCAGAGAGAATGGCGCTCCAGGGACTGGGGCGGGGCCTCAAGAAGGGGGGGGGGGTATTTCGTTTGTGAGCTGGGTGGAGAGGGGAGCCCCTGCCAGGCCTAGGGGGAGGCGTCCTGTGTGGCCCAGACCCTGTTTTATTTCTCTGACAAGAGTGGCCTCGGGCAGCAGAGCCACAGTCCTCAAAGGCCCCAGTCTCCACCTTTGAGCTGACCACTGACTGGGATGGGGGCTCTTGAAGCCTGGCCAGGTTTAGCAAATGCGGATTTCTGCTAGATAAGAATTCCTGAAAACAAAGTTTCCCCCAGGGCTGGAGACGGTAGCTTAGTTGGTAGAGTGCTTTCCTAGCTTGCTGGAAGCCCTTCCTGGGTTCAGTCCCCAGCACAGCTTAACACACACACACACACACACACACACACACACACACACACACACACGGCACATTCCTGTAATCCCAGCACTCTAGATGAGACAGAAAGATCAAAACTTCAAGGTTACTCTCAACTAAATAGCAAGCGCCAATAGGGCGACCTGAAACCCTGGTTTTGGTTTTTCTTTCTTTTCTTTAAAGTATTCCACTTTACTGGAATTCACGTTTAAGGGACAATGTTCTGCTCTTGAAGGGAGCTGAGAACCGCTGTGGGATGGCCCATTTTCCAGAACCCTGAGTCTCACCTAGCCATCCTACAACTTGATCCATGGAGGAGTTGAAGCCCCCGTGAAGTGTACTGAATATAGGTTCACACGCTGATGAAAACTGAACAAGACAGGCTACCAGACTTGGGACCTGCCAGTCAAATGGCGCAGCCTGTAGGCCAGCAGTGACTCCGTGGGGACCCGACTCCCAGAGCTTAGGTCTAAGAACCCAGAGAACACTGAGGGAAGGGTCCCACCACCTGGCCATGGCCCCGGGCGACTGCTTTCTAGCAGGACTAGGGCCCAGTGAGGCCCCTGCCAGCAGTCAGCTTTAATTCTGTTGGCAGGGGCAGGGCAGGAGGCGAGACTCTGACGCTGGCCTCTCCTAGTGCAGGATGCTGTACAGTTGACACCTGCAGTCACACGTACTTCCTTCCGTACGCGCCCCTGACATGCACCCAGATGCAGACGCACTCAAACCGAGTGTGTTGTCTGGCAGTCAAGTGCTTGTCTAGCACATGCTGGAGGCCCCAGTTTCCATCTAAGCATTAAGAGAAAGGAAAAAAGTGACCTTGGGCCACTGGGTGCTTTTGAGATTCTGAAGCATCCTTACCCCTTCACCCCTGCACCCCGCCTTCCCGAGAGATACACCGCTGCTCCCTTGACAGCCCTACAGCTCCGTCTGAGAGCACCAGAGTACAGACTGAGCCCAGCTGTCCCCGATCCCCGAGGGGACCCTCACCAGGAAGACAGTCCCCAGGCGCATCCCCAAGGCCCATCCCCCACTTGTCTGTGGAGACATTGTCCCAGTCGCACAAAAGAACTGGGCAGCGGGTAGGTGGGGGAGGGGCCAGACCCGTGGGAACTGCCCTTCCTTAGCAAGGGGGTGGGGCAGGGGCCAGAGGGCAAAGCCCTGCCAAGGGCTGCCATCCTCACTGGTTCCAAACACATTCGTGCGCTAGGAGCGCAAGCCCCCCCCCCCCAGCAGAGGGCATAGCTTACCACAAAAGGACAGTAAGACATCAAGACTTGGCTTTAAACGAAACCTTCACAAATACAAGTAAACCTCTCCAGGGGACCCAGACCCTTCTGGTTACCCTAGCCTGACCCCAGGTAGAAAGTCAGAGCCGTGGGGTGGTGGCGCACGCCTTTAATCCCAGCACTTGTGAGGCAGAGGCAGGCAGGTCTCTGTGAGTTCGAGGCCAGCCAGGGCTACACAGAGGAAACACTGTCTTAAAAAAAAAAAAGAAGAAGAAGAAGAAAAGAAAAGAAAACAGAAATCAGAGCCATGCTATCAAGGTTCCAGGCTAATGAGACCCAAGTGTGTTTGTCAAATGTGGCTCACCAAGCAATTCATTTCTCTTAAAAGAGGATATGAGCCGGTGACCCTTGGGGCACATAGCTCAGGGCCCCAAAAAATGCTCCCAGGACATGCTGAGAAAGTGAGGTGTGAGGCAGAGCCAGGCCATGACAGGCTAGCACCTCACTGCTTTTTCCTGGTCCCTGTCCCGCCCTGTCTAGCAAGGTGTCAGGGCCATTTGTCCCAAAAAGTCCCTAAGAACATGTCAGAGGGGCAAACAAGGCTACAATCAAAACCTGTGGGGCTCAGAAGGGACCTGATGGGCAGCAAGTACTTGAGAAAAGCAACACAGGTGCCCCTCACCCAGGAGCTGTGTCCTTTGCCAGGGTGGGTGTGTCCAGGTATTGTATGTGCTATTGACTTCCTGCCAGACGGTGGGGTGTGACGCGCTCACTTCCCCTCGGGTCTTTTATGCTTCGCTATTCCCAGTTTGTGGGAAATGAGCAGAAATGGCCGGTTACTTTGGAGTATGTTCCCAGTGTCCGAGTTCCAAGTATCTCTTGGCTGGGGGTTGGGAGTGAGCGCCACCGAGCCAAGGCTCTGTCTGGGCCTGCCTAGCGGGGATGCCCAGGCCAGGGTATCCCTCAGAATGACCTCTTCCGGCCCCTTTGTGAAGGCTAGGTCCAGCTGGATGTAGGGCATAGGAGAAGGCGGGCCTTGCTTAGAGCCCCAGAAAACTTATCAGCTGGCGGGGGGGGGGGGGTTGGTAACGGGTCTGGCCAAGTTTGCACACACCTGCCCCCTTGTTTAGAGGCAGGAGGTCCCAAGAAGTTCCCCAGATTTCTGGGTCCCTCACCCTATCTCCTTGATGGGTCAGTCCCTAAACACGGGGAGAAAACCCTTGCAGGCCATCAGGTTATCCATCTTGTCCCCAGCTGGGAGGTGGGGCATGGACCTCTTAGCTCTGCCAGGTACCTGCTGGGCAGGGAGAACAGGCTGTGGGAATCACCGGGGCGGCCTGCCTGTGGGAGGCAAGCTCCGGTCACCTCTACCTACCCCCACAGATGCCTGGATCAGTTCCCATTAGCAAAGGCTCCCAGCCTGACAGGCCACCACTTGCTGCCTTGCACCTTAGGGCACATGGCTCCCACAGGATCCAATCCTGGAAGGACGCAGGGCTTACGTCCCACTCTTCCCTCAGTGCCCCGCTGGATGAGGCATGGACCCTCGGGAATGCTTGGGGCCCCTGCAGGTTTGCACTCTGCTGCCTTTGGCCTGGGGAAGGCCTGGCGGACTCTGGGGAGAAGAATTTAAGCTGCCTTTCCAGCTCTGCTCCTGGACCCATCGCCCCGGCTAAGGCCTTTTCCTGAGTGCACTCCCTCCCCATGCTTGCCATACCTGTGTGCCATCTGTCCACTGCGGGGGGACACAGGGCAAGCACACTTGTAGGCACACAAACCGCACCTATGCTAGTGGCCCATATACCAAGTAGGCACAAGGAGAAGGGGACACCCAGGCATACCTGTTCTTGGGGCAGTTCGGGACAGCCGCTGTGACCTTGGCAGCTGATCAGCTCTGGATCCTTCAGCCATGGTCACCCCTTATGATAGTGGCTAACAGCAGGCCCGCTCATGATACGACCCTAGTCCCCCGAGAACAGATTCCCACCCAACAAATCTCTGCTTCAGTTGGAGGAACAGGCAGATGGCGCCCCAGATGGAGCTACAGGGCAGTCCTGTGTGCTTGGCCTCTGTTTGCATACCCCGGAGGCCGAGGCCGGGCTGTAACTGGTGAAGGATCAGTGTGCACCTCCCTGGATTGCCATCTTGGGACACACCTCAATTAGCTCTTTCTCTTATCCCTGCCCAGGTTTACAGAGAGTGGAGTCAAATTAGTGTCTGGCTGCGGCTCCACAGGCCCACCGGTACCCAGCTTGTGGCTGGTTCAAAAAGGCAGCTTTGCCCATGGGGCTCCTGGCTTACCAGCAACACTCCCAGGCAGAAGCACCCTGAGTCAGGGCTGAATGCACTGTTGGTACCTCACAGCTACCCCTGAGACCGAGCAGCTGCAAGTCTTCCCAGTCCCTCCTGTCTCCACCTCCCACACCCTCTAGGTGCTCTTCCCTACCAGTCAGGCTGGCCTCCTGGCCAGGCACAGAGCTGTGCTGATTCAGGCTCAGCACACCCCCGACCCCCAGGTCCAGTGACAGCCCAAAGCTAGAGTCTCCTGGCCTCACACCAATGGAGAGGCAATATAAAGGTCCTGGTGTGAGGCCTTGGATGGTTCGAAAGAGTCAGCCGCTATAAGCCCCCCTCTCTGCAAAAAGGGAGAAGTCGAGCCCCTGGCTGCCAGGATCTCACAGCATCAGGCTAAATACTTCGGATATGGTCACTGTCCTAATGGCCTAGAGAGCACTTGGCCATGATGGCCCCAAGTGGCTGGCCCTCATGCGGACTCCAAGCCTGGCAGTGGAGGGCGGGCCGGTGCTGTGAACAGTGTAGAACTGGCTTTTCCAGCCCAGGCGGGGGCAGGGTTCCCTGGGCCCCACAAGGGTGACAGCAAGACCCAAGAGCAGGCAACGGACCGTGGGAAAACCAGCACCCATGGTTCCCGAAGGTGGGGCCAGGTCCTTGTGGACAGTACCAGGCGTTTGCATGGCGGTGACTCAGCATGAGCCAGCTGCCTCACCCAGACTGCACACCAGGCCAGATCCTAGGAGGGCTAGGAACCCTGCATTGAGGCATGCAGCCCTAGCCCTGCTGAGCCGTACTGTTGCCCACACACACACAGAGGGACATGGAAAAACAGAATGTAGACCACTCTGATGGCAGCCTTGGGCACTTGACAGAGGTTCACGTGCCTCCGCCCTTCCCCAGCTAGACCAGGCAGTGGCCTCAGACAGATGCATGGCTCTCTGCTTGCACACCTCCCGGAGGAAGGCCTTACAGGGAGCTGTACCCAGAACCAGGCTGGGTGAAGTGACTGGAGACGCAGGAGGTGCCCTCTATGAGAAAGGGGGCTTCACGGTGGGAAAGCGGGGAGCTAGAGCAAAGGAAGGGCAGGTCCTAGCTCCCTCCCAGCCCCAGCCCAGGCCCCTGGCCAGCGGGGGCAGCAGAGCTGAAGTGGCAGTGAGGCCACAGGTAATGCAACCTCGCGGTGTCGAAAGGCCCGTGGGAAAAGGATGTGTGGGTGGGGCAGGTGCCGCCCAACATGGCACACCCTGAGGCTCCAACTGTGTTATTCCAGGGCACCTGCCTGGCTCACCCAAAGCCCCCAAGTGGGCAGGGGGCCCAGCACGATCACTAGACGGCAAGCTCTCAGTCACCTTCTTCTTCTGGCCCTACCTGGTGGCTCAGGGACCCTAGTTCCTTTCAATTGCTCTGACACCCAGAGGTGCGTACTTCCCTAGGCGTAGACATGCCTGCCCAGGACTCCCACCCCGGCTTGTCCTGAAATCCAAACTCATTTATTTGTGCAGGTAGCAACCAGCTGGAGGTCACGAACAGAGTCACCTGGGATTAAGTCCTAACTTTTTTGCCCTGGTTGACTCAATGGTGGCAGTCAGGTTAACAGGACTTAACTGGACCCTCACACTCACAAACCACTCAGATGCCCTACGAGTCCCTTGCATATCCAGGAACAAGGTCCCTAAAGAGATCCAAAGTGGAGTTTGTTCCTGACCTACCATGGGCTTGAGGGCCATACCAGACCCTGTGGCTTTGGCAGGTGTCCCACATATTGTTATAAAATCTAGACACAGATAGGCTAAAGGACCCAAGGAAGCCTACAGCTGGTCACCATAACCCTTTGTCCCACACCTGAGCCTGGCTGGTCAGGATGGGCAAGCCTGGCTCTTCCCTAAAGGTTCTGGGTCTGGAGGGGACCTAGACCGAGTTTCCAAGGCCTCGGGAAATGGAAGAGGCAACTCATGGCCCAGGAGAGGCCAGAAAAGTCAGGAAGGGCTCCTGAGGGCCAGATAGTATGTAGAATGGAGACAGGGAAGGGGTGAGAAAACTCACAATTCCATGGGCTTGGGATTAAAATATAGCAAGGAAGTCCTAATCATGACTCAATACTCTTTTTGGTCCCCCGGGCCTGTAACAGTGACCTTAAGATTTATTTCCAAAGAGTTGATGAGGCAACTGATACAGCTGGGTGGCCAGGAGAGCCTCAGCAGAGCAGGTGAGGGGATCTCTGAAGCAGACGGGGCGGGTCTGGGGTGGGGCCCTGAGAGCTGAATCTCAAGGGGGTAGGGGAGGTGTCTAGGGCCCCTCTAACCCTGAGCTTCCTGGGCGATGGCATGTAGAAGGTGCTTAAGGTAAGGGTTGAGGCCTAATGGCCTGTTCCCCATGCAGTTGACCCTGGAGACCAGGAAGCTGGGACACTCAGCACCCCTCTAGGGTCAAGTCAACCAACCCCTCTATTTCTGTGGGTCTGCAGATTGCTGGTTGCTTTGCACACAGGCCAGTCACTTTCCCTTGAAGTTTAGGGCACAGGGCCTGTCCCCCATGCAGTGGCCAGGTATATGGCTTCTTCAGTCTGTCTAGATTAGCTCTCAGTTCTCCACCAGCCAGCCTTAATGCCCCGGGAGTAGGTGGGGTGACGCCTTCCTCTCTTGGGGTCCAACAGCTGCAGTCTTCCCAAGACTGCACCTTGGTGGATGGCCCCACTTAGAGACCCCCATCCATTTCCTTGTAAGACGGCAACTACACAGCTTAGCTGGTGTCCCAAGGGGACAGAGTGAAAGCGGGGCTCAACAGGCTGGACGGAGGCAGGAAGACCAGATAGAGGTCATGACCTCCTAGACTTCAAGGAAGAGCCCTCCTCCACTTAGTGAGGGAGAGCTGCACCCATCCATGCCCTACCGATGGTTAATCTGGGACCTTCTGTAAATAAATGTTTGACACAGGAATTAAGGGGTCCAGAGGAGTGGGGGGCTGCCCCTCCCTTCTGCTACCCAGACTCCCTTCGGCTCTTCTCAGTCCTGCAGGAGTTCCTCGGCTGGACGTTGGCCCCTCTGCCCTCTGCTCACGGTTGGGCCGGGGCCTGCTGCAGGGGCCAGCAAAAACCATCCCCAACGTTCTTTTGAGGCCCCGGGGGCCCCGCCCTGGTACTGGCTGATTTCGAAATGGGCTCTTTGGCAGTGGGCTTATCTGTTCATCACTACAAAAGGTCTGCCCCACCCCCACCCACTGGTTCTCAGGCCCCTGGATCCCTAATCACCAGATCTCATGCCCAGGACTTGTTTCCCAGGGACCTTTGAGCCCTAAGAACGTCCCTAAGTTTGAGTTCCCTAGGGAGGAACCCAGAGGCACCAAGACTTCTCAGCCACTGCTCTTTGGCCTCTCCGTTGGACTGGGTGGGGGTGGGGGACAAGCCAGGCACTGAAACAGAGATCCAGCTCACAGTGGCCTTGTGGGCGCAGGTGGCTCTGTGCCCTTTAGGACAGTTCCCTCATGCCCTACCACCCTACCACCTTTTATTAATAGGTCATGAGGCCATCAGGAGCAAAGACTCAAGGGAACCAGGTGAGCTCCATGATCACCCACCATGGACACAGTTAGCTCTCCATAGGGCCCTAGCATCTTGATCTGCCCCCAAGACGGGGATGGGGAGGGGGTGTCGGTTCTGCAAGAGGATGGCCTAGAAGCTCTAGGAAGGGAGTCAACGGGCACTGAGAACACAGAGCCAAGGGTCCCTACCTAAGAGGAAGTGTGGGCCTAGGGTGGGCAGGAGCAGGAGCTGCTGGAGCAGGACCTTGGGCACAACTAATGGATGCCTTGAACCAGCTGAGAAATCGGGCACAGGCTCCCTTCTTAGGCCTGGCCCCACCCCAGAGGCTGTGTGTGTGTGTGTGTGTGTGTGTGTGAACCTATGATCGTCCTTGAAGCTGTGCGGAGGCAGAGGTACAGGCCAATGCTCCAGCCACCCTGAGCAATGGCTTTCTGCTGCAGCCGGAAAGAGTCCCGTGTGACATGCTAAGGAAGCCCTGGCTGCACCATTTCTGTTTTAAGCAATATGACAAGATCTTCTGGGATGATTCCCACCTGGGCCACATCATCACACACTTCCATGAGGTCCTAGAGAATTGTCGCCCCCCCCTCCCCCCAGCCCCTGTGGGCCAAGCCAAGCCCTCAGCCCAACCAGTAGCCCCTTTTGAGGGCAAGGCAGCCAGAAACAGCCAAACAATAAACCTGAAAAACGTTTAATCTATGTGGTTCAGGCTGGAGCCTTGTATGTCTGCTCAGTCTATCCCCTCTGCCCATCCTGAGCCCCTTCACACGCCTTCAAGCTGCTAGAGACACCAAAGACAATTGGGTTTCTAGATAGCCAGGGTTCTTAGGCCCTAGGTCCAAGTGTGAGCCCCAAGGTCTCGGTCACCCTGGGTTAGGCAAGGGTGGCTCTCCAGGGAGAGAGAAAGGCAGCCACTATAACCTAGTGGGAGGCTGGAGGCACCTGGCTACCGATGGACGCTGTAGGACTTCTCACCCACATCATGGGTCCATCCCTCGTCACAACTGCCTGAAAGGAGATGCTGCTGTCCCTGCTCTCTGAGGAAGCTGACGTCCCCACAACAATGGCTAGCCACCCTAGAGGGTCTGAGGATGCTGATGCCAGGGATCCTGGAGGTAGGAAAGCCAATGGGAACTAAAGGGAGGAAGGGAACCCAGCGAAAACCCAGGGTGGAGGCTCCTTCATGCAGCCAGCTTGCGATCAACACACTCGGTGCTACAGTGGCCTGCCTCCTCCTTTCTCACTCCCCAGGAATGTGCCACCTCCACCCCCTTGCTCACATCCCTTTCCTTTCTGCTTCCTGCCTCAAGCGGAAACCAGCTCAGATTTGGCTGAAGAACCTAGCAGATGCCTCCAGGCAACAAGGTCCTGAGTGCTATTTCTGCCTGGTACGGGGAACACCGACAGACCTAGGCGTGTGGTATTAGGATCACGTCTGCTCTTGGAACTCTCCTTGGAACAGCTCACCCGGGTCTTCCCTAGAGACGCTGACATGCCACTGTCCCAAATATGCCTGGGACCTGCACCCCAGCCCATTCAGCCCCCAGAAACCTAGCTGGCATTTCATAAATGAGGAGAGCTGGGCTCAGAGACGGGCAGGGACTGGAGCCCCTCCCAGTGTCCCTCTGAGCCACCCCCAGTCCAGACCCTCCACCCAACCTGCCGGAGTCTGATCTGAGCATCAGAGTGTCCAGGGGATCAGCGTTGGCATGCCACCTCTAGACGTGAGATCCCCGGCTCTATGTCCTGTCCTGGGAAGGGTTCCTGACCACATTCTTCCCCACTCTGGGGTTACAAAGAGCCATCGAGGGGGACTTGATGGCTTCCCAACTCATCTGTGTCCTGGGCAGCTGCAGGACCAAGGGGGAAATGGGAGGAGAGGCAGACCATGCCATCCATTTTGATCAGGTCAGGCCAGGTCCTGCCCTTAGGCCCCGCCTCGGGGCAGCCATGGCTACTGCCCCATGTTCCCCACTTTCTCCTGCCCCCTCCTTTCTGCCTCTAAGCACAGGGCTTACTCGCTGTGAAGCACCTCCACCCTAGGCATCGCAAGGGGTCGGAGGCTGTCGGCCTCATGCAGGTTCGGGCGCTGGCAACAAGCTCCAAACCTAGGAGGCCAGTTGCAGGGTGCCTTCTTCAGCTGCAGAGAGAGACAGGTTGCCTCAAGGGCTGGGGATAGGCGCAGTGCTAACAGGGCAACTATGATATACCGAGTGTTGGCCTGCCGTGCCGAGTGGCCCGGGCAGGAGCCCTGGTCGCAGAGCAGCGCAGCGATTGTCTGCAGCAGTTCCTGCCCGGCCTCCTTCCTCTGCTCTGCTGGCTGGCTGGAGCTGAGTGTTTGTTATTTGATTCCTATCCTCTCTCTTCTACCAGGTGTCTGGGCTGCTGGGAAGAAACACTCTCCTCTTTCCCACGCTCCCCAACACATTTTAATGAATTAGCTGGAAGCCCCGCCCCCCCCACTGCCCACTGGCCTCCCTCCCCTGCTCAGTGCCTTTAAGGTGGCTGCAGGCCTGGCCCAGCTTTGGCCAGCTGCCCCGTCTCTGCTGTCCTCTCATGGCCTCTCAGACTGCCTGGACTACCCCACCTAGATGTCCCCAGCAGGGACTCCAGAATGTGGTACATGCTACCCCTCCACAACATTGCTTTCACAGCTGCCAACTGCCAAGCACCCATCTAAGGAAGAACTGGGGAGGGGCATCTGGAGGCAGAAGGGTGCCCCTGTCCACTGTTGCCTTCTAGGAATGAGCAGACGGTGGTCCGGATGCTCCTGGACCAACATTCTTAGGATCATTCAGAGAATAAAGGTCAGGGGCCAGGATCACATCCAGAATTGGATCTCCTTAAATCCCAAGCAAGCATCACAAAAACTGGAGCTTAATACTGGGTCACCTCGGACTTTCTGTGAGTCCCCTCCCCACCCTCCCTTCAATAACATGGAACAAATGTTCACCTTTTGGAAAGTGTCCTCCAGCAAACACTTGGGCGGTGCTGACTAGAAACCAAATGCCCCGGGGCCTTCCCCAAGCCCATCCTCGTATGAGACAGCTACAGGAAGACATGGGTGTGGGCCAGAGCACAGCCATGGTGAAGGGACTTGGGCCAGGAGGGAATCCTGTAGCCATCACCTAAGTCCCTCAGGAAGCTGGTCATAGGGCTCCCAATCAGCTGCAAAGTGGTGCCAGACCAAGTCCATGTCCTTTGAGCCTGACACAGGGCAGAGGTTCCTCAGGATAGACTTTCACCACGACAGGACTGCCACACCAGCCACGCTATTCTGCCAGAACTAGCTGAGCCATCCAGCTCTCACCAGGGCTGCCGCTGATTTCACAGCCCCTGTGGTGACGGCCTTGCGTTCCCACACTGAGCTCACACAGGGCCCCTTTGTCTGCCGCCTGCTGCGGATGTCAACAGGACTTTTCTCCCAGGCTCTGCACTGGGCAAGCATCTCAGATGCCCTTCCTCAGGCCAGGCTGAAGCCCACCTAAGCAGGGGCCCATCTGGGGACCCATTCACCTTCAAGGGACAGCCCTGGGTTTGGAGAGAGTAACAACGGCTCTGCTCACCCCAAGGTGTGGTCTCTGTCTCCTGCCTGTCCAATGCCCCCCAAGCCCTCTGCAGATGCAGGCAGCCATGGGCCAACCAGGGAGAAGATCCTGCCCTCCTGACTGTTCCCAGAACTCCCTCTTTTCCATGCCCATCTTGTTCTGAGTTAGGACACAGCCAGCATCAAGATACCCCCAACTAAGCCTCCATCTACCTGCACAGTGGAGAGAACCTTAAGGGTTCCCCTCAAGATCTTGGAACAGAGAGGCACAAGGTGGGGATAGGGGACCCAACGGGCAGAACCCGATAGACTGGGGATCTCTGGAAGACCCGAGAGACCTCCAAGCGGCACATACAAGGGATTCAGGTTCCGAGGCTACCAGAGGGAGAATGCGGCCCTTAAACAAGTCAGCCAGGGTCAGGCCTGAAGGTAACTGGCCAAAGATGGACAGTCCCGGGAGGCATTTGCCTACTTTCTCAGGTTAGTTTAGCCATAGTTCCTCTCAGAACACAAAGTAGGGTTGGGGGCATGCCCTGAGTCTAGGGGTAGACGCATCCACCAAAAGAAGCTGCCCAGATGGAGCCTGGCAGGGTGGTCTCCTCAGCTGAGGCCTACAGCTGCCTGCTTGGAATTCCCAGCTAGGCTTCAGCAGAAATCAAGCCCTGGCGTGCCCTGTTTCCTGCTCTGTCAGGTCTCAAGATCATTCCTCCTTAATTTTCAGCAACCACAGCGAAGCTGAAAGCTGTAAAACATAATGAGGAAATGTGGAGCCTTGCCTCCCCAGCCAGTGCCAGCACCTCCTCCTGCCTCCTGGTCAGTTGTTAAGAGTGGTCAATAAAACGTGGGGCTTACGGTTTGGAAATGAGTCATTTTCAGAACTCCCTTACAGGGCAGTGCTGTGCGCCCACCGCACTAGGCAGGTCTATGGACGTGCCAACGGGCTGAGCAGCAGCAACAGCAGCAGCAGCAGCAGCAGCACACAACTGGAGGAGTGGTGACAGGCTGCCCACCGTAACAGAGAGAGAGAGAGAGAGAGAGAGAGAGAGAGAGAGAGAGAGAGAGAGCCTGTCCCAGCCTTCTGGAGAGAATGGAACCCCTACACTGGGGTGACTTGGGCATGGAGCTCCTGTCATCAGTGTGGATGGGGCCAAACACAAGAGGAGCCCGAGCTGCCTGGGAAGTAACACTGGAGGAGAAAGGGCCAAAGTGGTGGAGGGCCACCCGTGAACGCCAGGTCCAGACCCCGGAGCGGCTGAGCGAGGAACTCGCATTTCCCGAGATCTATGAAGAAAGAGGAAAGCTGCAGGTTAATACACCCGGGGCAAGCGGACCCAGGATGGCAGCAGCACTGGAAAAACCCTGTGGTCCGTCGGCAGACCACCCCGTCTGGGGCTGGCCGAGACCAGCGCCCCCTGTCGTGTACGGCTTAGCCGCACGACCCCGCCTCCGCCCCGCCCCCACGTGGGTACGGCCCAATCGAAAGTGCCCTAGTGCGCGCGTCAAGAGCGTCCATTGTTATGCAAATATAAGGGCCGTAAAAGACGCCGGGAAGCGGCGGGCGAATTAGAACTGCTTTGCTAAAGGACGCGAGTGAAGTTCAGTGGGAGCACAGCCTAACCCCGAAGGCACCACGATTGCAAGCGTCGCGGCCTCCGGCTGCTCCAGACCCTTGCGAACCAGCACCCAGCTCTGTCGCCCGCCCGCCCGCCTGGGCGTGGCTGGATGCAGCAGGGGTCCCGCGCCGGCGGCCCTCGGCCCCGAGCGCCCGGAGCGCGCAGGGGCAGCGTGCGGGGCCCGGGGGCGAAGCGCCCTCCATGCGCCGAGGCGTGCCTCGAGACACGCCCCGAGACAGCCCGGGGCCCGCATTGCAGCCGCCGCCCGCGCTGAGCCGGGGCGCGGCCCGCCGCTCTAGCTCTGCGGCAGCATGAGCCAAGCCGAGCTGTCCACCTGCTCGGCGCCGCAGACGCAGCGCATCTTCCAGGAAGCGGTGCGCAAGGGCAACACGCAGGAGCTGCAGTCGCTGCTGCAGAACATGACTAACTGCGAGTTCAACGTGAACTCGTTCGGGCCGGAGGGCCAGACAGCACTCCACCAGTCAGTCATCGATGGCAACCTGGAGCTGGTGAAACTGCTGGTCAAGTTCGGCGCGGACATCCGCCTAGCCAACCGCGACGGCTGGAGCGCGCTGCACATCGCCGCTTTCGGGGGCCACCAGGACATCGTGCTCTATCTCATCACCAAGGCCAAGTACGCGGCCAGCGGCCGGTGATACCCGCCCGGACCCCGGACCCTGACCTTCGCCCGTGTCTTCTCTGCTGTACCCTCCCGCCAACTACCTCGGTGTGCGCCAGGTTTGCTGGCCCGCGTGGAAATCGGGCTAGGTCTCCACGTCCGTGGCCCCTAGGGTTCGGCTCTCCGCCAGAGAGCGCCTCCCCTCGGCAGTCCTCGGAGCCTCGCGGGGCCCCAGAGCCTTCCCACGGCCCCCGACCGCCTCGAGGGTGGGGGCGGGGCGCAGGCTCCAGCCCATTTTGAAATTTGAGTCTCACACCGGGAGACTTCGGAATCCCGAGATACCGGATCCTCCGCTTGAAATGTTTTCTCCGGAAGGTGAAAGGCGCGGGCGGACTCGCGCTCCCGCCGCCGCCCGTGGGACCCGCCCGCCCGCCCGCACTGCGGCTCCCGCCGCTGGCGGCCGCCAAGCAGCCACTACCGGGCTCCACCATCTGCGCGCCCTCGCGCGAGGAAGGGGACGCTCCGGGTTCCTGATGTCCTAAACTATTTATCACGTGTGTGTATATTTGTGGGTGAAGTTTGTGCGCCTGAGTTTTTTTGTTTGGAAATATTGTGCGTGGTTATGGGAGAAAGATGCATTTTTTTTTTCTTAAAACTAAAAACTTGAGTCTACCATTTCTTGGTTGCACTGAAAATACCGCCTAGCCCTATGGTTTTCCCATTTGCTAGCCCCTCCCCCACCAAATCCCTGATCTTCCACACCTCTCTCCTCGGTTCCTCTCCCTGGATTCTGAGTGAGTTTAGGAAGCCCAGGATCTGTCTCCCTTACCCCTCCCGTGAGAGATCACCATTCCCCACACCGGCTACTTTAGCAAAGTTCCAGTGGGACCTTGAAGCCCGCGTGGCTGGGACGTGGGGATTTTCGAGAGGATGTTACCCTTTCCTAGTGACTTCTATTATAGTTAATAGTCGGTTGCACACTTTTTTAAAAAAGTAAATGAATTTGCCACGATTAAATGTCATAACATTTATGACAGAATATAAAATGTTAACATATTTTAAGCCAAGTTTTAGGTGTATTTGTTGAATCTTGGTTATAAACCCAATTTTAAAGGGCGTTGTATCCAGCGTTGTGAAGGCTGTTGTGTACCCATATTTATATTTTTATAAAATTCCTATCAAGACTGTGAATCTCTCATGCTATTGCTGAGTGAGTGCAAGGGCTGCGGTGCCCTTTCCCGGCTCCAGGACCCCATTATGATCTGAGGATCCTGCCATGAGGGAGGGGCTGGAGGAGGGGCTGGAGCGTCCCTTGCTGTCCCTGAAAGGAGACTTCCTGGTTTCTGTGGTTCCAATTTTCTATGCAACCCCACGCCCCTTGTTGTTTTGATCCTGGGAAATAAAAGGGAGGCTGAATTATTCAAATTTAAATGAGGTTTCCCCTTCGTAGAAGTGCTGCTGACCCTGCGTGCAAAAATGGGGAGCACTTGAGGACACAGGTGGGTGGAGGCCTTTTGTGCCGCCTGGTCATATTCTTTGGTCCTTCTGCAGCTTTTATGAGCCAGTGTGGGAAGAAGAGTGATAATGTCGCGAAACTGGCAGGCATTGAGACAAGCACAGATTACTTCAAAAGGAGTTCTGTATGTTTTTTCTACATGCAAATGCCTTTTTAATTATGTTAATTAATGTTAAGACTTCCTAGGCCTATGTTGAAGCTTCAAATGGGTCCTGGTTTGGTCTCTTCTGTCTGTATGAAGTCTGTGGCACACTCCTGAGCGTACAATATAGACTTGTAGCCCAGCGTGAAAAATTTATAAATAAATTTTTCATTGATCTTTTTATATTAAAAAAAAAATTGGTTCTTAGTATTGGCCCAAGTCATGGATACCCTCTATGGGGATGAAGATTGGGCCACAGCATGCTATCTTCAACTAATGAATGATGGATGCTTGGCTTGTGAATCCAAAGACTGAGTTGGGTAAAATGGGAGCTCCACCTAACTCAACTGTCAAGTCTAAGTCACCCGCAGGGTCATATGGGAACCCAGATGCCAGCCTGTGCCTGGTGCTAGGAACACTGGCCACCTCGTGAGCTCCTGGAGCTGGTGTCTCAACTACTACCAGTATTGACAGAGTGGCTGAGACCTCCCCAGGGAAATATCTGCTCATAGATCTTCATGATTCCTACCCAGCCTGAGAGTTGAAGTCCTGGAAGAACTTCTGCACAGGTAGGGTCACCTTAGATTTGGGGAAACATTCCAGTTGCTCCTGGGCAAGCAAAAGGCCTCTGGAGATTTTGGCTTCTGTGGAAGTCCCCACAGTCCAGGGCCAGCCACTCACCAGAAAGCAGAGGAGTTAGGGCCAGGGTTCCCATGCTTGTGATTTGAGAAAGTGCATACAGAGTCAGCCCACTCCAAGGATCCTGGATGGGAGGCAGGGGAGGAGGGGCCTGATAGGTGAACAGCAGCAGCCATCAGAGGAGCTCTGAAGAAGGAGCCAAGACTTAAGTGGCCGTTCCTCTGATACAAACTCCAGGCAGCCATCAATCCCTCCCCACACCTCTCAGGTTCCTACTCAAGGTCTCGATGTTTTCTCCCCGTCAACAGTAAGGTTATTAAACTTCCTGGGAGTGAGCGAGCAGAGGGTGATGCTGATACTCTGCAGAGGGACGGGATCTTCCTCAGGAAGTCCTGCCCTAGGAATCATTGGTGTCACCCGGGAGTACCCACGTCTTCCCTCTGCTCCGCACTGTTTGCACGGGGGTGAGACAAGGCCAGAGCTATGCTGTTGCTGATGTCCATTCCCCTGGAGGACAGTGGTCAGTGGTTCTCCCGGCTCGGCAACTGCCCGCCGCAGTGGAGCTAGAAGGAATTGGCTGCCGGCGGCGGCGGTGTCTCTCAAGTTCCCACCCTCTCCTCGGACGGGTCCAAGTACTAACTTGGAGAGGGAGGGGGGGGCGGTTCAACAAAAATCCTTGCCTTCGCAGCGCCCTTAAAATTCTCCCACCCTAAAGAGAGGCTCTAGGGTTGCCACTCCCTGAAGTTTTCAGTGGGGGTGTTCAGACTGTGTTGCCCATTGAACGGAATGAAGCTAAGAGAAGATGGGCAAGCCAGGTGTGGTGACACAGGCCTTGAATCACAGCCCTGGGGAGGCAGAGGCAGGCAGATTTCTGAGTTTGAGGCCAGCCTGGTCTACAAAGTCAGGGCTACACAGGGAAACCCAGTCTCAAAAAAAAAAAAAAAAAAAAAAAAAGAGAGAGAGAGAGAGATGGCCAAGGGTGGAGACCTAGTAGAACCCATTGTCTTTATCCTTATCCTCAGAGGAAGGCACTGTCTGGGCTATGTTGAAGACACAAGTCTCCTTCACAATGCAGCACTCTAGAAGGTAGGCAGACACACTCTAAAATCATAGTCCTTCCCCCTGGTGGGGCCAGAACTGAAGAGAATTCCAGCTTGTAAGGCCCAAGAGTCCCCAGACAAAAGTGCAGGCGCACATAGCTGGTCATCTTGTCTTAAAGGGGACCATGGCAGCATTTTGAGTGGTGTACAGCAGTCATGTAATTGCAGTATAATGATGTACAGCAGGGTGACAATGTACAGAGCAGGATGGGATTTAACCGAGTCCTTAGGAAGGACCAGGAAGGCTCAGCAAGGAGTGGCCTGGAGCATGGATCCCATGGCAGAGCACATTGTTTGTTGGGTGGGTAGGAGCAGACATAGAGAAGTCTCTGCTTCCTAGTCGTGACCAGGTTACAGTTGCCTTGTCTCTGGTGCCCATTTCCCTGGAATATAGTGCCCAGTGCAGTGGAGCTGGCCGTGGAATTGGCTAGCCACCTCTCCCCAAGATGGTCCAGGTTAGGGCAGGTGAAAAGAAGCCGTAGGTGACCCAGGTCCTCCTCTGTCCTGACCTTCCAGAGCTGTAGATGTACCCGTCACCAGGTGAGGGTACAGGCCAAAAGGCATTGGGAGGACCCAGAAAGGATTGTACACCAGAAGAAGCCCTGGGAAACCCGGAAGGAAGGAAGGAAGGAAGGAAGGAAGGAAGGAAGGAAGGAAGGAAGGAAGGAAGGAAGGATGGATGGAAGGAAGAAAGGAAGGAAGGAAGGACACACACAGGACGGTAAGGTCAAGGCCTGCCTGCCCCCGTTCTCAGGAGGGTGCTTGGTTCTTATCCATCTCTGATCTGACTCATTACATAGAAGACATTTATTGCCAGAAATGCAGAAATATCGTCAACTCGGAAAAGTGGTGCCCAAACCCACAGGTGGGAACCGGGACACATAGCAGGCCAGTAAAGGGGAAGAGAAGGGGTTATAGGGCAGTCTGTCCCTAGAGGCCTGGTAGCTCATCACAAGAAAAGACAGAGGAGGCGTGCACCACGGATGAAGGGACGGCCACCCCTTGACCTGGGGAAGCCAGCTGTCTCCTGGGGCTCCCACGAAACCTGAGGGGAAGAGGCGACATCCATAGGCCTTGAAGGACGGGAAAGGGGGCCCTGTGCCTGGAACTGCTGAGGAACAAAGCCCAAGGCCTCCGTGTAAGGGCTTAGACCATAGGAGGGGCCGTTGAAGGTCTGGGAACCTCAGCAACTGCTCCTTCTGAGGCCTTGGCAAGACCCTCCTGGGGCTCTAGGGTCCCTGGGGGCCGCCCTCCCCCACCGCCTCACCCCCGCCCCGGGTGCGGCGCATTCTTCTGGTTGGCTGTCCTTCCGACAGTCCCCTGCGCGTCCGTCTGTCGGTCTTTCTTCTCTCGCCTGCACCAAAGCCGAGGCCCTATTCATTGCCGAGGCCTCTGCCCTCTCCTGAGCTGGTCCCGGCTCGGCGAGCAGCTGCTATGCTAATGAGGGCGGCGGCGGGTGGGGCGGGCAGGCACTCACAAAGGCAGAGTCTTTACATTCAAAGCCAGCGGGGCCGTTCCTGCGAGCGCGCCAGGCTCGGCGGCGGGGAGCGGCGCCCTCGGGCGCACCGGCTGCCCCGGCACCCACTGCCGGGCGCGGTGTGAGGGCAGAGACCAGCTGTCGTCTGCTCGAGGTCACAGCCTGGGACCCGCAGCCCCTTAGAAGGAACCTGCCTGCGCCCTCCAGACGCCCCTTCGTGGCTCGGGGACGCTCGGTGCACGTGTGCGTGGCTAGTAGACACCAATGGTGACACTGCCGCCCTGCACAGGACAAGGAGGTTGGAATAAGACCCAAGTCGAGTCTGAGAACCCTGGCCCGAACAGGAGCAGAGATCTCCGGTCACCTCGCGCGAGCTGGCGGGGTTCCCCTTCGGCCCGGAGGGACAGGGATGGGGTCGGGCTGTGGGGGGTTGCAGCACAAGCCTGACTCTCTGGATCTCGGACGTGTCTTGTCCAGCCGGGACCTCCCCCAGCCTCTGATGATCACGGCCCTTCCTGTCGAACAACTTTGTACAGGAGTTCAGGAGCGTGAAGCGGGGGTAGGGGGAAAGAGGTGGAAGCGGCTGGGGAAGGGGCGGTTGCGGCTGGCCTACGAGACTGTGCTGCCGCCCTGTGGCCACGGCCCGCACTGCGGTGCCCGCCAAGAGCACTAGGTCGTGTCAGAGCACCAGGTCGTGTCAGAGCACCCTGTTACCTCGGACTCCAACCTCCATCCATGGGAGGCAGGCAGAGAAGGTTAGGTGAAGTGCTTAGGTCACGAAAAAGAAGATCTGTCATGGCACAGGTTGGAAAGGCCTGAGAAACTGGGGCCCTGCCCCAGAGCTTGGGGACCCGACGGGGCAAGTTCTCAGGAACAGATAGATGACACCAGAACCAGACAGGCCAACTGACTAGGCATCCTAGGCTACAGCAATGGGCGATGGCTTTAGTGTATGACAAGCAGGTTGGATGGAGAGAAAGAAATAAGGAAGGACCGGAGAGAGACAGCCCATCAGACCTTGTCAGTGTTGCTGAAGTTGGAAGACTGCTCATCTGTGGGATGCTTAGGTAAGCAAATGGATCAGAAGGTGGAGCCTTGGAGGGAGAGCAGCCAAGGACGTACCACTAGACGATAGAGGCCAACTACCCAGCTGGGACCCCAGGACCACTCCTGCAGTCCCTAGGATACCCAAACAAGCCCGGAGTGGTGACCCTCACCAAGCTGTTGGCCTGATGATGTACTGTCTTGACCAGATGTAAAAAAGAGTATATTCCAAGGCCCAAGACTTCAAAGACGGTTAGCAGAACACAGATGTAGCCCTGCACACAAGGGCCACACTTCCAAGGACTTACATATCCAAAATGATCATTAAGATAGGTTAGAGGGTGCCTCTGGGCCTAGAGCCTGGGGCCTTGGCAGGGAGCCATGTGGGCCCAATGGTGGCTGGCACCAGTGTGCTGCCTGCTACCTGCTACCCTTATAAATCCCAAACCTCTGAAACCATAAGCTAACTAAACGCTTGCTTGTTTGCTTGGTTGTTTGTTTGGTTGGTTTTGTTTTGTTTTGTTTTTGTTTTTTGTCTTGTTTTGTTTTTGAGACAAAGTTTCTCAGTGTAGCCCTGGTGTCCTAGAACTCAATCTGTAGAGCAGGTAGTCCCTGGACTCACAGAGATCTGCCTGCCCCTGCCTCCCAAATTCTGGGATTAGAGGCGTGAGCCACTGCCCGCAGCTGCCGTCACCACTACCACCCTACTGAAACATCATTTTTAAAAGTTAAAGAAAGAAGCCGGGCGGTGGTGGCGCACGCCTTTAATCCCAGCACTCGGGAGGCAGAGCCAGGCGGATCTCTGAGAGTTTGAGGCCAGCCTGGGCTACCAAGTGAGTTCCAGGAAAGGCACAAAGCTACACAGAGAAACAGAGAAACCCTGTCTCGAAAAACCAAAAAAAATAAATAAATAAAAGTTAAAGAAAGAGACCAGGTGGTGGTGGCCCACGCCTTCAATCCCAGCACTCAGGAGGCAGAGGTAGACCAATCTCTGTGAGTTTGAGGCCAGCCTGGTCTACAGAATAAGTCCCAGGACAGCCAGGGCTATTACGCAGAGAAACCCTGTCTTGAAAAGACAAAAAAAAAAAAAAAAAAAAAAAAAAAAAAAAAAAAAAAGTTTAAAAATTAAAGAAAGAGAATAAAAAATGATTTTCCAGGACTGGAGAGGTGACTTCGTGGCTAAGAGCAAGTACTGCTCTCGCAAAGGGCCCTGGTTCGATTCCCAGCACCCATGTCTGGCCACTCACAGAGCCTGGAATTCCAGCTCCAAAAGATCCAACATCCTCTTCTGGCCTCTAGGACACCAACACTCACATAAGCATAATGTAAAATGATCTTTTAAAAAACAGGGATTGGGCCCGGTGGTGATGGTGCATGCCTTTAATTCCAGCACTTGGTAGGCAGAGGCAGGAGGATCTCTATGAGTTTGAGGCCAGCCTGATCTACAAAGTGAGTTTCAGGACAACCAGAGCTGTCACACAGAGGAAATCCTGTCTCAAAAAAAAAAAAAAAAAATTTTAAAAAGCGGGGTGGGTTGGAGAGATGGCTCAGTGGTTAAGAACACTGGCTTCCCTGGGGCTGGAGAGATGGTCCCAGACATGCGTGTGGTGCACAGACATGTCCAGATAAAACACCCATATACATAAAATAAATAAACAGAACTTTAAAATAATAATAATCAACCTTTAAAAGGATTTTACAAAAGCTAATGTTTTGTCAGAAAGGAATAGCGTTCCCTTGATGGGCCGCATCAAAGCCTGGTTACCTCCACCTTCATCCTTGTCCATGGCTCTCCTGTTGTCGTGAGGACACTATGTCAGAGACACGGATGCCCACTTCTGCGCCTTTCTACAATGTCAGAGTTCATTAGATAAAAATAAACTCATGGGGCTGGAGAGATGGCTCAGAGGTTAAGAGCACTGGCTGCTCTTCCAGAGGTCCTGAGTTCAATTCCCAGTACCCACATGGCAGCTCACAACCATCAGTAATGAGATCTGGCGCCCTCTTCTGGTTTGTAGATAAATAAATTTAAAAAACAAAAAGCAAAACAAAACAAAAAAAACCCAACTAGGTCAGTTGCTGTAGCTGCATGGCCAGGTAGTCCTGACTTCCCTGACAGTTGGCCATTGGCAAACACAGGTTTTCTGTTCCAGTCTTTTTTTTTTTTTTTGGTTTTTCGAGACAGGGTTTCTCTGTGTAGCTTTGCGCCTTTTCCTGGAACTCACTTGGTAGCCCAGGCTGGCCTCGAACTCACAGAGATCCGCCTGGCTCTGCCTCCCGAGTGCTGGGATTAAAGGCGTGCGCCACCACCGCCCGGCCTGTTCCAGTCTTAATAACCAATATTAATCTCAGATCACACATTATACATCACATGGTAATTATATCTGTGTACAAATAAAGGTCATAGAGAGGCCACAAGAAGGATAAAAGAGGCTGCATCAGAATTCAAGGTATTCAAGGATGTCTTATTAGACGCAGAGGCACAAAGCTGGTAACAAAAAAAAATCTCTAAGTCAGAGGGCAGCTGGTGGGGACACCACCACAAATCCAGGCCCAGGGTGATACTCTTGAGCCCAGCCCCAGGGTTGGTCAGACCTTCAGAGGCAAGGTACAGGACTAGGTTGAATGGATGATAGACAGATGGCGATTTGAGTCAGCAGTGGGGACCGCGCTGAACCGAAGCTCAAAGACAGACTGGAGTTCCTTTACCCACTGGGTGTTCAAATGATGGGTCAAGTTGGGCTCTTGTGGTGTGGTGCAAGTGTCCTCCTCTTTCTGTGATCCAGCGGAAGGTGGTGGCCTTTCCTTAATCTGGCTGTGTTCACTAACGTGGGAGCCTCGTGTTTCTGATGAGGTTTTAACAGATGCATGTGTTCATATGGCACTTCCTTACTTGGAGGCTTATTTACCAGTATGTGCCCCATGGGTACTGCTGGGCAGGTGGTGGCGTCTCCACATGCACAGGGAAGTGCGGAGTCATCCTGTCTCTGATTTCTCAAAACGGAGCCAAATTCTGATTTGTAAAATGAAAGAACTCAAGGCAAGGTACAGCCTAGAAGCCAGTTTGGTAATTACGGCATGACTTAGAGCCAAACGCAGCCTGATATCAAAACCTTACGTGTGTTATTTCAGATTCTCAGGAGGCTGGTTGTGATATGTCTCCTTCCGCTGTCATTGTTCACACTTCTAAGGTTAATGTGTTACCAAGGACAAAGGACGACACCTAAATCCGATGAGGCTTGTTTCTACCCTCCAGGTTTGTGGGTCAAGGTCAGAGAACATGTTTTGAAGACAAAGACTTTTGCCCAGTGCTGGAATTGTACATCCATCACACCCACCAACATTCTGAGACCTATCCATTTTGGAAAAGGGGAATTTTTTTTCCTTCATGATGGATATGCTTACTCCACTTTCCCAAACCTAGAGTTGAATAACACTATTTCCTCTGCCAACTTCTGTCTCCAGGTCTGCTGTGGTAAAGGCCACACACAGCGGCTTGAGTGGAAACGGTCCCCATAGACTCATACGTGTGATTACCGGTCCCCAGTTGGTGGAACTGTTGGGAAAGGATTGGATGTGACCTTGTTGAAGGTGTGTCACCAGGGCTTTGAGGTTTCAAAAGACTGAGGCCACTTGGAGCTAACTCTCTCTGCTTCCTGCTTCTGAATCATAGGGGGGTCAGTACAAATTGAGAGCTTGAGGTGAGCCTGGGCTACAAAGGGTTCAAAGGCAAGCCTGGGCTATATAGCAAGATCCTGTCTCCAAAACAAAAAGAGAAAACATGAAGGAATGTGAGTTCTGGGTCAGCTAGGTTCTCATAGCAAGTCTGTCTCAAAATAATAAAAACATTAAAAAACTAGTTATTTATGGACTTCCTGCACAGCTCTGCTGGCTGAGCTATGAGGCTCGGCTTCCTATTACACTTCTCTCTCCAGAAGTTCTCAAATATTGAAACATAAGAAAATCATTTGACCGGCATGGTGGTACACAAGTGTAATTCCAGCATTTTAGGAGGCCCACAAGTTCAAGGTGAGCCTGGGCGACAAGTGTGAAACCCTGTCTGAAAACATGAATTATCATTTGATGGAGGGAGGGCGGTGTTGGGGAGTTTTAAGACGGGGTTTCTCTGTCTAGCCCTGGCTGTCCTAGGAACTGAATCTGTAGATCAGGCTGGCTTTGAACTTAGAGATCTGCCTGCATCTGTCTCCTGAGTGCTGGGACTAAGGGTATGCACTACCTCGCCCATCTCCAAACCCAGGAATTATTAAATAGAGGCTGTAGAGAGAGAAGGTGGTGAATTTACCATTGACAGGTTTCAGTACGCCTTTCTCGATTCATAGGTGAAGCAAACCAAACCAGAAGAAGCCAATGGACTGTTAGATTTGAGCTGTAGTTTATTCACAAGCATGATACAACCTGCTCAGTGTCGGGTGTACAGGCCTCTTAAGACCAGAACTTGGCCTCGATGCAATTATCTTATAAATGTACCGTTTTATAAATAAATAAAAAGAAAACTCTGCGTGGGTTTGGATCCTCACTAAATCAATGCTCTGCAGATGTTAAGTGAGTGAGCAGAAGCAACACTGGGCAGGAGACACCTCCAGGTGGTTTTCAAGTCACAATCCCGGAGGCCTTCTTGGGGAGTGCTGAGGACCCCAGCACCATTCTGCAAGGACTGGCCAGCACGCCCACTCAGCAGGTCATACACACGTACCCCTTGAAGCATCAACACAAACTCCTGAAGGCAGAGCAAGAGCCCCGACCCTCCCTGTGGCTAAGCAGGTGAACTAAGGTGGATGGTGAAGCTCTTGGATTCCCAGGTCTGGCTATTCTACCCTCTGCATCCTGCTGCAACCCTGGCCCAACCTTCCAACCTCAGGAAGACCTCAGAGCAGGAAGGAGTCCTGGGGCCCGAGGAAGGATGTGCTGCTGGTCACCTCCCAGGCATAAGACCCGTGCGCAGGGCTCCACAGGTGGGGGTGTCCGTCCCCAGAGTCCTCCTGGTCCCTGCATCACACAGCTCCTCAGACCACAGCTGGAGCAAGTTGAACGGGAGACGAGAAATGTGCCGGTTGCTCAGGGTGCCGGCTTGTGATCTAGGGAAACCTGAGCATGGGTGGTTTCCCAGCAGGTCCCCCCAGGGTGGGGAGGGCACATCACCCCCTGGGGGGGTCCTCCTCTCTAATCTCTTCTAGGATCATCCCTTGCTGTTCCCTCAAGCCCCACTTTTGGATGTGCCCCTTTCTAACTCATAATGACGGTCACTCACAGGCAAGGGCTGGGTGCAGCCACCAGGGGGCAGCACAGAAGTTGCCGGGACACCAAGGAGCCTCCTACCAAGAAAATTCCACAGCACCTTGCTCTGGAGCATGTGCAGATGGAGTTGAGAGGGCTGAACCTGGGACACCAAAGGCTGTAACTGTGGTAACCAGGCAGTGACACTGTCCAGGAAAAGGGGTTGCCACATCCAGCCCAGCAGAGGCAGGCAGAAGCCGCGACTCCTGTGGTCACCCTGTGGGTCCAGCAAGTGCCTGAGCTGTTCGCCACCCGACTCCACTGGGCCTCGTACACGCCTGGTGCTTCCTGCAAACAGAAGCGTCAAGGCCCTGTTCACGTCACTGCTGCCATGGTGTGCTGTGGACTCCAGCGCTGGCACTCAGAGCTGGTGGCAGGAAAGGGCCAGGTGGAGGGAGTGTGTCCCTCAGCAGTAAGACAGGCTCTAGTGACCTTTCTAGGGAAACCTGAGCTTGGTTTCCCAGCAGGTCTCCCCAGGGTGGGTCGGGTTCCTCCTTTCTAAGCTCTTCTGGTGAGCAGGACCCTGAACCTTGTAGCTGGTTCCAAGGTCACCGTCCATATCTGTCTTTGGAGGAAACAGGTAGCCAGTCTCAAGAGTCTGGGTCTCCACTTAGGTCCACATTCAACCAAGTCCATGCCCCACGACGTTTGAGGGATTCCACTGGATCTGCTCACTGGCTTGCAGACATCTATCCACCCTAGTGCCTTCTCAGGAGGGCCTGGAGAAGCCTTCCCCACCTTGTGGCCTCTAAGCTAAGGAGGCATTCGAGGGGTAACTGAGTGCTTGTGAGAAGCATGGGGACTACCACATGTTCCAACAGGACCAGGTTCCCACGGCAGTTACTCACCCTCTGGGATAATCTGTACCATGAGTGAATGCGTCCACTTCCTAGGGTGAGGGGAGGCCCTATCACACGTTCTGGGACATGATGGACAGAGTGGGAGCTGGGGGGGGGGGAGGCGGGGGAGAGAGGACCAGGCTACAGATAGGAAAGTGGCCGCTTTCCTGGTGACCCTAGGGAATCTCAAGGCTCAGGGGTGGAAGAGGAAGTGGGGAGCTCAGCGCTCAGCCTCCCTAGCTCCTGGAGTGAAACCAGCTTGGGGGCCACAAATCACCTGATATTCTTCCTGTTTTCAACAGCGCAAACGCCTGGGGCCACTGCCTAGTGTCCAGCATGGGCAGGCTTGTGCTGCAAGAGGTTGACTTTAGCTACGACCTGCTTGCAGCCAGTGATGGCAAACTCATGTCCAGCGACATGGTAGTAGTTGAGTTGCTCTGCCAGATGCTCTGCCAGCGCCTGCTCGGGAAAAAAGCCTTCCCCCGCCAT
This sequence comes from Peromyscus leucopus, assembly GCF_004664715.2. Taxonomy (NCBI): domain Eukaryota; kingdom Metazoa; phylum Chordata; class Mammalia; order Rodentia; family Cricetidae; genus Peromyscus; species Peromyscus leucopus. The sequence continues at coordinate 14,964,755 of NC_051066.1, read as the reverse complement.
CTCCTCTCGGAAGCAGTTGACCACATCTGGCTTGCCTAGCAGCAGGAAGGGCACGATGGCTGCAGTGTGCCACAGAGGGTGTTCTCGGGCCAGGAGCTCCCGCAGGCTGGTGTGTAACTCCTCCTCGGCCTGAGTGCTGCCTGCACTGTGGAGGTGTGGGGGCAACACACGTGATGCGTTCTGCAGCACGAAGTGCGTGATCTCTACACCGCCAGCGCCACTTAGGAGCACATAGATGGCGTTGTGGAAATGGTGCGAGCGCTGTGGCTGCAGGAAGCCGTGCAGCTCATCCAGAAGAGCAGACGGCAAGAGTTCGGCCTCATCCAGGACCAAGAGAGGGGTCTTCTCCTCGGCCTCAGCCTGCGCCACCACATCTGCCACGCGCTGTGCCAGCTCCTTCCGGCAGTCCTGAACGGGGCGCAGCTCTGGACAGTGATGTCGTGCGTGGTACTGCAGCACCAACGCGCCATCCTCCAGCACTGAGTGGAAGTGGCGTGCCAGCAGGCGCCCCACGTGACTCTTGCCTACACCACTGGGCCCATGCAGAGCCAGGAGCAAAGGATGACTGTGCACGTGTGTAGCCAGGTAGTCTCGCAGCAGGGCCATGATGCGGCCCACAGCAGCTGGCTGGCCAAACACAGAACGCCGCAGCGCCTTCTCCAGCCCATCGAGGTCATAACGTTGTGCATTATCGTCCAGATTCTCAATGGCGTTAAGAACCTGGAACCCCACAATGGCTACGAGCAGCAGCAGGCAACGCTGTGCACGGCTCTTGCGCTCAGTGCGTGGTCGGTACTTCCGTGAGGTTTCAGGGTAGAGCACTACCCGACTACGCCTACGCCTCTTGCGGGGTGTCCTGGAAGACAACTCGGTCAGGCTGTCGAACGTGAAGAATTTAGGTTGGTCTAGGTCCGCACGCAGAGTCCCGGGGCTGCCGCTGGGCCGCAGTGCCCCTGTCCCAGCGTCCGGTTCGGTGACTGGCTGCAAGAGGCGCCTCTTGCGCAGGACGCAGACGCGGCGGCGCAGACGGAGCACAGCGCGCACCGGCGCGATCACGCATGGCCCCTTGGCCTGGGGCTCTAGGCTAGGTTGGCCGCGATCCATGGCGTAGGAGCTGTACTGGGCATGCAGGTCCCCTCCCTGCAATAGGAAAACGGGAGGATCTCCTGAGGCCCTGATCTTAACCTCTGGGGGTCCCTTAAGGTACTTTACGGCCAGAAATTGGCTCCGCCTCGCCTCGCCCCAATGACCAGGAAGCCGCTGCTCAGCAGGAGGGCCCCAATGCATGCAAATCTCGAGTCCTCTCAGAAAAGGCCCCGGCCTTGAGGAAGTGCGGGGGTGGGGTGGGGGTGTTGTATAATTTATCAGGCTGCTGACTTCCCTCTGGGAGGAAGAAGTAGAGGATTCGGAGTCACACAGTCACCGATTAGGGGTGCAGAGCAGTTAAACTGGACCCTGCACCACCCCCCAGCACTATGTCAAAGGCCTTACAGGTCCCAAGGACCCTGGCCCCTTGGACCAGACGACTCAGTACCCCTAAGAGCTGAGACTGTCCCCATACTCAGGGGCAGTTGGTGGAAAGGAATGTGCAGACCAAACTTTCACGTTTTTGAGAATGGACCCTGGCACTTCTCCCAGTCACAACCTAGCCCCCCTTTCAACCCCACTCCCATCCCTAGTCCCCGCTCATGACCAAATCGGGGGTCCCTCAACATCCTCCCAGTGAACACAACAGAGCAGAAAAATGAACAAAAGGAAGAGCCGGGCAAAGGTTAAGCCCTGACTCTGAGGAGGCTGGCCTGAACCTCTCCATCTCATCCCCCCCCTACCTGCAGCTGCTCAGGCTCCCCAGCTCAGCCACTCCCTTCCAAGGCCAGGAAGCAGGAAATGCTAGTCTTCCCCACAAAAGGTGAGGTGGGTGGGTCAGGGTCCGCCTGGCCCTGCTCGGGCTGGAAAGGGGCAGTGACTCCTGCAGGTCCCCGGGGACCGCAGCGGAGGAAGCTCTGGGGAGGTTTCCGCTGAGAAGCGAAGGAAGTGAGTCAGGGGTGCTGGCAGGCGGAGCTTGGGCTGGATGGATGAGCGGGTGGGGGAGGCCTGGCTGACCGGCCTAGAACCCCCAGTCCACAGCTCACCCACTCTTCGTCGGTGTGGCTCTGCCGGGGAACAGAGGGAGGGAGGGGCCCCTCCAGCAGCTCTTCCTGTAGGTCCCCTAGGCTCTTGAAAGTTCAGTCTGCCCTCTGCTGACCCTGCCTCTGCCAGGAGAGTCCTTCCCTGGACCCAGCAAAACTAAGGGACCCTAGAGACCCTAGGGATGCTCTCAGCTGAGTGTAAACAAGTAGAAAGCAGACCATTTGCTCAGCAGGATGCCTCCTAACCCTGTCTTCATTTCCTCTCTGCTTCTTTTCCTTCTCCTACTCCGCCACCTCACCACCACCCCTTTGCCATAGGCTAGACCTCTCATAAGGCAGGACAGGAGAGACGAGTTCTAGAGCTAGGGATAGAAGGCCACTGGTGGCTAGAGTCCTTTGTGCAGAGGGAGGTGCACATTTAGAAACGTCCTTGGGCCAAGAATTGGAAGACAGGAGCTCCGGGCTTTTCGCGGCAACCTGCTTGCCTGTAGCCCTGCCCACCTCCGTGTGTCCGTCTCCGCAGGAAGGGGCCTGCCTGGATGGCCCCAGGCTCCTCCCATTCTGAGAGGGAGCTGGTTGCTTCCTTGGCCAGTCTGGAATTCCTGAACTTTCCAGAACTCTCACAAAGTTCAAAGAGTGGCCAGGGTGGACAAGTGTGTTTCCAGACCTCTCTAGACAATTCAGCCTCTCCCATGGTCCACCACCCATCTGCACATCTCGGACCGTGGGAAATATCTTTGCAGGAGGCTGGTTGACCAGGCCCCGGAGGGGGAGGGGGAGGGGCTCTTAGGAACCTCCATTCTCTGGTCTGTAAGACTTTTCTGACCGGAAGGACAGTGGGCCCTGAGGCAACTGACCAGGCTCTGAAGGAAAGAGACAGGGCGTAATGGGCCTAATGTTGGCCAGTCACTTTTGCAGGAGGTTCATCTGTCAAACTCTGGGGTCCAGTCCCCATTCTGGGGTAAGGAAAAGATCTGCTAAAGAGAAGTTACATTCAAGGAACTCATGTCCCATAGTTAATCTTGCAGGAATAAGGCCTTCCTAGACAGAAGACCCTCAAGTCCAACTGCCTACTCCCTTGTCCAAACCAAGTGTAAAGTCCAGCCTCACTAGCCCCCACCCAGATCCCCTTCACCCACCATGCCCTTGCCCTCCACACCTCTTTTTTGGTTTTGGTTTTTTGTTTGTTTTTTGAGACAGGGTTTCTCTGTGTAGCCCTGGCTAACCTGAGATCTGCCTGCCTCTGCCTCCTGAGTACTGTTATTACAGTGGAGTACACCTTTATCTCAGCACTTGGGAAGCAGAAGTGAGTGGGTCCGAGTATGAGGCCAGCCTGGTCTACATAGCGAGTGTTGGTTACGCTGTGGTGCTGCTCCTTGTGGCTGGCGGCGGCCATGCCGGCGGAGGAGAGTGCTGATTGGAAGAATCACAGCCATGGTTACCTTTTTAGAGCTTTATTGGGGGAGAGGGGGAGAGAAAGAGAAGGAGAGGGGGGGCAGACAGAAGGAAGGAGCGGAAAGGAGAGGGGCGCACAGAGAGCCCACCCGCTTTTTAGGCTGATGACGTAATTAAGGACAGAATCCTTACATCCCAGACTTTCCCTTACTATAAAAAAAGCAGGTAGATGGGACTAGGGGCGTCGTTCCTCTCAAAAACTGCTTCCAGCTGACTCTTGGACGCCGGTTGGCTCTGGGAGGATGGAGAAGGAGAGTCTTCCGAGGTAGACAGGAGTTGTGGATGCTGTCTGTCATCCGTTTGCTCTGGAGACATGTATCCCTCTTGGCTGTGGCTGGGAACTTTCTGTTTGACAAGATGCTGGTGACACAGAAAAAAACTTAGAGAGATAAAAGAATCATTATTTTATGTTGACATTTATCTGAGGTAAATCCGGCCTGTCCCTATGGATTTTGAAACATGTTAAGCTTTATCAGAGACAGGTTATTTTAAAGCACCTGTTTCCTTTACTAGTTCGGCATCCAGGAGACAGGTGATCAATTGTTAAAAGCATCTCATAGTAATAGATGTTTACATTAAAGTCTTTTTGTAGCGCCCAGACGCTTTTGGATCTGGGGGATGTAAATACCTTTTAGCTGTTACAGCTTCTTATTTGATGATCTCTGGACTCCGGTTCTGTGGTGGTCCTGTACCATTAGCTGAACAGTGAGTTAGAACAGGGAACTGGGAAGAGAAAAGCTTGTGGTGCATGAGAATTTTTTTTTTTTTTTTTTTTTGGTTTTTCGAGACAGGGTTTCTCTGTGTAGCTTTGCGCCTCTCCTGGGACTCACTTGGTAGTCCAGGCTGGCCTCGAACTCACAGAGATCCACCTGGCTCTGCCTCTCGAGTGCTGGGATTAAAGGCGTGCGCCACCACCGCCCGGCTGAGAATTTATTTTTTGGAATTAGGAACAAGGCAAAGATCAGGGCCCTGTCTGTATGCACGTGAAAAACACAGGCAGTGGATCTGGAGTGAAGCAATGAGCTCTTATTTTAGGTGGAAATCTTTTTTTTTCATTAAGTAACTCTGAAAGTGCAATTAAATCAGGTGAGGTGGTAAGGCTGTCCTCTGTACCCGACAATAAAGGAGAGGTGGCATCCTAAAACTCCCAGGACTGAGTCAGTGGCTCTGGTGTCCAGAAGGAAAGAAACAGATCGCTTCCCTGCTGCGTTCTGGGTTCCCTGCCATGTCTCTAGCCAAGCCTAGGTCTGCTGGAGTCTTAGCTTGATGTACCCATGCATCTTGGTGCCTGGGGGCAGTCAGCTGACTGGTTGTCTTTCTAGGCGGCACTTTTAACAAGGCTGTTGATGGCCTGGCAGGCATTCGCCTTGGCCTTTTCCTCACTTAAAACAGGGACCCAACAGCTTTTGGGAGTCATGGAATGCCAGCACTTGGCAATTTCGTTTTCGGGCTTTTATCTCTTCCCTGGCACACCTTAAATGCCACAGATGACCCTTTTGCCCATGGGGTCAGGAGTCTTGCTCTCCAGATGCTTAAGTTTTAGACGGGGAGGTCTGGAGAACAAGAAACGGATTTTACTCCGTGTCCTGAATTTTTTTTTTTTCCCTGATGATTGAGGGCTTAAGGACAGCTTTTGGAAGATCTGCCAGGAGGCAGACTATAAACTGATCCTTTTGGAAGACTTGTCTGAGGCTATAAGCTGATTTTTGGCTTAAGAGCCATCCTGACTACTGTAAACTTATTTGCATGGATCTCAGCCGCTTCCAGACCCATCTGTGCTTTTCAAGGCAGTTTGAGAATGAGTGGGTGGGGTAAAGGTGAGTTAGGGCGAGTCATTGGTTACACTGTGACGCTGCTGCTCCTCTTGGAGGAGGAGAGTGCTGATTGGAAGAATCACAGCCATGGTCACCTTTTTAAAGCTTTATTGGGAAAGGAGGGAGAGAGAGAAAGAGAGGGGGCAGACAGAAGGAAGGAGCTGAAAGGAAAGAGAGGGGCGCACAGAGGGCCCACCCGCTTTTTAGGCTGGGACACCGTCGAAGGCTGATGACGTAATTAAGGACTGACTCCTTACAGCAAGTTCCCGGACAGCCAGGGCTACATGGAGACCCTGTCTCAACAAACCAAATAAGCCAGGCAATGGTGGCATACACTTTTAATCCCAGCACTCGGGAGACAGAGGCAGGTAGATCTCTGTGAATTTGAGACCAGCCTGATCTACAGAGAGAGTTCCAGGACAGCCAGGGCTACATGGAGAAATCCTGTCTCCAAAACAAAACAAACAGAAAATCCAAATAATAAATGAAGGAATTCAGCAGCACTTTCCCCAACTGAAGGCCTGCATCTATGCCTTGTGAGCGCTACTCAGCTGGAAACCTAGCAGTGTTCCTGTGGTCCCACAGTGATGTGGCTGTGGTGTCATGTGAAGCCATCCCGGAAGCCGCCCCCAGGCTCCCAATCAGAGGGGGTGGAAGGCTGAAAATTCAACCAGCTGTGGTGTACCTCCAAGATGGGTGGTTAGGACCAAATGAGGTTATGGGTCTGGCACCCTCAGTCCCATGGCTTTGAAAAGAGAACACACACACACACACACACACACACACACACACACACACACACACAAAATCACTATGAGGTACCCTTTGCCTCAGGGCCTTTCTCCCAGAAAGATGCTATCATCAAATGCACCCTGGACTTTGGACCAGGTCCTGGAGCCAAAATAAACACACTTTCTTTATGACTCATCTTGCCTATAGTGTTACCACAGAAAACTGAACTGATACAACCCCATCCCCCTTCTTCAGCTTCAGAGATATACTGCCTGCCCCTCCCCCACCTGGTGACAAACAGCCAGACTCAGGCAGGGAACATGCCATTCATTCACAGCTGGGAAAAGCTAGGCATAGACTGAGGGCCCTGCAACCACCGGCACCTGCCTGACCACATCAAGGCCAGGGGGCTTTTTTTTTTTTTTTTTTTTTTTTTTTTTTGGTTTTTCGAGACAGGGTTTCTCTGTGTAGCTTTGCGCCTTTCCTGGAACTCACTTGGTAGCCCAGGCTGGCCTCGAACTCACAGAGATCCTCCTGGCTCTGCCTCCCGAGTGCTGGGATTAAAGGCGTGCGCCACCACCGCCTGGCCAGGGAGGCTTTTATTATGCCTCAGAGAGCTGTCCTGCTCAGCTATCGTCTGGTGTTTCATGTCCTGAAGGAGACAGTAATGCCCAGTGCCTGGCTGGACTTTCCCTAGCCTCCTAGGGGATAACTAAGCTGCCATATGGCTGTAAAGTCTGATGTTCAGAATCACTCTAGGACTCTGCTTGGTCCTCCTAGGGATTCCTACTCTCATTTTGAAAGGAGTGAAAGACTGCACACCTAGATATTGGAGCAGAGATCAAGGCCTTCTGAGAGGCCCTGAGATCTTCCAGCAGCTGGGCCCTAAACCAGGTCACTCAGAGCAGGGTTGCCAGGCACAGAGGCCACATTGACTCTCCAGAAGAAGGCTGCACCTTCCAGGTGTGGTGGCAGACACCTTTAGTCCCAGGCAGGTGGATCTCTGTGAGCTGAAGGCCAGCCTAGTCTACAAAGCAGGTTCCAGAACAGTCAGAGCGGTCACACAGAGAAACAAAAACAAAAAAGGAAAGAAAGAAGGGTGCATCCACCCCTGTTCTCAGCCCCAGGACACACAGAGTCCTTTCACCGTGGATTTATCAAAATGTGTTTTATTTACATAAGTGGAAACTGGTGTGTACACCCATAGTCCCCTACTCAAGGGCCAAAACACGTAGCTGGGCAAGGATTTGGCTTCTGTTACCAAGGTACACACACTGAGGCAGGGGACTGCAGGGAAGGGAGGGCTCTGCCTACAGATCTCAGTCAGCTAGGACTGTGCCTGACACCAGCGGCCTCAGGCCTCTGCAGACTTTGCACCTGGCTTCTGTGGAGGGGACCACTCCTGCGCTTGAGGGATCAGGCCCAGCAAATCTGCTTTGGCAAACTCAGTACACCCTTCTCCTTGGGCTTTGTCCAGACTGAAGATCAAGTCAGTCAGGCCTCTGCCCATTGCCCTTGGAAAACTAACTGGCTTTTTTTTATTTTATTTTATTTTTTTTTACTACCAACCACCATCCATCTGTGCCAGGGTCAAGCAGGGGCCAAGCCCCATCATGCCATCATGGGCCTCCCCTGGTGTTCCGTTACACCACTGTGGCCCTCTTAGGACCAGTTCCAGGCAGCAACTCAGAGGAGGGAGGACCCTGCCAAGGGACAGCCCTCAGCTCACCCTGTGCTCCGAGCTGACTAGGGCCTCCTGCCATAGGGCACTACCGCTAAACGGTCTCAGAGCCTCAGAGTGGAGCTGGAGCAGGCACATTGGGAAGAGGCAGCTCCAGCGCTGGTGTCTCTGCAGCTTGGGTGGGACTGGGCTTCCGATGGTCCAACTGCTCCAACTTCTCACCAAGCTGGGAGTAGAGCTCCTTCACGGCCTCCCCACTCTGTGAGAAAACCGGACATGGGCATTGTGGTGGCTTGAAAGAAAATGGCCCCCAAAGGGAGTGGCACTACTAGGAGGTGTGGCTTTGTTGGAGTAGGTGTGGCCTTGTTGGAGGAAGTGTGTCTCCTGTGGGATAATCCTCTTCTTTTTTTTTTTTTTTTTTTTTTTTTGGGTTTTCGAGACAGAGTTTCTCTGTGTAGCTTTGCACCTTTCCTGGGACTCACTCGGTAGTCCAGGCTGGCCTCGAACTCACAGAGATCCGCCTGGCTCTGCCTCCCAAGTGCTGGGATTAAAGATGTGCGCCACCACCGCCCGGTTTGGGATAATCCTCTTGTACACTGTAAAGATTTGTCACTGGAATTAGTTTAATAAAATGCTGATTGGCCAGTGACCAGGCAGGAAGTATAGGCAGGGCAACCAAACTAAGGTTGCTGGGAAGGAGAAGGGCATAGTCAGGAGCTGTCAGCAGATGCAGAGAGAACAGGAATGAACATGCCATCCTAATAAAGGTACTGCCCCATAGCAGAGCGTAAATAAGGAATATGGGTTAACTTTAAATGTAATATCTAAGGCGGTCGGGACAAGAAATGTGTCACTGTGGGGATGGGCTTTGAGGTCTCATATATGCTCAAGCCATGCCCATTAAAACAGACTACTTCCTATTGTCTGCAAGTCAAGATGTAGGACACCCGGCTACTTCTCCAGCACCACATCTGCCTGCTGCCACCATGTCGCACCATAATGGACTAAGCCTCTGAAAATGTAAGCCACCCCAATTAAATATATTTTCTTTATAAGAGTTGCCGTGGTCATGGTGTCTCTTCACAGCAATAGAAACCCTAAGACAGGCATGCAAGGGGACTGAAGAGATGGCTCAGAGGTTAAGAGCACTGACTGGTCTTCCAGAGGACCCAGGTTCAATTCCCAACACCCACATGGCAGCTCACAACTGTCTGTAATTCCAGGGGACTCGACACCAATGTACATTTAGAAAAAAAAAAAAAAAGACAGGCATCAACAGGGCAGGTGGTCTGAGCCTACTTGGAGGAGTGAACCTATAGGCAAGATCAACCATTAAGAACACCAAGGTGCCGGGCAGTGGTAGCGCACATCTTTAATCCCAGCACTTGGGAGGCAGAGCCAGGCAGATCTTTGTGAGTTCGAGGCCAGCCTGGGCTACAGAGCGAGATCCAGGAAAGGTGCAAAGCTACACAGAGAAACCCTGTCTCGAAAAACCAAAAAAAAAAAAAAAGAAGAAGAAGAAGAACACCAAGGTAAAAAACAACAAAAAACCCCACCAAGGACACTCATGCCACAGCTGGACCACCCAGGCACATTCATAGAGCAATGCTCTATAAAAATGGGAATCGAGGATACCTACCTGGCCTGTGGGCTCCAGAGCCTTCTGCAGAGCCTCCAGCTTGGAAGGGGCCACTCTTGGGTGTAAGTGGAGGAGGAGCCTCAGCACATGACGATGCACATTCTCCTTCCTGGAAGAGATCAGTGGGACTGGAGGGCCGTAACAGCTACTTCCCTCCAAAGCACAGCCCACCTGGTCTGGGCATGTGCCTTCAGCTCCCCCCACACCACCTAGAGGACCTGACCCCTGGACATCCCAAGCTACACCTAGGAATTACTCACTAGATCTAGCACAGGTCCCAGTGCTCCAGACCCATCTGTGGTCCTTCAGCAGGATGGGACCGCAACTCCCCTCCCACGATGTCAAGCACAAGAACTGATAAGAAATGAAGGTCCAGTGGGTTGTATGTCTACCTGGGAGAGGCAGTGAGGAAGAAGCCATCGAAGAGGCTGCTGCAGAAATCCTCCAGAGCAAATTCATCAGCCAGCAGTGCCAGACTCCCAGTGAGCAGGTGGAGAAAGATGTCACTGAAGGCCAGGTCACCAAAGGTTTCCACTGTAAACACAACAGGGTGGCTCGGCCTCTGCCCTCAGTCTCCCCACTGTCCCAAGGTCTGAACAGGACTCAGGTGAGCAGAGAGAGCTGACCAGGTGAAGTAGATAGGTGGTCTGTGTCTCTCAGCAGGGAAGCAGCCCATAGCTAGAGCATGGTAACGGAAAGATGCTCTGCCCAAAGCCAGAAGCTCTGGTCTGAACTGGCCTTCCCAGACAGAACAGATGGGGTCCTGACAAACCCTCCCAATGACTCCTCAGTTAAGAACAAAAAGAAACACAGGGCATGGTGGTGCATGCCTTTGATCCCAGCACTCAGAAGACAGAGCCAGGCGGATCTCTGTGAGTTCGAGGCCAGCCTCATCTACAGAGCTAGTTCCATGGCAGCCAGGGCTACACAGAGAAACCCTGTCTCAAAAAAAACAAAAAACAAAAACACTCCCGCCCCCACACACACAAAGAAACACTGCCAAACTTCCTGTTCAAAAACATCAAAGTAGGACAGACAGATGGCCAAGCAATTGCATTTGAGTCCTGCTCACAACCAATGACAAAGAGCACTTGCTACCACAGGCAGGGCTGACAGAGGCAGACCGCAGAGCAGACTGATGCCCAGACAGTAGTCACTGAACAAGAGATGACAGGATAGACACAGTGTAGACAGCCTTGGGATCCATCACTTTTTTTTTTTATTTAAGATTTATTATGTATACAGTGTTCTGCCTGCATGGATGCCTGTAGACCAGAAGACAGCACCAGATCTCATTATAGATGGTTTGTGAGCCACCATGTGGTTGATGGGAATTGAACTCAGGACCTCTGGAAGAGCAGACAGTACTCTTAAGCCCTGAACCATCTCTCCGGCCACCATCACCATTCCTGACAGTTGGAAGCAGAAGGTGTTTTGATAGCAAACCCAGCTGACACCACTTGAACCCATGGGAAAACTGGAACCCTTCAGGGAGGCTCAGGTGTTCTGGGGACACTATTTCAAACAGATTTGATGCATCTCAGCCACTTCGTGCCCTGCCTGACCACATGGTTGATCACCACCAAGAGGCTGAGATGCCTGTATTCTCTCACCGTCAAATAACCATGGCACTTGAAAGGCAAGCAAGCGTGCACAGTGTAAAGGGGCCTTAAATCCTGACTTGAGCCCATACAACCCCGCTGACACACAGGAACTCAGCCATCATCCATCCAGTGACACAAAGCTCACAGCAGGCTCGTCAGAGGGGGCCCTCGTCTAAGTTCTTAACATCATCATCTTTTTTTTGGTAGGGATGCCTACCACACTGTTAAGACAAGTGTCTTAGTCTGACTATGAAGCATCTCCTACGGGCTCATGTTTTGAAAATCTGGTCCCCAGCTGGTGGCGCTGTTTTGAAGGAACCTTTAGGAGGTGAGGCCTGGCTGGTGGAAGTAGGTCACTAAGAGCAGGTATTTAAGGATCGGAACTAGTCCTGATCCCAGTCACACCCTGCTTCCTGCTTTGCTGTGCTGTGAACAGCCTCTGCCACACACTCCTGCTGTATGAGCTGAAACCTTCTTCTAAAACTGGGACCGGTGGTGGCTTGGGGGGGGGGGGGGTAGCAGCACTGCGCTCTTGCAGAGGACCCAGATTCCATGACTAACACCCACACAGTAGCTCACAGCTATCTCTAACTACAGATCCAGGGGACCTGATGCCTCTCTGGACTCTGTGCGCACTACACACACACCTGGCGCATTTATATACCTTCAGGCAAAATGCTCATAAAATAAAAATAAACTCTTAGCTGGGGCTTGGTGGTGCATGCCTTTAATCCCAGCACTCAGGGGGCAGTGGCAGGCAGATATCTGTGAGTTTGAGGCCAGCCTGGGCTACAGGGTGAGTTCCAGCCAACCAGAGCAACACAGGGAAACCCTGTCTCAAAAGACAAACAAACAAAAAACTACTTGTTTTTTCTGTTGTTTCTGTTGGAGTCACAGCAATACAAAGTACCTAATACATGGCCGGGCAGTGGTGGCGCACACCTTTAATCCCAGCACTTGGGAGGCAGAGGCAGGTGGACCTCTGTGAGTTCGAGGCCAGCCTGGGCTACAGAATGAGTTCCAGGAAAAAAGGCGCAAAGCTACACAGAGAAACCCTGTCTCGAAAAACAAAACAAAGTACCTAATAAGCTGGGCATGGTAGTATATAGTATCAGCAGATGGGAGGTAGAGGCAAGATCAGGAAATTTAGTTCATACTTGGGGCCAGGCATGGTGGCACAAGCCTTTAATACCAGCACTCAAGAGAGCTGGGTGTGGTGGCACATGCCTTTAATGCCTGGTGTCCACAGTGGCCAGAAGAGGGCATGGGATCCCCTACAACTGGAATTACAGACAGCTGTGAGCCACCATGTAGATGCTGGGAGTCCTCTGGAAGAGCAACCAGTGCTCTTAACCACTGAGCCATCTCTCCAACCTTAAGATTTTTTTAAACATGACTGAATGGTACACCCCAGGTACATCCCAGGTAGAGATGCCCTAGCCAGGACAGGCCACACTGCCAGTTTACTGGTACCATACCAGACGACAGACAGAAACATACCAGACAACAGGCAGACTGAAATGCATGGACAAGGCAAATCAAAGGTACCACAGGTGTTCCTAAGGTCTTAAGCAAGCTAACTCCGTGACCAGCAGAATGTCCTGATGCCCCTACAGCCGGAGAGGGCACGGACTATATCAAAGGAGTCTGGCCATACCCAATTTTAGCTCAGCAAGGCTCACTTCAAATTTCCTGCCTCTATAACAGCAGACAGTAAGACTGAGCTGTTTCAAGCTGCTAAGTCTGTGGTAACTTGTTAAAAAGAAAACTAAAGGCCCAGCCAGGTAAATCCGGTCAGACGGAAGCTGCATAACCAGCATGCACACAGCTTCAGGAAACAGGTTCACCAGTGACTTACAAACACACGTGAAGGAGGCGAGCAGTGGTGCCAGCACTGGCAGGGGAGGGGAGGGGGGGATGGTAGGGGTGCAGAGCCAGGCGGATCTCTTGAGTTTGAGGCCAGCCTGGTCTACAGAGTATGTTCCATGACAGCCAAGGCTACACAGTGAGACTCTGACTAGGAAAAGAAAAAAGAAAAGAAGCTCCATCTTCCAGGTGTAATCCTCTAAACTCCAGACAAAGGATGAGTCAGCAAATGCCTGGGGCCATCATCACAAAGGCACAGGATGCCACTGGGCATCTCTTCCCAATAAGAGTGTAGCTTTAGGTAGTTGTTTTTGTTGGGGATAGAATCCAGTATCTTATTCATGCCAAGTAAGTGCTCTTATCACTGAATACACTATACACTTATACACTATAGCCCGCAGCTTTACTACTGAAGAGCCCACTCAGAACTCTCTTGTGTGTGTGTGTGTGTGTGTGTGTGTGTGTGTCACCCCAGGTAGCTAGGGGAAAGTAGGCTCCTTGGATAAGGGGACTGTCTGAACACCCAAGGAGTTCTATTTTTTTTTTTTTTTTACCAATTAGAACAAAATAGAGATGATTTTGTTTTGTTTTGAGACAGGGTCTCTCTATGTAGCCTTGGTTGTCATGGACAAACTAAGAGCTGGTGAGATGTCTCAGTGGTTTAAAACAACAAACAAACAAAGAAGCAAACAAACAAACAAACCACACAGGCCTGGAGACTTGAGTTGATTGCCTGGAATCCACATAAAGCTGGAAGGAGATAGCTGGTTATGTAGACCAGGCTGGCCTTGAACTCACAGAGATCTGGCGGCCTCTGCCTCCTAAATGCTGGGATTAAGTGTGCCACCATACCTGGCAATAGAGCTATGAATCCCTTCTGCAGGAAATCACAAGACCCGCTAGCAGCATCTCGGAAACAGAGATAAGCCCCGCCTACAAACAAACACCGAGTGCCTAGGACAGAATTCGAGCTCTGGAGGTTGGAGGTGAAGGCAGAGGGACACTGGGAGCTCAGGCCCAGGAGTTCAGGTGGCAGGCAGGCAGGCCAGCACGGCCAGCAGGACTCACCGAGGCCAGGCAGCAGGCGCAGGAGTGCATTCTTGTTTCTCTGCTTGGTGATGTGCAGGACGTAGTACAGTCCCACCTCACAAGCCATGCGCTGCTCCTGCAGAAACCTGCATGCGAGAAGCCACGGCCTTTAATCAGCCCACCCCGCAGCACCCTCACCTGCAGCCCCGCTCTACTGCCCCCCCAAACACTGCCCTGGAGTCCTACTTGGTGAAACTTTCAGGAAGCGTGTTGGGGTACGTGACTGGGGCCTTCTCCTCAGCTGGAAGCTTCTGATCTACGTTGAAAGTGTAGTCATCCACCACGAAGGACATGAGCATTGGCAGGAACTTGGTGATGAGCTCTGCCTCCTGGCAGAAGGAGTGTCTGAGCCCACTAAGGTCCCACTGACCCCGGCTGCTCTTAATCTACACCCTAGCCCACTCTGCCCAGTGCACACCTTGCCCTTGCCCACCCGATACACATTCCTCAAATTCAGCTTTCTTAGGCATTAGTCCCCAGAATCCCTCCTTCCTGTTCTCTGAGACGCATGTCCAGTGGTGTTCTCGTGCACCTCTCATCTGGCATGATCATGGCTGCACCTGCAAAGCCCCTTCTGGGCCCCAGTCTCCATGGAACAGCAGCTACCCCTGTAGCCAGTCTACCCAGATGCCCCAACATCCTTGGTGGATGCTCACCTAAAGACTCTAGCTTTGCTTCTAGAGGGCCCCACCCTGCCACGCCCCATAATTAGGAGAAGAGGACACTAGACCCCATACCATCTTGGGCTCCTTGAAGACCTGGCTGTCTATTAAGTCCCATGCACCTTGGCCCAGCGCCAGCAGCCTAAGTAGGAGAAGGAGGTCGGGGCTATCCTGAAAGAAGACAGGGGCTTCAGCAAGAGCTCACGGGGACTCTGCCATCCTCTGGTCCCACTGAACAAGACAGGGTCTCTGCTTTCCAGGGCCCAGACCTTAGGAGAGCCATCATAAGGCACCCATGTGCCAATATCCACCCACTGAGTGAATCCCCATTTCACAACAGACAGTATGTCTTCTGCATGGCCACCAGCCACGCCTATGCTCACCCTGGGCAGTGTCTCCTGGCTAACGAGCTCCTGCAAGTGCCTGATGGTGCTGAGGGACAGTGTGTTGATGGCGAAGGGGTCACACAGGATCATAGACAAATCCCTAGAAGGAATCAGACCTTGGTATAAATTGAGAAGCCTGGCTACTCCATTTCTAATAGCTGTAATTAATGTCAGGCCCACTGAAGGGACAGCCACAGACTGGGATGCAAGGGCTTGGGTACTGACCCCAGAAAACAAGCCTCTCTTTGTACTGAATTCATAATTTATCCATAACTTACTCGAAGATCTTCTAAACTATAGAGTTAAAGAAAAAAAAATTACCCGCCCCTCAAAAAAACTAAATTCATACTTCGTTTCAAAAACCCTGACTGAGAGGCAAGTGGTGGTGGCACATCTTCAATCCCAGCACTCAGGAGGGAGAAGCAGACGGACCTCTGTGATGAGTTTGGGACTACACAGTGTTTAATCCGCAGCGAATCCCTACACAAAACCCTATCTCCAAAGGAAAATAAACACTCTAGCTTAAACGCTAGGTTTAGCCAGTGGAAGAATATAATAAAGAAATATGGCAGGGCTGCCCCAGCAGCACTCTATCTTCATGGCACGCAGAGGATGCTGGGAACCGGGCTGCTCAGACAGCACACCCTAACTTGCTACAGAGAGCAGTCCCCTCCCGCCTAAGCCCCCTGTGGTAGCTCCCCCAAAACAGCAGGCCCCAAACCTCATGCCTCTCAGGTATGGATCCTTTCCCTACTGAGACTCATTCCAAGCAGTGAGTTATAACCCTGTTAACAGTGGCCTGGTACCCAGCCTGACTGCCCAAAAACAGGCAGGAACGAGCCTAACTACCAACAGTACACAGCAAGCCCCACCAGATGCCTGTTAAGGGATCCCAAGGCTAGAGCCCTTGTAGAGCTGACTCTCACCCCAAAACTTGTTCCTGTCCCTTCTTCACACCATCAAGAAATCCCTGTAGCTCCCGGGCTCTTTTGCTGTCCACAAACCGCTCTCGGATACAGGCATCCAGGCACCAGGTAAACTACAGGAAAGAAGTACAGGATCTCGGTATACCCCGACTCTCACCCCTCAGTCGAACTCGGCCACAGCCCAAATGGCTGTGGAAATTGCAAGTTCAGATAAACACAAGTCAAGGCCCATGGCCCCACCCTAGGCCAAGCCCAGGATAGAAAAGGGTCCCTGGAGAGGACAGAGAAAATGGCAATTAGCAGAAGGGGGCCATGCCGAAGGCGGGGCAGCAGAAGTCTTCAGGCTCAGCCCGTCAAGCCCACCAGTGCCTCCTCACTCAATCACTAGATATCAACAAAGAAAAAGAAACACAGTACTCATTCCCCAGTGTCCAGAAGGAAACATGGCGTGGACTGAGACACCAGTGAGCTTTCATGGGGGACCAGTGGCCTACAGGGAGCAGGAGACCTCCACAGTCCCCAAAGCAACAAGGATCAGGACAGCACATGGAGGAAGCGTATTGTTTTCCTAAAGGGAACTAACTAACCGGGCTGGCAGCTGGCCGGACACGTTACGGCAGTTTTGTGGTGTAGCTCAGTGCTTGGCAATAAGCAACACCACACAGTACCCAGGAGATGGCCTCAGATTGTCTGTGCTCGTGGTGGGGGGCAGAGGGACGTGCAGAAAACCCCATTCCTAGGCTACCTTGGTGCTGGCCAGCAAGAAGCCCCGAGGGCTCTGGGGCAGGAGAAGGCAGAAGCCTAATGGAAAGATGGCCACAGGGCTTGCCACTTACAGCTAGGGAGTGGAAGCTGGAGGACCAGCAAGAGAGGCGGCTGCCCAGCCAGGACCTGTTCATCCCCCAGAGGAGCTCAGGGACACACAGCCGGCAGTCCGGAAGCAAGCTTAGATGAGGGCATTCCTGGATTAATGAATTCAGCAGAGGACGACCCAGGGGAAGTGCACAGGTGGCCACGCAGTACTACCTTATGGCAGGGGTCCACAGTGCAGATGTCGCTGACGTCCAGGTCGTGCAGGGACATGAGCAGCTCGGCCCGCAGCGTGCAGTAGTGCACATTCCTGGTCCGCAGGAACAGTGTGCGCAGGAACTGCAGCACCATGTCATAGAGCTTCACATTCTTCCCCACCATCTGCGTCAGCTTCTGGACCACCTGGGGCAAGACAGACAGACAGACGGACTCCAAAATCCCCACCCTAGGACAGGCAGAGGTGGCGCACACCTTTAATCTCGGTACTCGGGAGGCAGAGGCACGTGGATCTCTGTGAGTTTGGCTAGACCAGGTTCTAGGACAGCCAGGGCTAGTCAAAAAACCAAAAAACAAACAAAAAATCCTCTCAAAAAACTAAAACAAAGCCGGGCAGTGGTGGCACACGCCTTTAATCCCAGCACTCGGGAGGCAGAGCCAGGTGGATCTCTGTGAGTTCGAGGCCAGCCTGGGCTACAGAGTGAGTTCCAGGAAAGGCACAAATTTACACAGAGAAACCCTGTCTCAAAAAACCAAAAACAAACATAAATCCCCACCTCAGCACCACCCAGACAACAACACATGGGTGCTCTAGTCCTATATACAGAGCTGGCCTCTCTCTTTTTGGCATGAGACATTTCTTTATCTGCCATGAAAAGTTGGCACCGTATTCTAGGGGGCTGACTTCTGCTACTCAAGACGTAACTCTACATTCATCCTGAGGATAGTCTGGTCTGTGATCTACTGTGACTTCAAGTACCTGTCAGGTGAAGGGCTACAAGCCATGCTGAGAGCCCATCTGAAGAAAGGGCCCCAACACAGGAAGCTCACGCTGTACTGCCGCTGCCCCTGGGCTGACAGTAAGGCCTATGAGGCCACCCTGGGTTCTCCGATTCCCTGGCTTCTTCCCAAGCTTGTGACCATCCTTGTCCCAACACTAGTAGCAGGACTACAGAACGAAGGCCAGGGCACCTGGTGTCAAACCACACACAGTGACATTCAGCTCTACCTTGTACTCTAAGCCAGGGCCATGCAGGGACACCAGTGCCTACTCCCTTGGCAGATGTCACCCACCCCTCTACCCAACAAAGGCAAACCACACAGTCCTGCTCAATATAACGGCTCCAGCCAATACAAAGAAGTTTTGCTCAGCTGCGAACTGGCCATGGCTAACTGAGTCTCAGGCCGATGGTACAAAGGAACATTTAGGTTAGCCCAGGGTGAAGTTATCCCAGGAAGCCCAAAGGCATCAGGCCAGACTCAGCAGGTAATAATGTCAGTGGGAGGAGGAGGAGGAGGGTGGCAAGAGCTGGTAGTTGGTCTGGTAGCTCACTCTCCGAGACCCCTGCCAAGAACTCTCGGACTGACCTGGATCTTTATCTCAGGAACAAAATCTTCACTGCTGACATCACTCAAGCCATGTGGATGGTTCAAGGGTCCCTCACTCACTGGGTACACAGCACAGAGATAATCTAACCCTGACATGTAGTGTGCCTGCTTCACACATGACCAGCTTGGGACCACCTGCTCACAGGCAAGACAACTGTCCTACAGCCAAGCCTGAGAGGGTGACCCACTAGCCTGATGTCCCCAGTGCTGTAAAATCACAGAGCTCTTAGAAGAGTCTGCGAAGTTTCCAAGAGGAAAAACAGGCCAGCATCAAAGTGCTATAGATCAGACTCATCCGCAGAAACCAGCAACAGAGACATCACGAAAGATCTTTGGCACTTAGGACTGTAATTCTAAATCCAGCCAACAGGAAGGAAATGCAGGAAAGGAGAAGAAACCTGGAGAACAGCCCAATCAACACAGGACACTGGGCTAAATCAGACCTAGTGTGGCCTGGCATGTCAAAGCAGGATAGTCAGAAGGCCAGAGGATCAGAGAGCCAGGAGAACCACGGAAGAAGCCAGTATACCACTGGCCACAGACAGACAGCTAGACACCTAGAAAGTGTGTACACCTGAGCCCACACTTGCAAAAACCTTCCTACCATTCTCCACCTCATACACTTGAGACAGGGTCCCTCACTAAACCTGCAGCTCAACAGGTTCTGTTCGTTTCTGTCTACACTGGCAGGCCAGCAAACCCCAGTGATTTCTCCTGGCTCTGCTTCCTCCCTTCCAGCACTGGGGTTACAGGACTCTGTGGCTACACTGGACTTCCTTATGCGTGCTATGGATTCAAACTCAGATCTTCATGCAAACAATCTTACCCAGAAAGCCATTTTCCCATCTCTTCCCTGCACAGTTTTCTGCTCTTCTGTACATTTTCCCATTTGCGTTTATATACATAAGAATGCTTTTTTTTTTTTTTTTTTTTTTGAGAGAGGGTTTCTCTGTGTAACTTTGCACCTTTCCTGGAACTCACTCTGTAGCTCAAGCTGGCCTTGAACTCACACAAAGATCCACCTGGCTCTGCCTCCCGAGCCTGGGATAAAGGCATGCACCACCACCGCCCGGCTAAGAATGCAACTTTAAAAAAAAAAAAAATCAAGCCGGGCGTTGGTGGCGCACGCCTTTAATCCCAGCACTCGGGAGGCAGAGCCAGGTGGATCTCTGTGAGTTCGAGGCCAGCCTGGGCTACCAAGTGAGCTCCAGGAAAGGCACAAAGCTACACAGAGAAACCCTGTCTCGAAAAACCAAAAAAAAAAAAAAAAAAAAAAAAAAAAAATCAACCCAAGACAAGGCCCATCAAGCAAGTCCGCTGACAGTCAGAAATCAGTGCTGTCTGTGGTTGATCACCAGAAGAAATGGGAGGTGGGAGAAGGGCTGGGGAACAGGGTGGGCAGAACATTCTGCCTGACAACAATGGAAAGAGAAACATTCAGGAAGGAGTAAGCACAGCGCAAGAAAGGCAGGAACGGCAAGGGCCACGACTCCCTCCAACACGGCAGCCACCAATACCCATGGTGGAGCCTTAAAAACCAACCACAGCCACACAAAGCCTTTCACATGTGGAACGTGGCAAATGATATGCCCTAAGCTTGAAAAGCTCACCAGACTTCAAACTTAGTAACTCCTCCAATGAAGGCGATATAGCTAAATAATGGCTCACATCAATTACAGGTTGAAAGACAAAACCTTGAATAGATTAGGTGAAGGAAAAACATCAAAAATGATCTTACCTATTTTTGTCAAAGTAGACACTAGGAAAATTTAAATGACTTACATAACTCACTTTATCTTTCTATTGACCAGTACTAGCCTAAAGGAAGCCACTTACAAAGTCTTGACTTAAGAACTAGCAAGATGATTCAGTGGGTAAGGTCATCTGCTGCCAACATGACAACCCTAAGTTCAATTCCCAAAACTCACAAGGCGTGAGAACTGACTCCTGCAAATTGTCTCTTGACCTCCAAACAACATGGTCATTGACACACATACACAATAAATAACAATTAAAAAAAATTTTCAGCCGGGCAGTGGTGGCACACACCTTTAATCCCAGCACTTGGGAGGCAGAGCCAGGCGGATCTCTGTGAGTTGGAGGCCAGCCTGGTCTACAGAGCGAGTTCCAGGACAACCAGGGCTACACAGAGAAATCCTATCTCAAAAACAAGAAACAAAAAACTTCAACATAAAATATGCCAGTGATGGGCTGGAGAGATGGCTCAGCAGTAAAGTGCACATACTGCTCTTCTAAGACGAAGTGGGTTCAATTCCCAGCACCTACATCAGGTGGCTCATGAACAGATTCCAATTCCATGGGCATCTAACAACCCTGGCCTCTGTGGGCACATACCAATACATGTGCACATACCTACACACAGACACATAAACATAATTAAAATTAATTTTAAAAAAATGTTAAAGATGCCACTTTTTTTCTTGTTTTTTCTTTTTTTCTGAGACAGGGTTTCTCTGTGTAGCCTTAGCAGTCCTTGTCTGTCCTGGAACTCGCTCTGCAGACCAGGCTGGCCTCAGAGATGCACCTGTCTCTGCTGGGCTAAAAGGCATGAACTGTACTACCACCACCACCTGGCTAAAGACACCACTTATGAGCTAGACATAGTAGTCATGCCTTTCTTTAAACACAGCACTTGGGAGCAGAGCAGGTGGATCTCTGTGAGTGCAAAGCCAGCCTAGTCTATATAGCGAGTTTCAGACCAGACAGGGCTACAATGTGAGATCCTGTCTGAAAAATAAATAAATAAGCACATTTGAATTTTAAAAAATGCCAACATCAGTAACAAGTAAAATGTTAAATTCAGTGTTTTCTTTTTGGTTTTTTGTTTTGTTTTGTCTTTTGGGTTTTTCAAGACAGGGTTTCTCCATGTTGTTTTGGTGCCTGTCCTAGATCTCACTCTTGTAGACCAGGCTGGCCTTGAACTCACAGAGATCTGCCTGGCTCTGCCTCCCGAGTGCTGCGATTGAAGGCGTGCGCCACCGCCCGGCTCTTTTTGATTTTTTTCAGAGACTATCTGCTACGTTACTCAGACTAGCCTCAATCTCACAGCAATCCTCCTGCCTCAACCTTCTGCCAACCAACCTTTTCCCAGCCACATATACAAGCTCATGCTTATAGAAACAGACTAACATACACACTCGCAGGGAAGAGGCAAGCAAGGAAGGGGCTGGCCGCACACCCCTGGGGTCATCTGCCCCACTCTGACTTCCTCACCTCTCCCTGGCGCCTGGTCTTGGGGGAAGGGCTGAAGAAGTTGTGCAGGACGGACAGCTCTGTGCTGAAGAGTGCACTCTCCTTCTCCAGGATATACTGCTTCAACAGTGGTGAGACCTCATCACCAAAGAGTGCCTGGTTGTCTTGCCAGATCTGCCTCTTCACTTCCACGGCACACGCTCGGTACAATTCCTTGTCAGCCATCACCAGCTTCAGCTTCTTCTCAGGAACCTACACAGCAAACACCAGAGCTCCCTGCAAGAGGTGCCTGTGTCCCCAAGTCTCCCTCAGGATAGCTCGAGAAGCCTCAGTTGCCCACAGAACCTGTAGAGCCCAGCCACACCAACCCATCCACACCTGTGATGGATCGCCATGTCTTAGCAGGTGAATTCAGACATCCAGAATCCCTACGGACCTCTCCCAGGAAAGACCCACCCTCCAACTCAAGGGATAAATGTGTCTCCACTTGGCTCACCCAGGGGAATTCTGTGATACAGAGAAGGTGCCCAGAGCTTGCTGGAGGCCAACTTCATAAAACTTCCCCGGAGCTAAGCAACTGCCCACACCAAACCGATAGTCTGACCTCCACCAACCAAGGGCAGAGGGCAGGCTAGCTAAGCAGTGTGTATCACAGGCTCACTGACCTCCCCTAGGAGGGCTGGCTCCACAGCTCTTACCTTAGGCAAGTGTTTCATGACACACATCACCACTGGTTGTAGGGATGGCATCTTGACCAGAGAAAAGCTCTTTTCCAGAAGGTCTTCCAGCTTCTTGTACCTGGGCAGATTTGCTCAGCTGAGAAAGTGGGTCTTCACATGCAGGACATACAGAGGAGTCTCCTCAAACACATTCCAGGTCGTATCTACAAGTACGACTGTGCAGCCGTGGGGGCCATGAATGTTACCCACAAAGATAAGCAGCTCCCCAGCAGAGACCCACCTCTCCTCTGCCTTTCCCTCAGAGGCGATAGCTGACACTCGTTCCAGCAGTTTGTCGCGTAGCTCATCAAACACTGACTGATGGAACTCCAGCCGCGGTGTCCCGTGTAGGTCCAAGAAGGGCAGGGCCGACTGCAGGGAGGGCAGCAGCACGCCATTCTCTGTCTGGGAAAGCAGAGGGTCAATGCGTATGCATTTTGCTTGGCCGCAGCCAAGTCAGCTCGGGCACCATGGATGCCCTGAGTACACAGGTCTGCGGTGGTAACCGCGAAAAAGGAGAAAACACTCAAGCTACTCAGTGGACTCCTAGCTCAGGACCTTCAGTGCCTCCATCCAAGCGTCGGGAGAGCGCAGAATTGTGTCCGACCTCCCCAGCGGCCCGGCACCCTCCTGCCCACCTGAAATTGCTCAATGGCCTTGAGTGGCTCCGTGCAGTTGGTCAGGGTCTCTTTCAGGTCCTCGCCATTGGCCACGCCCAGGTCCTGGAGCCCCGCGAACATGGCCGAGGCTCCCGCTGCCGCCCGGCTGTGTACCCCATCCCCGCCGCGCTCCCCCGGAGCCGTCGCGGACGCTGAAGGAGCGCCAGAAGCCCTCTCCACGGTGCCACGGGGACCCCCCGAACCCCGCTCGCCCGCAGCCTCCAGCGTGGCCAGATCGCCCAGCAGAGCCGCTTGCACCGGCCCACACCTCCCACTTCCGCCCTTCACTGCCTAGGTCCAGCAGCGAATAGGTCCCGGGAAAACGCCGCCGCCACGCACAGGTTCCGGGAGCGACTTGCTACCCAGTAAGAGGTAGTGAGACTGTGCGCTAGGGGCGGTGTCGGGATGACGCAACCACCTCTCGAGAGACCTTGGCCACTCTAGCCGCTGCCGCCAGTGCCACGAAATCTTCCGCTTTTCACCTCGTCTGCTCCCTGGAAACCAGAACCCACACGCTGAGCCCCAGAGGAGAAAGGGTGGAGTGGTAGCGGGCCTCTCTGGACGTGTGGTAGAAATCACCTACCTTATGAATTTCAAAACTGAAATATCCAAGTACATTTTTATATGACTATCGATATAGCACTCTTTTGATGTTGAGAATTTTTCTTCTCGTGCTTCTCGTGCCCACGGGTGTAAGGCATAACGTGATCTTCACAAAGCGCACACCTTTGCCTTCATTTGGACTGAAATCTGAATGTGCCTGCAGTGGCACCACACACAGGTGCTTTGCGAGAGCTCTGGGTATGCAGTGGGAACTACACCTTCGTTATAGGCATGTGAAGATCGATGTTTGAGCTAGAGTCCAGGCTGCACAGTGTCCCTTGTCCTTGGCAGTAAAAGCAGCTGCTTTGACTCTCAAGCTGTCTGGTGTGTATGCTCTTGGGTTCAGCATTTAGCTCTTTGCAGCCTCCCACATTGGTCCATCTCTCACCCTTCATCCCACCTGCACACACCTCCTGCACACCACACCTCTTTTTTTCATGTGCCTTTGCTGCTGAGGTTTACTCTGCTACAAACTCCCTCCCTGCTGCCCACCACATCTTTGTGGGGCCCTCAGCCCGACTAAAGGGTGATCACTCCTGTTCGAACGTCTGGCACTAGGATGCCTGGTGTTGTGGCTATAAACAGAGCTCCTGTTCCCACTGATGCTGAGTGCCTAAGACCAGGACTGCACACCTCTGCCCCTGATTTTGCCAGCTGAATGGCTCCACACAGGACCCATAGCAAAGGTCCCATCACCCTAATTCCCCACCGGAATATTTTGGTTCAGCCACCATCTGGTGCAGTCAGAAGAGACACACACAGCCTACTTAGACTGTTGGTCCAAGGCTTCCACTCTGCAAACGGGATGGTGATGACAGCAAGGCAAAACTACTACAAGAGTGAGCGCTCAGAGGATGGCAAGACAGCTCAGTGGTGAGTGTTCCCGTGTCTGAAGACCTGAGCTGGATCCCCGAAGCTGACATTGTTCTAGTTCTCTGACTTCCATGTGAATGCAGTGGTACATATTGAAAACAAACAAACAAACAAACAAAAAACCTCTGGAGGAACACTTGTTACTGTTGCAAAGGACCTTTGGTTTGGTTTGGTTCCCAACATTCACATGGTGGTTCATAACTATCCATAACTCCAGTTCCAGGGGATCTGATGCCCTCTTCTGACCTCCTCAAGTACCAGGCATACATGTGGTATACAGACATGCATGTGGTATACAGACATACATGCAGACAAAACATTATTCATGCACATAGCCAGGCATGGTGGTGCACACCTTTAGTCCCAGCACTTGGAAGGCAGAGGCAGACAGATCTCTGTGAGTTCTGAGGCCAGCCTGGTCTACAGAGTGAGTTCCAGGACAAGCTCCAAAGCTACACAAAGAAACCTTGTCTCAAAAAAAAAAAAAAAAAAAAAAAAAAAAAAAAAAAAAAAAAAAAGAAAAGAAAAGGAAAATATTCGTACACATAAGATGAAATCACTTTTTAAAGTGAATTCTTATAGAATTGTATTACATGAAATATATAGAATATACAAATTAAGTGAATTCTGGTTTAGGGTTGGTGATGCACTTTTTTTTTTTCTTGAGACAGAGTCAATTTAGACCAGGTGGCCTCAAACTCAGATCCCCTGCCTCTGTCTCCTGACTCCTGGGATTAAAGGCTCATGGTGCCACACTCAGCAAAGATGCATATCTTTAATCCTAGAATTTGGGAGGTAGAAGCAGGCGGATCTCTGTGAGTTCAAGGTTAGTCTGGTTTGCATAGTCACTTCCAAGACAGCCAGGGCTACATAGTGTCTGGGGGAGGAGAGGAAGAAAGACATAAAAGTCAGCTCTGAGAGCTGGAGAGATGGCTCAGCAGTTAAGAGCACTTGCCATTCTAGCAGGGGGGACCTGAGTTCAATTCTGGCACCTACAGGGCAGTTTGTGACCATCTGTAACACCAGTTCCAAAGGATCTAAAGTCTTCTGGGCACTAGGCACACAAGGTGCACATACCATACATGCAAGTAAAACACTGTACACATAAAAAAATCCCGAGTGCTGGGATTAAAGGCGTGCGCCACCACTGCCTTTAATCCCAGCACTCTGGAGGCAGAGCCAGGCGGATCTCTGTGAGTTCGAGGCCAGCCTGGGCTGCCAAGTGAGTTCCAGGAAAGGCGCAAAGCTACACAGAGAAACCCTGTCTGGAAAAAACAAAACAACAAAAAATAAATAAATAAAAATTGTAACTAACGTTTTAAAGTGATGTGTGTGCCTGGGTGAGGAAGAAAGGATGGAGTGGGCCCTTGGAGAAACAGCTGTCACTAGCTGTAAGATGAGGCGCCTGCAGGGGGCTCCTTCTGAGTAGGAAAGCAGGCCAGCGGTGCTCAGGGAACCAACAGTCAGCTACTGTGGGGGAGAGGCCTGAAGGCTTTGGGCTTAGGTTCTCAGAACACAGGGTACCAAGCCCTGTTGAATCTTCATGTCAAAGCTCCAGGGAAATAGGGCCAGTGTCTGGTGAACGGACACCATCGCCTTCAATGGGCTAGACAAGGCTATGCTTGTGTGAAGACGGCAATACTCCCGGTTCTGGCCTCCCACCTTATCCCACTAGTCCTTCAGCTCAGCAAACAGCCTGACCCTCCGGTAGATGCTGGACCTTGGGTGACATTGCCACAGGATCCTTTTCCTATTCTATCCTAGGTCAGGAAGCTTAGGGTTAGTTCCCAGGCTGCCATCTCAATTCTGAAGAAAAGAGCACCATGCAGGAGCAGAGAAAACCAGGACTACCAGGAAAGCTAGAAATAAGCAGGAAGCCACATATTCAAAATAGCCCATTAGGCAAAGGATGGGCAACCAGAGACCACAGTTCAAAAGAATCATTTGCATCTGAGTATAGTAGGGGGAGGAGGGCCCTGGAAAGACTCTTCTTGTTGCACACAGTGTAAGCCAGAAGAGTGGGTGAGGGGTGTCTAGATGGTCAGAAGGCCAGGCTGCAGACAGAGTTCCAAAGGAAGCCCAGGAAAACTTCAAGGGAGGTCAGCTTTGCAGTCTCTACCCGATGGGCCTACAGTGTGCAGAAGGGGCCTGTGTCGTGACGCTTGGGTCTGCGCACTCCTTGGATGACCACTCCCGGCGAAGATGGGAAGCGAGAGTTGTAGCAGTCTTCCACGTAGTAGGCAGCCGGGCCAGGGGTTCGGGCTGCAGAGAGAGAGTGAGCTGACCCTAGTCCTTCCCCCAGCAGCCCCCCCTATGAGGCCCGAGCCCCGCTCCACCCTCAGGCAGGCCAAGCCTCTTTTCCTAGGCCTCCTTACAGGAGCTGACCCAGGAGACGAACGCAGGGGAGCGACTCATGGAGAAGGCAGGTGAGCGTGTGCTCTGCAGACGGTACCCAGGAAGGATGTTATAGGTGTTGGGACTAGGTCGCTTCTCGCCAGAGGGCTGCGAGGCAGCCAAGAGTGGGGTATAGGCGCAAGGACCTCGGGCTCGTAGCATCCCTGGGCGTAAATCCCTGGGTATCTTGACAACAGAGCGGCGGCGGCCTCCAAAGCTGAAGGCCGGGAAGGCAGGCTGGCTCAGCGGCCTGTACTCGGCGGGCGATGGCCACTGTGAGGAGTCAGGATGCGACCCGGGGCTGCAATCTCCTTGCCTAGCTTTGCCTTATCCTCCAGGCCTAACTCTTGCTTTTTTTTTTTTTTTTTTTTTTTTTTGATCCCCTTAGTCCCGCCCATCACCAAGCCCAGCCACGTAGCTCCTCCCTCCAGCCCCTCCCACCAGCCCCCTGACCGCTTTCCTCGCCTCCTCCTCACCTGCAGCACCCCCACCTTCCGCAAGGAATCCCCTCAGCATCTCCTCCCACCCTCCCTCTACCTGGCCCGCACAGTGTGTCTACCTTTCGCTCTCGGTTGAAGTCGGTCTTCTGCGTGAAGGGGCTTTCACTTTGGAGCCACAAGGTCTGCCATGCCCTACGGCCACCACCCTCTGCAGTGGGGCGGATAGTTGGTGGGGAGGTCTTCGGGGCAGGAGGCCCCCATTCCCCAGGTATAGGCAGGGTTGTGGGGACATGCACCTCGACCAGGGTTCTTGTAGCCCATGGTGTACTGGGGATGTGGAGAGGACTCCCGAAGAGACGCACTGGGCACTTCATACTTGGTGGGGCCAGGGACATCCAGGTCCGTCAGGATCGGGGGGCGTCGCTCTTGCACTGGTGTGAAAAGCAAGCTCTAGACCCAATTCTTCCCAGAAAACTGCTTTCACCTTATCCCTCCCCACACTGGCCTGCGTGGGAGTGAGGTAGCCAAGAACCTCACTCACACAGACTCCTCAGGGTCTCTACGCAGGTAGATGTGGACTCTTTGGGGGTGCTCATTTTTGACCTGAAGCCACTTGGGGCCCTCTTTGCCTTTGGGGGCCACATCTCGTTCCAGGCTGCCTCAAGCTCCTGGTCCCACCACAGCACAGCAGCCTCGGGCCTGCAAGGAAGCCAACAACCACTGTCCACCTGTCCGACTGGTCTTTCCTCCTGAGTCCCCACCTGTCCACCACCCTCTGAAATTACTGGGTAGGGTGAAGAGGTTGCTGACTCAGGGGACCCCGGGTCCAGTGTTTGCCTCCATTGATGTAAAAATTTGCCAGGAATTTCACAGCCTTCTGGTCAAAGTTCATTCTAGGTCTCGGGCTGTCTTTCCAGAGGGCACCGCTGGGCTCTGTGACCTCACTGTTGGGTCATACCCCTCCCCTCTGTTGCTGGGAGCTCCCTAGGAAAGGAACATTGTCCAGATCAGGAGGGACTCTCCTACAAGGCCTCCATCCTCTGCCCCTCTCCCCACCTGTTGAGACCGTCATCCAGGTCAGCCTTGGTCAAGACAGGCTCTAACCTGTCCCAACCCTTTTTTTTCCTCTCCTGGGGGCTTGGGTCCACTCTAGCAGTACTTCTGGGAGGTCTGGAGCCCCACCCTAGGTGAAGAGGGGGTGGGGCATGTGAGTAGATGCCAAGTCCTGCAGTATGGCTAGGTGCGTGAGTGAGGGCCAGCTAACAGGAGAAAGACAGTCAGAGGAAGAGGAAGAGCTGCTGCCCCTGCCGCAGACCGGGTCATGGGGAGACATAGCACAGTACCTCGGGCCTGCCTTCCGAGTCAGGCCAGTTCCGGCAGGGCTAGTTAGGAGCGCTTGTCTTCTGCCTCTGCCTGCCTGCACCGAGGCCAGAAGGCCAGATTGTATTAGATGAACAAAGGAATACTGAGCCTGAAGAAGCAAGAACCCATCTGGGCACGAAGGCCCTTGCAGAGTGGCCTCTGGTGCTGCTGGCTGGTCTGGCTGTCCCGGCCCTGCCCCTGGCCCCCACACTTCCCAGGCAGCACTCGAGACAAAAGACACCCTCTCCACAGTCTCCTCCCGCCCTGTTCCTCTGTGACTGGGCCTCTGCCTTTCTGATCTCTCCCTTTAGCACTGGCCCTGACTGACACTTCTCTGGACAGATGGATGGAGACATGAGGAAACCAGTTTGATTTGGACGAAGGTTTCACAGGCTGCCCAGAGCCTCCTCCCGCATTGTGCAGTGTCCTTTGAGAACGTAATTGATGGTGTTAAGGTACCTGGTGCGGAGGGTTCTGAAGACACACTTGCTGACATTAAGGTGTCTCCAGTTCCGCCCTGCAGTAAATACTGCTGTGGGGATACTGGCGGCTCCAGAAGTAACGGGCCCGCTGTGCATTCATGAGAACCTGAGTTGGATGCCCAGTATCCACATAAAATTCAGGGGTGGTCCTCTGCACTGGGGAGATGGAGGATCCCCGGAGTTCATTGGCCAGCCAGTTGAACTGAACCGATGCATTCCAAGTTCTGTGAGACAAGCCATATCAAAAACGAAAACCTAAGATGGGGAGCAGTTGAGGAAGAACTCCAACACCAGCTCCTGGCCTCTCGCACACACTCCTACTGTTATGGAGCCGTGCATGGTGGCCACACCTGTGACCCCAGCCCTGGGGAGGCTGAGGCAAGAGTATGGCTGCAAGTTCAAGGCCAGGTTGGGATACATAGTAAGCAAGCAAGAAACAGATGTAGTTGTGGTGGTGTCACACATGTATATTTCTTGCTTCAGGAATTATTTAATGTGTATGTGTGTTTTGCCTACATGTACGTGTGTGTTACCACATTTAAACCTAGTGATGTGGTGGTCTGAAAAGGGCATCAGATTCATCTGGAAGTGGAGTTACATATGGTTGGGAGCTACCATGTGGGTGCTGGGAGTTGAACCTGGATCTTCTGCAAGATCAACAAGAGCTGCTAAAACACCTGTCTGTCCCCACCACAACCACCACGTATCTTTGGCTATCAGTTTCAGAGCACTTCTTTAGGGTGGTGAGAGCAGTGTCTTGTTTGGACTTGATCTATATTAGCAAATTGTGCTCCAGGTGTACCTCAGCGACCCACATTAAAAACTGCCATTATCAGCATATGAGCAGCATTTATTTGATTCAGGAACAACTGTACCTCTTTGTGTTTAGAGGCTCTGGGTTTGTCTTGTTTTCAAACATTTGTGTTTATATTTGCATTTTAATATCAGGGGCTAATTTTTAATGTTTTATTTCATAAGATGTTTTAAAAGATTTATTTTTAATGAGACTCTAAAGCAATCATCTGACTTTATTTTTTGGTTTTTCAGACAAGGTTTTTCTGTGTAGCCCTGACTGTCCTGTAGACCAGGCTGGCCTGGAACTCAGAGATCTGCCTGCCTCTGCCTCTTGAATGCTGGGATTGAAGGCGTGTGTCACTATGGCCCAGCTTTCCTTAGTATTTTTAAGTATGTCTATGTGTCTGTGGGAAGGTATGTGCACTTGAGTGCAGATGCCCGGAGGCCGGGGGTGTTGGATTCCCTGGAGCTAGAGTCATGAGATGCCTGATGTGAGTGCTGGAAATCAAGCTCAGGTCCTCTGGGAGAGTGGTCTTCCCCTGAGCCACCTCCCCAGCCCTCCACTTGTTCCTTACATGGACTTATCTGCTCACACAGCTGTTGCAAACTTTAGTCTGCCTTCCATTATTGCTTACGCTGGTCTTCCCTTTGTGACACATTCACTTTCATGGTTATAAAGTTCTTCCTGCGCGCTGGGGACAGAGCTCAGTTGTGCTTTCTGTGCAAGTTATGTGGACTTTAGTACAACTCACCAGCACACTCAGAAAAAGCTTGTCTTGGTGGCATGCCTGGGCCATCCAGATGGGTCAGTGGGTAAAGGGACTTGCCACCGAAGCCTGACAACCCGAGTTCACACCCCAGAAGCCACATGGTGGAAGAGATAACCAACTCCCCAAAGTTGTCCTCAGAAAACTGTTTTATAAAGCAAGTGTTGGGGATGCACAGACAGGGGGATCCCTGGGCTCACTGGCTGGCTGGCCTAGCTTCATCAGTAAGCCTCAGAGACCAGTGAGAGAAGCTGCCTTACAAAACAAGGTTGGCGGCCCAGCGGTGGTGGCACATGTCTTTAATCCCAGCGCTCGGGAGGCAGAGGCTGGTGAATCTTTGTGAGTTCGAGGCCAGCCTAGTCTACAGAGTGAGATCCAGGACAGGCACCAAAACTACACAAAGGAACCCTGTCAAAAAAAAAAAAAAACCCAGAAAAAAAAAAAGAAACCAAGGTGGACAGTGTTAGGGGAAGGCTAGAACACGGCCACTGGGCTCTGCACACATCTGAGCGTGTCTGCACACACATGCAAAAACAAAGGATTTTTGTTATTAAATAGGGTTTTATTTGCCTAGAGTGTGTTAGTAGAATTCAGAGGACAACTTTTGGAAGGAAGCTCTCTCCTTTTCCTTGGTGAGTTCCTGGGACTGAACTCAGTCTGTCAGCTGTCATGACGAGCAGTCTTTACCTCTGAGCCATCTCACCAGCGTCAAAGAAAGCTTTTTTTGTTTTTAATTTTTAGTTTATGTTCATTGGTGTTTTTGCCTGCATGTATGTCTAGGAGAGGGTGTCAGAAGCCCTGGAACTGGAGTTACAGACAGGTGTGAGTTGCCATGGGAATTGAACCTGGGTCCTCTGAAAGAGCAGCCAGTGCTCTTAACCACTGAACCATATCTCCGGCCCTGAAAGTTCTTTCTACATTAAAAAAACATAAAAGAGCCAGGCGGTGGTGGCACACGCCTTTAATCCCAGCACTCGGGAGGCAGAGGCAGGCGGATCTCTGTGAGTTTGAGGCCAGCCTGGGCTACCAAGTGAGTTCCAGGAAAGGCGCAAAGCTACACAGAGAAACCCTGTCTCAAAAAACCAAAACCAAACCAAACCAACCAACCAACCAACCAAACAGAAAGGGGCTTTGTTAAGTATGGAAATCAATGTCTTACTACAGGGGAACAAGCCTATTGGAGAGTCCACAAAGCTGTCATCTGGGAAACCTGACTCAGTGCTGACTTCATCAGTGGAGAAGGACTAGGTAAAGAACCCCACCATGAAGCAGGAACTGCTTGTCAGTGGGGCTTGGCCTCGGGGAGTGGTGAGAGTCCAGCCTCTTCCCATTTCTGGCTCCTGAGCTCTGGGTGCGTGGGGCTTCCTTCCAGGACACCCTGCCTTGCTCAGGACACCTTCCTAACTGGTCTTTGAACTAGAGATGCTGTGAGATTGGGAGCACTCACAGGGTTAACAGATGGCTGGCCCCTTCACAATGGTTACCAGGCAACAGGTCTCTTTTCAGGGAAGGAAGGTGGACGCAGAAAGGGCTGGACCAGCAAGGCAAAGCAAATGACAGCTACTCAGAAACACAGCCTCTTCACTCCAGAACCCCACTACATCCCTGGGTAAGAGCTGGGAGCTCTACAGAGAGAGGTTGGGGTCGGGAGAGAGGGATGAGCAGGAGGGCTGGGGTTTAACCCGGACTCCAGGAGGCTGAGGACCAATGCTGAAGAGACCCAAAGTCAGGGTTACCAAGGAGTGGCATAGAGACCACTGGGGCTGAAGAGCTCTGGGACAGGAAAATCCGAGCTGGAGCTACAGATGAAGGCCTAGGCCTTGCCCTTCGCTGTGGCCTAAACCTGAATGCAGTACTAGGTGGCCAGGGTGTCTGTCCAGGGCAAAAACTGTGGCAGCCAAACTATCTGGCAGAGACTGGATAAGCAAATGCTGGACTTGCCCTCCATAGGAATAGATGATTCAGATTAGAAGAAGTATAGTCCAGTTAAAAACAGACAATACCTCTGGTATTGCCCAGAGGTAGGGTGCCTAACATGCATATGCAAAGTCCTGGGTCTGATCTCCAGCACAGCAAACTAATAAAATAAAAACCTTCCAAAGAAAGTGTGTGTGCCTACCTACCTAGACCCAAGTGCAACACGGGACACAGAATAGGGGGAAAACTGAAGGACCTATACCTCCTTTCAACATTGGCCACTTTTGGAGGTGTCAATGGGGTGAGGGAGGGAGCGTTGAGAATGGATGGGTGCCAGGCTGGAGAGATGACTCTGCTGTTAAGAGCACTTGCTGGTCTTGCAGAGTTCAGAAGTTCAAGTCTCAGTACCCTGTAACTCCAGTTCCAGGGGCTCCATCACCCTCTTCTGACTTCCGCAAGCACTAGACACACATGTGGTACACAGACATGCATGCAGGCAAAACACCCATGCACAGAAAATGCGTTAACTGTGTAGGGGTCCACTGTGGTGAAGACCTGGCGTGTTGTCAGGCTTGACACACGCTAGCCCGAATCCTAGGCGGCGCAGAGAGCGAGTGCTTCCGTTACCGTCATCTAAAGTGAGCCATGGCCCAATGCCTGCTAACTAACAGACAGGAGTGGTATCTCCCCTGCTTCTCTCCACAGCTATGCTGGTTTCTATCCTCAACTGCGCTACCAGGTGGGGAACACCTATGGCCGCACTACTGCACAGCTGCTCACAGATCCCAGCGTACAGAAGAGCCCCTGCTCTGTTCTGTCACCTATGTCCAAGCCCAAGTTCATCGAGGACTTCAGCAAATCTAAGTCCCCATGGATTCCCTGCAGGGACCTGACAGAGCCTTACATCCCCCACTATACCAGTGAGCTTCAGGTCCAGGGTGGGACCCCGCCCAGGCCTGCCTCCACTGGGGCTCCACCCTCCTTCCTATATGGCTCAAGAGCTGTCCTGTCTGTACAGGTCTGAAACCCTACAAGAATTTTGAGATCCTGGGCCAGCTCCCACGCCAGGAGATGGACACCCAGGGGCCGCCACAGGTAGAGAACATATCCAGACAGGTTTCAATGCCTGCAGGCTTCATGCCTTATCCTCCCTACCCACCATTCCCTCCAGGGAGGAAGGGAGAGGCTAAAGACCTGGGGCACCCAGGTCTACTGCTAGCATATGGGGAAGAGGCCTGGAAGAATGCAGCACCTCTTCAGGAGACCCCAGGGAGGTACCAGGTAAGTGGAGACACCTGGCCTGGCTCCTGGCCCCAACACACACACAGGTGGAAGCTGTGTGGTCATTTACACTTCCTTGTCCCAGCTCTACCACTGCAGGAGGGACGAGTACCTGCCTTCACACCCCCCGCAGGAGACACTAGATGTGGGCAGGTTCCAGCGGCTACCCCAGCTAGACCACCCCAACCTAATCCAACGCAAGGCCATCTCAGGTATGTGCTGGGTGCCTGGGCTGTTCCCAGTGAGGTTGCAAGGGTCCAGAGGAGATGGTGAGAAGGACAAGGCTTGTTACCTGGGCTCCTTCCTACCCTAGAACAGGGTTTGTTTGGCCTCACGCTTAAGACTTTTTTCCTTGAGCCAGCCCAGCTGCCCCCATGAGGAGCTAAATTTGGCCCCAAGAGTCAGCAGCAACCAACCTGTAGGGATGGAAGGGCTCAGCATTTCTGACACACCTGGGAGCGTGGGTTATGCCCGGAAGGCAGCCAGGGAAAAACCCTGACATCCACCCATCTCCAGGCTATGCTGGCTTTGTCCCCCGGTTTGCCTGGGTGATGGGGATGAATTACCGTGATGGAGTCACACAAGCTATGGATGACTTTGACAAGAACCAGGTAGGAAAACATGGGCCTAGCCTGCTTCCAGGTGCCTCAGCTAGGCTTGTTCTGCTTCTGCTCCCAGCTGAAAGCACCCCTTCCCCAGGGGTCACCCTTAAGGCCTTTTCACATCCTAACAAGGGCTGATTCCCTATCCTGGTAAGGGGGATTGGGTGGTCAGTCAGATGGATAACAACTCTCAGAAGCAAGATCTTGGTCACCCATGTGGGGAGACAGCACTTCTCAGCACATATCCATTTCTCCAGTTCATATTCAGACACCCAGTCTGTGCTCTGGGGGAAAGGCTGCCCAAGACCCACTGGCCAAGCACCACCATCTACAGAAGTCAAGGCCTGATTCCCTTCTACATGGGCTTCATCCCATGTGAGTACCGCTGCCTGCCAGAGGCCCATCCCCACTTCAAAAGGACAAGATCATACTACACACCAAACCTACGACATGATCAAATGGCTGGGGTCCCGCTTCACCTACCTGATAATCAGTTGTTGGCCCACTGTCCAGAGTCCCAGTTTTGTCTTAACTACCCAGACAGTATGGGCTCAGCAGCCTTTCCCATAAACTTACAAAGCCAGCAAGGTTACTCCATGCCTATTTGAAGAGGGTAACCACAAGATCCTAGAGGCTGCTCTGTTCACAGCCTGCACTGACCTCTCCCCCACTGTGCTAATCCCAGGAACTCAGCTTAAGCCTTTCTCTCTTGCAGCCATGCAGGACAACTACGCACTGACATTCGGTAACAGCACCCGAAAGGCCTATCAGAAGGAACTGGAGAGGCGAAGCCACACACTATGAATTGCTTTAATGGTGGTATCTGTACAAGTGATGTCAGGACAGGACAGCAAATGCACAGTGGACATGGCTAGCAGACAAGCTGTGAATGAATAAAGAGTTCACACTGCTCCCATGCTTTAGCTGCTTAAGACAGCTCTAGGCCACTTCCTCCTCAGCCTCCTCCTCAAACTCGCCCTCCTCCTCAGCGGTAGCATCCTGGTACTGCTGGTACTCAGACACCAGGTCATTCATGTTGCTCTCAGCCTCGGTGAACTCCATCTCATCCATGCCCTCACCCGTGTACCAGTGCAGGAAGGCCTTGCGTCGGAACATGGCTGTGAACTGCTCTGAGATGCGTTTGAACAGCTCCTGAATGGCGGTGCTGTTGCCGATGAAGGTGGCGGACATTTTTAGGCCCCGAGGTGGAATGTCACAGACAGCTGTTTTCACATTGTTGGGGATCCACTCAACAAAGTAGCTGCTGTTCTTGTTCTGGACGTTAAGCATCTGTTCGTCCACCTCCTTCATAGACATGCGGCCCCTGAACACGGCAGCCACTGTCAAGTAGCGCCCATGGCGGGGATCACAGGCAGCCATCATGTTCTTGGCATCAAACATCTGCTGGGTGAGCTCAGGAACTGTCAGGGCACGGTACTGCTGGCTACCTCGGCTGGTCAAGGGGGCAAAGCCAGGCATGAAGAAGTGCAGGCGAGGGAAGGGCACCATATTTACAGCCAGCTTCCGCAGGTCAGCATTTAGCTGGCCAGGGAATCGCAGGCAAGTGGTTACCCCACTCATAGTGGCGGACACTAGATGGTTCAGGTCGCCATAAGTGGGTGTGGTCAGCTTTAGGGTTCTGAAACAGATGTCATAGAGTGCTTCATTATCAATGCAATAGGTCTCATCTGTGTTTTCAACAAGCTGGTGAACTGAAAGGGTGGCATTGTAGGGCTCCACCACTGTGTCCGACACCTTAGGGGAAGGTACCACACTGAAGGTGTTCATGATCCTGTCCGGGTACTCCTCCCGGATCTTGCTGATAAGGAGGGTACCCATCCCAGACCCAGTCCCCCCACCCAGGGAGTGGGTCAGCTGGAAGCCCTGCAGGCAGTCACAGCTCTCAGCTTCCTTCCTCACAACGTCCAACACCGAGTCAACCAGCTCTGCGCCTTCTGTGTAGTGTCCCTTGGCCCAGTTGTTCCCAGCCCCACTCTGACCTGTAAGAGAAAACAGCTGGTCACTCACTAGGTACGTGCCCAAAAGGCCAAACGGTTTGAGGTTGTCACCTCTATAATAATAAAGTGAACAGACCCCTGAAATGACACAACAACCTGCCATGTGTGGGGAAAAAAAAAGGGGGGGGGCACAGCTAGGACAGTAACACTTTCCTAGGTACCCCTGCCAATATTCAAGGACGGCACAGGGACCCCGGCCACCAGGTCAGGTTTGCTCACACTCTCCACCAGCAACTAGCCTGCCGGCAGACAGACTTTCCTCCCAAAGCTGCTTTGACCAAGGGATTGAGTGACTCAGAGGTCAGGAAAAGTGTTACACCTGGGCGGCTAGTCAGCAGAGACTTTAGGTCAGCCCCTTGACCTTTGAGCCTCAGGGGGGTAGCAAGCTCCGCCCACACCCCCCACCGCACTCACCGAAGACGAAGTTATCAGGTCTGAAGATCTGCCCGAAGGGCCCCGAGCGCACCGAGTCCATGGTGCCCGGCTCCAAGTCCACGAGCACGGCACGGGGAACATACTTGCCACCTGGTGGGACAGGGGGGACGTCAAGCGTGGTCAACCCGGAGGGGTGATCGGGACGGTGTACGGAGAGGGGAGTCTTACCGGTGGCCTCGTTGTAGTACACGTTGATACGCTCCAGCTGGAGGTCGCTATCTCCGTGGTACGTGCCGGTAGGATCAATGCCATGCTCGTCGCTGATCACCTCCCAGAACTGCAAGGGACTCGGGCGTTAGCTGAGTCACGGCGGCCGGTGCGCTCCAAGGCAGCCCCGCCCCGGATGGGTGCGGCAGGCCCTTCCCCCCACCCCACACCACCCCCGTCTCCAAAGCGCCCGAGCGACGGGTCCCTAGGGCCCCGCACGGTCCGCCCCCACCGCCACCAGCCACCGCTTCTACGTCCCGGCCCAGCGTACGCCGGTATCCAGGACGCAGTGAGAGCGCCGCCGCTTCCGCCATCTTCCCCGGCTGACCGTACCGCTGGCGCCCGTCCAGCGGAGCCCTAGCCGCTTACCTTGGCGCCAATCTGATTGCCGCACTGCCCAGCCTGCAGGTGCACGATCTCCCTCATGGCGGCGGCGACTGCGGAGCGGCTGCAGAGGAGGAACAAGCTGGGAGGAGCAGGCGCACAGAGTGCTACAACCGACGCTCTACCAGCACTTATATACCCCTCATAGCCCGCCTTCGCAAGCCTACGATTGGGCTCCCAGAACGAGGCCAAGAAAACACTCTTGTTTGATTGGCTGCTTTTCCGTCAATCAAGCGGTCTAGGGCCCGCCTTCCCAACGATATACGCTCATTATTGGCCAGTACTGTCTAAGGTTCTCCCTATCACAATCCCCGCCCTGGCGCCGCAGTGCTCAATTCATTGGGTGTTTCAAATGATTGATTTACACCCTCATTGGCTGCCTCCTGGGAGCACGCCGAAAGCCTGACACTATTGGCTGCGCTGGTTTGGCGTCCTGGTAACCGCCGCAGTGCAGCGCGCGGGCGGGACGTGGAAAGCAAGCTTCCGGCCGAGAGGGACGGGGCCTCTTTTCAGAGTTTTGTGGGCTCGCTTTGGTACGAGGGTCTGTGTGCTGCTGCTGGGGAGAGAAAAGAGCCTGAGACATTGCACTCTGGGACACATTTCGGTCCAGCTTGGGGACTTCCAGGCTGAGGCGGATTGCACCCATGAAATCCGGCCCCGCTGGGTCCTCCCGGGACGCACTGGGCAGGCGCGGGGTCTGTTTGTTCCCGGGAGGGCCCTCCCTCCGCCTCTTCGGCTGCGCCCCGTGTTGTGGAAACCAGCTGGCCGGGAGCCGGTCTCCTTGGAGCCTTCTCTCTAAGTGCGCGCAGAGCTCATGGAGACTGCAGGGCTGGGCATGCCTGGCCATGACTCTATGAGAGGGAAAAACAAACAAACTAACGTATGAAACTTAAATTAAGTCGCTGCCCTGTAGTGGATCGCTTAGGGAACAATCCATTTATATATTTCTACAAGTTTTTTTTCTGAGGTGTCAGGTTCAAAGCCCCCCTACCCTCAAATGGCAGTGCTGACTTTGTCCTAAACATGACTTGGCCAGGTAAACAAGCCTAAAAAGTTCCTGTTTACAAGAAAAGTAAATCTCTAAGGTGTTTTCGGTTCACCAGGAACTCCCTCCCTTAACCTTCCCCTCAAAGTCAATTCTGCCAAAGCATGTAGTTCTGAATCAATCCTTTTCCGCCATTTGCTCTTTTCCCCCCTCACCCTCAATGGCCTTGACAGTTTAATCCCTAATAAATCTTTCTGCCCATGGAACTAAAAAAAAATAAATCTTTTTAGTTCGGTTGTTTCTCTGGGCAGGGTCTTCTAACCTGTAACCTGGAATTCACCTCAAGGAATGCAAGGATTTACAGGCCTTCCCATGCCTGGCTTTGTAATTCTTTTCTTTTTTTAAGGAATATTACACTATGGGATCTGTTCGAGTCCAGCCACCAGGCATCTGTGGGTCTAGCTTTTGGTATGAATTACCTTCAAATCTAAGTGTGTTAGGCAATCCCTATTGGTTGTGGTATCCAATGTCATAGGGAAAAGCCATCAGGACAAGCAGAATCCTATATCCTAAGCAGCAGCATTCTGTTGGATAGAGTCTTATTGTTCATGTTTACCATCCTAACCAATGTGCTAGTCTCCAGCAAGATCTGACTGTCCTGCCCCCTTCCCTAAAAGGGTAGTTCAGAAAGCAGAACATGGGTTCTGTTGACCACACTTAGAGGACCCATATATCAGGAGGGCTAGATGTGTGTGAGGTGCACCAGGTCACTTTTGGGCATGCTGAGAGTTATCTCAGTGCCCAGATTATCTTCTGAGTTGACTCATCCTCACAGAGTAGCTTGAATCTCAACGCCAACACATTCATATCCATGAAGGAAGCAGAAGTTCTAAGCTTTAACACCAAGAGCTTCTCTTTGAGATGTTTGGGTCTCAAGCTGGGCAATAGGTATGAATAACATAGCATAACCGTGGCTCTTGAGCATAAGCCCACCAAGGACAGTGGCTGCCCACAGCCAGTAAGGGAAGACGCTGTAGATCTTCACCAGGAACCAAGAATACCCCTGTGCTAGTAGTGAGAAAGAAGACCCAAGAAGGCCTGGAGCCTATAGCCCGAGGGCATGTGCACAGAGCCAGCCAGAAGAGCAGGGAAGTGAGGCAGAATGGGCTGTGGGAGCATTGGGTGCCCGCCCTCCCTCCCCAGCCTGCAGCTGTTGGAGGCTGCACAAGGAAGGCTCTGTTTACTGGTGGCCATGGTCCCAGTGGGAGGGTACGTTACTGCCAGGCAGGAGCGGCAGGCAGACAGTCTTTGCGGCCTTAAAGGACCCTGTGGTCAGCTTTTGTGGAAGGCCTTCCCTCACCCCGGAAGGAGAGGTGCCAAGGTGGACTAGGCCTCACTGACTCCCTCAGTGGGGCTTCCAGGGAAGCAGTCGGGCTCAGCCCCGCCTCTGGAACATCAGAGAACACCGTGAGGCTGTGTAAAAGCACTCTGCAATCAATCACAAGAGTGGGTGAACTAAGGCTGCAGTGTACAGACCTTGCTCTGTCTGCTCGAGTTCATCTCTGCAAGTCCTTGGCTCCCAGAGCAGGCAGTCAATTCTCTGGTAGACAGAGTGAATTCCAGGCCTAGGAAGCCTAGGATCTAGGGTAGGGAGGGGATGGCACAGAACTTGGGTGACATTAGAGGCTATGGGTCAAGAGGGCCTGGGATGTTCTAAACATAGACAGAAAGGACCACAGAGACACCCACAAGGTATGTGTGGAGGATCGAAGGGAATCAGAAAATACAAAGCGTGCTGGACAGATGGCTCAGCACTTAAGAGCACTTGATGCTCTTACAGAGGGCTCAAGTTTGTATCTCAATGCCTACATGGTGGCTCACAACCATCTGTGGTGATATTGTGTTCCCCAAAATATTGTGCACCCTAATAAACTTATCTGGGGTCAGAGGACAGAATAGTCACTAGATACAGAGGCCAGAAAATGGTGGCACACACACCTTTAATCCTAGCATTCCCAAGGCATAGATCCATCCGGATCTCTGCGAGTTCAAAGCCACACTGGAAACAGCCAGGCGTGGTAACAAGAGCCTTTAATCCCAGGAAGTGATGGCAGGAAGCAGAAAGGTATATAAGGCGTGAGGACCAGGAACTAGAGCCTGGTTAAGCTTTCAGGCTTTTGAGCAACAGTTCAGCTGAGATCCATTTGGATGAGGCCTCAGAGGCTTCCAGTCTGAGGAAACAGGATCAGGTGAGGAATTGGCAAGGTGAGGAAGTTGTGGCTTGTTCTGCTTCTCTGATCTTCCAGCATTCACCCCAATTTCTAGCTTCGGATTTGATTTTTTTTTCAGGTTTGATTTTATTAATACGACCTATTAAGATTCGTGCTACAACCATCTTTCCAGGTGATCTGACACCTTCTGACCTCCAATGGCACCACATACAAGTGGTGCACATACATATACATACAGCCAAAAAACCCCAAAACAACAACAAAAACACTCACACACATAAAATACATAAATCTACATAAATGTTTTTAAAAAAAGAAAAGAAAAAAACAGGGATAGGACCTAGGGGCTCTCCAGGTTTCATCTCCCTAAAGGCCACACCTGTTGACCACAGTGTCTGGCTAGACAAATCTGGAGGAGGGGAGAGGTGCTGGGAAAGTTTTGAAGCCAAGAAAATTCACATGGACATGCCCTGAGCCACATGTGGGCAAAGGTAGTTATAAATGAAACACCTCAAACTGTCAGGCTTATGTAAAACATGGAGGGTTTTGTTGAAATTCCCTCACAGCTCTGAATCATGAGCTTTGTAGATGACAATATCGTGTCTCAATGTCAAAGGCTGGACACACTTAAAAGCTGTAATGGGCTGGGCGGTGGTGGTACACACCTTTAATCCCAGCACTTGGGAGGCAGAGGCAGGCGAAACTTTGTGAGTTCGAGGCCAGCCTGGTCTACAGAGCAAGATCCAGGAAAGGCTCCAAAACTACACAGAGAAACCTTGTCTCGAAAGACCAAAAAAAAAAAAAAAGCTGTAATGGACAGATCAAAAGGTATCCCTGTCCAGTCCAGGATCAGCTCTTCTATGGGTCTGATTGATATAATGTGCCTGAGTTTTGGGTGGCCTTTTGGTGGTGTGGGAGGGGTAGGGATACGGTTGTGAGCAGCCTTAAGCCGTAGGAAGTGGTGAGAGGCCTCTGCCTCTTCTCTGGTGTCCAGTTACCTTTTGGCTGTAGGACAAGCCTTCCTGTTTGAAAACCAGACCGCCGGCGGGAGGCACGGAGGAGGGCAGGAGCTCCCACCAGGGCCCATCCTTTCCCAGAGCCTTTCTTTAGGCACTCAGGCAGAGAAAATGGTGTCTAGCCCTTATAGCCTTTCACCTAGATGGGCAAGTCCTAGCTGGCTTCCTGGACAAGTCTGGGCACCAAGGTAGCGGAGGAGGCAGGGTGCTGTTTAGGAGCCCGGCAGGAGGAAGGGTGCCCTCTGGCGGCTAGGGAGACCACGCCTGACCGAGCTTGCCGGCCAGATGCAAACCTAGCCTCTTGAAGAACTCGGTAACAGTCATATACTCTACTGCAGGTCTCTCACACGCATCGCCTGCCGGATCTCAGGTCCTCCTCTCAATGGGAACCTGGGCTCTCTGCCCTACCCAGCCTTCCCAGACAGTCCCCAGCCCGAAGGAACCGGCTGTCACCAACCACCACAGAAATAAACCGGCCATGGCCTAGGTGGAACCCTAATACCAAGTCTCCGCTAGGGGCAGCATGGCGCTGCTTGTCCACCTCCACTCAGTGTTAGGATAGGTGCCTCCTAGGGCGGCCTTATCTGGGAGAGAAGATCAACACTCCTTGATAATAGCATCCTTTATTTGCAAAGAAGGGCATGCAATAGTCTAGGAAGTCCATGTGGAGCCTCTCCCCTCCACCCCAGGGAAGACTGGCAGGCAGTCGTTTCAGCCTACAGTGCCCTGAAGCTGGTGGAGCTAAGTATATGGACTATGGCACCCACTTTTCACAGCTGCTGGGAAGCTATGACCTCTGGGTTCTCGTAGCAGTTAGCCACTTTGCTGGTCATATTGGAGTTGCTGCAAGCTCTGCAGGGACAGCAACCAGTCACCAGGCGGTCCCAGGGCTCCAGAGAATGGAGCCAGAGAGGCAGCCAGGCCCAGGATCGAAGACAGTGTGGCAGCCAGGAGGGCCGGTGTCTTTGCAGGACATTAATCAGGATGATAAGGAGCACCAGCCCCACCAAAGGACCACCCACTGCAGCCAACACTGAGCCCCCTGCCAGGGAAAGTCCAAAGGCTGCCAGGGGCAGCAGCAGGAAGGTGAATAACAGGTAGACGATGGCTACCCAGCGGTACTGGGCAGTCAGGTCCCCAAAGCGCTTGGCCAGTGGAATGGGTAGTCTCAGGACAGGCACCAGGTACCACAGCAGTATGCCAGCCAGGTTGAAGAAGAAGTGGATGAGAGCAACCTGGTAGGCAGGAAGGGCAAGAAGGGGTGAGGAGATTGGACCAGATGACATGGGCCACCTGGGCTCTTTAGAAACCACGCCATTTGACAGGCGGCGGTGGGGCACGCCTTTAACCCCAGCACTCAGGAGGCAGAGGTAGATAGATCTCTGAGTGTGAGGCCAGCCTGGTCTACAGAGATAGTTCCAGGGCAGCTAGGGCTACACACACACACACACACACACACACACACACACACACACACACAAAACAAACAACAACCAAAATAACCCTACCTGTCTTGAAAAAACAAAAAACAAAAGAAAGGAATCCTGGAAAGGAAGAACTGAGGCTAGGGCTGTGAGATGCCTGCAATGTCCCCCTGGATCTGGGGCTGCAGGCCCGTGGTTGGAGTCTGAGGAGCCCAAGAAGAGCTGGGGCTGCACCCAGCCTTGGCTGTGCTGGGAACAGGGAACTAGTTGAGGGCAGTACCTGGACTGCAATGAGCAACGTGTCCGGAGGGCTGGCCAAGGCAGCCAGCAGGGCTGTGGTGGTGGTGCCAATGTTGGAGCCCAGGAAGAGGGGATAGGCCCGTTCCAGGTTGATCACCCCAACCCCTGGAGGAATGAAGGGTCACCAAGGGGTCCAGCCCAGCTCCCCCAATCCCAAGCCCACTGCCCACTTTGGCTTACCCATGAGAGGCACAATAGCTGCTGTGAATACACTACTGCTCTGAAGCAGGAAGGTTAGGCCTGCACCGACAAGGATGGCCAAGTAGCCACTGAGCCAGCCAAAGGGGAAGGGGAAATCTGCAGGTGTGTAGGGTGGAAGGCAGGGGGTCATTTTTAACCTCCTGCCTTCTCCTCCATCCCAGGTCCAGGGCCTCCGCACACCCACCTGCATTGATGACAGTTCTCACGGCCTGTGCAATGCGGCCCTGCAGCACAGAGTTGAGCAGCTTAACGATGAGGACCAGGCAGGTACAGAGCACCAGCAGAGAGCCCGCCAGCAGGATGAAGCCCACAGCCAGATCCGTGAGCCCTGTGCCCACAAACAGGTGCCGGCCTGTGGCAGGGCAGGGAGTTGAGTAGGAGGTCGGAGCAGGAAGCAGGGTAGGGGGTTGGACTGGTGCAGGTACTCACAAGGCACTCTGTTCTCCTCTGGAGATGCTGTACCGTTCATCTCCGTGCAGGGGTTGAAGATGCTGCATTCCTCATGGCTCTCCTGGGACTGAGGGACAGGGAGGACTCAGGCCGGGCTCACAGCAGGCAGGCAGACAGAGGGTAAAAGGCTCAAGATCAAGTGGGCGGGATGATTCAGCAGGTCAGAGGTGAAATGAGGGATGGGGTCAGAGGCACCTCACCGTCTCCCCTTTGACGCCACACCATTGCTTAATGAGGCTGCTGTTAGTGGTGTTGCTGGTGGCGCTGCCGGTAATCACACTGCTATCCAGCTGGGAGACAGAGGGGGCATGATTATGTGTCTGGTACTCCCATCCCTCAGCCTACTACAAGCCTAAACCCTCTTCTGTCGCCATCCAGGACAGGGCTTCTGCCTCCTGTTCCTCATCAGCCAGGCACAGGCACCTTCCTATGGCACATCTGTCCTCACCTGGATGATGAGGTGTGTGAAAGGCTGCGTCAGTGCCTTGAGGATGTC
The DNA here is from genome assembly GCF_004664715.2 of Peromyscus leucopus. NCBI lineage: Eukaryota > Metazoa > Chordata > Mammalia > Rodentia > Cricetidae > Peromyscus > Peromyscus leucopus. Next base: position 14,920,103 of record NC_051066.1, on the reverse strand, counting down.
GGGGGCCTGCCCCCCTGGCTGCAGGCTAGCAGCGCCCAGGGCCAGTTCACTCAGCCTCTCTAATGCTGCCGTGGCGCTCTCCAGCGGCAGCAATACCAACACTGTGAGCCAGTTGAAGATGCCATGCACAGCCGAGCCGCTGAAGGCCCTGCAGTCAGTCACACAGGGCAGGCTGTCTGTCTGAGTGGCCTCTACTGAGGCCAAGGTAGACCCAGCCTGGCCCTTCAGCCCTGACTCACCTCTGGAACTCATCCCGGTCCCCTGACTGCGCCATTGAGACCAGGGTGCTGGTGATGGAAGTGCCCACGTTGACGCCCATGATGATAGGCACAGATACCTGGACAGTCAGCACTGTAGGGGTGCCATTTCAGCAGCCCTGCCTGTTCACCAACCCACCCACCACTGCCCTGGGAAGGAGAGGCGCACTCACACTTAGAGGCCACCATGCTGACCACGATAGAGGAAGATGTGCTGGAGCTCTGGACAAGGACTGTGACCAGCACACCAATGACCAAGCCAGCCACAGGGTTGGACAGCACCACATTGTCCTTGAAAATGTCTCCAGCCATTTTGCCTGTTCCCCACAGAGAGATGCAGCGAGGCTGTAGAGAGCTCACTTCCCCACCCCACCCTGGCCTCCCACCTGGTCACTCACTGCCTAGCAGCTGGAAGGCAGAGCTGAGGATGTCCAGGGAGCAGATGAAGAAGTAGAGACTTCCCAGGAGTCCACATGCCTTAAGGAAGTTGATGACCACTTGGCGAAGCCTGCTGGCCATGCTGACCTCTAGGGACACCAGGTAGGACTATATTTGACCAGCTGGCTACTGCCCAGCAGTAGCAACACACACACACACACACACACACACACACACACACACACACACACACACACACACTTTGCTCCTCCTTGAAAACAGGGAGTGTGTTTCCTGTCACCTCTCGTGAATAGCACAGGATCTCCCTTCTGTCCCATTGGGTAGGAATCCATGGACTCCTTTTGTGTTCCCCAGAGCAGAGTCTATACCCCCTCATTGGCTCTCCCTTGATCCTTGGCCATACAGCTAAACCCATGACCTTGGAGGGGGAGTCCCAGAACTGGAGCCATCAGCGGGAGTAAAAGGAAAAGAAGAGGCTGGAAAGGGAGTTTTCCCTCCGTCTCAAGCAGATTAATGTGAATTTCTTTGAGATGTGTTCTAAGTCCCAGCTTATACTCTGCTAAGAAATGGGAAGCCAGGGGCCTGCCTGCACACAGTCTCATTACACCCAGACCTACCTTTCAGTTGGCCAGTGTTCTTCAGCTGAGGGAAGGCCTGGGGGTCTGTGCCTCCCTCCTCGGAGCCTGGGATAGAACTGGAGGTCCCTGCAGGGGTCAAGTCAAGGAGGGCTGTTTGTCGAACTCCCAGGGAGATGGACAAAAGGAAACCAGAGGTGGAAGAGGCTGGGGCACAAGGGGCTATGGGTGAGGCGCAGAAGCAGGAAGGGAAAGAGCTAGGGTGAGTCTGGCTCAGGCCAGAGGTGTGAGGAAACCCCAGAACTCTTCAAGAGGGCAGCTAGAGAGAGAAACCTCGTTTTGCCTAGCGTAGCTGTCCAGAAGTAGGAGCCCTAGGGTGCCTGATACCTGCATCTCTCAGATTCCGGTCCACCAGGTCAATCGCATCCAGGGTAGGGTTGGGGAACTGGCCACCAGCGAGGGAATTCGGCATGGATTTCAAGCAGAGAGAGACCCAGGCCCAATCCTAGATCTGCTGAGGGCAAGGCAGGTAAGGGTCGGTCGTTCTTCCTGCTCGGCCTCTACCCCACCAAGCCGTCTAAAGTCAGGCCCATGACCTGGACTTCAGCCGTAGCCCCACACCTTGCAGGTCTTGGTGGCTCTGACCACGGACAGATGGCTGCAGTGACCTCAGGTGGTTGTCAGGCGAGCCCAGTCTAGTTTCAGGGGGCAGGAGACAGGGGGGCCACTGGATCTCCGCTCCCTTACTGGTCTTGGCTAGAGGAAGGTTTGACAGCTGACTGAGGGTACAGGGTTCTGGGGCGCTGGCTGGAAGTCACCGGTAGCTAGAGAACCCTGGGATTTCTCCTATCAAGTGTCAATGAGGACACCGCAGATGGTCCCAGCTTAGACTTTGGTATTTGATACCAAACAAGTGACGTCTTCGCTTGATAAGAGCCCCACCCCACCCCACCCCCAACTTAGAAGCAGGACTTGGGAGCCCCCTGCCTACATCAGGTCCCTTCTGGCAGCACTGACCCGGTGGGCCTCGGGGTCTGGAACTCTTTGAATCCTAGTCTACCCTGACCCCTTCCCCAGTGCTTGGGCTCAGGCCCAGGGGCCCTTTGTGTCCCCTCCCTCTGGCCTGCCATTAGGCTCTTCTCACTTGCTCTTAGGTCCTGGGGTTCAGAGTGGTGCCCCTCCCCTGGACCTGGTGGTCACTCCGCTCTGGTCCAGTGTCCCTTAGCTTGCTCTAGTTCTGGGAGCTCCTACCTGCACGTGTGGTGAGGGGGCACCAGCAGGGAGGAGGCACAGCAGGACTAGCTTCAGGTCAAAGATCTGCCCAGCGCGCACATGACCTGCTGTGTGTGGAGCCCCATTAATGTTTACCCAGGAGCTGGGGCCCCCAAGGGGAGACCCTGCCTGGCCTCGAGGCCTTATTCAGGCCCTTGTCACCCTGGGACTAGGAGTTCTGAGCCCCCAGCTCAACTCTCTCGGGGTGGAACTTCTTCTAGGGATGGGCAACATCTGGCCAGGAGCATAACAGAGGTAGACACTGGAGCCACCAGTAGGCACCGGATACATTTAATGGACACTCTACACCACCCAGGCGATGAGACGCTCTCATTCTGGCTGGGGCAGCCTAGGGACCCCAGGAGAACGTTGCCCTCCTCTTCCTGTGTTCCTCTGAACCCTGCAAACCTTATCGTGCTCATCCATGCACCTGACAGAGATGAGAGAGAAGCCCTTTGCACCAGGTGGGTGTGGAAGATGGATTTCCTCAGGTGGCCTGGGAAGATACCCAGGCTCTCGGGTCAGCAGATTCAAATCTGAGTCTAAGGGTAGGGCTAGATCCTGAAGGCCTTTCTGTGGAGGCGGGCCAGGACTCAGAGTCTCTGTCTGCAGAGGGAGGGGGAGGGCTGAGCCTTCCCCATCCCACAGTGCTCATTGCCTGAACCCTATCTGAGTGTCTTTTCCCAGATGAGGGCTGTCTGCGCCCACGTGCCTGTGAAATGTGCTCTCTGATGGGTCAGCTCCCTTCCAGCCCCTGGGATGGGGACTAGGCCCTCCCCTGCAAGCTATTTCCCTAGGGGCCCTGCAAGCTCCAGCACCCTGCTCTGCTCACTGCCCAGCTCTGTCCCTGGGTGCTTGAGGGACTTTGCCCAGTGAAGGAGTCTTCCCAATGTCTATTCAGCAAATTCTCTTTCCTCCCCATCCTACAACCACTGCCCAGGAGGCCCCTCCCAGGGGCTCCTGAATACAGCTCCTTCCTAGAGGGATGGAGGTTTACAGCTTTGGCCTGGGGTTTGTCAGTAATTTGTAACCTAGAGCACCTACAGAAGGTCTGTGTTAGGGTCACCAGAGGTGGAAGGAGGCTGGGAGTCTTGAATTAAGATAATGAGCTGTGAGACCTCAGGCGAGACCCTTGTCAGAGCTGGCTCTCTATGGCACCCTTTGATGCCTGTCAAAGAGGTAGCTTTATGTTGCAGCAGACCGTCTCGGAACAGTATCTGGCTCATGGTAGGAGCTCAGTGGCCACTGTGGAATAGATGAAATACATAAGACTCCAGGAGGTAGCCTGCCTCCTGGCTCATACCTCTGGATGCTTACAGAGAGGAAGACCTGCTCTGAGGCCAGCCACTCACGTACAGCCATAGCCTGACCCTGTCCAGGCCCCTGCACTCAGTCCCACGGACTCTTAGGAGCCATTCTCTATGCTAAGTCCTGGGTTTACAGGTGACGTAGACAGCAGAATGTTGGCTGGCCAAACAAAGTCAGGCCAGTTTGGGGTATGGGAATCTAGACAAGTATAATGGGAAGTCACCGGCCTACTGTGGCATTATGGCCATTGACTCTGACCTTAGGCTATAGCCTGAGATGTCCCTGGTCAGGGTGATACCACTATGCTGGGTCACGCAGGACTGTAAGAAGGATGCCCTGCTAGCAAACTGTTCTGTTTGCACTGTGTATGATCAGTGGCTCCAAGGCAGGCAAGCTGTTAGCACAATTTCCTTTGTGCAGGTGGAGATAGCCGGAATTTAGACCTCAGCGTTCCCGGGGGGATACCAGCACAGTCTTCCCCAGCCACAGCAACAGCATCCAGGCTGAGGAAAGTGGGGTTGGGGGCGCAAGGCGGGGTAGAGTTCGGCTGGCTGCTGAGTGATGGTAGCGCTGACTTTGAGGGGGACAGAGGACCTGGGTTCTATTCTTGATGGTTCCCGTTCAGCTTTGACTGCCAAAAAGGCAGCTAGGTCCAGGTCCAACATGGTCACCCCTCCTCGGGGCATAGGGGTACTTTGACGGCACTGTGGGCAGGGGATCCAGTGTTGTTCATGGGCTGGGGTGTCCAGCCGCCGCATGCATGCTTGGCAGAAGGTGTGGCCACAGTAGAGGCGGCGAGGCAAGTGTACTGACAGGTCATAGGCAGAGTAGCAGATGACGCAGTCATTCCGTGGGGCTGTCAGGGCTGCCCCTTCCTCCAAGGCTTCAGGGCCTTCAGGCTGCAGCATCCTAGGGAAAGTATGAAGGGACCAACAGGGCAACAGCACAAGGCACAGTCCACCTCTGCCCATCTATGGGATGTTTTGGTCCATGCTGTCCCCCAGAAGACAGAAGACAGGGCTATGGGACAGACGGTAAGTGTCTGCACACCTGGCGGGAAGATGGTGGCCTTGGGCACACCAAGTCTGGGCATATCTCTTGTCTCTGTGGCCATTGGCTGAAACAGCGCCCTATCCCCCTGTAGAGACCCTTCCCTGGCCCCTCCTGCTTGCCCCCCACCCCTTCCTGAACCCTAGGCTTCTCTTACCTGCTGCATCCACTCCACCAGAAAGATATTCCCAGCTAGAGGATTTCGGGAGAAGGGGGTGGGGACCCGGGACACCTCATGGCTCCTTCCTTGGGCTCGCATTACTGACCACGCGGGCAGGACGGCAGGAGGCAGGTGGTGGCTGCATCAAATGAGAGTGGGGCTCCCCTTTCAGCCACAAAGCGCCTGCAACAGGATCTGAGGCACCACCCACTGGGCCGGAGATAAGGTGAGCCAGCCCCCTGCAGAACGGATGCTGCTCAGACCACTCCCCCCACCCACCCCGTAACTCCTGGAGACCCGGCTTCTTCGTCTTCTCCACCCTAGAAGTCCTCAGCCTTTGTACCTTCCCGCTCTCTCATGCCATCAAGCCCTCACCCTCTCATCTGATTGTCATGTTTTCCTGCTTTGGCCTGAGGGACGCCCACCCTTCAGGCCCTGCCCATGCCACCTCCCAGGGGACCTGCCCCCACCCCCTACCAGCTCCATGGTAGGGTGCATCGTCTTGTTAAATTGTGGTCAGGATGACCTTCCTCCCTATCTAGACTAGGTCTATCCTGTAATGTCACAGGCAGTCGCCCACCCGTCGGCCCTGAGGTGGCACAATGTGTGCTGATCTCCCTCACACAACCAACCATCATCCCAGAAGCTCCCCCTCCCCACCCCACCCCGCCCCGTGCCCATCCTAAGCACCTTCCAGTTGACTGCCTAGCTGACCCTCAGTCTTTGCAATAGTCCAGGGAGACAGTTCAGGGAGGTGGGACCAGTTTTCCCTGTGATGAGGCCTGGAGAGAGCACAGAACTAGGGAGACTGGGTTGTGTTGGGAGAGGCTGGCAGGCCCCCAGGACCGCACACAGGGTTGCTAGGAGAAAGCCAAGGAGCAAGCCCTCCTGACTCACTTTTACCCACCTGCTTGGCAGTGTGCCTTTAAGACTGGCCAAACGGGTTCCTGTGCTGGCCCCCACTGAAACGGGGGGGGGACAAGGAGCTTGGAGATGAGAGTCAGGGCCATGACCCATCCTCCCATACCTGGAGACTTCTCCACACTACACATCTAGCCTGCCCGCTTATATGACCCATCTCTGCATCAGGGGAGGGCCAACTTCAGGAGGACTCGTTTGTCTTGTGAGGCCAGCTCTTCCGCCCTCTTCACGTGGTGCCGTGGCTCTGCCCTGCCCCGGAAACACCTGGCTGCCCAGAGCTGACCCTCCGCACACTCCCTACCCTGGCATCTCATGCACGGCCCCCAGCAGGCATCCTACACTGCTTGGACAGACAAGAAGGGAACACTCCCCTCAGCCCTTCAAGGCCTGGTACACATCACTCGAAATAGGTTAAACAGCAGAGCTCTGGATTGTAGGAATTATCTTTTGTGGGAAACCAGAAACGCGCTCTGGCTGAGGCTTGGAGGTGACTCACATTGGGCAGGGCTGGGTTCTGGGCCCTGGATCCTGAGCTCCCACTCCCTGAAACCTGCTAACACCGGCCCCACCCGCCAACAGCCCTCCAGTCTGATCCTCCCTCGGAGTATTTTCTTGGGGCCCCCCACAGTGGCAAGTATGGCACCCTCCTGCCTTGTGATTCAGGGTTAACCTTGTTTAAGATTTCAGCTTTAGCCTGAGGGAGAACAGAGAACTGGCCCCAGGCAGGAGACATATTACCACCTACAAGCCCCTGGGTGGGCTGAGACCGGCAAGGCCCCTAAATTATGGTGGTCATGAGGCAGTGGCTTTCTAGTCTCTGGAAGGTCCCACAGAGTCTGGGAGCCTACTAGGGAGATTGTATTTGTGTATGTTGAGGACAAAAATAGTTGCCCAGACTAGGACCCTCTCCCAAATGGAACCCTGGTAAAAAAAAAAAAAATAAGGAGTCATCGGCACACTGCTCACCCTGCTTTATTGCCAAAGTCTCGCAGGAAGTGAAGGGTGTCCCTATTGCTGCCACCATGGCTAGTGGCTGGGACCGTATTCCAGAGGGCACCCGCTGAGCCTTCCTGGTGGACAGGCTGCCCTGTCCAGGGCAAGGAGTGGCTGATGCCCATGACCATGGCCGCTCCTGATGTCCAGCACCACTTTGGCGTTGAGCAGAGGCCTGGGCCCCACCACCCCGGAGGTTGGATAGTCAGGCTAGGAGACAACACAGCAACAGCTGTGACAACGGCAGAATCGTGGACAGTGGCAGCAGGAGCAGCAAGGCAGGCAGCAGCAGTGGTGGGCAATGTCGTCGCCACGCCCCACAGGCGGCAGGCCAGCGTAGGTCAGTCCTGATGGACGCTGCCCACTGCAGTAGGGATTGCAGGGTGACTGCCAGGTCTGTTGGTTCTGCTCAGGAGCGGTGCCTTTGGTACCCTTGATACCCTTGGGCCCTGGGGCTTCAGGAGTCTGCAAGAGGCCTGCTGGCTCTGGGGCACAGGTTCCTGAAGGCAGAGGCTGACTCTCAGAGGCGGAAGATGAAGAGGGACCCTCCTCTAACTGCTGCCCCAGGTCAGACCGCAGGTGAGCCCGCGGGATGCTGATGTGAGCGTATGGGTTCTTCACAACCATCTCATGGGGGTCCATGGCCCAAGCTGCAGGGGTGAGCAGAGACACATGTATGGACTCAGAGGAGAGGAAAGCTGCTTGAGAGCCTGTAGCCCAAGAAGACACCCATTTAGGAGGAGTCTGCCTTGTAAAGAGCCGTATCACTGGGTGCAGGTGTGGAGACATCAGAATACATGCAAGGTCTACGTGTCTTGGAGGTAGACCCGAGTACCCGGTTGCCACCCTCCACCAAGTATCCACGAAATGCTCCTGGATGCAGCTGGGAATTGGGATAAAAGGCTAGGGAACACAGGTGAGTTGGTCCAAGGGAGAGCAGGGGCTGTTGGGAAGGTACCTCTCAGTCAGGTCAGTCACTGGGGCATTGGGTCACTCACCTGCAGCCAGCAGCCAGCAGCAGCAGTGTCACTTCTAGTCCTCCAGCTCCAGGTCCCAGTGCCTGTGAGTAGAGCTACCAGCAGGTGCCTTTTCCCTCCTAGAGAGGGGTGGGGCCTTGGGGCGGAGCTCAAAGATGGGGTTCTCAAGATCCCAAGAGGCCTTAGCAACTGGAGCACAGCAGCCAGTCACCCCTCATTCCCAGATGGGTGGAGGCCAAGGTTTGAGCTCTAAGGGGCATTTGCCAATCTGGGGTGACTCAATCACGATTCATCTGAGCATGCTTTACCTCCTTGGGTCATGGCCCCAGAGAGGAAGTGGAGGCAGGCCTTCAGATTCTGGGGCCTTCAGATTCTGGGGCTGGGGTCACGCAGCCATTGCTCACACCTCTACAGCTACTGTCCAGAGTTCCTCCTTGCCACCTACTGCCCATACCCAGCAGATACTGGGATGCTTGAGACTACTTACAGGATTGTCCACTTTCCTAATTAAAAAAAAGAAGTTTGACACAACTTTGTAGATACACTTTACTTATCTTCCAATTACATGGGCATCAGACACAAGTGACATTTTCAGCTTGTTTCTAAACCTGCAGTTTCCCTGTGTTGTGAGTTGGGGTGAAGCTCCCCAAAGTTTTCTGTCCCCACACCCATTCTTGGCCCTGGCACCCCTCTGCTTTAGTAGCTTCACCTCCTCGCCCATAGGGGACATGAAGAACGACCGTGGGGCGAGGGGCCTGGGGGGGGGGAACAATAGTTGCAAGTTTACGGGCCAACCAGTGGGCTCCTCTGGGTCTACTCTACAGTGGGACGGCTTGGACCCCATTCCGGAAAACACCAGGAAGGAGAGACCAAGTAGGACAGGGACTGCAAGCCAGGGTGACTGAGTAGCCCGCTTACAGCCAGTCAGGCAGGTTGAGCAACCTAGCAAGTAGAAGCAAATGGGTCTGGGGGAAACATGCTTAAGAGGTGGAAAACGGAAGAACCCTTAACCTTGCCCACTGCCCCTGTAGACTCCGCCCCTAGCCGCGAGCATGCGTAAATCCGGCCGAGGTGCCCAGTGGAAACTTAATTCCCCAGAAGCCTTCGCGCTCCAGGGTTTCCCAAAAGACCCGGTTTGGATGGATCCTTAGCTTGCTCCGCTCCGCTCAGAAAGGCGGCTGGGAGGGGGCGGGGGGAGGTGCCGCGAGAACGCTTATTCTGCCACGGGGCGTGGCTTCATTTCACGGGGCGGGACCTTGGGCGAAGGGTGGGGCCGTAGGTGGCCTCTGCGCGTGGGCGGAGTGGGTGGGTAAGTGAGCAGAGCCCTCCCGGAAAGGGTGGGCTCATTCCTTTTTCGGGCCACAGCTACCTGAGTTACCCCAGCATGATGCCAGGATCCCACGAGACGCCTCCCCTCCACACCCCCGCACCTGACCCCTTCTCTCACCTGGTCTTGCTGGAAGGAGCCCTGATGTGCGCCTTTGGTTCCATAGAGCTGTAAATTCTGGCCCAGTTTTGGCTCCCCAGAACCACTGTTCCCTTCGTCTGGATTCTACAGAGAGGGACTGTGGCCTGAAGAAAATCTGGGTTGTCCAGAGTCAGGCACAGGACTCCGTGTTGGTCACAGGTATGCCACCATGCTGCATGGCGGCCATGAGGTAGTAGAGAATGGCACTCAAAACACGTAGACACTCCGGTCACCAGCGTGTCCTTTGTCCTTTCCTCATGGAGGGCTCCCCTGAGGCAAAGGTGTAGTCCAGGTAGAAGAGGACCAGGTAGGAGGAGGAATGGGGCCTCTGCTGGGTGGGGTCAGTTTTAGCCCAGAACTGTGAGACATAGAAGCACGTGCTGACCTGATGCGATACAAGAAAGGGCCACTCCACCCTAGGCAGGGGAGTGCGCTCAGTGGGCCCTCCACCCAACACGTGCACTGCCAGCCTGTCCAGGCATTTCCAACCCTCCACCTCCGGTCAGTGCCCCGGCTGAGCCTCCTTGCGACTGCCCCAGTCCCCTCCGTCCACTCCTCTGGTATCCGCTTAGCCCCTTATCCCTTTTACTGTCATATCGCCCTCTGAGTTGATGAGTCCTGGGTGCAGTGTGGATATGTCAGTGAGTTGGAAAACTCCGGGCGTTCACACAGGGGGTGTGTCGAGGTTTGGAGTGAAAGGACCCTGCCCCTTCAGAGCTTGAAAGGTAGACGAGACACTGATGGAACGCTAGGACCCCTGCTCCCTGCTCGGGCATTGTGAGGCTCAATATGTGAGGGAGTAAAAAGTGAAGGTTTCCCCTAGAAAATTCAGCCGAGCGTTTGGCCCCCTCGGAGTGTCAGCCAAGAAGAAGGGAAGGTTGGCGACACGGGGATCCTGATCCGCCTGTAGCTAGCTGGGAGGTCGACCCTGGGAGCAGACGCCAGGCCAGGAGTGGATCGAGGGGGCGGCTAGGAGACTGGCCCCGCCCCGTGGACCCCGCGTGGGTCCCCAGACGGGGGGTGGCGCTGCGGGCGCGGGCGGGCGCCGCGCGCACTGCGGTCCCCGCGCCTCCGCCGCAGAACGCGCCACGCTCCGCACGCACCTGCCGCTGCCGTCGTCGCCGCTGTCGCCGCCGCCGCCGCCGCCGCGCCGAGCCTTGCGTCCAGCACCAGCGCTCGCGCCCCTGGGTGCCGCCTTCGCCCGCCATCGCCCGAGGTCGCCTCTGGAGCCGCGGGAGCTAGCGGAGCCGCTAGAGCCGGAGAGCCAAGGTGCGAGCGCCGCATCCGGGCCTGCCTTTGAGACAACCTCTGCTGCTGCGGCGGCGCAGCCAGGGAACGCCAGGCTGGGGCAGGTGAGCTGGGGGGGAGGGGCGGGGGTCAGACGCATCATTCCTCCCACTCTCGTAGGGTCTGTCCTCCGGACCGTGAATCTGGCCTCGGAGGGCATACTGGGGAGGGGGTTGGGTTCAGAATTCCGTGAAGGCTTGGATCGCACGGATGAGGTCAGGGTCAGAGGTCGGGCACCCTGTCCTTTGTGCAGGGTGGGGGTGAGGGCGAAAGTGAGGTGGGCCCCCGTGCTGCCCTCACGCTGTCTCTCACCCGCAGCTCGGGCCTGGTGCAGGCCTCTCCATTGCTGTTGCCGCGGAGCCTGCAGCCCAGGTCCTCCGGCAGCCAGGGAACAGGCTAGCTGCCTTCCCTGGGCGCCCTGTCCTGGAGCCATGGGGCCCACCTAGCCCCTGCCTGCCCAGATGTCCCGGCCCAGGGACTGCTGACCTCTGCTGCAGGAGGAGGCCCCTCCACGCCCCCTTGCCAGCCTCAGCAGACAGAGACCCTGGGTGAGCCGCTGGGTGAGCCCCACAGCCCAAGACAGCCTCCCATACCCCCTTGCCCCCGCCTGCTTCCCCCTCCCCCTCCTCTTCCTCCTCCTCTTCGGACTGAACCAGATAAGCCATTGTGGCCACTGGGGGGGGCCCTGCCCCCCAACCTGTCACCCGCTGCCCCTTGCAGTCCACGGAGTAACCGGGGTCCTCACCAGGCCTGGCAGGACCAGGATGCAGCCCCTTCTCTTCCCCCACGGCCCCACCCGACACCCCCACCTGTGCCAACGTCCGGTCTGACGGTAGAGGGCCGGATGCCAGCTGACCCTGGGCCCGAGGTGGGCAGTGGATGGCCGGGCCTCCTCATGTCCTGCCTGAAAGGCCCCCATGTCATCCTCAAAATGGAGGCCATGAAGATTGTCCACCCTGAAAAGTTCCCTGAGCTCCCGGCGGCCACCCCCTGCTTCCCACCTGCACCCAGGCCCACTCCCACGCTGGCACCCAAGCGTGCTTGGCCCTCAGACACAGAGATCATTGTCAACCAGGCATGTGGGGGGGACATGCCCACCTTGGAAGGAGCACCCCACACTCCACCCTTGCCAAGGCGGCCCCGCAAGGGCAGTTCTGAATTGGGCTTCCCCCGGGTGGCACCAGTGGATGAGGTCATTGTAAATCAGTATGTGATTCGACCTGGCCCGACAGCCTCTGCACCTTCATCATCCGGGCCCGTGGTAGCAGGTGAGCCCCTGGAATGCCCCACCTGTGGGCACACATACAACGTCACTCAGCGGCGGCCCCGTGTGCTGTCTTGCCTGCACTCTGTGTGTGAGCAGTGCCTGCAGATTCTTTACGAGTCTTGCCCCAAGTACAAGTTTATCTCATGTCCCACCTGCCACCGTGAGACTGTGCTCTTCACTGACTATGGCCTGGCTGCACTGGCTGTCAACACGTCCATCCTCAGCCGTTTGCCACCCGAAGCCCTGACTGCCCCATCCGGTGGCCAGTGGGGGGGTGAGTCCGAAGGCAGCTGCTACCAGACCTTCCGGCAGTACTGTGGGGCTGCATGCACCTGCCATGTGCGGAACCCACTGTCAGCCTGTTCCATCATGTAGTGTCCACCTGCCCACTACTGCCTGCCGGACCTTGCTCGCCGCTTCTTCAGGGAACTGGCCCTGTCCTGTCGCCCGCTGACCCTCTCGCCCACTGTGGCTTCTGGCCCTACCCCGCGTGGCATTGTCGCTGCAGCCAACTTTGCCATTAAAACTCTTTGCCAAAGTTTGCACGTGTTCCCTGATTGAAGCTTACTCCTGTGGGCTCTGCCCAGGCCTGGGCCCAGGGTAGGTCCCCAGGGCTGTAGCCCAGACAGGGTCTAATTAGGAGCTGCCAGAGGGCCACCAGCTCCATTCACGGCTGGCCGGCTCAGCTTGCTGAAGGCCAAGCTGGGCCAAGTGTGCTGCTCAGGAGGCCTGGGACTAGCTGTGAACACACTGGTGCAAAAGACTGCTAGTTGTGTGTGGCACGTGGGGCTGTGACCCAGCTAGGCAGACAGAACCTTCAGCTGTGTGTGGTGATGCTCACTGCTAATCCCAGCACTCGGGAAGCTAAGGCAGGAGGATGGTGAGGTCAGCATGGGTTACAGTGAGATCTTACCCCTCTCCCCCCGGAGAAGTACCTTTCCTCTGGCCAAGGATGTGTAGAAATGGCTTTTGGATAGCAGGAGTAGAGGCGTACAGCTGGCTGAGGTCATGGCAGAGACAAGGACCCAGCAGGCTGCTGTGGGGATCTGGTCTGCCTGTGATTGGAGCAGGTACCACTGAAGGCTGAGGAGAGCTGCCTGGATGGCAGAGATGGAGGAATGAGGACTGTGGTAACAATGGTATCAGTAGCAACTGTTTATTGAGAGCCATTCTTATGCTGGATAGAGACCGAAATATCCCACCACCTTGCACTACGTCACTAACAAGCCATGAGGTGGGCTGACATTTGTCTTCATCTCCCAAGTGAGGGCTCCTGGTCCTGTGACACAAATTGCAGTCAGTTAGAAACAGAGCTGGACCCTGGGCATTTGCAGGCTTCAGGGTCTGGATTGAACTTTGGTCCTTGCGGGACAAAGCCAATGTTGATCCCAGCTGCTCCGGGCTACCCTGTTTGGTGAGGGTCTTAGGTTGGGTGAGCTTTTGAAGGCTGGGTTTGTGCAGTGCAGGCCTCTCCTGCTAGCTACGGTGGCCTTCAGGGACACACCCCAACCTCTGTCTGGAACAGGTGAGGGTCTTGCAGCCCTTGCCTTCTTCTATAAACAATTACTGCTAGATCTCTGTTCACATTTGCATTCACCCTCACCAGCTGGACCTCAGGAGCTGGTGTTATGACCCAGCCAATGCCTGTGGCTAGCAAAGTGCTTGTCCATGGCGAGCACACGGGGTTCTGTTCACAGCCCTTCTTGTTGGGCCAATCTCCTTCAGAGGCTGTCCTTGGCTTAGTGTCCTTGGCTTTAGCCACTATCTGGGCTGCAGGGGTGTGTAAGCACTCTGGCTGGCTCAGGCGCCTGGGCAGGCCTGGTCTTGGGACTGGTGATAGCAAGTCTTTGCTGATCACCAGACTCTGAGCATGGGCTTCAAAACTTGGCCAACATCCTAGGCTCTGCTTAGCGGCCGGAACGGTCTAGGAGCATGAAGAACACTCCTAGTAACATGAGTGGCATGAAGATGAGCACCAGGCCCAGCAGTTCTAATGCCAGCAGGCTCAGCAGTGATAGACGGCGGGCACATGGGCCACGTTCCCGCAGTGTCCACAGCCAGGTACCTAGGCTGGGAGGACAGGGGAGGAAAGGGAGGCAGCTCCGGCCCCCCACAGGCCCTGCCAGAAAACGCAGCCGGTAGCGGTGTTCTAAGGATCCCCAAGGCCCAGGGCCGGGGCGCAGGGGTGTGGTGGATGCAGCGGGCACTGGGCGCTGGGGTCCATCAGCTCTAAGCAGTTCCTCCTGCAGCTGACAGATCTCCCACTCTAGCATGGGTGTCTTCTGACGACACAGTGGACAGCACACACGGCCCAGGTCAGCTCTGGGGGTCATGCCCAACAGCTGGTGCAGGCAGCCCACACACAGGCTGTGACCACAGTTCAGCAAGGCTGGGTGGTGGTCATCAGGCCCGTAAGGCTCAGTGCAGATGGGGCATTCCTCATCTGCCTGTCCCTCACCCTCTTCCTGCTCCTCCATAGTTGACAGGGCCCAGGCACCAGCTGGATCTCTGGCCCCCAGTTCAGGCTTACTGTCTGGAGTCCTGGCACCTTGGGGGGCCATGAGATTATCTTCTTCACCTGCTGGTAGCTGGCACAGGGGGTCCAGGAGCTCAGGACTCAAAGAGGCACGAGGTGAAGTGGTGGGTGCAGAGCTGGTATCATCAGGCCCCACGGTTGAACCACCAGAACAGAAATCAGGATGGGTGGATTGCGACTCCAGGGTGATAGCAGGGATTGGTGGGGGGCGTGAAGGTTAGGTGGCCCTCAGGAGCCAGGCAGAGCTTGGTCTCCGGTCACTGGAGCACTGACCTCCTGATACACCTTTGGGCTTGCTGACCCCACTGGAAGTGAGCTTCACGTGGATCCCTGCAGCGTCGTCAGCTCCTGGTATCCCAGGCCTAAGAGTGGTATTGGCAGGCCTGGTCTCTGTTCCAGCACTTGTCGGACAAAACAGAGGTTCCTCACCTCCCAGCTGCCCTGGACCTGTCTGACTCCTCCAACAGGGTTTCTCTTTCCAGGGGTAGAGGCCCTGCCCATGGGCGGGCCAACTTGTATCACGCCCCCTCCACCTGCTCATTCTTCTAGCTCTTTGGGAAGGAAAGAATAGTGTTCCAGCACTTGGCTGGGACTTTCCAATGGCTCTCTGGGCCTGCTTGGCCATCAAACAGGGCATGACCTTGGCTGAGCTGTTAAGGTTTAAGATCAGACAGAGCCAAGGCCTGCCCTCTAACTCAAAGGGGACACCGGCAGGAACTTACACACCACACACCCAGGTGTAGTGTGACTCAAGCACAGGTCACTAACAAGGACATACGTGTACACAGCCTGTGCACGTGCCCTGGAAAGGTCTCTGGCCACCACTAGCAGATGCAGATCATCCATGTCCCACCCACTACCCTCAAATCTAGGAGAAGCAAAGAAGCAGGAGCAGCTACCCAGGCAGTTTACTGAAGATGTTTAAGGACCTGAAGACACACTGACTTGCGTGCGTATTCTCAATGCTCAGGAGACTTAGCCCCTGGGGGCCTCTCACCTGAGCCCCACAGATGCTGTGGGGGTAAATGGAAATAGCACCAGAGCAGAGGGACAGCGTGGCCCTCACAGGACTCCATGCCTCTTGGAGGCCTCAGCAGGACCCTGGTGGTATGGACCACAGTGCAGATCTGGGGCACAATGGAAGGGACGGAGAGGAAACCAGACTTACACTGGGGTTGGGGCTCAGTGTGGGTGGAACACGGGGTTCCGTGGAGTTTGGCTGTATTCAGAGTGCCCTCCTACCCAGCTGGCGCCAAGAAGCTCCACCACGGGTCTAACAAGTGTTCTGGGATCAGAGGATAGGAGGTAACAATGGGCCCTCCAGACTCCATCCAGCAGGTTCTCCAGTGCCGCTGTCAATGTGGATGTGAGCTAGCAAGCGGCTCCTCAGGCCCAGGTCTCAGTCTGGAAGTGCAGTGTCTGCTGGAGCCTGGCAAGGTAGGCAGCGGCGTCTTGGTTGGAGAGTTGTCCTTCTTTTTGAAAAATGGATGTCAGGGCTTCCGCAACGTCCGTAGGCATATACTTAGCATTGCTGGAGGGGCAAGCCTCGGAAAGCTCAGTGATCCTGTGGCCCCAAGCCCCACTTCCCACCTCGGAAGGCTGGTCCACTCCTCCACTCCCACGTTGGCTTACCCTGCAAGGTAGAAGTAGGCACCCCGGCGATCCAGCAGCTCCCAGACGAGAGGCCCCAGCTCTCGGAGCCGGTGCTGCACATAGACCTTCTGCTCCTGCAGGTAGGTGTCAGAGGCTGAGTTTCAGCCGTCCAGACTCCTGCCCCATCTACCGTGAGTCTACTCACCTGCTCCCGGGAGAAGGCTGTGACCAGGCTCAGGCAGCCCTTCTTCTCTAGCTCCTGCCACTCAGTCTGCCAGTAAAAGTCCTGATCCCGCTGGCGGCAGCCAAAGAACAAGAAGTTTCCTGGGGTACAGAGGGTGGCCCCCCGTTGGGATGCAGGGATTCAGCCAGACCAGTCTCAGTGGTCACACTGCCCTGGGACTCCTATACTCACCAGTTTGGCCGTGGGCCACTCGCTCTTGAATGGCTGCTCGGAAGGGGGCCACACCAGTTCCAGGCCCCACCATGATAATGGGTGTTTCTGCTGTCTCTGGGAACGTGAAGCTCCCAGGCCGCACCCACAGAGGCACCCGGACAGGTCCTGTTGCAGAAGGGAGATGGCATGAGGAGTCAAAAGACAAGGCCGAGGTGCTCACTGGTGGGACTTGAGTTCCTGTGGCAGGAGGCACAGGGGAACTAGGAGCCTGAGGCTTAGCCTCTCCCACCCCCGGAAATAGGCATTACCTTGCTCAGGATTCAGAGATGCCAGCCAGGAAGAGCAGAGGCCACGGCGGGGCTCCTTGAGGCGAGTCTGGTACTGTACCACAGCCACAAGAATCTGTAGCCTCCTGGGATGAGCCTAGGGGCACAGTGAGGGCCTTGCCCTGCTTACCCACTCCTACCTGCTACCAACCCCACCCAGTCGGTCCCTGGCAGAGAAACAGTCCCTGTCTGCAAACACCCTGTCCAGTCCCAGCTTTCCCACAGCCAGTCCTCAGTTCTACTCAAGAGTCCCTCACCAGCAGGGAGGAAGCAATGGAGAAGGCCCGTGGGCGGATCCGAGGGATAAGGTCCAAAAGGTAGTCTGGAGGAATGGCAGCGGCCGTGTGTGGAAAGTCACACAGCACCTGGACAGAGAGAGTCTTAGCATGGCGGTGGTGTGCTGGGGCTCAAGGGCCCATGCCCACCTACCTGCCCACTAGCCCACCTCCAAGATGGTCCTGCGAGGCCGATTACAGTACTCCCAGAGCTCTTCCTGACCTCTGGCAGAGCTGAATTCCAGCAGCTTCTCCCGCTCCAGCCCGTGTGGGGAAAGACAAGCCAAGAGTTCAAAGAAGGAACGGCGAGGCACGCTGGCAATGTCCAAGTACTGTGACACAAGATGCCACACAGTGCAGGGCTGAGGCAGCTCTGGTGGGTAATGGACACCTGCAGGAATGCCATGAAGACTTGGTGGGTAGAGACATCAGGGGGTGCCTTGGACCTTAAGAGGTGGCGCATCTCCCATACTCACCTGGCTCCCGTGGCTCAAGCATGAAAAACTGATTGGGGTCCAAGCGCAGCAACTGGCAGAACTGCTGGATGTGGGTCTCCGAGTTAGAGGGCATAATTAACACGACATCGCCAGCCGCAAAACTGTGTGGGAAAGCCACCGGGTGTCAGGGTGGTGTGGGAAGGACAAAGGGGCTGAGGGGAGGGGCAGGGGGAGGGTGAAGGGACTAAGGAGAGGGAAGAAAGTGAATATTCATGGAGGGCTGGGGGTCTGTGTGTAGAGATATCCGAGCCACCGGGCTGCCTAGTCCTGGGCTCTGGGAGAGCCTTCTGAATCCCTACCTGCACCCTGCCTGACTGCTTGAGGGCTTTGGCCCCTTACCTGATACTCGAGTCTGTAATATCAAACTCAATCAGCCGAACATCCTGGAAATGTTGAGGGCCAGTGACCCTCTGGTTGGTGACCACAGGAGCCAGGAAGGGCTGTAACTCTGATGGGGGTTTCTGAGGGGCTGAGCTGGCTACGTTTGGCTCCTCAGCCCCTTTGCTGGGGACCTCCTGAAGAAACTGGAAGATGAACTTGGAGGGCAAGCTGTGGGGGAAAGTGGAAATATCAGATGTGTAGGGCCACCCAACCATACCTTGAGGGAGTGCTAACCAGCTCAAATTCCCTTGGTACTCATACACCCAAGGTGCAGACTCACGGGACTCCAAGAGGGATCTCAGGGAAGTCGAGGGGCACTGGGTATAGACCCATTATCTTCTTCCAAAGGTCTCCCAGCCAGGGGTCAATGGCAGCATCAGGTCTAGGAGAGAACACAGGCGTTGGCCTCTGCTGGCCAGAGTCAAGACGGGGTGCCGGGGAGGGGCGCTGCAACCACCACTTACCCCAGCTCATGCTGGTCATCACCTAGACATGGGGGCAGGAGGGCACTGCCTCCTAGCTGCAGCAGCCTACGATGTAGCTTCTTGGCCACGAAGTTGAACCTGTGGAGACAGCAAGACTGGCTGGAATAACCAACAGTGAGGAGAGTACTTTAGCTGACCTTCTGGGCAGATCAAATAGTACAGGGCTTCCCTCAAGGGTTGGTTACTCCTCCTCAGCAGTGCACACTGGCAGCATCCTAGGAGGGAGTATTCAGTATTCAGGGGATGAGAGATTGGAGCAACAAGGACAACAAGTGGTGGGTTCCCTGATCTCAAAAAGGTGCCATGTGGAGGACAGTCTATCAACCCATATTTCTGGAGTGACCAAGGCTCTGGACTCTGGCCAGACCTCCAGGTACCATTTGAGACTGGGGAAGGGGACAGAAAGCCATGTTTTCCTGTAAGAGGATTTCCTTTCTTTGGTCTGTAAAAGACACACTGGTCGGCCGGGCGGTGATGGCGCACGCCTTTAATCCCAGCACTCGGGAGGCAGAGGCAGGCAGATCTCTGTGAGTTCGAGGCCAGCCTGGGCTACCAAGTGAGTTCCAGGAAAGGCGCAAAGCTACACAAGAGAAACCCTGTCTCGAAAAAAAAGAAAAAAAAAAAAACGGGGGGGGGAAAAAAAAAAAAAACACACTGGTCCCTGCACCAGCTTGTCCTTTGGGGGACATCCATAGCTGGACTCCCTCCCACATGCTCTGTGCAACCACACACTAGCAGTGAGCAAAGTCTCTAGCAGAGCAAGGCCATGCTGCCACCCATCTCCCTATTTTCTATACTTGGTTTAGTGAGATAGGGGCCCACACTGTAGCCCAGGCTGGCGTGGAGATCCTGGCAGTCCTCATCTCAGGTGAGTGAGCCATCAAGCCCAGCTTCCATTGCGTGTTCTTTTTATCTAAGTGATTAAGAACCCTGAGATGCACACAGCTTTTTATGGTGCTGGAGTGGCCCTCAGTGCTGGATGACACTGGGCCCTATGAAAACAGGAAGTGGTCAAGTGCTCGTCCCAGGTACTAGCTATCTAGTCGCACCTTGGAGCAGAAATCCCTCATTCTCACCCCATGAAATAAATGGTGCAAACAGCAAAATTGCTTGTAAAGGGACACAGCCGTGCACAAAACCCTGCAAGAGAAAACCCCTGAGCTGTCTCCTGTCTAACAAGGCACTTGAAGATAAGCTGTCCGTCTAAGTGCTCTTTTCAAGTTCTCGATACTTCACAGTAGGATTTGAACCTGTGAGGAACAGGGACAAATTGGATGTCATTGAACTTCACCATGTGCTGTAATGTAATGCTGGCTGGTCTGAGCTTCATCATGCCCTGAATTACATGGTGGTACTCTGCCACCCTGTTCCTTCCCCAACTGTGGTCTCCTCTGTGCCAAGTCCTTATTAGGATTAGGGTGCCTATCAGGGGCTATCTGTGGATAAGGTTGACCAGCTAACACAGTGCGGGGACACATGGTCTACAGTGGATGGGCACTTGGGGGCTCGGCTGCCTGTCTCATTTCTTGCTTGATCTGGCCAGCATGTCCACCCTCTACTCACTTGGCATATGAAGAGTCCCCGAGGCCTAGGACAGCAAAGTCCATTTGACAGAGGGAGGTGGACAGCAGACTCTTTCGGAATATGAACCTCCAGAAGTTCTGTAAACCATAGGAAACCGTGTTAGGAGCCCTGTTCAGGCCAGCTTTCTGTCTGTCTGTCTGAGGCCCCCACAGGGAGGGGATGGTGTAGAAGACCATTAGAGCCCAGAAGTGTACATTGGCCAGAAAGTGTACCTTTCCTTTGCATGGTGCAAATTACAGACCAGGAACCTGCACACAAAGAAAACTTACCCTAACTGTGTGAGTACTTCTCGTAAATGGTGACCTGTAGCTCAACGCCTCATGCTGTAAGTGGTAATCTAGTTACTAGGGCAACCGGATGCGCTCTTGCAGTATACTCAATAAACTATTTTTCCTGTTCTGGTCTAAGGGGTGAATTCACTTACCACCCACCAATTGCTTCCCTATTACTGTAGTGGTGGGCCAGCCAGTCCACTTCAGAAGGGTGGGCCAGACTCTCTAAAGGTGTTGACTTACTGGTTCATGCCCTTGAACTCTGGGTTTGCACTGACCTTTCCGGTTTGGTGACTATTGCTGAGAAGCCAGTGCTACCTACTTGTTGCTCTGTGTCCTGTTGGCCATCGGGTTATGCTGTTTGTTCCCAATAGTTAAACCCATTTTGTGAGTGACCCTTTGTAGGCATGTGGTCACTGTCTCAGGCTGCAGTCTTGTCCTTTCACTATTTACCTTCCACTGGAGTCTTCACTCCAGCAGATTCATTCATTCGTTCATTCATTCATTCATTTTCTGTGTATGTGTGTGACCTACTTGTACTTGGAAGCTGATGAAAAAGCTTTAAGACATGTCTGTCCTACAGTGGGTTTCACTAGCAGGGGATAGGCAGAGACTCAGTTATTTTCCAATAACTCCAATGTGTTTTAAAGATCAGGGGAGAGAGGCCAAGGCCTTCCTGTTCAGCAGTCAGTAAGTCACTGAGGAACCATGCCCCTGCATGTGTTTCTGGGCTTTGGATCTGTAGCCTCTTCAAAGGTTTCCAATTCCTGTTGTGATTGAGTCAGAAACTACTGACTCCTGCTCTTATGTGGGGGGTACTGGGTACCTTATCTGTCCACAGACCAGAACACCTCAAACCTGAGGGAGATCTCTATCCCCTCAACTCACCTCCTTGGCACTTTCTTAGCTAATTTTTTATTAAATTCTTTATTTTGAAGGCACAGTTTTGTTTGAGACCAGTTTGAGGCTGGCCTCAAACTCAATAGTCCTTCAGCTTCAACCTCTGGAATGCTGAGATTACAGTTGAATGCTACCATATCTGGCTGATATTTTTTGAACAGTGAGACACTTGTCATGTGGGTGAGGGCAGCCTTGAACTCCTGATCCTTCTACTTCAGCTTCTCCAGTGTTTGAGACTATAGTCGATGTCCACATATACTGCTCTCCTTAACAATCACCCTAGGGACACCTCTCCATACTGGTCTTTATTCTACTTCGATTCACCTTTGATGGCTGCTACTCCTCTCATGACTCCTACCTTTTTGTTTTTCAAGACAAAGAGTTTCTCTCTGTGGCTTTGGAGCCTGTCCTGGAACTCACTCTTGTAGCCCACGCTGGCCTTGATTTCACAGAAATCTGCTTGCCTCTGCCTCCTGAGTGCTGGGATTAAAGGTATGCGACACCACCGCCAGGCTGACTCCTACCTTCTTACTGACCTTTGGAAAGGGGGAACTCCTGTCTGACCATGACCATGCTAGATGGCAGTCCTGGAGGAGACAGGGGCTTGAATTTTTTTTTTTTTCTCACAATTTTATTTTGGCTGCTTCAACAGTGACTCTTATGTC
This sequence comes from Peromyscus leucopus, assembly GCF_004664715.2. NCBI lineage: Eukaryota > Metazoa > Chordata > Mammalia > Rodentia > Cricetidae > Peromyscus > Peromyscus leucopus. The sequence continues at coordinate 14,898,258 of NC_051066.1, read as the reverse complement.
AGGACCCTCCTACTACTACACAGCTAACTGCAGTTCCTCTGGATATCTCCTGGCACCTGCCCAACCAGATCCACTCACTCTACAGGTGGAACTACAGTATATCCTGTTTCCTGTGTTGTGATTCTGTCCTTCCTCATCTCCTAGATCCCCCTGATGACTCTATCTTTTTGGCCTCTCTGGAACGTGCATGCTTTATTCTGCCTTGTGTCCCACCCAGCTCAAATGATGTGAGCATCTTTGGCTTGTGGTGGTGCATTCTCCAGCCTTGTCCTTGTCACCTGCAGACACGTGGTGGTCTTGCTATAATGCACAGGGCTACTGTGTCACTTCCATGGTTCCTATAGCTTTCATCTTAAACCCACATGTTTCACTGTGGCCACCAGGCTTTTTTGTTTGTTGTTTGTTTGCTTGAGACAGGGTTTCTCTGTATAGTTTTGGTGCCTGCCCTGGATCTCACGCTATAGACCAGGCTGGCCTCCAACTCACAAAGATCTACCTGACTCTGCCTCCCCAGTGCTGGGATTAAAGGTGTGTGCCATCACCGCCTGGCTCACCACCCAGGTTTTTTGAATGAACCTTTCTTCCTTCCCTCTTTCTGCCAGCAGTCTGTGGCTGGGAAATCCTCAACTTTCTGCCCTTCACACAGGTTGCTTCTCACCACCACTTGCCCCTGCCTTTTATTTATTTATTTATTTATTTTGGAGACAGGATCTCACTATGTAACACTGGTTAGCGTGGAAGTCACTATGTAGACCAGGCTGGCCTGGAACTCACAGAGCTCCGTCTGCCTCTGCCTCCCAAGTGCTAGGATTAAAGGTGTGCTCCTTTCTTCCAAAAAGTTGTGTCCAATTCCATGACCCCCTCACTCCCAGAACATCTGACATCTGATATTTTTCTGGTAATTGGCCATTAAACCTGTTGTTTTTACCACTGAGCTCCATGAAGGAGAAATGTGTCTTCTGTGTCTCAGATGATGCCAGGAATATATATGTGCTTGAAAAAAAAAAAAGAATGAATGTTTTCTGAATGTTACAAACCTTGAAGTTCAATACATGACTCAGACCAGATTCCTATGTAGGTCTGGGAAAACAATAAGAAAGTAGAGATCAAGGCTACTGAGTAGCTCTTAAGAGCTATTTCTCTCCCCAGATCCATTCAAAGAATACTTCTCAAAGTCTCCTCTCATATACAACATGCACTGAAGGGCAACTATTTTCTGTGCATTTTGGGACTCTCACAGCAATGAAAACGGGGTGAGGGTACACATCAGGCCAGCCTTACCTTCATGTTGTCAGGAGGGTCTCCTTGGCCTGTGGTCGCACAAACAAATATCACCAGGGGCTCTCTAATGAGATTCGCCTCAAGGACAAGACACGGGTATGTGTAAGGTCTCTGACAGCCCAGATCAGTCCCCTCCCTGCACCGCTCCCCACCCCTTCATTCATCTACGATAACAGTAGAGTGTTTGGAGAATTATTCCCAGTGGCTACCGGGCCTTCTCTATCACAGGTCTCAGCCTCGTGCCTAGCCTCCCTTTCCCCTAAAGCCGCCTGGGGCCGAAGGGCCGCACTCTAACGTCCTCCGTTGGAGGACGCGAGGTCCGGTGGAGGGTCTCCGCCGTCACACCCGAGCCTCACCACCGCATAAGAGTCCAGGGCCTGCACGCGGCAACCTAGCCGCCGGCGCCGGGCTTCGCGGCCCAGCCTCTCCGCCTCATCCTGGGCTGTGCCAGTCTGGCTGCCGAAAAGCACAAGTAGCTGCGGAACCTGCATTACTGCACACGTCGGTCAGAACCGTACATTCCACTGACTTCCCCTTTCCGCTATCAACAGGAAATGACGCATTTAGGCTGCGCCAGCGCGCGAGGTGGGTGGGACGTGGGTGGGCGGGGATAGCGTCTAGACCGCGGGCGTCCCCGAGCATCCCGTTCCGGGTTCAGGCTCCGGGTCTGGAGAGCGGCGGAGAGCCGGGGCCGGGGTCCAGGCAGGGCTGGGCCGCTTGTTGCCTTGCATGTGCAGCGGCGGCAGCAGGCGGTAGCCAGGCCCGCGGACGAAGTGGACACGGCCCGGTGCGGGGCGCCGCCGGCCGGCCGCCGGCCGGCATTAACAGGCGCGATGTTATTCTCACTGCGGGAGCTGGTGCAGTGGCTGGGCTTCGCCACCTTTGAGATCTTCGTGCACCTGCTGGCCCTGTTGGTGTTTTCCGTGCTTTTGGCACTACGAGTGGACGGCTTGGCCCCGGGCCTCTCCTGGTGGAATGTATTTGTGCCCTTTTTCGCCGCCGACGGACTCAGCACCTACTTCACCACCATCGTGTCGGTGCGCCTCTTCCAAGATGGGGAGAAACGACTGGCTGTACTGCGCCTCTTCTGGGTTCTCACAGTCCTCAGCCTCAAGTTTGTCTTTGAGATGCTGCTGTGCCAGAAGCTAGTGGAGCAAACTCGAGAGCTCTGGTTCGGCCTGATCACGTCTCCGGTCTTCATTCTCCTGCAGCTGCTCATGATCCGGGCTTGTCGCGTCAACTAACCTCGTGCAGGGGCTGGAAATGGAGCACTGCGCAGCTGGAGTGCTAGATCTCCCAGTCCAGATCCTGCTTGGCACCACTGGAGGAGCTTTGGTCAGAAATCAGTGTCTGCTTGTGCCCAGTTTACTGTCCAGTTTTTCCTATATCTAAGATTGTTTCCTCAGCAAAACTTAAAAGTGAAGCCTCGATTATTAAAATTTATTTCCTGTTATTTATGCGCTGAGTTGCCAGACAATACTGAACTTTTCTGACATTTGGAAACTGCATATAAGTAAAATATCCTGATAGGCCCTGAAAATTTCCCATGGTGATGTACCCCTTTGTAACAGCTTGTTGATTCAGCAGCACTGACCTCAGAGCTTACCCCTCCATCCGTCCAGGCCAGACTTCTCTATACGATTGATGATGTGTCACATAGCTTGCATCACTTTTCTTTTTCCGGGGGAAGATTAGCCTTTTCTTCATTCCATCCCACATAGAGACTGTTGAAAAAAGGCATGAGTAGGACCCTGTGTGATTATCTGCAATCTGAGAAAAAAAAACTCTGGTCTCAAGACATTGCTTGATTTCTTGGCCCAACAGATTGCAGTTTCACGGAGTTTCCCACCACCTTGTGGCAGGCATCATTAGTACACCTGAGACAGACAGACAGACCTCCCAAAGGGACCAAAGACAGGAATAGGTGCTCACATGCTTGTGGAAATGGATACTTACACATAAGAGCTTGTGAACAGCTTGAGTTTATTGACCTACAGTCTTTGATTTTATGTCAGTCGTGCCAAATGGTACCATTTTGCTGAGATGGAAAATGTTTCTTGAGATCAACAATATATACCTAGACATCTCAATGTTTGAGTAAGGTGAATGCTAAGATGTTCTTTGACATGTGGACAGCTGGTCACAGGGTTGAGTTGCTTGGTGCACCAGAGTGTATGGCTAGAGCACAGTGCGGGTAGACTTGGAAAGTCCCTTATTTTAGAAGATGGGTACCTTGTACCACTGCCCATCCCAGCTGAGAACAACAGACTCTGCTTTCTAGATCGTGACGCCAGAGCTCTTGACTCCTTGGTGAGCTCTCATGATGCCCTGTAGAGTTGACAAGTGATGGCCTGAGGCCTGTTTCTTTGCCTTTTTTTTTTTTAATGGCCCAGATCTGAGAAACTTTCTTTTCTTTTCTTTTCTTTTTTTTTTTTTTTTTTTTTTTTTTTGGTTTTTCGAGACAGGGTTTCTCTGTATAGCTTTGCGCCTTTCCTGGAACTCACTTGTTAGCCCAGGCTGGCCTCAAACTCACAAAGATCCGCCTGCCTCTGTCTCCCGAGTGCTGGGATTAAAGGCGTGCGCCACCACCGCCCTGCCTTTTTTTTTTTTTAATAGGGTGTCATGTAGCCAAGGCTTGCCCCAAACTCGTTTTAGTTTTGTGGGGCTTCTTTGGTTGGTTGGTTGGTTTGGTTTTTCTTTCTTCTTCTTTTTTTTTTTTTTAAAGATTTATTATGTGTACAGTGTTTTGCCTGCATGGATGCCTGCATGCCAGAAGAGGGCGCCAGATCTCATTACAGATGGTGGGAGCCACCCTGTGGTTGCTGGGAATTGAACTCAGGACCTCTGCAAGAACAGCCAGTGCTCTTAACTGCTGAGCCATCTCTCCAGCCCTGGTTTGGTTTTTCAAGGCAGGGTTTCTTTGTATATAGCCTTGACTGTCTTGGCACTCTCTGTAGACCTGGCTGGCCTTGAACTCAGATATCCACCATACTAGGCAAACATTATATTATTATTAGTAGTAACAGTAGTAATAGTAATACTACTACTGAAACAGGAACTCACTATGTAACTGGCCTGGAATTTCCTCTGTAGACCAGGCTTCAAACTTGTAGAGGCCAGCCTTTCTTTCCCTCCCAAGTGCTAGGATTAAAGGCACACACCACTGACATAGGGAAGCATTCTACCAACTGAGCTACATTACAGCTTTTACATTTTAAAATTATTTCTGTGTGTGTGTGTGTGAATACTGGTGCATGCGTGCCACACCACTTAGGCATTTATTTGTTAGCCTTGTGATATTGGAACAAACTCAGTCTGGCCTGCTTACAAGCGCCTCTACGTGCTTAGCCATCTCATAAGCTTTTAAGTTTTACATTTTTAAAGGATCTAAAACAGGATGCTGCCGAGCAGCCATAGGGCACGCCTTTAATCCCAGCACTCAGGAGGCAGAGGCAGGGGTGGATCTCTGTGAGTTCGAGGCCAGCCAGGTCTACAGAGCGAGATCCAGGACAGGCGCCAAAACAACACGAGAAACCCTGTCTGGAATCCCTCCCCCCCCCAAAAAAAAAATCATTTAAAAAAAAGACTGCTAAGAAAAAAAAAGATTTATGTGTGGATGTGCACCACGTGTGCAATATCTGTGGAGGCCAGAAGAGGGTGTTGGATCCTCAGGAATGAGTTACAGCCATACAGGAACAAGAAACCAAATCTAGGTCCTTGGTGGAGGTCACATGTTCTTGACCCTGAGCTATCTCAGCAGCCCCTGGATGAAGAGACTGTCCTGAAGATGTAAGATGTTTAGTTGTGTGCCTAGTCTTTGCTTACTGGATGTCAGTAACAGCCTTCATTTGTAATAACTGAAAGTTTCTTCTGACATTGCCATGTTTCCTGGTGACAAAATTGTCTTTGTTGCACATCACTAGGCAAAGGTCTGAGTGTGGCCCTTTGCAGAATGGGCATGCTTCCCTGTGCTCCAGCACAGCCGCTTGTGACTCCTCTGTCTGGGGATGAACACTTAAACTTGTCTGCTACCCCAGCTAGGAGAAAATGTCTCCAACCCAGGCAAGATACAAGCTGAACTATGGAGTGGTTTTCCTTGTAACACTTTTTAGATTTTGTATTGTGCGTTCCTGTTTTATTTTGGTTGTTTGGAACTGGGAAATCTGAGTATAGAAGCCCTGAGTATTAGAAGCTTCCTTTGGAGAAGTGATTCTTTGAGGGGCTGTAGCTCACTAGTGGAGTGCTTACCCAGCATTCAAAAGGCTCTAGGTTCAAGCTCTGATACTACCAAGGGAAAAATAAAACGTGGTTTGGGAATGACATCCGTCCAAGTAGTTGAAATTCAGATTATGATCTCCAATCTAATGGAGTGGGCAAGGAGGTAAGTCAGAGTTACAGATAAGGAGATGCCAGCTGTAGACTGCTGTGCGGCCCAGAAGCCAGTAAAGGCACACACCCCTAGGCTAGAGCTACTGTTTTTGTAGAGACCCACGTTCCATGAAGCAGAGTCCCTCGAAGGCACGTGGCACCAGAGGGCAGCAGTGCCGGGCCTCAGCTGGCTGCTGACTGTAGGGCAGATAAAGAAAGAACAGAACAGACTCCTAGACGGTAGTCCCCAGTTTTCTTTTTTTTACGAGACAAGGTTTCTCTGTGCAGCTCTGTCCTGGACCTCACTCTGTAGACCAGGCTGGCCTCAAACTCACAGAGACCCACCTGCCTCTGCCTCCTGAGTGCTGGGATCAAAGGCGTGTGCTGCTGCCCAGCTTGTGGTCCCCAATTTTCTAATGCCTCCAGGCAGTTGCCCTACTGTGTATGTACCCTGGGAAAGGGTGTGGATTGGACACTATGCAGTTCTGTCCAGAGTCTTTTCCTAAAGACTTGTCGGCTGTGAGGTTGTGCCCGAGTCACTAACCCCTACCCATTCTCCGAGGTAGGGAGTCAACAGGAGTGAGTGGGACTACCCTTGCCCTAATTTTTGTGCACATTTGCATGACAGAACTGCCTAAGTGTGTGAAGCTCTCCTTGTACGCGTGACCTACTTGTGTGTAGAAATGAGGCTGCTTACTTGGTACCTCCTACACCTATGGATACCTGGCAGGACCACAGATGGCAAGCTGTGTGCCAGAGATTCACTTACATAGGTCTAATCAACAGGTCTGGGATCTACAAAAACGAGATTCTCACAAAAAAAAAAAAAAAAAAAAAAAAAAAAAAAAAAAAAAAAAAAAAAAAAAAAACATTTCCTTATGCCTGGATGGATCTCAGAAGCAGCATTTCTAGGTCCTGAAGGGGCCCTGGCCTGCCTGCCCACGGAGGATCAAGGACTCTGGATTAGAGCAGGGCCTGGGCCCAAAGGTGGAAGGCCCATGCACTTGTGTACTGTCCACAGAAGCAAGGACCGCTCTGCTTCCGCGCAGGGCTCTTTCCCATGAAAACAGAGTGGCCGTCCGAGCGTCGAGGACGTCGGAACTGTACCAAGGTCATCTAGGTCGCAAGGGTCCGCTAGGCGATATGCCAAGACCAGCCCTGCCTAATTGTGGTCCACAGGTGCCGGGTCCAGAGCGCAGAGGCGGAAGTGAGGGGCAGCCATTGAGCCGTGTTCACTGATCTTCGCCAATAGAGACTGGCCGGTGCCGGTCGTAGTCCAATAAGAACTCTATAGGGGAGGGTGTAAGTGAGTGTTCGCCAATCAATTAGGCCGTATACCTCTACCATTGGCGGTCTGTTCTGCCCTTGGGTCAGAGCGCGCTCTCCCAATTGGCGGCTCCCAAGGGGGGCGTGGCACGGCGCGGTACTGAGGCAGGTAGCTGAGAGTCTGTCGGGCGAGCGGCCGCCGGTGCAGTCCCGTCGGCGGCTGCGTCCGCAGCATGGCCGGCCTGGGGCGGCCGGGCCCGGGGCCGCGCACCGCGATGCCGGCCTGGAAGCGGGAGATCCTTGAGCGGAGGCGAGCTAAACTGGCCGCCCTGAGCGGAGGTCCGGGACCCGGCGCGGCACCGGAGGGACAGAACGAGAAGCTGGTTCTGGCCGAGAGTCTGGGTCCGCTAAGCGAGAACCCGTTCATGAGACTTGAATCGGAGCGGCGGCGAGGGGCACGGCCGGCGCAGCAGCTGCTGGAGCTGTACCGTCGCGTGCCCGGCGTACGTACCATCCGAGCCGACAACATCCTCATCATCGAGTCAGCGCCTGGCTTCCCGCCCGCCGTGCCGCCCGCTGCGGGAATCCGCGCTGCCGAGGTCGTGGTGTACGAGGCGCCTCAGCCGGGCCGTGTCAGCCGCCTGCTGGAGAAGTTCGATTCCCCAGCCGCGCCCCGCAGCCGCGGAAGCCCGGAGCGCTCCCGCCCTGGGCTCCCTCAGCTTCCCGGGGCGTCTGCATCTGCTGCCACGCGCGCTCCCACCAATCGGTCGTTGGCTCCTGGCCCATCGGTGCTTCTCAGCCAGCCCGCACTCCCTGTTTCGCCTGTCCCCGTTGCTCCGCGCGCGGGTCAGCGCCCCGCCTGTTGCGAGCCCGCGCACCCCGATGGCACCGCAGGCCCTGGGGCCCGGCGCAGCGACTTCCTCCAGAAGACCGGCAGCAACTCCTTCACTGTTCACCCCCGGGGCCTGCCCCGCGGTGCGGTCAATCGCTCGCTTTCTAATGGACCCATGACCCAGAAGTCCCCGGCCGGCCCTGCCAATGGGTTGTCGGGCTCTCCTCCAGCGCCGGGCAAGTGGAAGCCAAAGGTGGAGTCAGAGGAACCCTCCCTCCACCCACCCCCAAGCCCTGGGACCCCAAGTGCCACTCCAGTTGGGCCCCCTGCCTTCCCGGCGCCCAGTGCAGCCAGTGCCACTCCCAGCCAGCGCCGGTGGGTCTCCTCTGCCACCAGCGCCAATGACTCCTTCGAAATAAGGCCAGCCCCCAAGCCAGACGTGGAAACTATCCCAATCGGGGACCTTCAGGCCCGGGCCCTGGCCAACCTCCGTGTTAACTCCCGCAACTCCTTCGTGTTGATCCCCAAGCGCAAGGCCCTTGGGAACCATCCTTCGGAGGGGAGGCAGTCAGAGGAGCCAAACGGGGAGGTAGGCTGGGCCTCTCAGAGCCAGGGGCTCAGAGCCCAGCTGGTGTCTACAGCGGATGGTTCACCCGCCCTAGAGAGGAGTCCCTTGGCTGCTGAGGTGCAGTGGGCAGCTAGGGAGGGGGGCTGCCCCAGGCCAGCCACTGCTGTCACAGACCAGTCTGTTAGGTGGCAGAGGCCATCCTCACCACCTCCATTTCTACCAGCCACTGTTGAAGCCGAGCCGGCTGAGGGCTTGGGGGTTCCTGGCTTGGCCAAGAATGGCCAGGAGCCTGGGAGGCCAGGACTTCCAGTCACCTTCATTGATGAGGTCGACTCAGAAGAGGAAGCCTCTCAAGAAGCCAAACTGCCCTCCTCAGCAGCTGGTGTGCCTCCCCAGCACCACCTGCACCTTGCCAGGCCTGGGCACACCTCAGAACTCCCACACCGAGGCAGCAACACTTTCGTAGTGGTGCCCAAGAGGAAGCCAGAGACCCTTCAGGAGCCACACTTCAGTCAGGCCAATGGGCAGTCCCAGCAACAGGAGGCTGAGGAACAGGATGCTGATAGCCTCTCAGGACCCCACACTGCCCTGGAGAACACCCTTAAGAAACGCTACCCCACTGTGCACGAGATTGAAGTGATCGGTGGTTACCTGGCCCTGCAGAAGTCCTGCCTCATCAAGGCTGGCTCTTCAAGAAAAAAGGTAAGTGGTAGGGAGAGAGAGGGCTGCTGCCACGGTCGGTTTCTAGACGGATGACAGAAGAATTGGGCTGTGTGGTTGTGCCAGGCCCAGGGCTCTTGTGGAGCTGTGATGGCTCAAGGCTGGGGTTGGTCAGCCTACTGTTTATCCCAGAGACTTGGAAGCGGGAGCTGACCAGGCAGTGCAGAGCTCCTGCATCCCTTTGGAATGGTTGGTTCCATCTAATTGGAGGTCTGCCTTCAGGAAATAGCCTGGTCTGTTGGCTCTGACTAGGTCTTTGATTTGAAGGCAGCCTGGCATATTCCGATGGAGCCTGGTTCGGAAAGATATCCAGAGCCTGGGTGTAAATGAGAAGGAGGCAGGCCAGTCATTCTTTGCAGATCCTCCTCACCCTGAGGTCAGCCTGGACACACAGCCTATAAGCCAACTGGAGGTTCTCAGCACCCTGGAAGGTACTGGAGCCAGAGCTTGGCAGGCCTTTGCCTTCTGCAAGCATGGATTGAGCACCAAGTCTTCATGCCAGACTTAGTCAAGAGGGCCTTGGGCAGAGAGACTCAAGAACAATCCCCTAGAGGCTCATAGCTGGCCGGAGTGAGCCATATTTCCTGTCTACCTCTGGCCAGTGGCTTGGAACCCTCTGGGCACGAGGAAAGCGTTCCTCAGATTCTTCCTGATTGTTCCAGGGTCTGTGTTTGTCCCCTGGGGCAAATTCCAAGACCAACCACACATGACTCTCAGCTGGTACAGGGAGGTGTGTGCACCTTTTCCTTCTGCCAAGATGGCATCCACAGTTTGTGCCTCAGAACAGCTAGGAGCTAGGCTCACCTCGATTGTCACCTCCAGCCCCAGTTTCCTTGGGGACCCTTTGTAATGAGCCACACCACCTCCTCACTCTTCATTTTCTCCCCCACTGTCTGCTTCCTGTCATCACTGGCCTTGGCATCATCCCTCTTGCCAATTCATCCGCTGGGTCAGGAGTCCACAGTGACCTTTCTTGGGGGGATTCTGGTGAGGGGACTCAGGGCTGCCGCAGTTTCTGCCACATGAGACCATGTCTCTCCCGCTCTCATCTGAGCTCTGTCCCCCGAGTTCTTGGGCACATTGGTCCAGGCCCCTTCCCCTTCTTTTCTGCTCCTTCCTTCCATGCTTCCTGATCCTGACCTTGGCATCTCTGTGGGGTGACCCATCCCCATGCTTATCCAAGAAGCGATGAAAGCGCCCCTTATGTAGATGAGGAAGCTGAAGCTTGGGAGGTTCAGGAGCTGAGTTCCGGTTCCTGTTTCCAGAGCCTTGCTCCTCTCCTGGGATAGTGCCTCCACCTTGAGACCGAAAGGCTGCTGCTAAGAGCCTGGCCTATGCTGCCCTGTCTAGAGACAACTATGGGAGTCACTCATGGCTGGGTTAAAGGGAGCCGAGCAGGAGTTCCAGGTGTGGTGGTTCACGTAGATCTCAAAAACAAAAGCAAGGCCAGGCCCAAATACTATCGGGGCGGGGGTAGGGCCCTGGCCAGCAGCCTGGTGTCTGGGCCAGTCTGAGGTCGTTGGGGGGTCCAGATGGATGATGCTTATTATGGCCAAGTGGCCTGGGCAGGACCTTCTGTAGCAGAACAACCTGCTGGTTGTGCTGTCCTGCCTGTGCATGCACCAGCTGCCCTGCCCAGCAAGACACAGGATGCCTGTGGGAGGAGGCAGGGCACAAAGCTGCCCAACCTTCAGAGCAGTGTGCAGGGTGAGGCCTTCATGTACTTTGTCCTTTCGCTGACATTTCTCCTGCCTGCAGCCCCTAGGAAACCCAGAGTGCTTTTTTTTTTTTTTTTTTTTTTGGTTTTTCCAGACAGGGTTTCTCTGTGTAGCTTTGGAGCCTTTCCTGGAACTCACTCTGTAGCCCAGGCTGGCCTTGAACTCACAGAGATCTGCCTGCCTCTGCCTCCCCAGTGCTGGGATTAAAGGCGTGCACCACCACCACGCGGCTAAGGGGTGCTTGTTTTGAGGCTCAAATCATTGGCCTGGCCCAGACTCCTGCTTCTTCCTGGTGGGAGTAGGTAGGCCCAGAGGACCTTGGGGGCCACTGAATACTTTGGTTCCCCTTCCCCTAAGACTGGGTGACCCCAAGGCAATGCTGGTGCTTTTCTAGGGTGTGGGTGAGGGATTGCTCCTCATTGGGCCTTCCAGACAGCAGGGCATGGTGTGGGGTAGCCTGCCTTGGGTTGTCAGCTTGGCAGAGGGTATCATGACTTCACAGGGATTCAGCCCTGTTGTAGGCAGTGAGGGTTACCTCTAATGACCAGTGTCCTTGAGAGGCAGCTTGGCGGAAGCATTTCCACTGAATTTACCTGTGGGGAGAGAGATTCCCTGTCTGCACCTCTCTTCTCTGCTGTAGCCTGTTGCAGCCTCCCAGCCCCCACTGTTTTCCTGGCAAGTGGGGTGTCCTTTCACCCCTCCCTCCCTGATCGGGCGCACCAGTGGCTCCTACCTGTCTGGCTGCTCCTTCCGCTTTCCCACCTCCTGTTCCTGTGCCACACCCAAGCATGTTAGTGTCCTCAGGGTTCAGGCCTCCCACCTTCCCTGCAGGTATAACCTTCGCCCTAACTTCTGTGGCCTAGTTGTGGCCTCAGTCTGGCTCCCATTTGAAGGTGTGTCTATCCTTTCGGCTCGTTCCAGCAACATCATCTTCTTCAGTCTGCAGTGGCCTCCCCTAGTTGAAGCTGGGAGTCTTCTCCCCCCCAATCTTCTTATGGGTGACCCCTAGATGGTCTTTCTGGAGCCAGAGACCCCTGCGAGGGACTGGACCCTCAGTCAGGAAATCTCACTGGTACAGGGTCTGCCCTCGGGAGGAAGCCACTGTGCCTGTCCCACTGGGGCGGCTCCGATCTATTGTCCTGTCACCCTTGGGAACTTTGGCCGGGGGCCAGTGGGGGCTGGGAGCCAGACTGTGCAAGGCAGTGGGGGCAGGGTCTGGCTGAACCTCACCTCCGGCTGGGCCGGTGGAGCTCTTTCCCTGCGTTGAGTCCCAGGGTGGACACCATTCGGTAACCCAAACTGGGTGTGTGTGGGTAGGGCAGGCTGAAGGAGAACAAAAGGCCCTGTAAAAGCTGGGAGGTTCTGCCACCAGAGGCCCTGGGAAAGCCCGGAGGTTCCATCACCTGCCTGCTGTATTAGGTGTGCTGGGTAAAGTCCCCCAGATACTGGTGACCAGGTCTATACAGTGACAATCCCTGTCTGTACCTCCCCCACCTGTCCTGGCAGCTCCACCCCTGGCAGGGGTCATAAGCATGAGTCACCATGTGACCCACTGACCTATGCTGGAAGGGAGGAGGAGGCCTATGAACACTGGCCTGGCAGAGGAGACAAGGGAGACAGTAAGTGACTGGGGGGGAGGGGAGCAGCTGAGATAGGCAGGCTTAGGAGCCACTTCCCCACCCCCAGCCTGGCCCGGCTGTGCCAGGCACCGTACCCACATGTATCTGTCCCCTCAGCCTCCCTCTGGGAACTGGTCATGCAGACTAATGAGGGTGTGCTAATCCAGCTGGGCCCTGGCAGCCCGACCTGTATTCTCAGTAGGAGGGGGATGGGCCGCAAGGGCTCCATCCAGGGGCCACTTTGGTTTAGAAGACTTCACACCTGTTGGACCGACCCTACGCTGTCTTGGGCTCCTCCTGTTAGGGTCCTTGTCTCCAATGCAATCTGGTCTTCCAGGACTAGATAGGCCTTGAGGCCAGCATGCCTTCACAGGACAGGAGTGGACATCTCTGTGTTTTTGCCGGACCCAGGGGAGTCTTCCCATCTCCTGTTCATGTGTGTAGATGGCCAGAGTACGGAGGACCTGCGAGAAGAGACCTCTCTGAGCAGGCTGAGGAGAAGCTAGAAGCGCCGATTCCTGGGGCCTTTCCCCGGGGGTGGGAAATCTCCCAATGGGCAGAGAGGGCTCGGGTGTTCATAGCCATGTGGGCAAGTGTGGCCACTGGTTGAGAGGGACACGGGGCATGGCTGGCTCCTAGTCCATTCTGTGGCCTGTGCCAGGGTCACTTTGCTGCCTCAGGACAGGCTCAGCCCTCCTGCCAGGTCCCTCTTCCATCCTGCTAGGCCTCTGGCTCCTTCCAGGGGAAGAGGGGGAACCTGAGCTGGCTGTTGGTGTCCTGTGCCTGGGAGTTTAATATTTCGAGCCCGGCAAGACTGCCCCATCTGCTGCAGATGAGTGCTCATGTTCATTACCAACCCACCAGGCTGAGCTCAGCTGAGAGGGCTAGAGAACCTCAGCTCTCATAAATTGAGGTGCTGGGCGGGGGGTGGTGGTGGTGTACTCCCAGTCCAGGTAGTAGACAGGAGGATCATGACAGAGGATGCCCCACAGCTTTCTGTCCTTTAGAACCAGGCCACTGGAAGAGAAGGGAGAATTTGCTTGAATATGAAATTCTGGAGCCACTGAGGTACACAGTAGGGTAGGAGTTGGGGGTCACTGATAGTATTGCTGGTACCCTCCACTCTATGGAAGTGGGACTCCCCACTAGCCTGAAAAATGGGTGATGGTGCCCAGCACCAACTTCCTGGGTATTAGCCTCTTAAGCAGGCCCCTGACAGTATGATGGTGCTCAGGAAATTTTTAGGGGCACAGATTCCCAGCACATGGAATTAGCTTTAGGAGCTACTGCAGGCAGAGGGTGAGATGGGTGGGGCCTATAACCCTTGGTTGAAGGCTCTTCTCTCCCTGCTAGCATCTCTGCTTAACTGGGTGGAAGGGTCCCTGCTCACGTGGCTCTTACTCCTAGATGAAGATATCCTTCAATGACAAGACCCTGCATACAACATTTGAGTACCCTTCGGAGAGCTCCCTAGCACAGGAAGAAGCAGAGGAGGAGGAGGAGGAAGAGGGAGAGGAGGATGGCGAAGAGGAGGAAGTAGGGCTTGACTCAGAGAAGCCCTTTGCCCTCTACCTTCCCCGGGCCACATTTGTAAGCAGTGTGGGCCCTGAGATCCCCCGACTCCCAGATGGCAGCTCAGGTAATCACCGCGTGTGGGGATGGGCAGGCCGGAGTGGAGCCTGGGCCACATTTTCCAGGTGCCCATGCCTATTCTCGTTGGTCCACAGGCCTGTCCAGCTACACTCCCAAGCATTCTGTGGCCTTCAGCAAGTGGCAGGAGCAGACAGTGGTGCAGACTCCAATTGAGGTGGAACTCCCACCGAAGGAGGTCATGGTAAGCCCGGTGGAGCTAGGGGTGAACACCCGGATCCCCAAGGGTAGGCCTGCTTGGGAAGGGGTTGATGCCTGAAAAGGCTTAGTGGCTATATTCTCTTCTTTCTCTCAGCTAACACCTGCCAGTCAGAACGATCTCTCGGACTTCCGCAGCGAGCCAGCCCTCTATTTCTGACCCCTGGGGCTGCCAGGATGGCCAAGACTTAGCCCCAAGTGTGGTGGTTCTGGAAGCAAGTCAACGCCCAGGAGCCCTGACTTTATTCTGTGTCCCTTCCATCTGGCTCTCCCAGCCTTCCTCTCTCCCTTTTGCCTGCTGCCCTTAGGGCCAGGTCTGAATCTCATTCCTGTTTGAGGGCTCCAGGGAAGAACAGGTGGGAATTGCCTCTGGGACAGGCTGACATCTGTGTAACATCCCATTTGTGATGAGGTGGGGGCCCCCAGGGTGCTTTCTGTCCTGCCTCTCAGCTCCTGCCTTCTGGGGAGTGAGAGGCTGTCCTAGCCATTTGCTCTTTGCTGAACCCCAGGCTCCTGCCCCCAGTGCATGATTCTGCCACGGTGGAACTCAGCTACCCTTCATGACAGATGGCAGGGTTTTTTTTTTTTTTTCTTCCTGATATTGGACTCAATAAACAGCACTGTACCAAGGCTGCCTTTGCCTTCTTTACAGTCCTCAGTCTGAGAACAAGGTGGGGCCTAACTTGGGTGCCTGTGCAAAGAAGCAAAAGGTGGCCCGAGTCTGGTGTTCTCACATCTTGAGGTCTTGCTGGTCCAGGCTCCTGTTCTCTCCCCACCCCAATCCTGTTACTTTCTCCCTCAAAGCCAGTACAGTGGGAAGTGGTCCTGACCTCTGGGGTCTGGAACTCCATGTCCCAGGGGCCTAGCTGCCAGAGGGTAGAAGGTGAGTACTGTAAATGACAGGATTCACCACGGGGCCAGGAGCCTAGTAATGTAGCTAGTTGTGTACAGCATAGGAATGGGGCTAAGTGAACTTGGGACATCTTTTCTTTTTTTTGTTTTTTCTGTGGCTTTGGCGCCTTTCCTGGAACTCACTCTGTAGCCCAGGCTGGCCTCCAACTCACAGAGATCCGCCTGCCTCTGCCTCCCGAGTGTTGGGATTAAAGGCAGGCGGTGGTGGTGTCACCACCACCCAGAGGGACATCTTTTCTCATGGCTGGTTTGGATACCTCCTGACCTGTGAGACTTTAACAAGGCTGTAGCAATTGAGAACTCCCAAGAGTCTGAGGAGATACAGAACTGCCTGCTTGGAAGCTGTGCTCTCAGAGGCCTAGGCAGCCAGTGGAGAAGTAGGGCTATCTACAGACACAGGGAAACTGTCACAGGCACGGAATACAAGTGTCTTCTTTTCCTGTCACCTAAGAACAGATAAAGTGCTTGACTTGGAGGAATATTATATATATGTTTCCCTCAGAGAATAAGCCCAGCTTTATGGATCCTTTTTGTTTAAAAAAAGGGCTTCATACTGCACCCCAAGCTGGCCTACAGTTCACTATGCAACCTAGAATGGCCTGGAACTTATGGTCTGGAACTTAAGGCCACCTTTCTTCTTCAGTGCTGGGTTTATAGGTGTAAACTACCAAGCCTGTTTTCTGGATCTTCTTAGTCAACAAATACTTGCAAACTTGTTGCTGGGAAGCTGTGGCAAAGGGCAGGGCCACAGGACACATGGAAATAGGAGTGAGCAACACCGTGGCTGGGAGGTGGGTCCTGGTGGCGGCAATATATGGGACCAAACAACTCTGAGGAAGGGACAGTCTGAAGAACCCCAGTCCATGCTGAGCCTTAGAACCAGAACAGCTGGGATAAAGTGCTGCCCGCTGTCTCAGGCTCTGTGCTGACCACCATGGCATAGCAAAGCCCCTCATAGGAAAGTGGTTTGTGCGCGCTAGACTCCGGGAAAAGACTAGGAGAGTTAAGGGCTAGGGCTGACCTCAGTTCTGTTTTGAAGAGGACAACCAGGGGAAATGGCAGGCCACCTTCCTTACCAACAGGATACATGGTAGCTGGCAGATGATGCCACAAGTCTTTGCAAAACAACCTTTATTGAAACATCAGAGGCCATGGGGATGGGCCCTAAGGTTCAGTTCTGGAGTCAAGATTCTTTCCTCAACATGCCTGGCCTGGGCCCCTAGTGGCTGAGCAGAGTGAGTGGCTCCCACAGTACCTGGACCAGGACCTCCCTGGCAGCCCAAGGGGATTTGGGGGCTTCAGAGAGAGGCCAGTCATGTTCCTAACCAGGAGCTCAGGGTCCCCATGGCACCTGTGAGTACAGAGCGAGGAACTCCTTTCCTATTGGACTGTCCTAGGGCTTTTCTTGTCACCCAAGGCAGGTGGAGGTCAGAAGTTGCCCCTCTGGGCTCCTGTGATAGTGAGAAGGCATCTGAGGCCACGAAGAACAAAGATGCTTTAGGACAGACATGTTGGGGACTGAGCAGCCACAGGCCACGGCTGAGACAGGCCCTCGTCAGCTGTCCTTGCCTCCACTACTCTTCTGGTCTGAGGCTGTGGCTTTGGTCAGGTTCCCAGCTTCCCGCTTGAGGACACTGAGCAGAGTCTGAGAGCTCTCCAGGATCTGGGGCCAGAGAAATCAAAGAATGGTTATTTCTCTGGCAGGAAGATCCCACCGCCTCAGCCTCTCTCTCACTGGAGAGTGGGCATCTCCACCTGGCCCGTGCTGAAACCAACGGGCCACAGGGGGAGGAGACCACCCTCGCTCCCGCCCTCCCTGCAAAGCCAAGCTGGCTTAGTTCCGGCCCGCACCACGCACTCTTCCCCAAACACCGCAGCTCACTCCCTGGGATCCCACAGGCGGCTCCACGGTCCCGCCTACAGCCTCGGAGCCGCGGCCGGTTGCCCTAGCCCCAGCTCCTTGTGTGAGGCACTGCCGGCGCCCAGCTGAGAGCCCCACCTTGAGGTAGGCGGCCTCGGTCTCTGCGATGGTCCGGTCAAACTCGTTGCGAGAGGCGATCTTGCGCGCCAGGTTCTCGTTGACGCGGGCCAACTTCTCCGTCAGCTGCCTCACCTCATTCTGCAGCCGCTGCTTTTCGTCCTCCTCCTGCTGGATCTGCCGGCACAGCTCCTCTCGCTTCTGACACAGCTCCTCGATGCCTAGGGCGGGCGAGAAGGCAGAGCGGTGGGCTGGGGCTCGTGAGCTCCGGACCCCGACCAGCACCAGACCCACCGGGCAGGCCGCCGAGCGGGGCTCGTGAGGCGTGTCCGCGCGGCCTCCCGGGCGAGCCGGCCGGCTCCTGGCCCGCGGCCCCCGGTCTCCCGTGCCCGCTGCTCACACTTGACCAACTCGTTGTTGTAGTTCTGCAGCGCCGCGCCCTGTTGGGTCATGGTCGGCGCCGCGTCCGGAAGCCTCAACCGCCGCCCGCACGGCCAGGCCCGCGCCTGCGCACTGCCTCCCCAGCGCGTGGGCACGCCGACGTCACGGCGGCGCGCCAGCCCCTTGCTGCGTCATCAGCGTGCGCTGCGCTGGGCGGGGCTCTTCGGTGGACGGGATGGAGGCCGAGGCTGTGGCGGTGACGGCGGCTGAGGCGGTGGCAGTTGCCGCCGCCGCCGCCGATGACTGCGACTCTAGGCCTGGACAGGAGCTCTTGGTTGCTTGGAATACCGTGAGCACTGGTCTGGTGCCGCCGGCCGCACTGGGCCTGGTGAGGCCTGGGAAAGGTTGGCGGGCCTGTATGGAGGTCGCGACTCTGCATGCTTTAGGAAGTCCACCCTTGTGTCCTGACAGCTCCGTGCGAGCTTTCTATAGTAGGATTGCCGCCTTCCTCAGCTATCTGATTCGTTTGGTTCCCCCAGCAGCCTTTGGCTGCGGAGGTTTTTCATTCCCCTCCTCTCCCCTCCCCTCCTTTTACCCCTGCCCCGCCCCCTCTGCTCACGGTTTTTCCGTGCTCCAGGCATCTTCCCGGACCAGCGGTGCGGTCCCACCAAAGGAAGAAGAGCTCCGCGCAGCGGTGGAGGTTCTGAGGGGCCACGGTCTGCACTCTGTCCTGGAGGAGTGGTTCGTGGAGGTGCTGCAGAACGATCTGCAGGGCAACATTGCCCCGGAGTTCTGGAATGCCATCGCCCAGCGCGAAAACTCTGTCGATGAACCCCAATGCCTCCTGCTGCTCCTGGATGCGTTCGGCCTGCTGGAAAGCCGCTTGGATCCCTACCTGCATAGCCTAGAACTCCTAGAGAAATGGACTCGTCTGGGCTTGCTGATGGGCACTGGAGCTCAGGGGCTTCGGGAGAAAGTTCACACCATGTTGCGTGGAGTCCTGTTCTTTTCCACCCCCAGGACATTCCAGGACATGGTCCAGCGCCTCTATGGTCGTTTCCTGAGAGTCTATATGCAGAGCAAGAGAAAAGGAGAAGGAGGCACAGACCCCGAGCTAGAGGGTGAGCTAGACAGCCGGTATGCCCGCCGCAGGTACTACCGACTCTTGCAGAGCCCTCTGTGTGCAGGATGTGGCAGTGACAAGCAGCAGTGCTGGTGCCGACAGGCACTGGAGCAGTTCCACCAACTCAGCCAGGTCCTGTGAGTACTGCCCCTTTGGCCATGCCCCAATTTCTTTGGATACCCCATTTGTCCTGAATTTAGTAGACATCTGTATAGAGCTAGCAAACTGATGAGGTCTTTTCCATCTGTACTTGTAGCCAAGAATTTTTTTTTTTTTTGGTATTATCTATCTATCTATTTTATTTTGAGATAGGGTTTCTCTGTGTGTTCCTGGCTGTCCTGTTACTCTT
The DNA here is from genome assembly GCF_004664715.2 of Peromyscus leucopus. Classification (NCBI taxonomy): domain Eukaryota; kingdom Metazoa; phylum Chordata; class Mammalia; order Rodentia; family Cricetidae; genus Peromyscus; species Peromyscus leucopus. The sequence goes on along the minus strand of NC_051066.1, from coordinate 14,879,295 downwards.
TGGGACCACGTTGGCCTCAAACTCTCACATCTGCCTGCCTCTGCCTCCCAAGGGCTGGGATTAGAGGTGTGCCACCACCGCCCAATATAGCCAGGGGTTATTGTGTGGCAAGTTTACACTCTGTCCTGGACACAGTTATGGGGTGTATGCACTGTGTATCCTTAAGGGAAGGGCCCTCCTAAGTTAGGGACGGGTGTGTGTTGTGGGTTCTTCATGAGCAGAGATCTCCTCCAGGCATAGGCTCAGTCTGCTGGAGCGGGTCAGCGCCGAGGCTGTTACAACCACCCTGCATCAAGTGACCCGGGAAAGGATGGAAGACCGCTGCCGAGGAGAGTATGAGCGCTCTTTTCTTCGTGAGTTCCACAAGGTGAGAATCTTCTCCCTGGGCTGTGTCCTGTGAAGAACAAAAGTGGATTTTTGGCAGACCTGATACCAAGCAGTAGGCAGGTTGACCAGGAGTAGTGATGGTGGAGGTTATGTTGGTGCTGTGTAGAGGCCAATCCTGGGTCTGGTGACAAGGACAAATCTGGTATGTACTAAATCGGTCTGTGTAGAGTCCTGTGGCTAGAAGCAGAATCCTGGGCCAGAGGTGGCTCCAAGGAGTTTCCCCAGGCAAGTATGGCAAGGCAGGCCCACCCAACTTTCTTCTTTCCATTGCTCTACAAAAATGTGTGCTCACTTAACAGTTCTCTTCTGGATTAACCTACCACCAGTCTGTACCCTAGCGTGGAGTTAGGGTGTCCCAGTGAAGTCCTCTGGTTGGCGATGCTGTGGAGGTATGGTGTGTAATTCTGCTATGGGGTTCCCAGCATTGTGGAAAAGCTAGGTTCAGCCCCATGAAGCTGTCCACCCTGTTTCTGCTTCATTCCTGACCTCCCGTCTTTCAAGTGTCTATCCTCTGTGGATGCATATTAGGCTTGATGGGGAGTGATCAGAGTGGGTATCCCTGCAGTGATGGCCTGGAGTCATGAGCCTAGAAACTGTTGGAGCAACCACATTGAGAAGTGGGCAGTGGAGTGTAGGTTTGATGCTTCTGGCCTTCAAAAATAGGCGGTGGCTCCTCTAGGTTCCTGCCAAAGGTGTGCTGTTACTGAGTCAGGCTGGAGCTTTTAAGTGCCATACACCTCACACAGTAATGATCGTCCACAGTGGATCGAGAGAGTGGTTGGTTGGCTTGGCAAAGTGTTCCTTCAGGACAACCCCACCAGGCCAACTTCTCCAGAAGCTGGGAACACACTGCGTCGTTGGCGCTGCCACGTACAGAGATTCTTCTACCGTATCTACGCCAGCCTGCGGATTGAGGAGCTGTTCAGCATCATCCGAGGTTGGTCCTGCCTCTTACCTGTAGAACCTTCCTTTTCCAGTGACTTCCTATGGTTTTGTTGGCAGGGTGGTGAGTTTGGTTCCTGCTTGGGACTGGCCCCTGTGTGTCACTCTGTCATGTGTGGTTATTATTGATCAAGTGTCAATGTGTAGAAAGTGTGTAGGACAGGGCTGGAGAGATAGCTCATCAGTTCAGAGGATTTGTTGCCTCTGGAGGCATCACCACCCCTGACCTCTACTATAGAGCTATAGTAATAAAAACAGCTTGGTACTGGCATAAAACCCGACATATGGACCAATGGAATTGAATTGAAGACCCTGACATTAATCCATGCACATATGAACACCTGATTTTTGACAAAGAAGCCAAAACTATACAATGGAAAAAAGAAAGTATCTTCAACAAATGGTGCTGGCATAACTGGATGTCAATATGTAAAAGATTACAAATAGATCCATATCTGTCACCATGCACAAAACTCAAGTCCAAGTGGATCAAAGACCTCAACATAAATCCAGTTATACTAAACTTGATAGAAGAGAAAGTAGGAAGTACTCTTGAACGCATTGGCACAGGAGATCACTTCCTAAATATAACACCGGTAGTACAGACACTGAGCACAACAGTTAATAAATGGGACCTCTTGAAACTGAGAAGCTTTTGTAGGGCAAAAGACACGGTCAAGAAGACAGAAAGACAGCCTACAGAATGGGAAAAGACCTTCACCAACCCCACTTCTGACAGAGGACTGATCTCCAAAGTATATAAAGAACTCAAGAAACTAGACATCAAAATACCGAACAATCCAATTAAAAAATGGGCTAAAGAGCTAAATAGAGAATTCTCAAAAGAAGAATCTCAAATGGCTGAAAGATATTTAAAGAAATGCTCAACATCCTTAATCATCAGAGAAATGCAAATCAAAACGACTCTGAGATACCACCTTATACCTGTCAGAATGGCTATGATCAAAAACACTAATGACAGTCTATGTTGGAGAGGATGCGGAGCAAAGGGAACACTCCTCCACTGTTGGTGGGAATGCAAACTTCTACAACCACTGTGGAAATCAGTATGGCGGTTTCTCAGAAAATTGGGAATCGATCTACCTCAAGAACCAGCATTATCACTCTTGGGCATATACCCAAGGAATGCTCAATCATACCACAAAGATACATGCTTAACTATGTTCATAGCAGCATTATTCCTAACAGCCAGAACCTGGAAACAACCTAGATGACAGTCAACTGAAGAATGGGTTAAGAAAATGTGGTACATCTACACAATGGAGTACTACTCCGCAGAGAAAAACAGTGCCATCATGAAATTTGCAGGCAAATGGATGGAACTAGAAAAAATCATCTTGAGTGAGGTAACCCAAACCCAGAAGGACAAACATGGTATGTACTCACTCATAAGTAGATGCTAGATATAAAGCAAAGAACAATCAGACTGCAACCCACAGAACCAGGGAGGCTACATAGCAGGGGGGACCCTAGGATGACTGTGGCTTATAATAAGTTTTGGTTTTACTCAATCAGTGGGCAAGCTTCAGTGAAACATTTCACTATTAGGATAAGAATTTATACTGTATCAAGCTGATAATAGAAAAATAAATAAATAAATAATAAATAAAAATATAAATAAATAAAATTAAATTAAAAAGAAAAAAAACAGTTCTCTTAGGAACAACTGAATGAGCTTAGAGGGAGGCCTGCTGTGGACGCCATTTTTTGTTAATGGCTGTAAATGTGCAATCTAAAAGTGATCAAAAGGCTTTTCAGGAAAAAAAAAGAGGATTTGTTGCTCTTCACAGAGGACTCAGGTTCAGTTAGCAGCACTCATGTTTCAGCTCACAGCTATCTATAGCTCCAATTCCAGGGAATCCCAAACCCTCTGCTGGCCTCCACTGCTGCCAGGCATGCACACGGAGCATATACTTACAGGCAGACAAACACTCCTTATAAACAAATACTCATACATACAAAATTTTTAAATCTTGAAAAGATTTGAAAGCAGTCCTCAGTAATTGCGGGACTCATTTGACAAATTGTTTTTTTCTTTTCCCAAGAGCCTTAAATTGATTTCAAGTTAAATTCACAGCTTGTACACCTTGGGACAGTTTAGCTGTCTACCACCGTACACCACAGGAGGGATGACTGTTGTGAGAGTTAAGGCAGCTGTGGGTATGATAGTCTTTGAGAATCAGTGAAACAGTCATCTGTGCCTCTGGTCAGATGAAACCATCATCTCCGGTCAGATTGGCCTCTAGAGAAGGTTACATTGAAAATTACAACATTTTGTACCTGATGGTGACTCTTGTCTGGGCCCCTGCCACCAGGTTGTGTATCTTGTACTACACCACACACACACACACACACACACACACACACACACACACACACACACGTTAGTGCTTATTACACCTTTGTACTTACCTATTCCTGTGGCATGGTTCTCTTACAGACTTCCCAGATTCTCGGCCAGCCATTGAGGATCTTAAGTACTGCTTGGAGAGGACAGATCAGAGGCAGCAACTGCTTGTGTCCCTCAAGGTGGCCCTAGAGACTCGACTCCTTCACCCAGGTACCATGTGTGGCCACTGTGGACTAGCCAAGTAGCCCTCAGGCTCACATGAAGTTCCTGAGAAAGGAACAGGTTAAGAAGCAATGTTTGAAGTCCTTGGGAGAGCTGGGTTAACTTGAGCTTTATCCATCTTTGGAGGAAGTCAGAGCCTGTCTGACTCGGTCTACAGGTTGTATGTGGTCTTTTTAGAATGGGCTGCCTGGTAAGGGGAAGGTTTATGTATTATTACTTTTTGTGTTTCTGTGACCAAATGCATGACAGAATCAACTTAAGGGCAGAAGGATTTTTTCTCTTTGTCTCAGAAGGTTACAGTCCATCGTAATGGGAAATATATGATGGCACAGTCACACAATAGACAAGAACTCCAAGACTTCAGGAAGTAATGTACTTCCACTCGCTAAACCCTGCCTGCTAAAGGCTCTCTGTGTGTGTGTGTGTGTGTGTGTCTGTCTGTCTGTCTGTCCCTGGTTTTTTTTTTTTTTTTTTTTGAATAGGGTCTCTTTATTTGACTAGGCGGCCTTGAACTCGCAGATATCACCGATTCTGCCTCCCAGTTGCTGGGATCAAAGGCACACATTACTATACACGGTTTGCTAAAGGCTCTTGGGCCTTTAAATTTACACCACAAGTTGGGAATCAAGCCTTCAAAACATGAATCTAGCTTGGTGGTGGTGGCGAACGCCTTTAATCCCAGCACTCAAGAGGCAGAGGCAGGTGAATCTCTTGTGAGTTTGAGGCCAGCCTGGTCTACAGAGTGAATTCCAAGACAGCCAGGGCTACATAGAGAAACCCTGTCTCAAAAAAACAAACAAAAATGAGCCTAGAGGGGACATTGATTCAAACCGTAACAGACTGCTCCTTGGAAAATTCTGGAGACTGAGCTTATAAATCAATTGAATGCGGTAGGGGCAGGAGGTAATCTGCAATCTCCTTGAATGAGTATCACATGGTAACCTTCCAGTCACCCAGCCAGTGTGGCTGGCTGAATACTCAGGTTTTGGCATTCAGGAGCCTGCTGTCCAGACGGTTGTATGATTTCTGGCTCCTCCTTCCCACTGTAGGTGTCAACACATGTGACATCATCACTCTCTACATTTCTGCCATCAAGGCATTACGTGTGCTTGATCCTTCTATGGTCATCCTAGAGGTGGCTTGTGAGCCTATCCGTCGCTACCTGAGGTAGGTGCCATTAGCACTTGGTTCACTCCTGCTGAGCTCTGGTGTCTGCAGAAGCCAGAGAGACAGTCAGTCCTGATGTGCCACAGACATGGGTCGGATCAGGGCAGCGGGCCTCTTTCCTTTTGCTAGCGCTAGGTAGTTGTCCTTTCTAACAGTGTCACTGTGGGTGGGGGTGCATGTGTGCGTCTGTGTGTGTCTCTGTGTGTCTGTATGTGTCTGGGCCTACTTTCTCAACCCTCGCATGGAGAGAAGCTTATCCAGGGTCTACAGCTTCACCCTTAGGAACCTCTGTGATCTCTCTGGTGGATTCCTTGGCAAAGCTGGCCAGAAAGCCCTCAGGCAGCAGAGTTTGTAGGTTTAGGGATTAGTGAACCAGGTGCCACATTAGTGACTCTAGTACCTGAGAAGCTGATAGTGTTACCAAGTTTTCTGCTTCCTGGTCATTCAGTCCCTCTCAGTATCTCAGCCCCTGCTTTTTTCAGAGCAGTGCTGTTTTTTGTTTTGTTTTGTTCTTTTTCTTTCTTTCTGTGAAACCAGATGGGCCTGTCTATAGTACATGCCAGTTAGAACTGGCCACACTAGGATGGGCTGTAGCAGGTGTCATGATGCCCATGTACATCGTTGGTGACAGCGACATTCAACCCTGACAGGACACGAGAGGACACAGTGCGGCAGATTGTGGCTGGGCTGACAGGGGACTCGGATGGGACTGGGGACTTGGCTGTTGAGCTGTCTAAGACCGACCCGGCTAGCCTGGAGACCGGCCAGGACAGTGAGGATGATTCTGGCGAGCCTGAGGACTGGGTCCCTGACCCTGTGGATGCTGATCCAGGTCAGTTTACCTATTAGCTTCACCTTGGCCCTCTCCTAGGCTTCTTTGGAGGTCTGTTGGGTTCTGTCATGTATGTGGCTACCCATGCCTGGCTGTATCAGAATCAGCATTGTCTCAAACTTGAGGGGTCAGAGGTCAGGGCCTTGCTTACACTGGCAGGTTTCCTATGTTTCCCTCACTGTCTGCCCACCCCAGCCAGCTATAGTAGGTGCCTTTGTGGGTCATACACGAGAGAACAGATTCATGGGAGTCTGTGTACCCCACTTCTGGCTGTGATTTGGTCCTGTTCCTCAGGTGTATTAACGTGGCATCCTCTGGCCAAGTCCCATCTCTTGCTTGGCCACAGTCTGCTGGGTTTTCAAAGTCTGTATATTCTTTGTCCTGCTTAGGTCTTAGCATAAACTCTGTATCTTTAGGCTTTCAAAGGAAAACCCGAGGACCTTTCTTCTATTCCTTATGGCTGACTGAGGACTCAGGAAGGTGCCTGTGAGATAGGAGGCACTGTGGATCAGAACAGTTGCCCTGGGAACCAGCCCTGGGTCCGCTGAGAGGCATATTACTCCCAGCTGCCTGGGACATTGAGAGCAAGCCTTCCAGGCCTTGCTAGACTGCTGTGTTCAGCAGATGAGCTCTGAGGTGTCACTGTCCTTGTCAAGGTGCCAGTGGTATGCCCCTCTCCCCAATGCTGTGCAGGGAAGTCGAGTTCCAAGCGGCGCTCTTCAGACATCATTAGCCTGCTGGTCAGCATCTATGGCAGCAAGGACCTCTTTATCAATGAGTACCGCTCCCTACTTGCTGATCGCCTCCTCCACCAGTTCAGCTTCAGCCCTGAGAGGTAAGGCAAGGGGCCGGTTGACCTCCAGGGGGCGCTGAGGCATAAAGCCTTCATTCTGTATTTGGAGGAAAACACATGACCATTACTGACCTTATTGGCCAAGGTGACCGAACTCTGGCATGAGTGCTTCCTGCCTTCCCTCCAGCCCAGGGTGTCCTGGGCAGAGTGGGTTGCCTGGGTGCCAGTTGAAATGGAGGCACACTGCAGCCCTTCCCAGAAACTTGTCCTTCCAGGGAGATTCGTAATGTGGAGCTGTTGAAGCTGCGCTTTGGTGAAGCCCCCATGCACTTCTGTGAGGTCATGCTCAAGGTAAGTGTCCAGGACTCCCCAGCCAGTTGTGCCCTCCCACCCCCCATTCAGTCCAGGACATTGATGAGATGCCCCTTCTTAGGACATGGCAGATTCCCGCCGCATCAATGCCAATATCCGTGAGGAGGATGAGAAGAGGCCTGTGGAAGAACAACCACCATTTGGGGTCTATGCTGTCATATTGTCCAGTGAATTTTGGCCCCCCTTCAAAGATGAGAAGCTGGAAGTCCCTGAGGACATCAGGGCAGCCCTTGACGTTTACTGCAAGAAGTATGAGAAGCTGAAGGTACAACCAGTAGGCCTCTTGGTAGTCTGTGTCTCTGGTCACACCATCAAACCTCACATGGAGTTTGCCCGTGTGGCACATGTGTCCAGGTAGCGTAGCTGAGACCAAATAATGTGGAAGCTGGAGTTCCAGTCGGTGGTATGGCCAAGTTCAGAGATCCTTGCTCCTGAGCTTATGGTCAGTTATTGCAGGGGAGGCAAGAGTCCAACACACTCCACAGGTGAAGATGCCCACTCTCGACCATAGGAGACAACCTAATGAGTGCTCTGGCCCAGAGATGCTAAGAGGAGAAGGTTGTGGGGTGCAGGCATCCACATGGCAGGCACCCTAACTGGAAGAGCATGTGGGACCCTGTAGGGGTCAGGCTAGGAGCAACTAGGTGAATGTGCAGACAGGTGTGGCATGGGAACATCCGCAGCATCTTGTTAGTGATGGGGAAATGCTGAGTTTAGATGTGTTTCTTCCTGCAATCGGAAGGCCTTGTTCTGTTTTCTGCCATGGATCTGTGCCCTGGATGAGGAGTCCCTTTGAGAACTTGAAAGCACGTTTCCTTCAAGGGGCAACAAAGTGGGACCCAGATGGAAGGCCCTGGCGGGGGAAGTTAAAGAAGGGGAGTGTTTGGCCAGTAGGTATGAGAACCTGGCTGCCCTCAACCCTGGCTCCGTTTCTGGAAGAGTCTAAGTATGGTGTTTGTGACCTTTACTGACACCTGATGAAAGTGGGGTTACTGGCAACAGTACATCCTACTGTGGCCCGTTCCATGGTGATGTGTCTAGTTAGAGTTTTTGAGTACCACAGTGCCGCCACTTCCTAGTTGAGTGGTCTAAGTGGCCGGTCCTGTGTTCTCAGTGTCCTCTCCCACTGTTCCTCTGACTACTCGGTAGTAAGAGAGGTACCTGCTGGCTTGGCTGGGTTTTCACCCTGAGTCCCAGACATGGCTTAGCCACATCTTGTTGCTCAGGCCCAAGGAGTTAGGGTAGCCATACTCTAGTGTCCTTTATCTCAATTTTTGCTGGACACTGGAATGGCTCTGGTAAACCCCGAGGCTATGCTAAGAGGTCAGGCCTATGGCCACAATTCCTTTATCTTTCACCACAGAGCTCCCAGGGGATCCTACTGGATCTGTGGTGACTGACTATGTAGCCCATGTATTGTGACTTTAAAACCAGTGCTGGGAAGCTAAACTGGCTGTAACCAGGGGAAGCCACTGATACTGCCTCCTTTTCTGTCTTTGGATTGGGTTTATTGGTGCCTCTCCCTTAAGAGCTGCAGGGGTCCCAGGGGAACTTCAGAGCATCACTTGGCCAGCAGAGTGGTAGAATCAGGGTCCTGGGCACTACCTTATGAAAAAACTGCAGATGATAGGGGTTACCAGACTAGAAATGTGTTGATGTTGGGTTGTGCTCCCCCGAAGAATTCTCTAGGGGAAAGTACCTTCCCGCCTCTTGCAGTTTCCAGCATCCCTGACTGATCTTGGTGAACATTATTTCTTTGGTTTTGTTTTTTGAGACAGGTTTCTTTATGTAGCTCTAGCTGTCCTGGAACTCACTCTGTCCTGGACCACTCTGGCCTCAAACTCACAGATCTGCCTGCCTCTGTCTCCTTTGTACTGAGATTAAAGGCGTGCACCACCACTGCTACGCTGTTAAATGACATTTCTTTTTTTTTTTTTTTAAGATTTATTTTTTATTATGTATACAGTATTCTGTCTGTATGTATATCTGCAGGTCAGAAGAGGGCGCCAGATCTCATTACAGATGGTTGTGAGCCACCATGTGCTGGAATTGAACTCAGGACCTCTGGAAGAGCAGTTGGTGCTCTTAACCACTGAGCCATCTCTCCAGCCCCTAAATGGCATTTCTTTATGTCCAAGTTTTCTCTCTGTCTTGTTTCTCTCTTCTTAGGATACTAGTTATAACAGATTAAGGACAACCTCATTAGCAGATTACATATTTAATGACTCCCATTTCCAAATAAGCCTATATTTGGAGATAGGACTCTGAGCGTCACTGGAGTTAGGGCTTTACTATCTCTTGGAAGATAACAGTTTGGCCCACGACTGTCTGTGGCTTCTAAAATTAATTGTCTTCCCATGAGCAAAGTACATTTAGCCAATACCTGTATCTCCAAAGTTAACCATTTCAGCATCAACTCTTAAATCCAATCTCTTAATCTAGGTGTGGTGGTGCACACCTGTGACCCCAGCACTCTGGAGACTAAAGCAGCAGGATAAGTGGTTCAAGGCCAGCCTGGCTATATAATGAGACCCCCCCCCTCTCTCTCTCCCTCTTTCTCTCCCTCTCTCTCTCTCTCAAAAAAAAAAGGCTTATCCATGTGAAGCAGGTTCCCTCTCCAGCTTGATGCTGTGGGTTGTCTTCTTCCAAAGCACAGAGGTGAGAAGGGTAGCTTAGAAACAGGCACTTCCAAAGGGAGCAAGCAGATAGAGGGGTCAGGAGCCCCAGAGCACATCTGAAGCCCAACAAGACAAATTCTGTAGTTTGATAACAGCCCTCTGGCCCAGTGCTGTCCTCTGGGCTTGCCAAGCAACCCCACACGTCAGTATGGACTTCTGTGTTGTCTCTGTCGCTTTCATTCACACTGTTAGTTACTGCTGGCAAAAAACTCAAAAACCGTGGTGGATCCCGGTTAATATTTCAGTGTCAAGCTGTCAGGTGACAGGAGGGTCCTGAACCAGCTGTGGCGGAGCATGGCTGGCATCCCAGCACTTGGAACGCAGGCACAGCGGCAGCTACTAGTGGAGGCTAGCCTGTTCTGTAGAGCAAGCTTCAAGACAACTAGGGCTATATAGTAAGGCTCAGTCTAAAAACTAAAGAACGAAGAAAAAAAGTCGGAGGAACGCTGTCTTCCTGGAGAGCCCATCAGTTACTGATGTCTGCTGAGATGATCAGTAGGATCTACAAGTCACACAGACTGTCAAAAATGTCAGGCTACAATCTGGCAGTGTTCACTAGCCTCAGTGTCTAGTATTGTGTTTCCCATTTCCATCTGAGCCCTCACCAGAAAAGGTCCTTAATGCCCCCATTTCTACCCACATTGTTCTCCATGGTGTATGCATCCTCTAGGGTGATGACAGCTCTTCCCCTTCCGAGCCTTCGCCAGCGTCATCTTATCTTCCATATTACACCAGTTGTCTCCCACCAGTCTAGGTTGGAGACTCTAACTTTCACATACTTCCCTATTGTCCAGTCCCAAAGCCTCTTCAGTATTCTCAGCTGACCTCAAAACTCAGGCTGGCTTTTACCTCCCAAGTGCTGGGATTAAAGGCATATGCCACCACCACCTGGCAGAGTCTACATTTATTATGACTGCTGTAACAAAGTGTTAGGGACTGGGTAGTTTAGTTTATTTTTTTGGTTTTTCAAAACAGGGTTTCTCTGTGTAACAGTCCTAGCTATCCTGGAACTCGATTTGTAGACCAGGCTGGCCTCAAACTCACAGAGGGGCACTGGGTACTTTTAAACAACAGAAGTTTGTTGTTTTAGTTCTGGAAAGTAGAAGTTAAGTATCATGGTGTTGGCCACGCTGTGCTCCCTCTGACACCTAAAAGAAAGCACTCCCTGGCTTTCCCAGCTTTTGGTAAATGACAGACTCTATGCCTCATAGCCGCTACCTTCTGTTATAACCTTCTCTTGAAAGAATGCCGGTCTTACTAGGTTAAGGCCCGTCCTACTTCAGTATGACCTCTTCTTAACTAGTTACCTCTACATCAACCCTGTTTGCACATAGCTCACGTTCTGAGGTACTGAGGGGTCAGCCATGAGAGGGACACAGTTTATCAGCAGTGCCCACAGTTTTGTTATGGTTGCTCAGGAGCCGGCACTGGAACCAAGTCTCCTGCTCTTGCTGCTGCCTGCTAGGGATGGCATTGGTGCAGGCCATTGGTGCAGGAGCCATTCCTTGCCAGGTAGCATGCCGTATGAGCCTGTGCCTTGTTCATCTGGACCTGGCTGGAACCCACTGGATTATTCTTGTTGATTCCTGCCCAGGCTATGCGGACCCTCAGTTGGAAGCACACCTTGGGCTTGGTGACAATGGATGTGGAGCTGGCTGACCGCACCCTGTCTGTGGCAGTGACCCCAGTGCAGGCAGTGGTCTTGCTCTATTTCCAGGACCAAGGTGAGTCCCTAGAACCCCTCTTAGGGCCAGTGCTAGGCACTGCTGTCCAGTGAGCTGTGAGGTGACACACAACCCCGCCCTCACCCCCCTACCGTGTGGGTAGGATTTAGGGGTAGCAGCCATTCTTCTAACCCGAGTCAAGCTGGACGATGCATGTCCCTGCGGGGGCCCAGCTGGCTAGCAGGAACTGGAGAAGGTATAAACTCCCGTGTACCCTGCATTCCTGTGGCTCTGCACAGCCAGCTGGACCCTAGAGGAGCTGAGCAAGGTGGTGAAGATGCCCGTGGCACTGCTGCGGAGGCGGATGTCAGTGTGGCTGCAGCAGGGTGTGCTGCGGGAGGAGCCCCCTGGCACCTTCTCCGTTATTGAGGAGGAGCGGCCTCAGGACAGAGACAACATGGTGCTGATTGACAGTGACGACGAGAGCGACTCGGGCATGGCCTCGCAGGCTGACCAGAAGGAAGAGGAGTTACTGGTGCGTTGGCCGCTCCATAGTGGGCTGGGGGGGGGGGGGCAAGCAGGTGGCTGACTGACCATGCCTGGCTTCTGTTCCCAGCTCTTCTGGACATACATCCAAGCCATGTTGACCAACCTGGAAAGCCTCTCTCTGGAGCGCATCTACAGCATGCTCCGAATGTTTGTAATGACTGGCCCTGCACTGGCTGAGATCGACCTGCAGGAACTCCAGGGCTACCTGCAGAAGAAGGTCCGTGACCAGCAGCTCATCTACTCTGCAGGTGTCTACCGCCTGCCCAAGAGTTGCAGCTGATGTCCCCCTTCCATAGTATTCATGCCTGTGTGGCCCCTGGATAGACAGCTAGGTTACCTTCTGACCCCATGTCCCTGTGCCCAGCCCCTGTCCATTCCTTGCCTAAAACCTAAAGTGCAAATTAAAGTACATTGGTTCATCCTTTCGTGTAGTTTTTTGAACCCCATGGACACATACAGGTTTGTCCTCTGTGGCCACCCTACCTTAGCTCTACAGGACCTGTGTTCCCAGCAGCAGGTAATGGGGCTACGCTAAGCAGCCAGGCTTACCCCCAGCCTATACTTCAGTGTTTGGGCAATAGATCCCCTGAAGCTGTCATCTATAGGCTGCCCAGGATCCCTGCTGGGACTTGTTTGGATGAGAGGCAATAGGGTTAGGTGCCCAGAGTCTCCTGAGTTAGACTTGTAGCCCCAGCCTGCTTTTGTGGCCTTTAAAGGAGCTCTTGGGTCTTCTCTTCTGTGTAGCCTGTGTGGAGTTAATTCCAGGCTTTGTGCTGTTAGGACTTTAGCACTCCAAAGGCAACCTGAGTCAAATACATTCCTGTGTCTAGCAGTCAAGGGCCACTTAAGGACATACCCTGGTGACCAGAGGATTAGGTCATTGTTCCCCTTTCTTGCACCAGTATATATGGCCATACTGCTTGAAGCTTACATGTATATATTTAGATTTTTTTATGTCCTCAAGACTTGGCAGTCAGAATTACAGGACAAGGGCAGGGGTGAGAGGAGAAGCCAGGAACCAGTTCAATCCTTTCTCTCAAGTTAGGGCTCAGCCACCCTTGAGAGCAAGCAGGCTGTGTCTCAAATACCAGTTGAGGACAGGCTAGCCCTGTGAAGGACAGACTAGAACCTGGTGGAGCACAGTATGGGCTCTTGCTTCCCTGTCCCAGAACTGCTGTTTTCAAGCAGGAAATAACCTGACCTGAGGCATCATCCTCAAAGGGAACAAAAGCCCTTTGGAATCATTGCTTGCACATCCTGATCCTTGCACACCCTGATCCTTGCCCAAGGTGGATCCCAGACCACAAACCACACCTAGTTTCAGCTGCTGCCACTACCCCAGATGCCCTTCCCAGTCCCCTCAGCCCCAGTTGACACTGCAGAACCCCGCCTCTCATCCTCAGCTATTGGCTTTGACTTATTCTGTACTTGGGTCCTGAGCAGAAATCCCCTTCAAGGGTTTCACCTCTTCCTGTTCTAGAGGGATCTCACCTCAGGTTTTAAAGGGGTGGAGGCGGGGTATTAGAAACATGACTTTGGCCGTACACCTCAGGTTTTAAAGGGGTGGAGGCGGGTATTAGGCACATGACCTTGGCCCTAGCATACGGGTTCCCATAAACCTAGGAAGCCTTGTTCACAGTACTTCAGGAATGAGGTTTGTTCTCTAGTCCCGGTTCTCAGACCCTGCCCCCTACTCCACTAAAGTGCTGTTGCCACAAGAACTGTCCCTCTGAGTTCTGGTGACAGCCGAGGCCACGAAGGTGTTCCTCTCTGGTACACACCACCTGGCCACAGATGGGTGTGTCTTTGTCCTAACCAGGATGTAAACTTGCTAGGCTGGCCTGGCAGGTGACAGTGCCAGCCCCTGGGCCCCAGGCACACCTTCTGTCCTACAGTCCTTTAGACTAAGTTTGTGGATGTGCCTTAAAGACCACAGAGGAAGTCGGTTCTCATCATTTAACCAATACAAAGCTCATGTCAGGAGCTGTTCCTGACGGCCAACTCGAGAAGGGTACCTGTGTTTACTGTCAGGGGTGTCCCCAGTGATGAGGGCCACTGGGTTCAAGCTGTGCCCTCCCCTCCTGGCACCCTGTTGGCCCCAGCTGGCAGGAGGCTGGGCTTAGTCAGCTGCGGGGCTGACATTTCCTCCTTCTGCCTCTTAGTTTGCTTGGCAGATCCCTCAGAGGAGAGTGGCAGCAGGGTGAGGTTGTACTGCATCCCAGCCTGGGACTCCAGGTTCAGGACGGAGGTGTAGGTTAGCCCTGACCATGCCAGCCTGGGACTCCAGGTTCAGGACGGAGGTGTAGGTTAGCCCTGACCATGCCAGCCTGGGACTCCAGGTTCAGGACGGAGGTGTCCATTAACCCTGACCATGCCAGCCTGGGACTCCAGGTTCAGGACAGAGGTGTCCATTAACCCTGACCATGCCAGCCTGGGACTCCAGGTTCAGGACAGAGGTGTAGGTTAGCCCTGACCATGCCAGCCTGGGACTCCAGTTCAGGACAGAGGTGTAGGTTAGCCCTGACCATGCCAGCCTGGGACACCAGGTTCAGGACAGAGGTGTCCATTAACCCTGACCATGCCAGCCTGGGACTCCAGGTTCAGGACAGAGGTGTCCATTAACCCTGACCATGCCAGCCTGGGACACCAGGTTCAGGACAGAGGTGTCCATTAACCCTGACCATGCCAGCCTGGGACTCCAGTTCAGGACGGAGGTGTAGGTTAACCCTGACCATGCCAGCCTGGGACTCCAGGTTCAGGACAGAGGTGTAGGTTAGCCCTGACCATGCCAGCCTGGGACTCCAGGTTCAGGACAGAGGTGTAGGTTAGCCCTGACCATGCCAGCCTGGGACACCAGTTCAGGACAGAGGTGTCCATTAACCCTGACCATGCCAGCCTGGGACTCCAGGTTCAGGACAGAGGTGTCGGTTAACCCTGACCATGCCAGCCTGGGACACCAGTTCAGGACAGAGGTGTAGGTTAACCCTGACCATGCCAGCCTGGGACTCCAGGTTCAGGACAGAGGTGTAGGTTAGCCCTGACCATGCCAGCCTGGGACTCGAGGCTCAGGACAGAGGTGTAGGTTAGCCCTGACCATGCCAGCCTGGGACTCCAGGTTCAGGACAGAGGTGTCCATTAACCCTGACCATGCCAGCCTATAGGCATTGAGGCCTGACAGACATGAGCCAGAGACTGCAGTCCTTTCTGAGCCGCCTGCTCCCTGGGGGTAAGAGTCTAAGGATATGGTGTGGTGTTCTGCTCAGGCCTATGTAGCCAGTGACTCTCCCATCCCAGTGGATGATCAAGGATTCCTTAGGATGCCAGCGGTCCTCTAATCTGGGCTTTAAAGCCTGTATGAGCTCAGTCCTCCGAAGCAAACAAGGGGAGCAACCGAACACATGTACCTACCCCGCCTCCCATTGCCTCCTTGTCCCCTACCTGCCTCAACTTGGGGAGGTCTTGTTGACAGGAAGCCTGGTAGAGCCCTAACTCCACTCAGAGCTCTGATGTTAAAAAGCAAACTGAGGCCTTGGTCCCCAACACCAGAGAGCAAAGCAGGGTTCTCACCCATTTAACTAGAAGTGCTGTCTGTCTTTAAAACTGGAGCCCTACTACCCCGTGACTCAGATCTGGCGGGAGCTTGCAGACTCTGTCTCCTTTACCTGCTCCATCCAGGGTTGTCTGCCCAGGACTCCTGGAATGCCAGCATCCAAGTGGGAATGAAGTTCAAGGCAGCCTGGGTGCTCTGAGGCCCTGCCCCCACACCCTCTGCCTCACAGCCCCACTGTGAGGTCAGCACCTTCCAATGAGTTCCGTCTAGAGGTGTGTGGTGGGGCTGGGGGCTGGACATGGCCCCCTGTCCCTGGCCTTACTCCTGCCCAGCTGGCAGCCCCCTTGGCCTGATATGTTTGTCCCTTTTACTCATCCCTGCTGCAGGTGCCTCCTCCCGCTAGCCCCCCCCCAGCCAGAGTCCCTCCCTTTTCCAGGCAGGGCAAGCCATTTGTGTCCTGAGGGCCACCGGGGTGCGGGGTGCGGATGTGAGGTGTCCACAGGCAGGTGACCGGCCCCCGGGGCTCGCGGCCTTGTCTCTGCAGCTGGAACCTACTGCGAATGCAGCCTCGGCCTCAGCCGCGAGGCTCTCATTGCCCTCATCGTGGTGCTGGCTGGTGTCAGCGCCAGCTGTTTCTGTGCTCTTGTCGTTGTGGCGATCGGCATCTTTCGGTCCAAGGGGTGCGTGAACTCGGAGTCGGGCACAGCGGGGCCCTGGGCTGTTGGTCGTGCTTCCAGGGGCCCCTTCTTAGGGTGGTATGTCACAAGAGGCTGGGGAGAGTGTTTTCCAGAGTGCATGTGGGGTGTGGGGGTGACAGGAAGAGGGAGGTTCCAGTGGCTTCCAGGCACCTGGAATGAGCGTTTCTCCAGAATTCACACCTGTCTTTGCCCCCCTCAGTGATTCGTGCCCGGGACTCATGGAAGACAGGTAAGTGTGCCAGGGGGGACCTCATGGGGGAGCTGTGTCCTCTCTCTGCCCACTCCTGGAAGGACAGGTCACAGTGGCATCCAGAGCAATGTCCTCAAGGGCCGGCTTCTCTTGGGTGGCCACGGCCCTGCCAGATCCTGCTGACCTAGCCCATCACACAGGTCGATGGGACCCTTTGGGGTCCAGGAAGATCACTTAGACCTGCACTCGGTGCGCGTGGAGTCCCACCTCCTGGACCCTGACCTGGAGGTATCCATGCCGTCCTTGGAGAACACTGACCTCATGACCATCCCCATGGAGGTTCCTCTAGAGGAGCCGCCTTCACCACCACCTCCACCGCCTCCGCCGCCAGAGTAGTGGAGGGCAGCTAGGCTGGGGAATTAAACAGTATTTAGTGATCGTGTGCTGTCCTTCTTGCAAGTCCCTCGGGGTAGTGTTTGTCGTGGATCATGGGAGGTGTCTCCACCCAGGGGCACTGAGCCCACCTGGCCAGTTCAGCTTTTCTCTGCATCTTCCTGCTGTGGGTCTTACAAAGATGACTGACCCTGGGCCCTTCCTACTTCCCAGATTCCCCAAGACAGGACCTGTAGCTGGCAAGTCAAAAGGGAGCTGCACTGACCAGACTTGGGCCAGCACACTCCTTTCCACTGACTCTCACAGCCTCAAGGGCTCCAAGGTGGGGGGGGGTTGAAAGCAACTGCTCTCCTACATTCCCTCTTTAGCCTCAGGCAGGTCATCCCACCTACACTTCAAGATCTTTCCTTTGCATTTAGGCCCGTCATGTGCGTATACCCCCATCTATCCTCTGTCCAGGGACTGAGCAGCCTCTATGGGGTCTTTTTGCTGAAAAGGAATGACTTTGAAACTGGGGTATGGAGCAAAGCACTGTGAGCTGCATTCTGTGTGGAGCTGATGGGTTTGATCCTGCTCTTTAGGTCTCAGTGGGAAGTCCAGTGGTCTCACCAGCTCCACTACAGGCTCAGGGCCAAGCCAAGACGAGCTCTGGACAGGTGGCTGGCAGTATTGGGCATTGGCTCTGTGCCTAGCCCCCGCCCAAGGCTAGGAACCAGCTGTGGGACAGAAATTGTTGTGCTTGGGCAGGAGAGTTAATACTTTTGTAGGTGAGGCAGGGACAAACGCCGAGTCACCTGGACTCCGAAGCCGCACAGGGATCTGGGTCCCCTTGTGTTCTCAAGCTGCCCCCATGCGGGCCTCTTTTCTCTCGCGGCTTCCGCCGCAACTGTCCCTACTGCTGCTGCTGTCGTTGAGGCGAGCCTGGACCCAGGAGCACGTAGGAACTGCCCCTTCTAGATCCCCGGGGGCTCCAGAGTGCCCCGAGGCATGTTCATGTTCGCTAGGTGGCAAGGCCAATTGCTCCGCACTCGAGCTGCCCGCGGTACCAGCCGGCCTGAACTGGAGAGTATGTTCGCTACTGCTGGATCACAATCGCGTGAGCGCCCTGCCTCCAGGTGCCTTCGCTGGGGCAGGCTCGTTGCTATACCTAGACCTGCGGGAGAACCAGCTCCGGTCGGTGCATGCTCGAGCTTTCTGGGGTCTGGGCGTGTTGCAATGGCTGGATCTGAGCGTCAACCAGCTGGAAAGTCTGTCTCCTGGCACCTTCGCGCCGCTGCGGGCGCTGCGTTTCCTTTCCCTAGCGGGTAATCGGTTGACAGTCCTGGAGCCTTCGATCCTGGGCGCGCTCCCATTACTGCGCGTGCTCAGCCTGCAGGACAATTCACTGTCGGCGCTCGAGGCGGGTTTGCTGAATAGCCTGCCCGCGCTCGACGT
This sequence comes from Peromyscus leucopus, assembly GCF_004664715.2. NCBI lineage: Eukaryota > Metazoa > Chordata > Mammalia > Rodentia > Cricetidae > Peromyscus > Peromyscus leucopus. The sequence goes on along the minus strand of NC_051066.1, from coordinate 14,861,053 downwards.
GTTGCGCTTGCATGGCAACCCCTGGACGTGCAGTTGCGCGCTGCGCCCGCTTTGCACCTGGCTGCGCAAGCACCCGCGTCCCGCTTCAGGTGAGCCATCTGGGGCGCAGGACAGATAATGTTTGGTGCAGTTGCTGCCATCTGATGCCGCTCCTGTGTCCCGCAGAAACTGAGACCCTGCTCTGCGTGTCTCCAAGACGCCAGACGCTCAGCCTACTGACAGCCTTTCCGGATGCGGCCTTCAGACACTGCGCTCGGCCACTCGCAGCGCGAGACCTGGCGGTAGTATACGCTCTCGGGCCGGTCTCTTTCCTCGCCAGTCTGGCCATCTGCCTGGCACTGGGCTCCGTGCTCACTGCCTGTGGTGCACGGCGCCGCCGCCGCCGCATCACGGTGCGCCCCTTACTGAGACAGCTAGACCCCGAGGGCCCAGCCTCCCAGGAGGGTGCTGGGAGCCCCACAGCTGCAGCAACCCAAGCCTAAGGGGCCGCGGTTGTTTCTAGTTCTCCCGCAGTGCTGCGCACTTTGAAAACTCTCCCCAAATCCCTGGCCTCCCTTCAAACTCCCTGTAGGCGTCAACAATAGACAAAAAACCGGAAATTTTTGGACATTCCTTTAGGCATCACCACTGAATACCGGGGTTAGGGGTAGCTGTGCGCGCCCGGTGTCCCTGGGGCAGAGGGGCAGTGCGCGGCTACGCACCAGCGGCACGGGGAAGGCACGCGCTTGGACACTGGGAGAGCTGGTCATGTACAAGGTGGTGGGTGAGTGAGTGACACCCGAATGGGAGGCCGATGGCGCTCCCTGGTGCCCAAGGTGCGGGGCTCGTTGCGAGCCAGCGTCTGAGGAAGCCTATTGTGGCTGCAGGCAGAAGAGAAGGCTCAGCCTTCCTGGAGTCTGGAGCCGTAGACAGCTGGGAGCCAGAGAGCACCCCTGGGAAGCGCTGCCAGTAGGGCAGTGAGGGCTGACTCTGGGAAAGGTCAGGGCCAGCCCTGCGAATGGGGTGGGGAAGGGTCGTGGGAGGGTGGTGCAGCAGGAGAGAGGTGGAACTCAGATTGCAGAGAGCAGGCGCTGGAGGAGGGGTGGGTGGGTGACCTAGCCAGCTGGGGCCATGGGCCCCCACTGTAGCTTAGGGTGGTGGCTGGAGGAAGGATGGGGCTGCCATTTCGCTCCAGACCTCTCCGACCGGGGCCACTTAGGCCCCTCACCCCACTGCTCAGAGACCCCAGGGCCCTGCCTCTGCCGGAGCGCCCTGTGGCCCTGCCCAGCCGGCTCAGCTCTGGCCCATCCTCAGCCGCTCTGGTCCGCACCTTGGTCCTGCAGGGGCTGCCCGCCAGGCAGCAGGGCAGGCGGACCGGAGGCCCAGGGTGGGCAGTCTCTGGGGCGGGTGGGCTTCCCTCAGGCCTTCCCGAGCAGCAGGACTCATCAGTGTCCTTGGCCGGGCTAACTGGGCAGGTGGGCGCCTCCGGGGGCCTCACACCACGGTGCTGACCGAGGGATCTGAGAGGTTGAGCGGGCCCGTGATATCAGTGGGATGGTACTGCTGTAAAATAGAAATACACAGACAAGGCGGCCCGTTAGCTCCGACGTCGGGGGCACGCGCGGGGCCGGGACAGGGTGGACCGGCCAGCCGGCCGACCGGCGGGCAGGCGGGCACGGCCTGGGGGAGGCTGGGGGTGCTCCTCCCCCGACCCCGTCGTGCTCCGGGGTTCTGCGTGGGCCAGGCCGCTGTCCCGTGCGTCTGTCTGTCTGTCTGCGGGGGAGGGGCAGAGGAGGGCGGGCGGGGCGTCTCAGCTCTCCCTATGACGGGAACACAGCTGCAGCTGGCCCTCCTCCCTCTCAATAGCGCGTCGCGGCAGCACTGTGTCTTTTTGGTTTTGCAAAGCGCCGCGTCCACCCCCGGTGCTCTATAAATAAGAACCAACAATCAATACCTGCTGGCCCCGCCGGCCACCAGGGATCCCAGCCCTGAGCGCCCAGTGCTGCCCTGGCCCGGACCGGCCACAGGACAGGGGCAGAGGATCTCAGCAGCTGGACCGACCCCACCCCACCCAAAGGAGCCCCCACCCAGGCCTCCCTCTGAACAGCACCCAGCCCCAGAGACAGGGTGGCAGCTGGGTTACCCTCCCCCACCCCGCCCACAGTGGCAATGCCCAGAGGTCAACCCTGCAGGGTGGGGCCAGCTTCAGATGGCCCGGAAGAACGGGTCCCTGGTGCCCAGGGAGGCTCAGGTAAAGATTGAACTGAGAACAAGTGCCCAGAAAAAGGAACCGTGTAGATCTCTGAGCTGTACCTGGCCAGCTCCAGATGGGGCCCCAAGACTGAGTGACGCCCTCTGAAAATGGCCTGCCACCTGCAGGAACTTTGTACTCTTCCCCACTTTGGCCACCTGGCCCCAAAAGTACAGATTCTCTTCTCTGTCAGATTTCGCTTCCCACACAAGTTCCAGCCCCAGCGCCCTCAGCCCTGCTCTCCCTCCCCTGCGCCCCCTTGTGGGGATCCTGGCTCAGGTCTTGTAGCATAGGCCGTACCCACTTTCCCTGGTCTGGGGGGACCCTGGAGATTGTGTCTGCACCAGCTCCTGGAGCCTCAAGTTGGTGCAGACCACAGACCCTCACACTCCGTCCACTCTTGCTGTACAAGGCCCTCAGAGAACCGAGCAGCCGCGCCTCATGGGTCTCTCTGTGGCACGCTAGTAGTTTCAGCCTGGAACTTGGATCGCTCTGTACCAAATCCTGTCTGTGTGCCTGCCTTCCTTCCTGGGCATAGGGTGCTATAACTACCCCTCCAGGTTCTTCATGGGACACGATCCCCTTGTGGTGACACTGCTCACTGGTAGAGGGGCTTCCTGGAGGCTAGAGGGTAGCTGCCTAGGACCAGGGTGACTGGCAAAATGGGGATCCTTTGGAGGACTTTCTTCTGAGCATGCCTTTCTGGTGCAGTACCACGCTGCACAAGGCAGGGGACAGGGCTTCTGGCTCTGACAGTGGCCTGTGGCAGTGCTTGGGGGTCTGAGCCTCCCCTTCCTCGGCCTCCCTCTGAGGACGTCAGGGTTGCCCTGGGCGCTCAGGCCAGGACTTCCAGGGACACCCTATCCACGTTCGGACCACCTGGGCGATGCAGCCACACCTCCATCAGCCTGGCCCCACCCCACTCCCCACCTGACAGTCTTCCCTGTGACCCAGGGTCAGTGCCAACGCTAGGCCCCAGTCGTCCACCCAGATGGACCCAGGCCCAGCCCCCAGCCCCCGGCCCACACAGAGACCACATGGAAGATGCAACACGCATGGCTCTGGTGAGACAGGTGAGACAGGTGTCTGGGGGGCGGGGCCAGCGGCCAGACAGACGGACGGGATGGGACATCACAGCTACACCCTCCAGAGCTGTTGCAGGTCAAGAATGAGGGCACCGAGCCCCTTGCGGAGGCAAGAGAAACAGGGATGAAACAGACGTGGTGTGGCCTCCTGGCAGGGACAACCTGGGACAGGGCTACTCTAGTTCCCAGGGTCTGGGCAGCCCGGAGAGATGGTGAGGCTGACTGACTGACCAACGACAGGACACGGCTTCCGGATGGCGTGTGGGTCATGGCATGGGGAGGGAGGTGGGCGGACTAACGTGGAGACACATGGGGAAGCTGAGGGACCGGTGAGGGCTGGAGGAGCGTTCTGGAGAGCTCTAAAGGACGGCACCCTTGCACGGGTGGAGGGTGGGTGAAGGACTGACTCGGGGCATCGGCACAGATGGCCAGGGTTGGAGGCGGGGGGGGGGGGCAGGGGTGGGATGGTGAGGGAGAGGGAGACAGACATGGGGCAAGGGAGGAGTCAGAGACGCGGGACTGGGGTGCTTCCCCCTTACCGTGTCTTTGGAGGACCTACGTCTCTTGAAGCTGGAGGCCAGGGTGGAGGTGATAGCCCTAAATGTGGCTTTCTTTTTAGGGTCGGGCTCTGCTCTACCACTCTTTCTATCCTAAAATGAATATGTATAAGTGATTAGACGGCTAAGGGTGGCGGCCGCACCTGCCCTGGCCTGCTCCTCGGGGGCCGCTGCCAGGCCTGGCCGGCCACTCAGGCCCTGAGTCCTGCCTGCCTCGCTGTGCTGCACAGACCGACCAACAGCCAGACTTTCGAGAGTGGCCTCTTCTGCCCGGGGTTGGTTGAGCCTGTCCTTGCTTGTGCTGGGGCTGGGCTTGGGGGTCCTGCTGGCACGCTTCCTGGGATGTCCGCCTGGCTCCCTGGCTCCCGGGTGGCCCTGGCTTAGAGGCATCCTGAGGAGGAGGAGCCCCTGAGGACAGGAAGAGCTTCCTCTCAGGCCATACCAGCCCTTCTGTGCAGAGGCTGCCGACCCCAAAAGGCACACACCAGGACGGGGCCAAGGACCCGAGGAGGTGTCCGGTTGGAATTGGAGTGATTGATAGACAGAGGCAGATCCGGGGGCACTGGCCTGGAGTCTGATGGCCAGCATGGCCCTGGACAGCTGTGGCCAGGTCCCCAGGGGACCTGTAGGGCCAGAAGCAAGAATGGGTGGATGAGAGATGTGGGGGCTCCAATAGCCCTGTCCCCCCCACACTCCTCACTGCAATGTCAATGTCAGCTCAGGACACAGCTCCAGCAAGACACCCAGAGAGAGAGAAGAGACAAGTGAATCGGAACCTGGCCATTGGCCACTAGTCCTCAGGCCTGCGTGAACCTCACTGCCCACCCTGCCCTTTTCCCTGGTGGCTTCTGACCATCCCACATGCAGCTAGCCACAAATCCACATGGACGTGGCCTGAGGCACCAGGGAGAGGCAGACCAGCCCCATTTAGATTGGAGTCACAGAGCTGGACACAGTAAGAAAAGGGGTCTCCGGAAGGGGTATCAAAGGAGCTTGGATGGTAGAGGGCCAAGTGCATCTCGGATCACGTGCTCCACACAGGTGGGCCCTTGTCTTACCCTGCCTGTTTGCCTTCCTATGGATTGGGTGCCAGTAGGTGACTCTGGAAACAGAGGGGCCAGGCAGAAGCTTGGAGCAGGGCGCACGGCCTCCCTTGGCCCAGCTTGGCAGTGGGTGGCCACCTGCAGGCAGCTCCTGCCTGTGCTGCCCCTGTGTCTTGGGAACACTCACCACTGCCCCTGGCCATGGCTCCTAGCACCAGTCCTGCCCATGAGCCAGAGCCAGAGCCACGGCCTGTAGGGATAGAGTAGGGCCGTGGCCTGGCGGGGCCCTGGACGCCAGGCCTCGGAGGGTGGCCTGTCCTACCTGCAGGTTCTTCCTCCACACGTTCACTGCGGCAAAGGCCAGCTGCATCTGCTTCCTACGGGCATCCTTGTGCCGCTTGTAGGCGATCTCGATGAAAATCAGGAAGATCCCAGCCACGATGCCTCCAGCCACCAGCATGAAGACCCCTGTGTGAAGTACCCAGTGCCTCAGCGGGCTGCCCAGAGGCTGTAGCCCCCTAGAGAATCCACTCCAGTATCCAGGCAACATGGAAGGCCCACCTGCCATGTTCTCAAATGTGAGAGTCGCAGGAGCGTTGCTTCGGGAGTCACACTCCTGATACCGAACCCACGTCTTATCCAGATCTTCCATGAAGCCATTCTCGTGGGACCTGGGGAGGGGAGGGGAGAGGGAGGGCAGGGCTGGCAGCGGGCGTGGGGCTGGGAATGGACGGGCATTCAAGGGGGAGGACTGGGAATGGGCAGGGCTCACGGGGAGGCAGTACTGTGGGACGGAATAGTCTGAGTGGGGCTTTGGGGGTTGGAGTGGGAAGGTTCTCCCATGGGGCTGATGTCGCTTTGGGTGGAGTATCCTTTAAGGCAGTTGGACCAGATGACATCAGCGTGGTGTAAAGCAGGTTGGTGTGTGGCCACTGGGGCACTAGGGACAAGGTCTAACCTTAGCGCACAGCGGAGAAGGGAGAGGAGGTGTCCAGCACAGGGCAGACTCACTTGAGTATGGACAGGGAAACATTCTGCTTCCAGGGGCTGTCCTTGCGCATGCCGATTCCAAAGCCTGAGCGGAAGAACAGCTCACCCGTGGTCACCAGGTCGCATTTCTGTGAAGCCTCAAACTCCAGCACTGCTGAGTCCCAGATGAAGGCATGGAGCTTGCTGCCGGCAGAGGTCGAGTCAAAGGAGCCCCACGGAGCCTGCTCACCCCACCCTGCTCACACTGCAGTAAGACACTCCTCGCTTGTGTTTCCTGCGTGAGTGGACTCCCCTCTGCCTGACCCTTCACTGCCCCACCCAGCCAGGGTGGCCCTTGTCTGCGTGCTCACTTGTCCCGCACAGCCTGGATGGCCTCCGCTGCGCTCTCATAGTTGTGTTTTTCCATGTGCCGGTACATGGTGCTCAACTCCACCTGCCTCCGGAAGTAGATGTCCACAGAACTCTGCTTTACAGTTGCATAGATGAACTTGTCTGAGGGGTTTCTGAGCTGCAGGGACAGAGACCTCAGATCATGGCTGCGCCCCAGACCCCACCAGGAAAAATATTTCCTCTCAACCTTCTTCTTGACCCTCCCCCGCAGCCCAGGGGCCTCACCCTCGGGTCATTGATGCCGGTGATACGCTCCTCAGGCCGGTCCAACACCAGAAAGGCTGCCAGGTTGGCAGTATAGGAAGCCACGATGATCATGGCAAAACCAGCCCACACCATGCCTAGGATCCGTGCAGAGAAGCTTCGGGGGGCACCTGTGGGCAGGGACTCGGGTCAGTTCCCAGAAAGCGGTGGGGGGGGGTGCGGCCAGGCAGGATCTGGGCTTAACCTCACCTTCCCCAATGCCAGAGTTGAGCAGGACACCCCAGGAGAACCACATGGCAGAGGACAGGGTCAGTGCATCCTCCTCCTCCTCCTCACTGTTCACTTTGAACCGGCCGAAGGGACTGCAGAATGCAAAGGGAAGGTGGGAGAGAGAGCGGGAGAGAGGACAGGAGAGGCAGATCTGCCCAGCCCTGCCCAGTTCTGCCCACCCCACAGATGGAGGGGTCCAGCTCTCTGCGTGGCGCTCACCTGAAGCGGTCCAGCAGGTACAGCATCACAGCCACCACGTGCACCGACAGCCCCACCAGCAGCCACAGCGTGCTCTGGAAGGGCTGCATGAACGAGTCCAGTGTGCTCCGGGGGATCTCCTGCAGGCGATCACGGAGTCAGTGTTGCCTGGCTCCTCCGTGCCCCCACCCCGCCCCCTGCCTGATCCCTGCCTACCTTCTTGACCAGAATGGTCAGGCCCTGGTACTTGAAGGGCTTGGAGAACTCTATGTACTGCGCACGCTCGTTGTTGATGGTCAGTGGTGCCACAATCATGTCCGCTTGGCCACTGAGCAGCTCTCCCATCATCCCATTCCACTCCTTTTTGTTACTGTTGTTCACCTGCAAAGTGACGGAGCCAGCAGGGCTGCAGACAGGGCGGGGTATGGTTCCTAGAACAAGAACCCCTGCACCATCCCGGTCCTACCACGTGGGGGGTTACGTCTCCCGCTCCACATCCAGCTCACCTCTAAAGCCCAGCCCCAGCCAACCAGGCCCCTCCTAAAAAGGCTCTACCCAACCCATAGGCTTCCCGATTACCCCATCTCAGCCTACAGGACCTCCCTCCAGGCCCCGCCTCCCTCCAGGCCCCCTCCAGGCCCCGCCCCTGCCATCCACTCCATACCCGCTCCTGTGTGCCAAACTTGCCGTCTGCCACCAGGTGCACCTCATAGGTAAAGTTCATGGTGCGTGCCAACTTGATGAGCAGGTCGATGCAGAAGCCGTAGCAGCACTGAGGCACCGTGTGGCGTGCTGTGGGCAGATAGGGAACAGTGACAGTGGATTCCTGATTTCATCGCCCGGTACCCTACCACACCCTGCCCAGCACTCACGGCTGCCTGGCGATGTATCATTAGGTCCTGTGCAGATCACCTTCTTGACGGGGTCACCGTTGACCGTGAACTCCTCTTTACATGTCCCGTCACTCAGTGTGGGCTTGACGTACACAAAGGGCTCTTGGTGGATTGTCACTATCTGGGGGAAAGACAAGAAGCAGCCTGGGCCACCTGCCCTGGGTTGTGCCCGGGTGCTGGCCTCCTCTGAGCACACAGCCGCTCCTCTTCTCCACCTCTCTTCCAGTGCTCTGTAAAATCCCACACCCGGGCCCTGTCCCAAGCCTGGAGCCTCCCCACTGGTTTTCAGACATGGTGAGCATTGCCTTTCTGCTGCCCTTGGGTTTGGGAGGTGCCGAAGGGGCCCAGACTTCCCCAGCCATCCACCCTGACTCATCAGAAGTGCCTCCTGCAGTACCGTCCTCTTCCTGTGGCCCCCTTTCCTCAGGTCCTAGTTTATACATCACTCTATCTGAGTATCGCTGTGTAGTAATTGCTGTGTGTACTGGGCATGATCTCTGATCAGTCAGAGAGGAGAAACTCTGTGTCCTTGCCAGAGCCACCCTGGCCTCCACTGGCCCGTAGCCTTCAGCCTTTGACCCTTATCTTTTAAGAAAATTAATTTTTGAGGTATGTCTAGATTTATGCATGTGTTCCTGTGTGTTCATGTATGTGTGCAAGTGCTCATGGAGGCCAGAGGCCAATGTCAGGTGTCTTTCTCTATCACTGTCTATCTTTTAATTATTATTATTATTTAAGCATTTTTATTTTATTTTATTTTATTTTATTTTATTTTATTTTATTTTATTTTATTTTATTTTATGTGTGTGTGCCTGAGTGTATGTATGTGTATGTGAGTGTATACATGCAAGAGCCCACCTACAGAAATCAGAAGGAGGCATCAGATCCCCTGGAACTGGAGTTACAGACGGTTGTGAACTGCCATGTGGGTGCTGGGAATTGAACCTGGGTCCTCTGGAAGAGCAGCCCGTGCTCTTAACCTCTGAGAGGCTATCTTTCCAACCCCCTTTTTATTTTAAAGATTTATTTATTTGTATTTTATGTGTATGGGTGTTTTGCTGGCATATGTCTGTGCTCCTGGTGCACACAGTGCCCACAGAGACCAGAAAAAACATTGGATCTCCTCGAACTGCAGTTACAGATGGTTGTGAGCTGCCATATAGATACTGAGTACTGAGACTTGAACCTGGATCCTCTGGAAGATCAGCCAGTGCTCTAAACCACTCAGCAATCTCCCCAGGCCCATTATTATTATTATTATTATTATTATTATTATTATTATTATTATTATTATTTTATATTCTGAGACAAGTTTTCTTCCCTAACCCTGGAGAACAGTAATTGGCTAGGCTGGTTAGTCAGCAAGCTCTGGTGATCTGCCTGTCTCTGCCTCTTCTTCCACTAAAGACAAGGTTACAATAAGTACAGTGTGCAGGCATGCCCAGACTTTGACATGGGTGCTGGAATCCAAATTCATGCTACTCATTGGGCTATTTACCAATCCCCATAGCTGATGTGGAATCACTGGGTAGACATGGTGGCCTTGAACTCACAGAGATCCACCTGACACTCCTCTGAGTCCTAAATACTAGAATTAAAGTCATGTCCTACCAAAATATTTTTTTTTTCCGAGACAAGGTTTCTCTGTGTAGTTTTGGTGCCTGTCCTGGATCTCGCTCTGTAGACCAGGCTGGCCTCGAACTCACAGAGATCTACCTGCCTCTGCCTCCCGAATGCTGGGACTAAAGGCGTGCGCCACCACCGCCCAGCGTTCCAGATTTTTTTTTTTAAAGATAGGGCCTCATATAGTCTAGGCTGACCTCTTGCTATGTAGCTGAAGATAACCCTGAACTCCTGATTCTCTTTCATCTGCCTCCAAAGTGCTCGGTTTAAAGGCATGCTCCACCATGCCTAGTTAATGCTCCTCTTTCAGGCTGCCTCTTCAGCCCAGACCTCAGCTGTGACACTCTTCCCTCCCTGTCCTCTAGGACCCACAGTCTGGGAGTTGGGGGACAGGTACAAGTCTGGGGGATGCTGGAGTGGAACACAGTCGGTTGCTGAGAACCTCTATGGGATGTGGAGAGCAGAGGGGTAGGCAACCCAGGAAGAACTGGACAGCAAGGCCAGGCGTGGTGACAGGCAGAGGAGGAGGAACACTAAACTGGGAGTCTTGAGAAGGAGGAGTCAAGAGAAGGAGACATGGCCACATTCTTTTTCCTAGTATACAAATATGTATGGTAGTGCTGTCAAAAAAAAAAAAAAATTGGTGAGGGGCAGGACAGATGACCCAGCAGTTAAGAGCGCCTGAAGTTCTTACAGAAGACTCAAGTTCTGTTCTTAACACCCACATAGTGGCTTACAACCATCCATTCCTATTACGGGGATCCTGAGTTTTCTTCTGCCGAGGGTGCCAGACATACGGTACACACACACACACACACACACACACACACACAAATGCATATATATGTGTGTGTGTATATATATATATATATATCTGTATATATATACAGGCAAAACACTCATACACATAAAATAAAATGTAACAAATCAGGGAGCCCAGAAACATGGCTAATAGCCATCTGCATCTTGATGGGTCCCTTTGGTTAGAAATGTTTGGGTCAGCGTTTCTTTTTTTTTGTTTGTTTGTTTGTTTTGTTTTGTTTTGAGACAGGGTTTCTCTGTGTAGCTTTGCGCCTTTCCTGGAACTCACTTGGTAGCCCAGGCTGGCCTCGAACTTACAGAGATCCGACTGGCTCTGCCTCCCGAGTGCTGGGATTAAAGGCGTGCGCCACCACTGCCCGGCTGTTTTTGTTTTTTGAGACAGGGTTTCTTTGTATAGCCTTGGCTGTCCTGGAACTAGCTGCATATACCAGGTTGGCCTTGAACTCATAGAAATCCGCCTGCCTCTGCATCCTGAGTGCTGGGATTAAAGGCGTGAGTCACCACCCAGTGCTTTCAGACTTTTCAACATCAGGTGCCTGAACTGCAAAGAGATACTACATTGGCTCTGCAAGGAGACAGGCTAACTGTCCTGTGAGGAATGGGGGCAGGCACTCACCAAGTGAGGCCATGGGCCCCAGGCTGCAGAGGTGAGCTCAGAGAGTTAGCAGGACTGAGCTATTTGATGACACTGAGAGCAGGTTGGCCAGGCACATGGCACTTCAGATCCTGCCTTTGGTGGCGTATGGTATCAGAGCTCCATGTGGTGTGGCTCAACAGGAACTCTCAGAATGGTCCGTAGGCAGAGGGAAGGGCCCATGGATGAACCCAGGGAGTGTGTAAATCAGGCTGAGAAGAGGCTATAAAGGAGGATGTCAGCTCAAGAAGAGGTTCCTGGGAGCCCAGGAAGAAACGGGACACTCAAGAGCATTGAGTCCTAATCTGAACTCTACACTGGGGCCCAGAGTGCCCACCCCTGTCCCTCTGCCCCCACTAATCAGCTCTTCCTCAGACTTAGCTGGAGCTGGGACAGGACAAAGTGCCAGGAGAGCCTGTTGGGTAGAAACTGCTGCTTCTCCGCCACCTGCCTCCTGCTTCGCCTGCCATGTGTGCCAGAGCCAGCTGCCAGCAAAACCCATCTCCACTTCCTTTATGTGTGTCCTGTGACCTCACCCCCTTTCCTCCTGGCCTGAAGGAGTAGATGAAGTGTTGGGGATGGGAATGTTGGAGTATTTCAACAGGGTCCCCCACCTTTAATCTCGTGGACATCTGGTATCCTCGAGGCTTCTCTGTCTCTCCCCCCGGCCAGATGATCTTCCTGTCATTTGGGATGACCTGGGGGTGGGAGTATGAGATGGAGGGTGGCCACGCAGGGGTCTTGGCCCCAGGACCCTAAGGCCCCAGCCCCCACCCCCTCATGACCCCCACCTACATGGGTGCCATTGTAGATGCCCACTTGCACCAGCTTTCGGTTCTGCAGGTTCATGATACTATAGTTAGCAAACTTCCGGTCCCCATCCTCATTGAATTCCACACGGCCGGTCACTCCATCCGCATACTTGGAAGACATCAGTACCCTGGGAAGAGAGCATGGCTTAGGCTTACCAAGAGCACCTGTTCTGATTGGCTCCTGAGAAGTCCCAGCTCCTGTCCCTTCTGCCCTGGTCTTGAGAAGGGAAAGATTAGCAGATGGTAGTTCCTCACACTGAGTGGACGACATGGTGCATGCCTCCCAGCACCAGATGGCTGGCACAGCTACAGCACCTGAGTGGGTCTTGGATGCCAGGCCCCATGTCAAGGGCTTCCCTGGATTAGGACATAGGATTGTCGGAGCCACCATCCTGGCTTTACAGGGGAGGCAGAAGCCCAGAGGACCTCGGACCCTCTTGCTATCAAAGGTGGACGTAGATTGAACTTGCTCCTAGTTGTAGCCACTGATTGGCTTACCTGACTGTTTGCTCGCTCACTGGAACATATCAATGAACTTGTGTGCATGCAACCTAAATGTAGGGGTCACCCCTGTGAGTGTGCTTGTGACACAGATATGTCATGTTCCTCTTTGAGTTTCTGTGTGCATTCATTGGTCTGTGTGCACGTGTGTGCAGCCTATAACTGCCCTGACGCATGGGGACCTGTGGTAGGCACCGTGGACAGTGGCTCCGGGGTTAAGTTCTGCCGCCATTCCTTTGGTCAACCTTGAATCTTTTATCATCCATGGATGTCTACTCTGAATTTCTGGGTCCTTAGAGGGTCCCAGGCCCCATCTGCAAGCAAGAGCATCCTTCTAGGGCACAAGGTACTGTGGGGAGTGAAGTAAAATCTTCGGTGTGGGCAGGCTGAGGTGGAGAAGGGGAGGCAGCCACAACTTCAGTGACAACAGAAAAAGGGCACGTGTGGGGAAAGGGATGGTTATCAGAGGAAAGACAGAACGTGGTGCTAGGAGTGTGGACGGGCGATGGAGGTGACTAACCATAGTATGTCCTAGATAAGAACCGCTGGAAGCCGGGCCATGGTGGCGTGCGCCTTTAGTCCCAGCACTTGGGAGGCAGAGGCAGTTGGATGTCTGTGAGTTCGAGGCCAGCCTGGTCTACAAAAAAAAAAAAAAAAAAAAAAAAAAAAAAAAAAAAAAAAAAAAAAAAACGAGTTCCAGGACAGCTAAGAATATACAGAGGAAACTATCTCGAAAGAACAAACAAACAAAAACCCGGCTAGGCCACTCCTGGAAGAGTGAACCACTGCTTAAGAACAACCCTTCTAGTTTGGTTTGGTCATCCCTGCAGGTTTCCCCATCATGATCCTGATGCACTTGCTCATAGAATCCCTCTTCTCAGGCAGGACAATCTCTTAGTTTGAGACCAACCTGGTCTTCATAGAGAATTCCAGGACGGGCTACATAGAGAAATCCTGTCTCAAAACAAAACAAAACCCTTCTGATCACTGAAAAAAAAAAAAGAATCCCTCCTCTCTCTTTGACTGGACTCATGGAGCTCTGTCTAGTGACTAGTTGTGGATCTCTGCATCTGCTTCCATCAGTCATTGGAGAGAAGCTCTGTGATGACAGTTAGGGTATTCACTGGTCTGATCTCTGGGGCAAGCCAGTTCAGTTCAGGCACCCTCTCCACGCTTTCTAGTAGCCCAGGCTGGGATCATCCTTGGGGATTCCTGGCAACCTCCCTAGCACCGGGTTTCTCTCTCTTCCTATGATGTCTCTATCATGGTGTCTCTTTCATTGCATTCTCCCTCCCTCCCTGTTCCAGTTCAACCATCCCATTCCCTTATGCTCTCATCCTCTACCCTCCATTGCCCACCCCTCATCCCCAGTTTACTCATGGAGATCTCATCTATTTCCCCTTCCCAGGATGATCCATGCGTCCCTCTTTGGGTCTTCCTTGTTAGTTAGCTTCTCTGGAGTTGGGGGTTGTTGCCTGATTACTCTTTGCTTTATATCTAGTATCCACCTATGAGTGGGTACATGCCATGTTTGTCCTTCTGAGTTTGGAGGGAACTCATGAAAGTTGGATCAATTGGCTGTGGAGCCTACATGAGACTGGACTGGGCCCTCTGCATGGTGAGACAGTTGTGTAGCTTGATCTGCTTGGGGGGCCCCCTGGTGGTACAATCGGAATCCATACCTGGTGCATGAGGGGGCTTTTGGAGTCCGCTACCTATGATGGGACACCTCGTGCAGCCTTGAGGCAGGGGGAAGGGCTTGGACTTGCCTCTACTGAATGTGCCTCCACATGGGAGGCCTTGCCTTCTCGTGGGAGGGAGTGGGGGATGGTTGGGAGGGGAGGCGGGAGGAGGGAAGAAGGGGATCTTTGACTGGTGTGTAAAATGAATGAAAAAAAATTTCTTAATTTAAAAAAAAGAAGAAGAACCTTTCTGCTGGGGCGATGGTGGCTCAAGCCTCTAGTCCCAGCACTTGGGTGCCAGAGGCAGGCGGATCTCTGAGTTTCGAGGCCAGCCTGATCTACAGAGTGAGATCCAGGACAGTCAGGACTACCCAGAGAAACCCTTTCTCAAAAAACCAAAACCAAACCAACCAAACAAAAAACAAAAACAAACACTCCCCCCACCCCGCCCCCCAAAAAAGAAAGAAAGAAAAAGAAAAGAAAATGAAACAAAAAACCCCAGCCCTTCCCACCTCCTAGGGGATGACTCCTCCCACCTACTGAAGGCAGCCCCGCCCACCTCTTGAACAGCGGTCCTGTCTTCCAGATGTTGGTGTTGCCCACGCAGCCCCGCGGCGGGTCGGTGATGTTCTCCTTCTCCAGCAGCTCGTGCACTGCCTGCGCCACCACGCCCACGGCGTCGCTGATGTGCGCTGACTCGTTTTTACCGTTGATGAGCTGCAGTCCGATGATGCCTGCGCGACCAACCCGGCGGCGGCAGCTTAGAGACTGGACAGGCCTTCAGCCCCAGGCGACCCCACAGCCCAGCACTCACCGTCTGGGGCGTAACGCAGGGCGTTCCCCGAGATCTCGCGCTCCCCCACCAGCCACACGTACCCAGAGCCCGTCATGTTCAGCATCGCGGCTGCGCGGTACACGGTGGCAGCGTCGTCCTCGCTGTGGGGCAGACCCGGGTGACGAGCCAGGACTCCAGCTCTCCCTACCCCCTGGCCACAGTATCTCCCTCTCGCATGCTCCGGGGGAGCGTGCCTACGCCCACCACCATTCCTGCGGTCAGGCCGGGAGGGCTGCACAGGCGATGAGGCTGGACCAGGGCCTTTCCAGTTTTCAGCTACCGGCCTCCTCCCTTTAGGAGGCAGGAATAGGGTACCAGATGACTTTCTGAACTCGGATAATGATGGCTCACTGTTGGGCACTTGCTCTGTGCTCCAAATGCTTTCCCGGAACCATCTCCGCATCTTTAAGGGGAAAGCGTTTGGATTAGGGTGGGAACCAAGACACAATAGTGGTAAGTGGCAGAGGAGGATCTGTGCCTGGACAGTCCACTCAGGAACCTGTGAACCAGTCAGCTCTAGGCAAGCCACAGGTCTGGTGGACCTTCAAAGGTGTGAAACGACAAGGTGAGGGCTCTGGGTTGCGGCAATGCCAGTAGGGATCCAGGGCCCTAGTTGCTGAGCTGAGCATCCTGAAGATATGATCGGACACAAGAGAGGCTCCTCTCACATTATCACATTAACTATGTCCCTTGACATCCAAGGCCAGGGCCACCAGGACAAGCCTCATAAGTAATTCCTGTGGACAGTGAAAAACAGGGGACCTAGTCCCCTGAGGCTGGGTCTCCCTAGTCGTAACAATGACCCTGAGGTCTTCTGGGGCTCCAGTAGCCACTAAGGGTCCTCTCCTCACCCTGCCCCGTCACACTCTTCCATTTAAGGCCCAGCCATGACTTCTTTGCTTCTCCAGTGCATGTTTATAGGTACAGGGAAGCCAAGTGATAACCTGATATTGGGTTCTTTTTCTTTCTAATATTTTTATTTTAAACTTATTTTATGTGTATTAGTGTTGTCTCCATGCATATATGTGCACCAAACAAATGCCTAGTGCCTGTGGCAGTCAGAAGATGGTGTCGGATCCCCTGGAATTGGAGTTTGGGATGGTTGTGAGTCACTGTGGCTGCGGAGAACTGAACCTGGATGCTCTGCAAACACAGGGCCATCTCTCCAGCCCTTCCTTACTGGGTTATTTTTATACCAGCTGATTCATAACCAAGATCACACCCACTCTCCTGAGAATCCTGCTCCCAACGTTCTCAATGATTTTAACCATGACGATGCTGTTGGTGATTGTAGGCAACACTAAAAGCACCTAGGCAGTGCCTCAGCAAGAGTATATGCCAGAGCCAAATGTGGTGGCACATGCCTTTACTCCCACAACTTGAGAGGCAGAGGCAGGCGGATCTCCACAAGTTCAAAGCCAGCCTGGTCTACACAGCAAGTTCAAGAACATAGAGAGACCCCATCTCCAAACAAACAAACGAAACAAGAGAAGGTATGACAGAGGTGCTGTGTCCTGAACATGGAAGAGGTCACCCAGCGCCACACATGTCAAGGGGCATGTCTGATGTCAGCTCCACCCACCAAATCGAACAGAGAACCCCATCTCCCCAACACAGATCTACACGATGTCATTTGGTGGAGTGATTGTGATCAATGAAACGGCTATAGACAAAAAGGGCTGCTCAACACGTCAAAATAGTGATGCCAATAAAGACAATGTGAAGAAAATAAAGATGAACGGTTATGGAAGTGAATTTTGTGTATCCGATAAACAATTGACCAAATAATAAGGTCAGTTGAATGAAGTCTGCAAAACAGCTTAACCTCTACCATGAAGGCGCCGACATGTGATGAGGACTGAGTAGTTGCTCAGCAGCGGAGTCTCACTCACTTAACACATGCAAGCTTGAGGTTCCACAGGTTCTTCAGGGTTTAAAAAACATCTAACTGTGGCTCTAACTCAGTGTGTGTGTGACATGCGGTGAGGCATAAGGGTATAAATGGCGCGAATACAGTGCATGCCAATGTGGGCGTGTTCGTATGTGAATGCTGTGTGCATGTGTGCTGTGTGCATGTGCACTAATGGGTGGTGTTCACACAGCCCTTACTCCTGTTAGGACCCCTTCCACCATAATCCTTCTTCCACTGCCTTCATTGCCAGAGCCATGTCTGGCAAGCCTGTCTTTTTTTTTTTTTTTCCGAGACAGGGTTTCTCTGTGTAGCTTTGCGCCTTTCCTGGAACTCACTTGGTAGCCCAGGCTGGCCTCGAACTCACAGAGATCCACCTGCCTCTGCCTCCCGAGTGCTGGGATTAAAGGCGTGCGCCACCACCGCCTGGCAGGCAAGCCTGTCTTTAACCCTCGGGTGCTCAGCATGGAGAGGCCCTTCTCACCCTGTGTCCAACCAAAGGGGAGACTCCCTTCGGCTGCAGTGGGTGCTACTGGGAATTATTGGCCATGAAGTGCAAGTAAGTGTTCACTGCTGAGCCTGGGTGTGGCGGGATTCTACAAATGGTTGTTCTTGGCCTTATGTCCTGTTCACCCTCATTATAATGCATAAACCGAGCAGCACTGCCTGGCTTTGTCCATTACAGAAGAGCCTGACAGTTGAACAGGCATGTTTTAAGAGAATGGTTTCCTTAAGTAGCCTTGACCTTAAGAGAGCCTTCTTGCCTGACTGCTGTGTATATTCATTTGCCCACCATCCTGAACATTCTTTTATCCAACTTGAGCAAATCTCCCTCAAGCCCTATGATGAGATGTAAAAACAATCAGAAAATAGGAAGGTGTGGTGGGCCTTTTCCTGAGCAGGGCTTTCCTTGGGTATCCTGGGCTGGGCTTGCCTTCCAAGGGACTTTTCCTTCTTGGCTCCCTTTTCAGGGCATATTTCTATTTCCCCTACTCCTTCCCTCCCTCCATGCCATCCTCCCTTTCTCCCTCTGATAGGGTCTCATGGAGCTGGAGCTGGCTTTGAACTTGCCAAGTAGTTGAGAATGATCTTGAGCTCTTGATCCTCCTGCCTCCCGAGTGCCAGGATTACAGGTGTGCACCATTGTACTTGGCTTTATTTGGTGCTGAAGATTGGACCCAGGGCATTGTTCATGCCAGGGAAATGCTCTATCAACTGAGCAACAGCCCTAACCCTATATGGATGTATTTCTAATCCATTCTCTAGAAGCCCTGGACCCTCCCTCACCCCAAAGTATTCAGTTAGACTCAGTGGTTCTCAACTTATGGGTTATGACCCCTTTTTTGGGGGGGTGTGTATCAGATATCCTGCATATCAGATATTTACATTACAAATCATAACAGTGTTCTCAACCTTCCTAATGCTGTGACCCTTTTATATGTGGCCTCATGTTGTGGTGACCCCCAACCAGGAAGTTATTTCATTGCTACTTCATAACTGTAATTTTGCTGCTGTTATGATTTGTAATGTAAGGCAATGGTCCCTGACTCTGCAGTGTGTCTCTGCACCATGACGTGCCTGCCACCGTGTGTGTTGGTAGTGGGACAATTGGCAGCTGCTCACTGATGCTCCTGGAGGAGTTGGCGAAGCTGAGGCCATCCTTCAGTGGCAACAACTGACTGCAGTCACCCTCAGAGTGAGGCAGCTTCCCAGCCCTGCCATCTGAGAGAAGAAACGGTTTGCTTTCCAGGCTAAGTCCTGGTTCCACACCCTGCAACCTGTGGACAGTGAGTGGGTGTGTCTCAGGCTGTGTACACAGAGTTTGTTGACTGAATCTACACGTAGACATCTGTCCTGTGCCTGAACATGGTTGGTCCTTTCCTGTCAGCAGGGCAGCAGGGTTTGGGGTACTGTCCTCCAAGCTGGATGTCATAGTGGTCTTTTCTCCACTCTGTTGGAGCTCTGACTGTGGACTAGGTCCACCAGGACCTCCCTGTTGTCATTGGGCTGCCACCCTACCCCTCCCATTCTTCCTTTCCATGTCTCTCCCTTTACAGGACAAACCAGTTGTTCACAAATAGGGCGATTTTACTGTGTACTCTTTCACAATGTGGAAGTGGGTTGGGAGGTGGGCCCTGTGCAGGACCAGCCTGTTTTTCTCCATCACTGGTTTTGGGCCTCAGGCTCACCTGAACAGCTGCATATCATTTTGTGGGCTCCTTCTCTGTCCTCAGCCCTCTGGATATTTACCTAGCCATGTGTCCCAGACTCCCTGCTTCCTAGCATTGTATCTCCAACCCCCAAAGCTCCACTTAGGGCAAACAGTCCAATGTGACTGTGAAAGGTGAGAATCCTGGGAGGGATGAACAGAGGATGGGGAGTTGCCTACGCTACCAGGTGAGTAGGACGAGGGTGGGGTGGAGTACAGCTCTCCTTGGTGAAGATTTTTTTTCATTGAAGCTCATTTTGCTCAATGGTACCCCAGATGTTGGACTTGTGCCCCAGGCAGAACCACGATGGTGTGATGAGGGACCCAGCCTACTCACCTTGCAGAAAGGATGATGACCCTGGCCTCCAGTTCCCGTGCCTCCATCAGCAGAGCCGTCACATTCTTGGTTCCTGGGTCAAACTGCAGCACCTTCTCGGCCTGTGGTGTGAGCAGGAGCATTAGCAGGCAGCTGGGACAGGGAACATGGTGCCTCAGTGGCAAGAGTGGGGCCAAAGCTGCTAGGAACCCCGAGGCAGCTTAGCTAGAGCCGCCGTGGCCTGTCCTTGCCGCCTGCACTGCGCACCTGCCTCCTCACTCCTCGTCGGCCTGACCTTGCTGCCTGTCCTTTCTTCAGCCTGCTTGACGTCCTGCACTCACGCTCTGCTCTTCTCTCTTTATGCCTGCTCCAGGTCTCTCTTTCCATCTCATTCCTGTCCTCATTTTTGCACTGAGCATGCAAGCTGAAGTGGACCGAGACTCAGAAAGAGACGTGCAGCGGACAGGAAATAGAAAAGTTTTGGAATGCAACTGGGAACAGAGATGGGGCTGACTTTTCCAAAACCTTGGGAGAGCTCAGCTCAGACCTGATTCCTCTTGCTCCTCTAGGAGCGGCCCAGACTCTGAAGTGACCAGGTGGGCAGGCTCCCTCCCGGGGTTCCACTAGGAAACCCTGGCGGACCTGGAGATTCGCATGCACTTCCCAGAGCAGCGCCTCCTTGTGGCCGTGCTTGTCTTGAGGATGCAGGCCAGGGTCTCGGCGGGTGGGTCATGGGCACCCACACCGCCCACCCCTGCCCTCTCCTGCCTGACTGCTGCCTGCCTCACCACCTGTCTCTCCTCACTACTCAGGCCTGCGGCTCGGCTCGGCGCGGTGGGGCCAGACAGCACCCAGTGGCTGAGGCACCGCAGGCCGGGACTCGCTAGTCGGTGGGTGGCGTGCACGTCCATGCATATATACCTTGGGTCCGCGCTTGTTGTCATAGGACAGTTGGTCGAGGTTTTCATAGTTCCTTTTTTTACTCTGATGAATAATGTGCACAGAGAAAATATGCAGACACAGAAGAAGATTATAAACGGTTGAAAATGACGGCGCTAAAGCAATCACACCACCTCCTCGGCACGTCTGCAGACGGGCACGTACCTGGAGCTCGCAAACACCGAGACCCGGGGTGGGGCTGGGGGCTGGAGTGGAGCTGAGAGTGGAGGGGATACAGGGGCAGGGGCCACGGAGGCTCCCTGCCATGGAGCTATACTCTTGGAAACAGTCACTTTCAGGAGAGAGGGCAGCCCTGTCCACACCACCCTCAAGGGGTCCCGCCTGCCACCCCCTCCCCTGTCATGCACCTGTGTGGCCCCAGCAGGACCCACCCCCACCCGCATCAGTCCTGAGTGAAAGGGGAGCAGCTTGCGGGGGGCCCTGTCCCCGTGACCCTCCCACCCCCTCCCCCTGCTCTCTGGAGACCAAGGTGTTCTCTTGTCACTAACTGATCTGCTCACACCCAAATGCCCACATTTGTGTCTGAGACTGGGGGTGACTGGATGTGTATATGAATGCCTGCAGGGGTGATATGCTCCTGTCACCTTCACAGAAGGTAAATCTATGACAGTCTGTAATGGAAGGGCAGTGTGGTCTAAGTGTGTGTGTGTGTGTGTGTGTGTGTGTGTGTGTGTGTGTGTGTGTGTATTTAAGCGTGTCGTTACAAGTAAAGATGAGCAGGTGCACAGAGGAAGCACTTGTATGTGATCCCCTTGGGCAGTGCAGAGGTACATGGAGGGAAGTGAGGTCTGTCTTTCGAAAAGGTGTGGCACACCACTAAAATATCCAAGAATGGAATGGCAGTGTGTATGTGCTTTCGAGTGTGTGAGCAGGTAGCTGGGTGTGCAGGGATCAGGCTGATGAGCATGTGAGCATGTTGGTGGTGGTCTGTGTGGCTATGACAGACATGGCAGAAGTATGAAGGGACCTGCCAGAGGCTGACAGTGGGACTCTATCTTCAGAGAGGTGGAACCCTTGGTGCCAATAACCAGCCCTCCTCCCCAGACTCAATGGACTGCCATAAAGGATTCACTCTGGGCCTGTTTCTAGCCTCAATGCCCCCACCCCAGCCCATGCCCTCTACTCCCTCCAGAGGCCTCCGGCACCTTGGGTGTGGGGGACCATGGTTGGTGCTAAATATGATGAGGCCAGCTATGATTCTGCAGGCAGAACATGCTCCCCCCATCTCCCTCCCCCATCTGCCTTTTGGGGTCCCTCCCCAGCCTGGGTCTCCTCCTCTCTGCTACCTGAAAAGCACCACCTGGGTCTTGGTGCTCTGGGCCCTGGGACTGAGGTGGGGTCAGGGGACAGATCCTTATTAGGCTGACCATGGGCATTGGCGAGGAAGGGCATAGGGGTCACTTTGACCCCCCACCCCAAATCCCGGCTCTGGTCTCTGGCAGTTCCACAGATCAGAGGCCAGGCTGAGATGGGAGTGTATGGGTATCCTGGGATCAATGTCTACACAGTCCCTTGGGGGATGAGAGCTCAGCTCTGAGGTGGGCGGGGCATGGGGAGGGCGGGGCACAGTGTAAGCCTGAAGGATAGCACGAGGTGAGGGGATGGGGTTGCAGATGAATGGGGCTTCACTTAGGGCCACGGGCAGCCACGAGGCAGCAGGCTTTTAGAAGGATAAGGCCTCTGTGAGCACATGGATTGTATCCCAGTACAGGATCCCGGGGCTCTGGGCAGGAGACATGTTGGGGTGGATCACCCTCTGTAGAGGGTGTTCCTGAGAGGTTGCATGGGACTCGGTATCTGGCAGAGAGTGGCTGAGCGGTCCTTGAGTCTGATTGGGCCTCAGCTGGGGTTAGAGAGGCCTGAACTAGTGGGGGGCGGGACGGGGGTGTTTGCAGAGCTCCAGGTGGTCCAGCCCTCGCGCAGCAGGGACTGACACGAAGGAGATTTCGACTAATGGCAAAAGCAAGTGAAATGAGCCGAGGACAGGCCGGGGCGGGCGCCGCCAGACGCGGTGGTGCTGAGCATGCAGGATGGAGAGAGAGTGTTCACAAGGAGCCACAGACATGGCATGGCCCGCCTGCTCCTGCTCAACGAGGACCTCTCCAGGGCCAGGGCCTCACCTTGGACTCACGCTCCTCCAGCAACGTCTCCAGGCGCTTCTGCGCCGCCCGGCCCTCGTGGTCATCGCTGACTAGCAGGATGATATGGTTCCAGTTGTAGACGCGCATCATCTCAAACCAGACGCTGGACTGGTGGGAGTAGGGCGGCACCGTGCGCAGGAAGCTCAGGTGGATGCTCTGTGGGCAGGACCGGGAGGCTGAGGCAGGGCCGGAACACGTTGGCTTTTCCCTCTCCCGTTGATGGGGACCCTCTCGCCCACCTGCCCTGCCCTTCCCCTGTAGCATCTACTGTGAGAGGAGAGGTGTGGTATTTTCCCAGCAGCACCCCGTCATGGATGAAGAGTCCCTGTTCCTAGGGTGACTGCCACCTTCCCACCAACTCTTCCCCAGAAAAGCTGACCATAGAAGCTTCTCCAAGGCCTCGATGGGCCTCACGTGGTGCTCTCCTCCCCTGTTTCAATAACTGTATTTTGGGCTAAGATACAGCTCAGGGGTACATCATTTGCCTAGTACAAATAGGGCTCTGGGTTCTATCCAAGGCCGAGGTAAGAAGATAGCTACTACATTTCCTAGTAAGTCATCTTTCTCGGAGTCAAACATTTCTTCCCCAGACCCCAGAGGCTGTGGCTTCCTGGTTGCTTTGCTGCTCGAAATACTCTAGCTGCCAAGGACTGTCTATGTCTATTGAGTGAACATGGCTCCTTCCATGTCCCTGTGACTCACACTGCTCTTGATCCCCTGATGCTTCCAGGTTAGGGTTTTGTTTTGACAATTCCCTCCCGGTATCCAGGGACAGTGCTTTGGAGTGAAAGAATGTCCACCACCTCTGCCCCTG
The DNA here is from genome assembly GCF_004664715.2 of Peromyscus leucopus. NCBI lineage: Eukaryota > Metazoa > Chordata > Mammalia > Rodentia > Cricetidae > Peromyscus > Peromyscus leucopus. The sequence goes on along the minus strand of NC_051066.1, from coordinate 14,837,935 downwards.
GCTGCAGGCAGGTTACATCACAGTTGGCGCTGTATATCGGCTCTGAGTGGTCTTGCTGGTTTGTGTGATGCGCAGAGGGCTGACTTTGAGTTGGGACCACCAGGGACCAGAAGGTGGCTGTGATGTTCGGCCCCACTGCTGGCCACACACTGGACTGAGTTGGCCTGTGGTCAGTCCCTAGGTTGGTCCAGTGACTGAGGCCTCCCAGCTTTTTGCCCCTGGTTACTTTGCTTCTTCTGGTCACTCCTCTCTTTTACACATGGGGGTAAAAGTATTCCAGGGGAAAAATGGCCAGGAGGCATAGGATGAGTGTCTGTTCCTCACAGCATGGGAAGGGTGGCCTAAGTGCCTTGGTCCGGACGGTCCTTGATCTCAGTCTGGTCCCCTCCCTGTGGGGCTCTCCACAGTGCCTTGGTATGTAGGGTCCTTGGTCTCAGTCTGGTCCCCTCCCTCTGGGGCTCTCTACAAGACCCTCACTCTGAATCTTTTTTTCTCGATGAAGGACAGACCCTCCATATGCTTGGGCCTGAATGACCAGTCTCCCTACTTTAAGGCAGCTTCTTCAGGGACTATAGGCTCTGGGCAGGAAGACTCTGGAGGGCATGTGGAGACCTGGAGACCCACTGCTCAGCCTACTAGCCCTCTGGCTGTGTCCAGGCACCAGCTGGTTGTCCCCAAGTGTCTCCTGGATGTCTATAGGCTTCTTGAGTCTACAGGATATGGGGAGCAGGTTCTGGTACCTGTTAGGCCACTGGGTAGCTGGATTACATTCTTGTTGATAGGTTTTCACAAAATCACACACACAAAAAAAAATATTAAAGGTTATATGACCTAGAACAAGTTCCCTGTGTCTCTGGTCTGTGGTTTTCTACAACTCAGTAGCCACTGTTCAGCTGTTGGGCCCAATTGGATGGAGGCTGTCCCAGCCTCTGGGTCACAAGAGAGCTGCAGAATGCTGAGCTGAGATCCTTTGGTCCCTGAGACATGAGTCTCCAGCCACGAGCTACCTGTCTGTCCACCCTGTCTCCCACGTGCTATGTGCACTCCAGTTGGCAAGGCTGGGGTCCATGACATCCCTTTCTATCGTGAGTACTTCTCCATCTGGACAGCTGCTTCACCTGGAAACTTCTCTCCAACTCTTTCCCTGCTGCATCCAAAGCCCGCTTGTTCTGGGAAGCTCCGGTAACCCCCTTTTCTAGCCCACAAAGTCCTCTCCTACCCAAAGGGGATGTTACTGCCCTTGTCAACTGTCATCAGGAACCAGCCTGAGTATGCGTGACTGTTTGAGCATTTGTGACTATGCAAGTTGTGGGAGGGGAGGATGCTAGTGTTGTATGACAGTGTGTGTGGGACTGTGTGAGAGTATGAGCATACGAGTGTGCATGTTAATACGTGGTGAGTATGAACACATATGAACACGTATGTGACTGAGTTGTCACAGGCATGCATGTCAGTGTGCTTGGGTATGAGTAACCTGTGTACCAATATCTATGTGATTCAGTGTGAGGTATGCATGTGTGGTTATGAGTGAGTGTGTTACTTAAGGTCCCTCAAGGGCAGCCCATGATCTAAGCATCCTACCCCACCTGTATCCAATGCCCAGTGTCAATCCACCTGGCTCAGCTACATGTGGCCCTGGAGCTTCCTGAAACTGACCATGGGGATAAAAGATAATTGGGTCTGAGTCTGGTGATCAGGCTTACCTTGTCAGAGTAGATGGACATTCGGGTCGTCAGTCCCAGGACGGGGATTCTGTAGAAGCCAGCTGTGTAGGAGACGGGGGTGGGGGTGAAGTGGTCGTTGGGGGTTGGCGGGTGACTAACTAGGATGGCATAGACCTGTGGGTACAGGAGACAGAGTCAGCTCCACGCGGTGGAGTGGACGTTATACGATAGGAGGGTTGGAGACCCAGAAGAGCTGGGCCAGCAGGTCCAAGTGGTGCCATCTGTACACATGGTCCCCGCATCGAGAGACAGGAAAATGAGCCGAACCTCAATGCTCTGGTGATAAACCCACTGTGGAGAGGGAGCAGCACTGAGCAAGACGCTAGGGATGAAGACAACACACGTGCACACACACACACACAGATGGCAGATCCTTGCTCAGCCAGTCCTCTCTGACCAGGGTTCACCTCTTGTGAAGTGAGGAGGGGGCAAGTTTCTGAGCAGAACTCTGGCATGGCCTCTACCTTCTGAGATGTGAGGACTGGTTCTTAATCCCCTCACCATGACGTCCAGCCTGTACCCTTTAGGTCATATTAGTGTATGTAGGCATGCATGTGACTATGTAGGTGTTCGTGAGCACCCGGAGCATGCTGGGACATGTATGAGCACACGCTGGAACATGTATGCAATATGTGCATCAACATGTCTGTGTTTATATATGTCTATCATGATGGAATCAGGGTTGCTATGTGCATTGAACATACAAAGCAGAATGTACACGGATGTGAAAATGTGTGTGAGTGAGCATGTGTAGTTGATTGTATCGTGTTGAGATGCACTGTGTGCTGGTGCCATGTTCAGGTACATGTGTGTGAGCAGACATGTTCATGGATGCAGCATGGCATGTATCCACAGCCATGGCCCCTTTCCTGCCCTCCTCTTACATAAATTGGTGCATTGCAGTGACCCTCATGTGGCTTCATTGGAATTCAGCAACCAGCTCAGCCAGGGGCGGACAGCGTCAAGAGCAACATGTCCTCCCCTGCAGCGCACTGAGCTCGGCTCCCACACTGTGCCTTGGTGTCTCTGGCATGCGCAATCCTCGCTCCCACCCCTGCAGAGCCTGCTTGCTCTGGCACCTGGGCCATCCATTGCAGACTCATGAATGGGGGAAGGGAAGAGGGGTAAGGAAAGAAACAAAGATGGCCCCAGGCCTCATCCCGTCAGTGCCCCGAAGTGCTCCTCCATTTGTGCCCAGAATGTCTGGACCCACACTGACTGGATGGGACAAATCGCTAATGACAGTCACATGGCAGCACACATGGTCCGTCTGAGGACCAGTCCAGGTGGCAGGTGACCATCTGCGGGAACCCACAGACACAGATGTTTGTTCCAGGCCTCTCCAGGTGCCAGTTGGCTTGGAGTGGTCTGGTAAGGAGACTGAGAAGGACCAGGAAAGGATGGAATGAAACTGGGACAGTGGGGTGGATGGTGGAGGAGCAGGAGAAAGGGGAAGTAGTGGTCACCTGGCTGGAGATGAGGTCCTCACACACTGACAGGGCCATCTGTATGGCGTTGGGCTTGTGGGTGACAGAGGTGGCATTGAGCTGTATCTTCCAAGAGCCGTGTCGCTTATTGGCCTGGTTCACGGCCTCGCGGAACATCTGCTCGTGCTTGCGCGTGCTCAGCACCGCGCCGATGTTGACGATCTTGGGGTCGCAGGCGGCGCGGGCGAAGGAGCAGGAAAAAAGCAGGGCGAATGTCAGCAGGTGCATGGTGCTCATGAGCTCCGGGCGCGGCGGGCCTGGTTCCGGGTTGCGCGAGTGCGACGACCCGGGTGTACGACCCGCGGGCCGCCCAAGCGGTCAAGCACCCGCGGGTCCTCCAGGAGCCCGGGGCGAGCGCGGCGGACGCTGTCCGAGGTGCTGAAGCGTGTTTGGCGCTGCTCGAACACCCGCGCGGAAGAGCGGAAAGGACAGCGGCGCGGGCTGAGCGACTGGTCCCGACGCTGCGGCGACTGCAGCAGCTGCGGAGTCATGAGCGGGACCTACGCGTCCTACCCCTCCCACCGCCCCCGCTTCCTGACGCCGAGTCGAGCGCGCGCTTGCGTTGGCGTGAGTGCTTTGAGTGCGCGCGCGAGCGAGGAGCGCTCACGCGGATGTGTGCACGCGCGTTAGCGTGCCGCGACCCACGGACAGTCGCCGGTGTGGTCCCAGACCTGCAACAGCTGAGCTGGGAAGGCTAGAGGGGTTTCTTATCACCGCGTGTTCCTGCACCCGTGCGTGTATTTCAACATGAGGGGATGTGTGTTGCGCATGCTTGTCTGTGCACGCGCGTGTAAATCCTTACCCCGTAGTTTGTCATATTTTGGGACTTGATTTTTCCAAGGACAGGGAGAGGCCCTATCCCTGTATACTTCTGGGGAAAGGATATTGGTGCTCCCCTCCCGACAGGGCTCGGTAATGTAGGAGAGAGTTGGGAACAGCTGTAATCCCAGCACTCTAAGAGACTGAGACACGATTGCCTGGAGTTCAAGGCCGGCCTGGGCTACATCAGGCCAGTGGAGGAGAGGGCAGCCACACCTTTTTGGATATGTGGCTTGGACTTCCCTCTGGAGGTTAAGAATAGGTGGGACATTTGGCCATCCTCCTATAGAGTGGTACCTTCTAGGAGGTCAGGACAGAGGGAGAGCTGTTGGCAGCAGCAAGAACAAGGTTAGACTCAGCCGGCTCCTGCCTGGCATGTCTGAGTTAGGTATTTCGTATTTCCTGCTTTTTCTTTTTCACTTCTTTCTAACGTGTTGTCAGGTCCTGCTCCCAGCTGTTCTCAGAGCTCCTCTTGTTCCTCTGGGCCTGGTGATCCTCATTCTTTGTCCCCCTTCAGCCCTAAAGACTACAGCCCTTCCCAAATTCAAAGAAGAGCTGAAGCTCCGCCCCTGCCAGTGACATCACTATTTCCAATAGCAACCAAAGATTTTGCAGGCGGCACTGTAAATGCTTCCTAGGGGACAAAGCAGGTGGTCTCCACACCTAAGTGCTGAGCAGTGCAGGGGGGACCTCTGGACCCTCACGTTCACACTCCCGGTTCTTCTTGCTAAAACTGTCTTCCTGGAGCAGAGGACAGGCAGGCCTGTGGCATTGTTTAAGCGCCCCCCCTTGGTCCCCTTTCTTCTCTCTGCCACCTGGGGGTTACATGCCTGAATACTCTGTTCTGGCGTTGAGGAACATAGGGCAAAGAGCTCTAGCCTCGGGGCTCTGGTGCTCCAACAGCTTTCTGGAGGCCTAGAGGTGACACCATCTGCAGGTGAGTTGGGGCTACCTCCAGACGTCTATGGCTTCTGGCGAGACAGGAAATGGAGGCTATGTAGGGGTGGGCTCTGTTTCTCCATGACAGGGCAGGAGCCGCCAGTCCGCCCCAGACCCTCAGGGGGGCTGGAGACGGCTCCTACTCCCACCATAGAGATGCTTACTGAATATTCAGAGAGCAGCAAGCAATTCTTCCCAGCCAGGAATCTGAAATCGACCGTAGTAGAGTTACTTATTTATTCCATGGGAGATTTGCCAAGCAGTGGGGCTTCCTTCCCCACTTCCTGAGAGCCCACTTGCCAGCATACAACTGCCCTGCTCAGGCTGTGGGTCTTGAATCTTTTGGTCTAAACTCCTTGGGAAGTTCCCAAAAATGAGGGCAAGAAGGAGGCCTACCCCACCCATCATCTCTTTTGACTCTGTTCCCCATTATTCTTTGGGGCCTTCTTCCACACCCCCATCATGGCTGGCTGCATCATAGAAGGCACCAATTTTGCTTCCCCTCTGCAATAACAGACTGACTAGCAAACTGGCCTGGCTGGGATCTCTCTAGGTCCCCGGGAGACAAAGGCTGTGAACATGACTAAAAATGATTAGGAATGTCCTGTGGTGGGTCCCCAGGTTGGGACTGAGCCCCAGCTCTACTGGTGGACTACTGTGGGCAGTCCTGCTCTGCAGAAAGCACCTAGGAAGGAGGCTGTGGACGCTCATGATTCTGTCCATGTCCCTTCTCTGCTCTGGCAATTGCAACCCTATCATGAAGAGATTTTCTCCCTCAAACTCCTAATTTAAGTCAATTAGACACAGGACCCATTGACCTCAGTTCGTGGATAAATACAGATTGGAGCCAGGTGGTGGTAGTACATGCCTTTAATTAAAACAAAACAAAATAAAAAACAACAAACAGACAAACCAAAAACAAATATGGATTTGTTTTTTGAGGGTTTTTTTTTTTTTTTTTTTTCTCTGTTTAGCTTTGTGCCTTCCCTGGAACTCACTTGGTAGCCCAGGCTGGCCTTGAACTCACAGAGATCCACCTGGCTCTGCCCCCCCCCCGAGTGCTGGGATTAAAGGCATGCGCCACCACCGCCTGGCTGAGGTTTTTTTTTTTTCCCTCACAGCTGAGGACTGAACCCAGGGCCTTGTGCTTGCTAGGCAAGCGCTCTACCACTGAGCTAAATCCCCACCCCCACCCCTTTTTTGAGACAGGGTTTCTCTGTGTAGTCCTGGCTGTCCTAGAACTCACTCTGTAGGCCAGGCTGGCCTCGAACTTAGAGATCTGCCTGCCTCTGCCTCCCAAGTGCTAGGAGTAAAGGTGTTTTTCACCACTACTTGGCCAAATATGGATTGTTAGCTAACCCAGGCTGGCTCACTAGGTTCCTCATAACTCAGATCAGAAGCTGAGATAATAAATGGGCTCTGCACTCTTTCTAGAGGTGAATCACTGCAAACCAGGCTTAGGGTCAACCTATGGATACATTTTCACCAAGTGGGAGCCAGAATGAAAGGAGAAAGCTAACAGTCCCCAAAGAGAGGAGAGGTATGAGCCGCGTGCAGATGTTACCCATACTGGCCCTGTGGGCAGAGAATAGGCCTTCACCTGATGTTCAGCTGCTAGGGGCTGCTTCTGTTTGGGTTGGGGGTTGGGACTGGCCAGCAGTAGGCCTGGCCACCAGGTAAAATGATCTGGGGCAGCCAAGGGCCTCACAGAGAACAGCCAGTTACCAGCAAGAATTCTGATCAGCCTGTATCATCTCCTGACACACATCGTTACCCACACTGTTCCAGTGCCTTCCTCCACCAGCCCCTCTCCTCCCTGTCCCTGTCCTCTCTGGCACTACATGTAGAGGATAAAAGTCTCAGAACTTTGAGTGCTCCAGATGTCAAGCTTATGGTCATCACATGTTTTGAATTGGGCATAGAGTAAAGATTCAGTCCTTAGGTGTCACTTCAGGATCTCTCCTGCTGCAGACTTGGTGGTTTGGGCTGCCTTCTTCATGACACACGTCCAATCAGCCAACTGGACATGGATGACCTCTTAAGGGTTGACTGGAACCTCTACCATCTCTGGCTAAGGCTACCAAATAAAAGATAAAGATAACAAGGGCACTTTTCCCAGCAGTTCGTGTGTGTGTGTGTGTGTGTGTGTGTGTGTGTGTGTGTGTGTGTGTGCATTGGTGTAGGCTGGAGGTCAACATATACTGTCTTTCTCAGTCACTATTCACATTATTTTTTTAATATGTGTGCATGCCTATGCAAACGTGGAGGTCAGAGGACAACTTGCGTGAATTGATTCTATCCTTCCATTGTGTGAGCCCCAGGGATAGAGCCCAGGTTATCAGGATTGGCTTGGTGACAAGTGCCTTTACCCACTGAGCCACCCTGCCTTTCAGCTACCTTATTTTTTTGAGACAGGGTCTCTCATTGAGCCTGAAGCTTACCAATTTGACTAGACCAGCTGACCAACAAGTCCCTGGGGTCCTCCTGGCTCTAGCACCCATACTTTAGGATCCCAGGCTCATGCCAACATGACCTGGCTTTTTATGTGGGTCTGGGACCCACACTGGAGTCCTCAAGAGCACTTCACTGGCTGTTATCTCCTCAGCCTCCGGCAGCTCCTATAAGTAGGTCAGAGCATTGATGCTTTCAGTCTAGTTGGGATCTGTATAAAGGGATGGTTGTACTTTAACGGCCTGGCATCTAGGTCCTGAAAAAAGATGCTGCTGAAGTTTCTCCAACTCCTTTCTCTTTGTAACCGGGGTTGGGGGGGCCATTGTCTCCTTTCCTGGCAGTCTGGAGCCAGGAGAGAGGCAGCTCCCCTGGGAGAGCTACCTGGAGGGCCCAGTTTTAGATCACACAACTGGGCACTGGGTTTACTTATTAGTGGTGCTCAGGCCCAATTTTGGAAGAAATTGCCAGGACTCCCCATGAAAACCAATCACAGTTCTGATTGTGACCAAATGGGATTAGATGTGTCCCTTTTGTGCAAGCTCCCAAAGTCCTTTGCTCCTCCGACAAAGCCACTCATTTAAATAATGCTACAGTTCACAGCGTTTCCTGGGGCTTGCTAGGGCTGGAAGATGGCTCAGTGCTGGCTAATTTTATGTCAACTTGACACAAGCTGGAGTCATCTTAGACGAGGGAACCTCAATTAAGAAAATGCCTCCATAAGATCAAGCTATAGCCAGGTGGTGGTGACACACGCCTTTAGTCCCAGCACTTAGGAGGCAGAGCCAGGCGGATCCTAGCAAGCACAAGGCCCTGGGTTTGGTCCTCAGCTCTGAAAAAAAGAAAGAAAGAAAGAAGGAAAGAAGGAAAGAAAGAAAGAAAGAAAGAAAGAAAGAAAGAAAGAAAGAAAGAAAGAAAGAAAGAAAGAAAGAAAGAAAGAAAGAAAGAAAAAATCCAGCTATAAGGCATTTTCTTAATTACTGACTGATGGAGGAGGGCCCTGCCCATGATGGGGGGTGCCATGCCTGGACTGGTGGTCTCGGGTTCTATAAGAAAGCAGGCTGGGGTTGGGGATTTCTCTGTAGCCCTGGCTGGTCTCAAACTCCCAGAGATCCACCTGCACATGGCCTCCTGAGTGCTGAGATTACAGGTGTGTGCCGCTATGAGGACAATGTCTACTTTGGGTCAGTGAGCTGGCTGAGCGGGTCACAGTGCTGGCCATCAAGCCTGGCGACCTGAATATGATCCCTGAGACCCATACGGTGGGTTGTTCTATGGCCTCCACATATGTGCCATGGCAGAGAGCATCCACGATGCTCTCCATAAAAAACAATGGTAGTTCTAAAACCCTTTAAAAAGAATTAAGTTGAGCAGGGCAGTGTTGGCACACACCTTTAGTCCCAGCACTCAGGAGGCAGAGGCAGGGGGATCTCTGTGAGTTCAAGGCCAGCCCTGTCTACAGAGTGAGTTCCAGGACAGCCAGGACTACACAGAGAAATCCTGTGTAAAAAAAAAAAAAAAAAAAAAAAAAGAATTAAGTCTTGGTTGAATATTGGATATTAGAGTATGTAGAACATCTTTAATGTTTTTCAGAGTTGTTTGACATTTTGATTTTATAATCATCAATGCTGAGGTTACTGCTTCATGTAAATGTAATATAAAATGGTAGAAGTATGTTTAGGGCTATTTTAGAAATTGTCAGAAATCGGCCCCAATTCCAAGCCAAAATTCACTTAACAATTGTTTTGAAACTCAAATGGAAGTCCAGGCGTGGTTGCACACTATTTTTTGGGGGTGTGTGTGTGTTTTGAGACAGGATTTCTCTGTGTTTCCCTGGCTGTCCTGGAACTCTCTCTACAGACCAGGCTGGCCTTGAATTTACAGAGATCTGCCTGCATCTGCCTTCTAAGTGATGGGATCAAAGGCATTCAACACCAACTGGTAGTAGATGCACACACTTTTAATCCCAACACTTAGAAATGAGAGGTAGGCAGATCTCTGAGTTCTAGGCCAGTTTGGTCTACAGAGCAAGCTCCAGGACATCCAGACTATTCAGAGAAATGCTGTCTCAAAAAAAGAAAAAGAAACTGGGAAGTGGTGGTGTTCACCTTTGATCCCAGCACTTGGGAGGCAGAGGCAAGCGGATCTCTGTGAGTTCGAGGCCAGACTGGTCTACAGAGTGAGTTCCAGGACAGGCTCCAAAGGTACACAGAGAAACCCTGTCTCAAAAAATTAAAAAAAAAAAGAAAGAAAGAAAGAAAAAGAAGAGAAAAAATTAAATCCAACTTTAAAAAATAGAACATTTTTTACATGATATAATCAAAAGATACGGTAATTTGATATATGTTTAGGAATAATGGTAGTAAAACAATAAAGTATTTGTTTTACAGAATTAAACTACTATGTTCCTGTATGGAAATAAAGCTTGGTATGTACAGTAAAAACCCTGAAATCCATAACATCAAACCTGAGCCAAGGTGTTTCAGGCAGCCTGTTGGTACTACCTGTTGTTGTTATGCCTGTCATTATGAGCCCCCAAGAGACCGAGAGTTTGTATGCAAACCAGGAGTCCGAGTTTGTATGCAAAAGCAAAGAGCCTTTATTGCAAGCTTGAGCTTGGGCTCTCCGTCCATTCTGACACAGCGGTTGGATCAGGGAGAGCCTCCAGCTCAGTTGAAGCAGAGTTTTTAGGAAGTAAAGGATGAGGGGATGGAGGAATTCCAGATTCAGATGGGGTTGAAGTCCTGATTGGGCAGAAGCGGGGCAACAGAAGTCTTGTCAAACAGGGATTGGTACTGGTGTTGCCGCAAGGCAACCTATATACAAGTGATGTAAGCTATCCTTTATGTCTTGGAGCATCTAGTACTTATTTGTCTCAATTCTGATTGGTCCCTTGCAGGGTACAGTTTGCGGCTTTTCCTGGTTATTGTAAGGGTGAAGCCTAGTCCCTATATTGTTCGTCTGCATCCTGTAGTGGCTGTACTAATGTGAAGTTAGGCCTCTTCAGTTGTGACATCATGTGAAATTCAAAGTGCATGTGTTTTTGTTAAACAAGCCTGCAGTGAATTTGCACTATGTAACATGGATGAACACTACCAAAAATACCTCAAATTTATTATGTATTTGATTTTGAACTAATTTTAGGTCACTGTACATTCAGAAACCTTTCACTTTTGACAAATGTTTTACAGCCCCCCCCCCTTCAGTTACTGGCCCATCTCCAATGTAAGAATCTGTGTTTAAACCACTACCTTATCCCTGTAACCTGGGGATAATGCTCAGTTGAGTGAGACAGTCCTGTAGGTTAGTTCTCCCTATACAAAAGATAGCACATGGATTTCTTCGTCTCTCTGGGGGAGTTTGCAAGCCTCTTTTTCCCTAGGAGCAGTAAGTGCCCTCCCTGGTTAAGCAGGAGGTCAATTCATGATCACAAACCATGTGGCCCTGTAGTGACTGCAGCTACAGCACTGCAAGGTCACTCCTGGCACTGCTAAGCATGGGTCCAACTCTAGGGCTGCTAGGGAGGCTCCTGCCCAGGATATGTCCCACAGGAAACACAAAGACTCAGGAAAGGCTCTGGTGTGGCCAGTGAAGCAAGCTCCAGAGGAGGGGCATTCAAGCAGAGGGCTAAGGCTGGGTCTTAGCAGCCTGGTGGGAGGAGGGACAGTTCCACTTGGTTCTGCTGGAATGAACAGTGGTAAAGGATAGCCACTGTATCCCTTCTTGCTTTTTGTTTTGCTTTGAAACAGTCACAATGAGCCCAGGCTGGCCTCTAACTTGCTGTGTAGCAAGGATGACCTTGAGTTCCTGATCTTCCTGCTTCCATCTTCAAGGTGCTAGTATTATAGACGTACATCATGCCTAGTTTTTGTTTTTTATAATTTTTTGGTGGTGCTGTGGATCAAACCCAGGGATCTGTACATGTTAAACAAGTACCCTAACACTGAACTATATTCCAGCCCTTTGCTTTCTATTTTAGCCACAATTTTTTTTTTTTTTTTTTTTTTTGGTTTTTCGAGACAGGGTTTCTCTGTGTAGCTTTGCGCCTTTCCTAGAACTCACTTGGTAGCCCAGGCTGGCCTCGAACTCACAGAGATCCGCCTGCCTCTGCCTCCCGAGTGCTGGGATTAAAGGCATGCACCACCACCGCCTGGCTAGCCACAATATTTTGAGGTTATTTATTTACTCATAGGTTTTTTAAAAAAATATTATATTTTTTATGTGTATAAGTGCTTTGCCAACATGTATTGTTGTGGGGTATCTACCAGAGAAGACTGCTCAGACATGGATTTAAGCCAATAGAACGTCTTTATTATTAGCTATCCATCAACTGCATGGAGTGTTCAGGATCCCAGTGGAGCCCTGATGAGCCTTTCTCAGGGTGACTTTTAAGCACAAAAACAATATCCTGGGTTGCCATACTTCAGTTAAGAAGAACAGTTAGCCAGAGCGGGACTACAAAAGCCAAAAAGCAAGGTTAGCACATTTCTAGACTTCCCCAGAACTACGCACTTTGATGGATTAGGTCTTTGTTTTCATTTTAGTAGGTGGTGCTGTCTACATGCTGCGTTTGATGGCCTGAATGGAATTTCCATCACAGCGTCAGCTGTGCTTAGCTCTGGGGATCTACTAAGATCTGGGATCCTGTTACAGTATGTCTGTGCACTAAGAGAATGTACAATGCCCTCAGAGGCCAGGTGAGGAAGTTCAGAGCCCTTGGAAATGGAGTTATAGATGGTTGTAGCCACCATGTAGGTGGGATTAAGATGTGCACCACCACTACCCGGCTCTGGTCTCTACCTTTTATTTTTCATAGAACCATTCCATTTAATTTACTACAAATAACTAGAAATTTTACATCAACTACAGTCTTTTTATTTTTTAAATTTTGTTTTTTTGAGACAGAGTTTTCTGTGTAGCCCTGGCTGTCCTGGAACTTTCTCTGTAGATCAGGCTGGCCTTGAACACAGAGATTCACCTGCCTCTGCCTCCCAAGTGCTGGGACTAAAGGCATGCACCACCATGCCCAGCCAGTACTATTAAAAAGAATTAAGTGTTAGTTAAAGATTGGATATTTGTATATGTAGAGCATCTTTAATGCTTTTCAGAGTTTATTGACATTTTGATTTATAATAAACTTTCAGGTCTAGAAAAAATACAGACTACAAACTCTCAGGAAGCAGAGTTTTTTTCTCCCCTCTGAAACAGTGATATAAGAATTGCATTTTGGGGCTGGAGAGATGGCTCAGCGGTTAAGAGTACTGGCTCCTCTTCCAGAGGTCCTGTGTTCAATTTCCAGCAACCACATGGTGGCTCACAACCATCTATAGTGGGATCTGATGTCCTCGTCTGGCATAAAGTAGTACATGCAGATAGAGCACTCATATACATAAAATAAAAAAAAAAGAATTGCACTTTCCACAGTTTTCAAGTGAAGGGACATTTGAATTTATAACAAAGTTATCCTTTCTGAGAGGAGCTATCTGTAGCATTCTGGTATCTATGGTATTCATTCCCCGTTCCCAACCACATCAATCAAAGATGTCCAGTAAATTATAGGTAATAGTTTATAGTTTTATTCTGTGCCATATATTTGTGGGTTTTCTTTTTCAATAATCCCAGGTGTGGTAGTGTGATAGTCTTTAATGCCAAGCAGCTGGTATTGTCATGAGATCATCTGTGTCTACTTGATAGAAGCCATCAAGATCAGGCATGTGGACTGTTGACATCTCTCATAGAAGGGAGAGGTGAATGGAGAGGGTCATTGGATCCTCATCTGAGGATCCGGCTACTCCTCCCTGCCATTTGTATTCAATTCAGCCATAACTGTACATGGTCCTGGGATCTCAAGGATGAGCTAAAGCATATAGACAGGAGAAGGTTAGTGGAGGGAGCTCTGTGGAAAACCATCATTCATGCAGGATAGAGACTTTCCAGTGCGGCTGCTTTGGGGTCACCCTCACTCCTGTTAAGAGTAACCCCTCATCCATGCTCTACAAGTCTATTAAACTCATTGATTCTTGAGCCAGGCGCAATTCTATCTGGGCAGTGGTGGCGCACGCCTTTAATCCCGGCACTCGGGAGGTAGAGCCAGGCAGATCTCTGTGAGTTCGAGGCTAGCCTGGTCTACAGAGTGAGTTCCAGGACAGGCACCAAAACTACACAGAGAAAAACCCTGTCTTGGAAACAAACAAACAAACTCATTGGTTCTCCAGGGTAACTTTTTTTTTTTTTTTTTTTTTTTTTTTTTGAGACAGGGTTTCTCTGTGAAACAGTCCTGGCTGTCATGGACATGGAACTCACTCTGTAGACCAGGCTGGCCTCAAACTCACAGATCCACGCGCCTCTGCCTCCCAAGTGCTGGGATTAAAGGCATGTGCCACTACCGCCTGGCCTAGGGTAAACTTTTGTGGCATTGAACTTTGGTTTGTTGTTGGGACCTTATAAGGAGGGGTAAATAACATCTCTCTAGGGAAGGAATTCTTGCAACCACACCTGTAATCTTAGCAGTTAGGCAGTTGAGTCAGAAGTTTAGGCAGAAGGTCAGAGAGTCTGAAGCTCTCCTTGGATACATGAGACCATTAAGTAGAAGACAGACATGAGTAATAGAGTTAGGACATGAGGTCTCTAAGACTGCCAACATCCCATCCTCTTTGTACACCTGATGAGCTATTGTAAAATACTGGCCCCAGTGAGAACCAGACTGCCTTCAGGCTTAAAAACCATCTTATAGCAAAGAAAAACTAGGTTCATTCCTCTTTATGATTAAACCTCTGGTTTCTCAAGGATTGGGCTGGGGCTGGAGAGATGACTCAGTGGTTAAGAGCACTGGCTGCTATTCCAGAGGACTCAGGTTCAATTCCCAGCACCCACATGGCAGCTCATAACTGTCTGTAACTCCAGTTCCAGGAGATCTGACACCCTCACATCAATGCATATAAAATAAAATTAAATAAATAAAAAAAAAAAAGGATTGGGCTATGCCCCAGCAGGAACCTTAACTACAAATGGTTCTGTATGGCCTGGTCCAGGAATAGCAACCATGCCTTTGTTTAAAAAATTGCTTATAACCATCTTGCAACTCTAACTTTGTTTCAAAATGTTGTATGACGACCTTGTTATGTTCTGCTCCTATAACCCTGCCCATTTGAAATTTGCCCACCAAATCCCCCATTTGAAAACCCCCTATCCCTGAGCCTTGTCTTCTCACATCCAATGCTGACCTCTCAAACCCTACCTTAGAGGGAGACAGCCCATGTACATGAATAAAAATGCTTGCTTTGATTAATTTGGCCATGATGATTTGGGTCAGTGGTCTTTTTCCTCCTGTCTTTGGGATTAACACCAGCTTTCATGATAAAGCATCAAGTTTCTTCACTGGCAGACACCCATGAAATCCAACATGGGACCTCAAGCAGCCTCACAAAGGGGTTAGATGGGAAACTACAGCTGTGTTTTGGTGTCTGTGTCTCCTGAGGGTCAGAAGGCTCCTTCGTGGTTGTCTGGCCCTGAAGCTGCAGATGTTTTGTTCCTGCTATATCAGAATCTAAAGCACCAGGATATTGTCTCACACACGTGCACTAGAGAAGGATCTGCACTACACCAAGTGTAGTGTTTTCTGGTGGACCACCAGAAGATACACCCTAAAGAGGAGATCTAAGTAGCCCACTATTGTAGGAAGCACAGTTGAGAATAAGCATTGGAGAAACCAGGGCTGTCAATCATGTGGGCTTATGTTCTTCGGTGGAAGGGAACAAACGGCACCTAGTCACCTGGGATGCCAGAGTGAAAAGTGGTCAGTCAACCTGGTGATTCTTTGCTCGTTTCTTAGGAGCCAGCCTCCACCTGCATCCCCCAATATCCTGAACGATGTTCAGGCCCTAGTCCTGCAGCTAAGAGAACACATTCCTATGAGAGAGGCCCAACGTACTTTGCCTCCTCCACCAACAGAATCTATCCTTATGATTATCACAGATCCTTCCTCTAAGGAGTCGAAGGACCCTTTCACAGGGGTCACATATCAGATATCCTGCATTTACATTACGATTCATAACAGTAGTAAAATTACAGTTATAAAGTAGCAACGAAAGTAATTTTATAGTCCGGGGTCACCACAACATGAGGAAATGCATTAAAAGGTCATTAGGAAGGTTGAGAATTGCTACTCTAGGCCCTACCTTTGAACTCTGTTTATCAGCCAATAGAATTCATTCTTCTTTTTTTTTTTTTTGGTTTTTTGAGACAGGGTTTCTCTGTGTAGCTTTGCGCCTTTCCTGGGACTCACTTGGTAGCCCAGGCTGGCCTCGAACTCACAGAGATCCGCCTGGCTCTGCCCCCTGAGTGCTGGGATTAAAGGCGTGCGCCACCACTGCCCAGATAGAATTGCAGAGACTCGGCACTATCTCAAGTTTCATTCTTCATTTCTTGTGCATATCTCCCCCACCCCCAAAGCTGTGAGGCTTTTAGAAGTCAAGGAGTCCCTGGATACACTAAGACTTGCAAGAGAAAAGCATCACCTTACCCCACAAATATGCTACTGCTACCTACTTCATAAATACTCATAAAAATCTTTTAAAAATCCAAAAACAGGATTCTCTGTTGGTACCCTCCTCCACCTGGTGGAAACCCATTCTAATTTGTTAGGATGTCCTGCTTTGATTTTGATTTGTTAAATAAACTTATGCTTAAATTTGTGTGTGTCTTTCAACTGAATTTTCTTTTTTTGAGACAGGGTCTCACTCTGCAGCCCTGGCTGTCTTGGAAATCACATTGTAGTCCAGGCTAGCCTCAAACTTAAAGGAAATCCATCTGCCTCTGCCTCCCAAGTGCTGGGATTAAAGATGTGCACTACCACACCCGGCTCCAGCTGAATTGTTCCCTTCAAGGAGACAGAAGCTAAGAGACCCATGCAACAAGACCATCCAACAAAACAACAAAAACCCCTTCATGTATATTCTGACTGAGGTGTGAGGGGCTGAGGAGATAGATCTGTGGTAGAGCAGCACTGTGGATCTGAGGGGCGTCCCTCAATGATGGCTAAAAACTAGGTATCCACCAGGTGGTGGTGGTGCACACCTTTAATCCCAACACTTGGGAGGCAGAGGAAGGCAGATCTCTGTGAGTTCGAGGCCAGCTTGGTCTACAGAGCGAGATCCAGGACAGGCACCAAAACTACAAAAAGAAACCCTGTCTTGAAAACAAAAACAAAAACCTAGGCATCCATCTTGGTACCCACTAGCTGTTCGTCTCTGACTTTGTTCTCTGACTTCCAGTCCCTGGAAGATAATTTCTCAGTAATCCTGACTCAGTGACCCCCCACCGCCCCCCCACATACCCAGAAATGTACAGCAGTGACCATCTACTTGTTATAACTAACATGCTTTTTCTTTTTCTTTTTCTTTTCTTTTTTTTTTTTTTTTTTTTTGAGACAAGGTTTCTCTGTGTAGATTTGGAGCCTGTCCTGGAACTCCCTCTGTAGACCAGGCTGGCCTTGAACTCACAGAGATCCACCTGCTTCTGCCTCCAGAGTGCTGGAATTAAAGGCATGCACCACCAATGCCTGGCCCTAATAAACTCTTATAGTGGGTTTTGTTGTGCCCCGTGGCTTTTCTCGCAGGGTAAACAGTGCCACATAATAACTAACACTTCCCTCAGGGACTGAAGAGATGGTTCTGTGACTAAGAATACTGATTTCTTTTCCAGAGGACTCAGGTTTGAGTCCCAGCACCCACATCAGACAGCTAACAATCATCTGAAACTCCAGTCCCAGAAGAAACAATGCCCTCTTCTGGCCTTCATGGGCACTGCACACAAATGGTGTCCATACGTGCCTGCAAAACTTCCATATACATAAAATAAAGAAAAATGCCTGGTCTACAGAGCAAGTTCCAGGACAGCCAGAGACACAAGTGAAAAAACAAAATAAATAAAAATCTCAAAAAAAAAAAGATGTATTTAAAAAGAAAATCTTTCCCTTGGCCACCTTCTCACATCAGTCTCAAGTTTGGCTCAGAGATTGTTGTCTAGCAGTAATCAATAAGTCTTTTACTTATAATTGGATTGAGTCTATAGTCTTTTCCCAGGGGTCAGAACTCCGTAACACCAAGAGCTACAGAAAAAGCCTGGCAAGGCAGCATAAGTCTGTAATTACAGAGCTGAGTGGAGACAGGTGGACCACAGAGGCTCACTAACCAAACCGGTCTAGCAGAATCAGCAAGCTCCAGGTTCAGCAAGAGACCCTGTTTCAAAAACAGGGTGGAGAAACAGTTGAAGAAGAGCCTCGTTGACCTCTGGCCTCCACAAGTGCAACAGTAATGGCCATATCCTCGGAGAGAGAAAAGAGAGAGAGAGCAGAAAGAGAGAGAGAACTACTGAGGTCTGAGCAAAGGTTATGCTACTCTCTTACATTTGTAAAACGTTTCTCATAATAAATATCTTACTATTCCAGAGTAATTACATGTATAAATTCCTATCAAATGTGAGTTCACTTGAATAAGGATTGAGATTTAAAGGCCTTGCCATG
The DNA here is from genome assembly GCF_004664715.2 of Peromyscus leucopus. NCBI lineage: Eukaryota > Metazoa > Chordata > Mammalia > Rodentia > Cricetidae > Peromyscus > Peromyscus leucopus. The sequence goes on along the minus strand of NC_051066.1, from coordinate 14,819,996 downwards.
TTTTTATGGTCATAGGATTTTCCCCAGGATGAATTCTCTAATGCTGAATCCAGTGTAAATAACTATTAAGGACCATAGCTTATGTATTAGTTACTTTTTGTTACTTAGCTAAAACACCATGGCCTGGCAGTAGTGGTGAGGCTTGGCAGCAGACAGCCAGAGCGGAAGTTAAGAGAGCACATCTCCATCCACACACAGGAAGCAGGGAACAAAGTGAAGTGGGGTGAGGCTATGAACTGTCCAAGTCCACCCCCAGGAACATACTTCCTCCAGCAAGACTTCCTCCTAAAGTTTCCACGATGTCCCCCAAACAGCCCCACCAACTGGAGACCAATTGTTAAAATACTTGAGCCTGTCAGAGACATTTCTCCATTCAAACCACCACACTTGTAGACTTTCTGGAATGGACTATTTGGTCTCCAGTAACTGGACTTCATAAAGGCTTTGCTACATACTTTCCTAATGTGGAGTTTTTATCACATAGGAAGTCTTTGGTGTTTGGTAAGGTTTGAGGGACTATTAGAGGATTGGCCATGCTTTGCACGTCTAGGGGTTTCCTCTGAAGTTGAATAAGGACCAAGCTTAGGATAAAGTCTTGGATATTATTTTTGTATTTGAAGTGTTTTTCTTTTCTTTTCTTTCTTTCTTTTTTTTTTTTTTTTTTTTTTTTTTTTTTTTTTTGGTTTTTCAAGACAGGGTTTCTCTGTGTAGCTTTGGAGCCTGTCCTGGAACTCGCTCTGTAGCCCAGGCTGGCCTCAAACTCAGAGATCCGCCTGGCTCTACCTCCCGAGTGCTGGGATTAAAGGTATGTGCCACCACCGCCCAGCTGGAAGTGTTTCTTTCTAGTGTGGAATGTGAAGATAAGGACGCAAGAATAACTCCAGAGTTTAGAGGGCCGAGAAGCTGGAAGAACACTGGCTTGACCTTATGAGAAGGGAGATGGATGTATCGGATGACGGTCTTTTTGTTGGTGGTGGTTGTTTTTGCTTGAGACAGGGCTTCACTATGTCTCCCAGGCTGACGCTGAACTCACTGTGTAGTTTAGACTAACCTCAAGCTCAGTGAGTCTTCTGTCTCAACCAAGTCTGGACTTGAACTCAAAATCCTGCTGCTTTAGCCCCCAGAGTGTTGGGATCACAGGAGTGTGCCATTATTCCTGCCAGATTTTAAATTACTGTTTCATATAGGTATTTTTACATTTTCCACTTCTTGAGATGGTTTTGGCAACTTGTATCTTATTAGGAATTTCCCTAGTTCACCTAAGTTTCTTGATGCATGAGTATAGTTTGTCCTAGTTTCTTATTATTTTTCTCTCTTCCTCCCCTTCTCCTTTTTTCCCTCTTTTCCTCTCTTCCCCCACCCTCTTCCATCCTCCCCAACTGGCTTTGAACTTCAAATCCTTCTGTGTCTGAATCCTAAGCACTGACATTATAGGTGTGGGTTATGGCTAGTCCCACCCCAAGTTTGTTAGTGTGGAAAATTTTAAGATTTTCCATCTCTTTTATTTTGAAAGTTTATAGTCAAAATTTCCCCCTCTAAAAGTCCTCACTGCATCTTAAATTTTTCCTAATATACATTTTAATTATATGTGTCTGTGTGTGGGCACATGAGTGAAGGTGCTCAGAGAGGATAGAGACGTCAGGTACCCTGGGCCTAGAGTTACAGGATGGTGTAAGGTACATGATGTGGTGAAAGACCCTAGCCCTTCAGGCTTACACCCCAAAGCCTCAGGAAAGGAGAAACTTCAAGCACCAGGAAATGAGAAACTAAAAATCTAGTTCCAAGGGCAACCTGACTTAGCCATTGTTCAATCTCCCCTGCAACCATATAACAGTGTAAAAATATTTGTTAAGAGATGTGCTCAACTGTGACTGGGATAGTTGCAGGTGTTCCATGAAGGACCACTGTGACCTTTGTGTAAACTCCACTCCTGCCCTGACACCCTCCTTGAGGTTTCAGGAAGAATGTACCTGTTGACGTAACTGTACCCCCTCTGTGATCACTCTGTGATCAGACCATTATCTTGTGAAATGAAATTGTATGGAAATTGTAATCTTGTGGGTTTTTCCTTTAAAAGCCCTCATGGGGCTGCAGTAAGATGCGGCTCTTGCTTAGGAGCAGAGTTTGCCCTTCTATATAGAAGTTTAAATAAAAACCTCTTGCTATTGCATCAACTGGACTGGAGTCTGGGTTCTTGGGGAGCCCACTTGAGACCCTAAACTTTGGGGTCCAACAGTGGGAACCAAACCCTGGTTCTCTACAAGAGTAGTACATGCTTTCAATTGAGAAACCATCTCTCTAGCCCCTCCTATCTTTTTTCATTTGATTCAGTTATTTTCTTTTTTCAAAACAGGGTTTCTCTGTGTAGCTTTGGAGCCTATCCTGGAACTCACTCTATAGCTCAGGCTGGCCTCGAACTCACAGAGATCTGCCTGGCTCTGTCTCCTGAGTGCTGGGATTAAAGGTGTGCGCCACCATTGCCTGGTCTTAGTGATTTTTAAAATCTGATTTATTTAGAATGGTGTTCATTTAAACTTCTCAAATATGTATTGATTTCTAATTTAAGTTCTACTGCAGCTAAAAATAAGTTGTGTGATTTAAATCTTTTCAAATTTATTTGGACTTCTTTTAGGTCTTATGGCCTATGATGAATGTCTGTGCACTTAAAAGTATAGCTTCCTGTTGTTGAGTACTGTGTGACAGGTCAAACGGTTGCCAGCACTGGACTGGTCTCTCACCTTTCTCTCTCAGCCCTTCCCCTTCCTTTTCTCTCCTTTCTCTGCTACTCAGCCGGGATGCTCTGACAAACTGCTTTGTGTGTGTGTGTGTGTGTGTGTGTGTGTGTGTGTGTGTGTGTGTGTTTCTTCCTCAACAGAGCTTGAATTCCCCCAGTCCTCCTCCTCTACCTCCCAAATGTCAGGGTTACAGGCACAGAGCACAACCGAATCTGGCTCTAAATACTGGTTTTGGTATGTTTGTTTCTTAAATTTAAGTTCTGTAAGGTTTTATCTTATAGTTTTGGTGTGTATGGGTTTGCTTTGCTTTTGAGACAGGGCCCTGACAGTCCTGGAACTCAGATTTACCTGCCTCTGCCTTCCAACTACTGAGATTAAAGTCAAATGCCACCATGCCCAGCCTTTTTTTAAAAATGATTTATGTGTATATAAACATATATGTATTTTTTCTCCATCCCTACCGCAGTTCCCCCTTCCTCCTCTCTCCCCAGTCCCTCCCCCAACCTGCCCTTTGCTGCACCCCCATCCACTTAACCATTTCTATTCAGAAAAGTGCAGGCTTCCCATGGCTATTAACCAAACGCAGCATATCAAGTTTCGGTAAGATTAGGCACCTCCCCTTGTATTAAGGTTGGACAAGGCAACCCAGTTTGAGGAAGAGGGTCCCAAAAGCTGACAAAAGAGCCAGACCCAGCCCCTGCTCTCACTGTTAGGAGTCCCACAAGAAGTTCAAGCTACACAACTCTAACTTTTTTGGGGGTTTTGTTTTTGTTTTTGTTTTAGCTTTTCGAGACAGAGTTTCTCCATGTGGTTTTGGTGCCTGTCCTGGATCTCTCTGTAGTCCAGGCTGGCCTTGAACTCACAGAGATCCGCCTGGCTCTGCCTCCCGAGTGATGGGATTAAAGGTATGTGTCACCAACACCTGGCCATCTGACATGTTTTTTTAAAAAATTAAGAAAAGAAAGAAAAACAAACAAACAAATAACTACAGAAGGAAGGAAGAAAGGATAAAGAAAGGGAGAAAGACAAGACTGGGTTGGAGATGGCTCAGGGGTTAAGAGCACTGGCTGCTCTTACAGGGGACGCCACAGGTAGCTCACAATTGCCTGTAACTCCAGTTCTAGGGAGCTGACACCCTTACAGAGAACTACAACACAGGCAAAACTCTAATGCACATTAACAAACAAACAAACAAACAAAAAGACAAAGTTTCATTCTGTGGCCACTGGCTTGGAACTCAAGGCTAACCTTGAAATTGTAGCACTCCTTCCTCACCCTCCATATATGGGCACAGATAATGGTGTTGTTTGCTGCTGGCATTAGGGTACTAATGAGAAGGCTGAGGTTACCTTATCATTGCCCTCTGTGGCTGACTTGGTTTTCTTCTCTGAAACTCCCTCAAGTCCTTAATTGATGCTAAATTCTGAACCTTGACAAGAATTTGTCCCATAATGGATTATCATTCATTCTTGCCTGGCTTTTATTGTAATATTTTCAGCTACAGATTCATATTATTAGTCTAACAAACTCCTCCTTCTTGGCAATGGTGGTGGCACACGCCTTTAATCCCAGCACTTGGGAGGCAGAGCCAGGCGGATCTCTGTGAGTTCATGGCCAGTCTGGTCTACAGAGTGAGATCCAGGACAGCCAGGGCAATTACACAGAGAGACCCTGTCTCGAAATACCAAAATTCCTCCTTCCTATTTTCTCTCTCAAGGTTTATTCTTTAACTTTGAGCTCTAACTAGCCCTTTGGGATTCCAAGTGCCATCTCATGGTCAGCAGCAGCAGCACTTGGAAATACGCAGACCTGGCTCCAGAACTCCACCTTAATTTTAGGAAGACAAGCAGACCTCCAAATTATCGCACCATTTGTCATGATTTCAAGAACCAACATTTGAGGGCACTGTTGTAACTGACAGATCGAGACCAGAGGACCTAAAGTAGGGAAGGAGGCACGGGATCAGCAGTCTTCTGTAAACCAAATGCCCACTGAGCAGGGAACCCTCCGCACACCCTGAGATGTCACGGTTACGCTGTGGGGAAGCAGCAGTTTCACCCACCCGACAGCGGGCAGTTCTGCCGTTTTGGGTGTTTTCCTCGAGGGGACCACGCGCACGGCCAAGTGCAGTCGTTGTACACACGTAGCCAAGTCCGTGGGGGCTCGGAGTGGAATGGTCGAAAAAAGGGCCGCTCTCCGGCCGCAGCGACGAGAAAGAAAGGGCCGCGGCCTCAGGACGCAGGGCCAGGCCAGGCCTCAGCAGGGCCGCCCCTTCCCTCTGCGTTTCACCTCCAGGCGCGGCAGGTGGACACCGGGCCTAGCTCCCCGAGGGTCCTTCCGGGCAGGATGTCTTCATCTCCAGGGAGGCCGAACTGCGACGAGGACCTCACCTGCAAGGTGTAGCCGGCCCGGCCCCATCAGGGAGTCCGCCGGACGACTACGCCGGCGCACGTGGACGCGGTGCAGTGACGTAAGGACGCGACGAAACCGCGTCAGCGCGGCGCAGGGGCGGGCATCCTGACGCAAGCGACTCACCAGGAAATAACCGCTCAAGGCCGTACGCCTGCGCGGTGCTTAGGCTGGGGCTGTGCGCTTGCGCGATGACCGCCGAGACGCGGCACCTGCGTACTGGTGTCCGGGGCGATGGGCGGGGTGTGGACGCCTTCGCTATGGCAGCCCGCGGTCCTTCCCAGTCCTGGGTTTCCTGACGCCTCCAGCAAGCGAGGTCTCTTGGGCCAGCTTCGCAGTCATGTACCCACCGCCGCCGCCGGCGCCTCACCGGGACTTCATCTCGGTGACGCTGAGCTTGGGCGAGAGCTACGACAACAGCAAGAGCCGGCGGCGGCGCTCGTGCTGGAGGGTGAGGCGGGGTCCGGGCAGGGGACGTCCTGCGGGGGCTTGTGTCCAGCTGGAGTCTGGACCCTGGCGTCTGGGTCTCTTGCAACTTCTAGAAGTTCCTCTGCCACGTCTGGTTCCCGCGGCTTGGGTCCCGATGTTGTTGGTTGGTTCCCTGTCGAGTGCCAGGTGTTCCTGGTGGTCCTGGGCTGAGGGGCACGGGTACAGCGTGTATATAGCCAGATGCAGGGTTCGGTCGACGCCTGAGCCAGATCATGGTGATTTCAGGAGTTTTTCACAGTTGCACGTGCAGCTGCACGCATGGTGAACCGTGCTTTTGCCACGTATGAGCTAGTGTGCTCTGTCGCCTTTGGTGCTGCCCCAGCAATGTAAACTTTGCTGACAGGGAACTTACCTGTCCTTAAGTAAGGGCATACCGCAAGGTCTCTCCGATTGCTCTCCTCCGCATCTGTGACAAGTGTCATTTCTGGCTCTTCCTCAGAAATGGAAGCAACTTTCAAGGTTACAGCGGAATGTGATTCTCTTCCTCCTGGGCTTTCTGATTCTCTGTGGATTCCTGTCTTATCTCCAGGCGGCTGACCAGTGGAAAGGTATCAGAAATACCAGTGGTGTTAGGACAGTGGGATGCAGGCTGAGGTCAGATACATTCTTGCAATCCAGTTGAAACAGTACGGGGAGGCATGCGTGGTGACAGATGAAGAAATGCAGCTGGAGGGGGGAGGGGGTTGGAGGTCAGTAGGACCAGCTGGTTGTGCGGCTGACTCTGTAGGTTGCTGTCTAGATGTTTGGTGCCAGTGCTGCCTCTCTCTGTCAGCCTATCAGTCAAGAGCATCAGCACAACTCAGGTAAGCATCCCTACCACTTACTACAGTGTGTTTGCCAAAGACCAGCAGATTTCCCGAGAGGATGCGGAGGATCCCTTCTGGGCTTCTCGAGGGTTGCTGCTCTTCGGGAGACCCAAACAGTGCTGTAAATTGATCAGATCAAGCCGTCTGTTTACCACCATGTTGTTCTTTCCAGTTTAGACACTATTAAGTTGATGGGGTTGGGGGTTTGCATGTTGGACTTAAGGATATACTACTCTGCCAAATGCTTGAGAAAAAAATTGATTCTAGAGGCAGGAGATTAGGAGTTTGAGGCCAGCCTGAGCTACCTAAAATCCTGCATTTAAAAATTGTGTGTGTGTGTGTGTGTGTATGTGTGTGTACCAGATTTGATTCCTCTGGACTTTCTTGCATTCAGTACCTTCTAGGAGATCTCACTGACCTGAAACAAATAACACCTGTTTAGGCATCTCATATGGAGCTTAACTGGCCTTAAGGTGAAAGGTTTTCTCCCACAGCCCTGAGTGGCAGACCTGCAGAAGAACAGAAGATGAGGCCAGAAGTCCCACCGGTCCTACCTGCTCCTCAGAAGGAAAGTGCTAAGCCAGAAGAGTTTCCAGACACAGCCTCTCAGGTATTTCCAGCATAGGCTGTGTGGCTTTGTCACTGGGGTGTCTGTTCTGGAGCATTCAAGTTGGCAGTTACTGCCTCAGAGAGGCTGAAGGCTTTCCCCCCATCACCTTCAACCTCACGCTGGCTCAGTTGAGGCTGTCTGTATAAAGTTGGGGAAAGAAGAGGCAGACACTTCCTTCATTCTCTTTGAACACTGGTGTGGTCCAGCGCCTGTGTTAGGTGCTGGCTGCCCACTTATGAGGAAAGAGATTTTTCTCTTTGGAGGAACCACAGGAACTGATAGGAAGGGCAGGTGAGAGGCCAACAACCAGTAGGATCAGACAGTTGGCACGTGGTGGAGTGCTGAGAGCCGGAGTTATCTGGGGAAATGTTCATGAAACCCCTGTTTCTGTCTGGGTGGGCAGAGCATGGTTGGAGTAGGTAGACCGTTGGAAAGTGACCTTCTGATGGAGCCAGGCTGGGGAGTAGGGACTGAGATCTGTCCAATTGTGGTTCTTGTGGTGCCTGAGGGGTGTGGACAGTGTGCTCAGGAAGCTCTGAGGAGGGAGACTAGGGCCTTGCTCAGGTGGAGATGCTTCCCAGTGGAGGAAGACGCTGCACAGCTAGGTCCTGGTGTGGGAAAGAGGGAGGGTCCCCATGCAGAGGGGCCTGTGAGAAATGAGCGGGAGCCGGTAGGAACACTGAGGTGCATCTGACTGATGTATTGCTGTGTAGCTGTATATAGGAGGCCACACTGGAGCCATTGTGGGTCGGTGGTATCAGAATCACCTGTCAGGGGAGGCATGTCTGGGGAGTCCTGGGTAGAGGCGGCATAGTTTGTCTAGAAGAGGTTTTGGGAACAGCCCAGCCTCCTCCTGGGGTACCCACTCTGAGAAGCTTAGTGTTGTGGGGAGTGGGGCAGATGGAGTGGAGCCTAGAGGTAGGTCAGAGGCAACAGAGGCAGTTGCTGAGAGCTGACTTGTGATAGAGAAGGGCCAGACCCAGATTTCTTGAGAGTTGGGGCAGTTGCCCACAGCAGTTGACTTCCTCTACACCTCTGAAGCCTTTGGCTATCAAATTTTTTTTTTTCTCCACATAGCCAAGACTACACCTAGTAAGACTTGAACTTCCTCTGTGGGTGGAGTCTTGGGCACAGGTGGAGGTTTCATATCCCTGTAGGCTGTAGGGTATCATATAAACAGGAAGCCCTTGCTGACAGCCACTCTAGGGAACTGCCTCCCCAGTACTGGTTCCTAAGTTAAGAAATAGACACACACTGGCCAGGGATCCAAGCATGGGGTTGTCAGTCCTGGTGAATTTGGGGGTGCCTTCTTTCTGTTAGGAGTGTTGTACTTTTTCTTCTTCAGAAAGCTTGTTGTTACTAAGTTGCTGGAGCTCACTGGAAAGTACAGGGAAAGTAGACAGGCCTGTGCTGGCAAGCCCCTTGGTCAGGTCATAATGGGGAGCGGGTAGAGTTTGGAAAAGGACCATCAATGTGCCATCCCTATAGGACTGTTGATGCAGCTTTTGGGTGACAGACTCGCTTCTAGACAGGTCTGTGTGCACAGGCTAGTTTCCCATGGTGGTGATGCTTCCAGTTTCTTTGTATTCTTTGGCCTCTGGCTCGTGGAATCTCCTAGAAGAGGGAATGCAAACGTGTTGTGTGATAAAACTTTTCCTGGGGAGATGCAACGCATCAGCTCGCTCCAGAGATAGGAATCTCACAACAGACCAAAGTACGGATACTACCAAAGTCCGACTTGGTGAACCAATGACTTTTACTGAGGTTACTTACCGTGCAGAAGTGACCTAAAGACAGCTGTATCACCAAAGCCCACCCCAGCATGAGTGACAGCTCATACAAGCGGGGAACCTGGAGCACAGTGCGCAGCCTGCAGGCAGCTCAGCAGGTTAAAGAGTGTCCTTTCCAGGTGCCTCAGTTTATCTAAACCTCTTCCAGGCAGCTTGTCTGGTCTCAGTCTTCTTTGCAGCTTGGCTTCTCTGAGGGTCTTCACTGCAGGCTCCTCTCAGCTTTCGTTGCTTACTCTGGCAGAGAAGGGCTGAGAGAATCTGGTCCACTTCGGGGCTTCCTGCTTAAGGAGCTGGGGGTGCATACTTTCCTGCTCTAGATTTTCCCTTAAGCTGAGATATTGCCAGATGCAAGAGATAAGTATTCTAAGTTTTTCCCCAGTGGTTCAGTGTGCTGCCCTGTGCAGCTTTATGGACTTGGTCATGTGCTGAGCCTCTGGCATTTCTCTGCACGGAGGAGATAGCTTTCTCATGTTGATGCTTTAACTGATTCCAGTGTCATAAGAAGGAGAATTGGAAGGCTAAGACAGATATAATAGGAAAGCATCCATTGTCACCCTACTCAAGACAGTTGTTGTAATATTTGGTGTACTTAGTAGATTTAATTTGGATATACACATTTGAACACAACTAGGGATTAGGTATTATGTGGATTTATTTATTTGTTTGTTTGTTTAGTTAGTTAGTTAGCTGGCCTCGAACTCAGAGACTAGCCTGCTTCTGCTTCTGGAGTGCTAGAATTAGGTCTGTGTCATGTGCATTTTTATCCTGAGTTTTTGGTATCTTCTGTCATGTAAATTTTTATAGCTGGGCCATTCATTGCATGTGTATTTTAACATAATTTACCAAATCATTATTGAGGATATAAATAAAGCTAAGGATGAATTTGTGCCTGATCCTGTGGGAGCACAGAATGAGTCTGGGAAGTCCACTGTCCCGTGGACAGGCCTGCCCTGGGGGAAGGTAGATGTGGGGACCTGGTTCTGTCATTTGCAGCCCTGTGATTTGTGGGAGCCCAAGGCCTTTTACACTTTCTCAGACAGAGAGTGAGGAACCTTGGCTGTCATCCACGGTGTCTTTATCTTTGTCATTCTTATCTCTCTGGGACTGTTTCAGTCTTAAACTGTCCCAACCAGGGCTCTTAACTCTGTATCCAGACCTGTACTGCCCATTTGGTTTTTCTCCAAGTTCCTAAGCAGCTCATCTCTCAAACCTACAGGCTGCTAAAGTGAAACCAATTTCCCACAAGACTTGATAGAGCACAACAGCCCACTGTCCTCTCTGTCCCACATTTGAGGGACAGAATCTTACGCGTTTAGAGACGCCCAGGCCATGACAGGTGATGTATTTTCACATGTGACTGTTTTGGTTTAGAAGCGGCAAAGGCGTTTGCGGCGGGGCCCTCCCCACCTCCAGATCAGACCCCCCAACACAGTCTCCAAGGATGGGACACAGGATGATGCTAAGGAGAAGGAAACAGCTGTGGAGAATGCTCAGCAGGAAGAAAACACACAGAGAACCGTCATCAGGTACGATAGCAGGAGATGGGTCTGAATATACAGAATCTGATGCCAGCCTATCCTGTTTTATTTTAATGAGAATTCATTTTGTCCATGTCATATTTCCCATTTGAAACAGACAGTATTCTAGATGGCTTCAGTTAAGTTTTATTATACAGTCAAATTTCAGAGCCACATTTGGTCCATGGCCTTTCTCATGGTGTGCATTTCTGTCTGAGAGCAAGGCTATTCTAAGGAGTGTGAGGGTAGAGGATCAAGAGGAATGGAGGTAAGGAGGAAATGAGACAGCCTTTTTCTGTGGCAGGCAGCTGTGGAGGTGACAAGAGGTGACAGGCACCTCCTTTTCTAGCTACTTCTGGCTTGGCAGTGAGCAGAATGAGAGGGCATGGCCTGGTCCCCTGGGCTGGCTGACACCTGTTGACCCAACACGGTTTTTGGTGGCAGGACTCACAGATGCCTCAGTCCTGGGCGGCTCTCAGCTTCACTTCCTACTCAGTGTCACACTTGAAAGCATCAGGTGCGGCTCTACCAGGAGGAGTGCCCTAAGTTCTGAGCCTGAGGAGCTGTTCTGATGTCGACCCTGAAGTCTTAGATTCATGAGCACATAAGGAAAGGAGACAGTGTGGGAATGTCAGCGCAGAAACATCCCAGCGAGAGTAGTGGTCTGGAGAAGCTCTTGGTTGTGTTTGTAGGAGGAAAAAATTCACTTCAGCTTGGTATTGCTTATAATGCGCTGGGGTTTTTTATGTTTTGTTTTAAATTTAGATTTATTTTGTGTATGTTGGTGTGAAGGTGTCAGATCCTTGGAGTTGCAGACAGGTGTGAGCTGCTATGTGGGTGCTGAGAATAGAACCCATGTCCTCTGGAAGAGCAGCCAGTGCTCTTAACCACTGAGCCATCTCTCCAGCGCCCTATAAATGTGCTCTTAAAGACAGAAGGAATGAAGGAGTAGCAGCTGAGCCTGGGCCCAGTTCTGCTCAGGTTGTTGAAGAGATCCTTTGAAATGACAGAGAAGACTAGTCTGGGCCCTATGTAAGGATAACACGCAAATCTGTGAAGCATTCTGTGTTATAAAAAATAAAAATCCAGGCAGTGGTGACACACGCTTTTAATCCCAGCACTTGAGAGGCAGAGGCAGGGGCATCTCTGTGAGTTTGAGGCCACAGAGTGAGTTCTTCAGAGTGAGTTCCAAGATAGTCAACACTACACAGTAAAACCCTGTCTCGAACACCCCCCCCCCAAAAAAAAAAGAAAAAAGAAAATCAAGCATGATAGTGCATACCTTTAATCCCAGTACTTGGTAGGTAAAGGCTTGTGGACATCTGTGAGTTCAAGGCCAGCCTGGTCTACTTAGTAGCAAGCTCCAGGCCAGCCAAGGCTACTCAAAAAGGAGAGAGAGAGGGCTGGGGAGATAGATTAGAGGTTAAGAACGCTCGTTCTTTTTGCAAAGGACCCAGGTTCAGTTTTCGGGATCCACACAGTGGCTCACAACAATCCATAACTACAGTTCCTAGGGATCTGACTTCTTCCTCTGACCTCTAAGGGCACCAGGTACACAACGTGGTACAAATGCATACATACAGGCAAACATTCGATACACATAAAATAAAAATTCAGAAAGACAGAAAAAGAAAAATACTATAGCAACAACAAAAGAGAAAGCCTTTGGGTCCACACTCAACCTGGTGTCCAGTGGCAAACCTCTGCCTGTCCCTGGTATGCTTGCCATCAGACAGAACCCCAGATGGATTCTCCAGATGGCAAGCCTGTGAGTAGAGACAGGGCCAGTAAGGCAGTTACCCTGACTCCTGTACCCGACTAATTTCACTTTGGGTTTATTCAGTAAATTACAGTCACTACCTTGCAGCCTCAGCCTCAGCCTCTAGCCATTGCATCCTTCCACAGGGTTGCTCCTTGAGATTCCCTTCAGATCGCAGGAGCTTCTCTTGCTTAGATCTCTGATCGAGGCTCTCCCTTATACTGCCCTGGAATTGTCTTCTCCACATCCAGATGACTACCCAGGAAGTTATATTCTAGGTGACTGTGTGTCAAGATTGGTTGGTTGGTTTCCTGTCACTCTGTACTGTGGCTGCCACAGAGATGAGAGAGCAGACTCTGGGGGCAGGCCTTACCCTGGGAGCAGGCCTTACCCTGGGAGCAGGCCTTACCCTGGGAGCAGGCCTTGCCCCGGGAGCAGGCCTTACCCCGGGGGCAGGCCTTACCCTGGGAGCAGGCCTTGCCCTGGGAGCAGGCCTTGCCCTGGGAGCAGGCCTTACCCTGGGAGCAGGCCTTGCCCTGGGAGCAGGCCTTACCTTGGGAGCAGGCCTTACCCTGGGTGCAGTGTGGGATTTGGAGGGTGTAAACATCAACTGCTTCATCTAGCTGACTGCTTTTCCCCGCTCCCCCGAAGCTGGCGGGGAGCAGTGATTGAGCCTGAACAGGCCACTGAACTCCCTTCAAAAAGAGCCGAAGCCTCCACCAGACCTCCTTTTCTGGCACCTAGGATATGGAAAGAGCCAGGTGAGTTTTCCTGCCCCTTGCCTCACCAGAGCCTGTGCCCAAGAGCCTGGGGGTGGACACTCTGCATTCTGACCCCTGTGCAGCTCACCCTTAGTATCCATGCTCTGTCCATGTACTTTGTACAGCCCTTGTGGCTCTCTGTGGCTTCGTAGTTCCCCCGATTTTTTTGCCTAAGCACTAAGCTGTCAGAGAGAATGCTGTTTAAATTGAGAAGTTTAATTTTGCCATTCTGCTCCTGGGCCAAGTTGTTCCTTAGCATAAGAAGATACACAAGATTAAAGTCATACATGTTAATGATAAAGATTCAATAAAATAATTTTTTTTATTTTGTTTTGTTTTTTAGATAGGGTTTCTTTGTGTAGCCCTGACTATACTGGAACTTCCTCTGTAGACCAGGCTGACCTCAAACTGAGAGATCTACCTGCCTGTCTCCGAGTGCTGGGATTAAAGGTGTGCATCACCACCACCACCACCACCACCACCACCACCACCACCACCACCACCTCCACCACCTCCACCACCTCCACTACCACCACCACCACCACCACCACCACCACCACCACCACCACCTGGGCACCAGTAAAATGAATGCCTTGTTAAAGAAACAAAAGAAGCTGGGCATGTGGCACACGCCTTAAATCCCAGCACTTGGGAGGCAGAGGCAGGTGGACCTCTGAATTTGTAGCCAGCCTGGTCTACAAAGTAAGTTCCAGAGCAGGTAGGGCCTTTACACAGAGAAACCCTGTCTAAAAAAAAAAGGCAGGGCTGAAGAGATGGTTCAGCGGTTAAGAGCACTTGTTGCTCTTCTAGAGGTCCTGAGTTCAATTCCCACCAACCATGTGGTGGCTCACAACTATCTATAACGGGATCTGATGCCTCTTCTGACATGCAGGCAGAGCACTCATAACTTAAAAAAATACATATATAATACATTTTTAAGAAAATAAGAGAGGGCCAGGCGGTGGTGGTACACACCTTTAATCCCAGCACTTGGGAGGCAGAAGCAGGCAGATCTCTGTGAGTTTGAGAGGCCAGCCCTGGTCTGCAGAGCGAGTTCCAGGACAGGCTCCAAAGTAAAACAGAGAAACCTTATCTCTTTCTTTTTCTTTTTTTTTTTTTTGAGCTGAGAATCGAACCCAGGACCTTGCGTTTGCTAGGCAAGCGCTCTACCATTGAGCCAAATCCCCAACCTGAGAAACCTTATCTCAAAAACAACAATAATAATAATAATAATAATAATAATAATAAAAGAAAATAAGAGGGGCTGGAGAGATGGCTCAGTGTTTAAGAGCATATGCTGTTCTCCCAGAGGTCCCGGGTTCAATTCCCAGCACCCACATGGCAGCTCAAAACTGCCTGTAACTCCAAGATCTGACACCCTCACACAGACATACATGCAGGCAAAACACCAATGCACATAAAATAGAAAATAAATAAAAATTAAAAAAAAAAAAAAAAGAAAAGGAACTAAGAGACACAAGTGTCCCTTGATGTATCAACTTATTTCTAGACCTAATAGGTCTTTGAGCTGGTCTTTGGGTCACTGGGAGTGTAGCATCGTTTATTGAGGTCTGCATGGTCCTAGCCTTGTGCTAAGAGCTCTGTGTGTACCAGCCCATTTCCATTCTCATAGTGTACCTAGCCTGTTTATGTTACGATGTTCTTTGAGGTAAGAGATATCTACATAGCTCCATTGTACGTATAGAAACTGAGACTTTGGGTAGGCCTGCTGGGGCCCACTTACAGGAAGCTGAACTTCTGAGTCCTGGCACCACTTGTTGGGGCACACAGAGACCACTGTGTTAGGAGTGGTCAAGCCATGTCCATCAACAGGAACCCTAGAACCTGGTGGGAAGAGGCATGTGGTGTGGCACCCTGCAGACTGCTATGTGCTGCCTCGTTTGGGAGAGGAAAGCTCCCCATGGAGGTGAGGCGCTGTCAGGAGGCCATATAGGTACTGGTGTATCTGCACCTGCCCCTGCCCCTGCCCCCATGGGATTCTGGAAGCTCATCTGGCTGGATAATATGTGTCCACCTAGGGTGTATATGCCACAGTGCCCAATTGCTGGTTCTTAACTTCTTCCTAAGTTCACATTCCACACTCTGCTGGCCAGGCTCTGCATTCACCATCTGCTTGGAAGGGCTTTGCTCCGAGGTGTTGTGGTGGACCGTAGGAATGCTGCCCTATTCCCCTTGAACAGAGAGGGACCTGAGGGCCTAGTGCCATCGAGTGTGGCCTCTAGAAGGCTTGCTTACTGGTCGCTGTGTATATCGCTGAGGGTCTAGGGCTGTGCTCTGGCCTCAGCTATCACTGCTTCACTGTGACTCACCCTGCCCTTTTTTACACTAATGATTCTGGCCAGTATCCGTCTCTCAATTCATTAACTGAGGGGTCACAGTTGGTCTTTGAAGCCCTGCCAGCCCCAAGAGTGGGATTGTCCCCTACCTCTTGTGCTTTCTTCTCTCTAGCCCCCCCAAATGAGCGCCAGAAGGGGGTGATTGAGGCCTTCCTCCATGCTTGGAAGGGTTACCGAAAGTTCGCTTGGGGCCATGATGAACTGAAGCCTGTGTCCAAAACTTTCAGTGAGTGGTTTGGCCTGGGCCTCACCCTGATCGATGCCTTGGATACCATGTGGATTTTGGGTCTGAAGCAAGGTATGACTCTTTTTTGATTGGACTGAGTTTCCATGTGTGACACCTAAGCCAAAGCAGTATGTGAGTGCTCCACGTGGGCCACGAATGCTACTCCAGTGGACTTTGGTTTTCTCTTGTCCCGGGTACAGGAAAGTGTTCTTGGTGTGTTCAGAGCCCGTTTCTCATCCAGCCACTCACTCAGAGCAGCCATCTCTTGTCTCCTGAATTGCTGAGGGAGGCCTTGGGATCTCATCCAGTCTGCTCTGATGCAGTAAGGGGGCTGGACTTGGCTCTGTCTCTCCAAAATGTCCTCCTTAGGTTATGCAGATCGTATTTAATTTGTTTGTGTGGGTCCTTAACCATTTCTAAATTGACAATTGTTTTTATTTTAATTTTTTATTTTAAAAGATTGATTTTATTATTCTTAATCATGTGTAGGCATGTGCATATGAGTACAGGTGCCTTTGCAAAGCCAGGGCATCATCAGATCCTCTAGAGCTGGAGTTACAGAGTTATGAGTCTCCCTGCGGTGCTGAGAACTTTCCTACAAGAGCAGCAAGTACTCTTAACTGCTAAGCCATTACTCCAGCCCCACACTGGTAGTTTAAACATTTGCTTAATTGCTTGAGTGGCTTGATGGCTCCTTGTGTTACAGTGTCTGGTGGGACTGTTTATGCTTTCCAGGGCTGCTCCATGGGAAAGCCTTTCCCTGCAGAAACCTTTTGTTTTGGGATTGTTTGTTAAATGTATTGTTTTTGTGTGTCTGTGTGTGGGTGCTGTGTGTATTCCAGCACACATGTATAGGTCAGAGGCCAACTTGTGGGAGTTGGTTTTCTCTTTCTAACATGTGGGTTCCAGGGATTGAACCTAGGTAGTCAGACTTGGTGGTAAGTGGGTAACTGACCACCTCACCTATCCTGTTTGTTAAGACAGGTCTCAGGTAGCATAGGCTGACCTTGAATTCCATGTATAGCTAAAGATAACCACCTCCATGGTATGCTACACCATGCCTGGCTGGGTTTTTTGTTTGTTTGTTTGTTTGGTTTGGTTTGGTTTTTAAAAAATGTCTTGGGGGGATAGAGAGATGGCTCAGTGGTTAAGAGCATTGGCTGCTCTCACAAAGGACCAGGTTCTGTTTCCAGCACCCACATGGTGGCTCACAGCTGTCTGTAACCTCAGTTGCAGAGGACCTGGTACCCACATGTCGTACAGACATTCATACAGGTAAAACATCTGTACACATAAAATTAAAATCTCAAGATATATTTTAAAACAGCGTCTTGGGAGACTGAAGAGATGGCTCAGTGGTTAAGAGCACTGTCTGCTCTTCTAGAGGACCCAGGTTTGGTTCCCACCACCCATCTGTAACCCCACTTCCAGGGAGAATCTGACACCTTCTCCTAGGCTCTGCAGACATTGCACATCCAAGGTGTACAGACATATATGAACACAAAACACCCACATACATAAAGATAAATAAAATAAAAAACAGGGTCTTAGTATACAGCTTTGGCTGGCCCGGAAGGTACTGTGTCGCCCCTGGCCTTGAACTTTGGGAAGTCGTCCTGCCTCAGCCTCCCAAGTGCTAGGATTACAGGCCTGTGCGACCACACTTTGTTCATCGTAGAACGACAGGTTGTAAGTTTGTCCTTTGCCTTCACACTTTCATTACACAGAGTTTAAGGAAGCAAGGAAGTGGGTGTCACAGAAGTTAGACTTCAAGAAGAACGTCGATGTCAACCTGTTTGAGAGTACCATCCGCATCTTAGGGGGCCTGCTGAGTACCTACCACCTATCGGGGGACAGCCTCTTCCTGAGGAAAGCGGTGAGTGTTCCTGGCTGAGGTTTCCCATGACTTGATGTGTGGAATTTGGAGGAGTTACTTCCAGTTTCCTCTTCCAGTACCTTTGAGTTTCTTCTGCATTGGTGTGTGTACAAGCTGCCACGGTACTGTGTTTGGCTACTGTGGTGTATAGGAAGGTCCCTCCGTGCTGGTGCTGTAGCCTAGTTTTGCCGTGTGATGGGTTATCAGGGGCTACCAAACTGTTTCTCCACTAGGGTACAGACGGGTGACATGTGAAAAAGCTCTCAGACTTGAATCTGTCGTGCTTTTATGTTAGGAAGATTTTGGAAATCGGCTGATGCCTGCCTTCACCACGCCCTCCAAGATCCCCTACTCGGATGTGAATATTGGCACTGGCTTTGCCCACTCGCCCCAGTGGACTTCAGACAGCACGGTGGCAGAAGTGACCAGCATCCAGCTGGAGTTCCGGGAACTCTCTCGTCTCACTGGAGATGCGAAGTTCCAGGTAGGGCTGGAGGGAAGGCTCAGTGGTTAAGAGCACTTGCTGCTCTTGCAGAAGGACCCAGGTTCAGTTCCCAGAAACTAGGTGATGGCTCACCACCCTCTGTTGTTTGTTTGTTTTGTTTTGTGTAGCTTTGGAGCCTGTCCTGGATCTTGCTCTGTAGCCCAGGCTGGCCTCGAACTCACAGAGATCCACCTGCCTCTGCCTCCCGAGTGCTGGGATTAAACGTGTGCGCCACCACTGCCCAGTGCACCCTCTGTTTTGTGCTTTTTTGTTTGTTTGTCTATTTGTTTGTTTGATTTGAGGCATAGTTTCACTGAATCATTCTGGCTCGCCTAAAACTCACTATATAGACCAGGCTAGTCTGGAACTCATAGAAATCCACCTGTGTCTGCCTCCAGAGTACCGGTATTAAAATGTGAGTCACCACACCCAGTCCTCTTCCAACTTCTCTATAACTCCAGTTCCAGTGGTTCTGACACCCTCTACTGGCCTCCGTGTGCACCAGACTTGCATGCGGTGCACACACATACAGGCAAACACTCATACACAAAAAACAAAAATAAAATCTAAGAGGGGAAAAAAGAAAAAACAATTTCAGTGCTTCTCACAAGTTAATTGCTCTGTGTGTGTGAATGTCAGTTTTTGTTTCTTTTAAATTTGTGTGTGTGTGTGTGTGTGTGTGTGTGTGTGTGTTTGTGTCTGTGTGTCTGTGTGTCTGTGTCCTTACTATGGTGCATGTGTGGAGGTCAGAGGACAAGGTGGACTCAATTCTGTCTTTCTGACTTTATAGACATGGGTTCCCAGGATCAAGCTCAGGTCTCCAGGTTGCGTGGCAAGTACCTTCACCTGCTGGGCCATCTGATTGGTTCTCACTGATTTTCGTTATCTGTTATATAAAACCAGCTATTAATAGCCTCCTCATCTTGTGAAATGGAAACTTGTGCCAATTAAAAACACTGTGCTTCCGCTCCCCAGCCCTGACAGCTCCAGTCTACTGTCTGTCTCTGTGAGGGGGTATGTACAAAAGGGACGTGTGTGGGTAGAATCCACACTCTGCCGTCTCCTGATGGCTTTTTCCATTCAGCTTCCTCTGGGTGGCTGCAGTTGTTGGGGTCCTTTCTTGCCCTGCTGTGGTCATCCCACATGGATGACTTCCCTGTGGTCTTGCTGCTCTTGTACACACTTGAGTTCTTCTAGATCTTAGCTCTCTGAGTAACGTTGCCGTGCATGTGGCATGCAGGTGGCTATTTGAGATTCACTTTCAATTCCTTGAACTTCATCACTTGAACTGGAATTGCTGGGTCACAGGGTAATGCTGTGTTTACTGTTTCAAAGGACCACCATAATGCTTTCCACTGTGACTACACCATTTTACTTTCCCACCAGGAATAACAAGTCTCCCCACATCCTCAACACCAAATCAACCCATTTTTCTTCCTTTCTTTTTCAAGGCAGGGTTTCTCTGTGTAACAGCTCTGGCTGTCCTGGAACTCGATTTGTAGACTAGGCTGGCCTTGAACTCACAGAGATCTGCCAGGCTCTGCCTCCTGAGTGCTGGGATTAAAAGCGTGTGCCACCACCTGATTTTACCTATATTTCCCTAGTGTTGCTGATGATGAACGTCTTTTCATGTGCTTATATAACTTCTCTGGAGAAATGTCTGTAGAGTTCTTTTGACCCGACACCTCATTTGTTTGTTTGTTTGTTGAGACAGGGTTTCTCTGTGTAGTTTTGGTGCCTGTCCTGGAACTCATTCTGTAGACCAGGCTGGCCTGAACTCACAGAGATCTGCCTGCCTATGCCTCCTGAGTGCAAGGATTAAAGGGGTGCACCACCACACCCAGCTGCCACCTTTTTCTTAGGTGTTAGGGATTAAATTTAGGGCCTTAAACACCCTTGCCAAATGCTCCCAACTTTGAGCTGCATCTTGCATTGCCCCTTAGTCCACTTTCTGAATGGATTAGAATTGTTTTGGGTGGGGGTTGTGGGTCTTCCAGCTTTACTCATTCTCTCTCTCTCTCTCTCTCTCTCTCTCTCTCTCTCTCTCTCTCTCTCTCTCTCTCTGTCATATAATACATCCTGACCACAGTTTCCTCTCCCCCACTCCTCCTCTGTTTCCTTCAGAAATGAGCAGGTCTCCCAGCCCAGGGATATTAACAAAACACAGCATAACAAGATACACTAAGATTAGGTATAAACCCTCATATCAGGGGTTGTGATATACATTATTATGGAAGTCTTGCACTTCTGTAATTGATTTCTAAGTATCCCATTTTATTATTTATGAAATATTTGTGATTTTTCTCCCATACAGCTTTTGTTATGTTGACGTGGTCCCTTTTTTGGTTTATTTGGTCTTTTGTGGTGCCAAGGAGAGTCAAGTCTTAGGTCCATGCATACTAGATACTACCAAGTTAACAATCTAACTCAAGGTAGTTCCTTTTTATTTCTCATTGGTTGAATATGTTGTTGAATTTTTTTTTTTAAAGATTTATTTACTATGTATACACACACCAGAAGAGGGCACCAGATCCCATTACAGATGGTTGTGAGCCACCATGTGGGTGCTGGGAGTTGAACTCAGGACCTCTGGAAGAGCAGGCAGTGCTCTTAACCTCTGAGCCATCTCTCCAGCCCTTGTTGAATATTTTTATCAGGAAAAGAAAGAATTGGTTTTCTTCTAATGGTTTGGGGTTGTTTGTCTGTTCATTTGTTTGAGTCAGATTTCAGTCTGCAGCCCAGGCTGGCCTTGAACTTGATGCAATTCTCTTGAGTTACAGGCCTGAGCTGTCATGCATTGGTTGGTCCGATACTGTTCAATCAATTGAGATCATCCTGTAGATATTTGTGAGATTTAGTGATTTTCATGTGCAGAATGAAACCATCCTTGCATTTTGAGTCAAGAGGCCTGACAGGTTAATATGTTTCTAAATTGCCTTACTCGCATGGTCTGCGGGATCTCTTCTTCCATGTTGGTAAAGAATTCGGTTTTAGTTTTCTTCCTGCTGGTGCTTTCATGTGGCTTTGGTGCTAGGATATTGCTGGCTTTGTGGGACAGGTCAGGAAGTGTCCCTCCTTCCATTTCCTGAAGTTTGGGAAGAACTGACTCCCCTTGGTAAGCCCACACTCCCCTTGTCTGCTGCAGGAGGCCGTGGAGACAGTGACGAAGCACATCCATTCACTCTCTGGCAAGAAGGACGGGCTGGTGCCCATGTTTATCAACACGAACACCGGCCTCTTCACCCACCCAGGAGTGTTCACCTTGGGTGCCAGGGCTGACAGCTACTACGAATACCTACTGAAGCAGTGGATCCAGGGTGGCAAGAAGGAGACACAGTGAGGCCTGACCCACTCACTGCCTTGATGCAGGGCCCCAAGCCTCTGTCCCCATCCTTTGCTAGGAGCCCGCAGTGGTGCAGGTGGTTCGGCTCCCTCCATGAACTTACTTCCCAGATGGCACGAGCCATTCAGCAAGGCCTGCCTTGCATCAGTGCCCACACGGCAGGTGCTCAAGCTTTGACTTGGGCTCTGTGTGCAGTATTGCTCCCCAGGGAGGGCAAGGGCTATAGAGCTCATGTATGGGTCACGCTGAGCAAAGCTCCTGGTCCTGTAGTTCTGAGGAAGACGGTACATGGCCATGCTTAGAGTAAGCAGACTTGTACTATTGACAGGTTGCTGGAAGACTATGTTAAAGCCATTGAGGGGATAAAAGCACACTTGATACGGCATTCTCAGCCTGGAAAGCTCACCTTCGTGGGAGAACTTGCCCATGGCCGCTTCAGTGCCAAGATGGTAAGTTGTGTGGACTGGCAGAGCCTTCAGGAAGCTACTACTCTCTCTGTGGCTTCCAAAGCCTTAGGTTTTTCTTTTTTGCCAGAAGTAACAAGGAAATCTGGTCAACGGCTGTGTGCCATGGCCACAGGTTGACCTTGGTGCCTGGCTTGACCTATTCACGTGATAGCCTACAAACAGAGGCCCCACATGCCCTGCAGTAGCAGACACAGGTTCCCCCAGGGCCAGCTGCCTTCCTTGTGGTCCCTTCCGTGGTTCCTGAAGTGCAGCAGGTCTCTGAAGGTATTTGTGGTAGATTGAAGGGGTCGAGAGCACCTGGATCAGTATGGCTCCCAATAGGAGCCTGCACTGTAGTTTCCCCCCTGGATTCTAGGGCACAAAATGCTTTGCCTGGACTTGAGTCTGATATGACAAGAATTGCTTAGCCTCACTGCCCCGGGGCTTTTTCCCTCCAGTTAGGCTAAGTGTACTTAGTACTGGCCAGGCAGCATGGGCCTAGGTCCAGACGTGAGGAAACACTCTGATTCCAGGACCACTTGGTGTGCTTCCTGCCAGGGACGCTGGCTTTGGGCGTCCATCATGGCCTGCCAGCTGACCACATGGATCTAGCTCAGGCACTCATGGAGACCTGCTACCAGATGAACCGACAGATGGAGACAGGTCTGAGCCCTGAGATTGCACATTTCAACATGTACCCTCGGGCGGATCATAAGGATGTGGAGGTCAAGGTGAGCCTGGGCCTGGCCTGTATTTGGGTAGGGGTGCTGCTAGCAGGGGTGGATACTACCTGATCCTCTTTGTCCGCCCCTAGCCAGCTGACAGGCACAACCTGCTGCGGCCGGAGACTGTGGAAAGCCTGTTCTATCTGTACCGTGTCACGAGGGACCGCAAGTACCAGGACTGGGGCTGGGAAATCCTGCAGAGCTTCAATAAGTACACACGGGTGAGCTGCGAGGCACCTCTCTGAGGTCTTGGCTGGTGACAGATACAGCTGGGTTCCGCAGAGCTCTGGCTAGACCCGCCCTTGAGACTGCTGTGGCACAGGTTGGGAGGAGCCAGCTTTCTGGGGCCTCTAGTCGGCTGCCCCCCAAGTGTGTGTGAGGCAGATAGTGTAGTCATCCTGCTGAGGTCAGTGGCATAAGGGCTCTGTTGTCTTTAGAGGCTTACAGATGTCCACTGTCTCTGGGCTTACTCTCAGAACTCAAGCTTTTCTGAGAAGAGTCTCTTTCTCTTGCCCTGTGGTGCTCATGGTTTATTAAACATGTGCACAGTGACCCAGAATACTGCCCTCACCCCCACCATCCCTACCTGGAGTTCGTGGCCTGCCTTGCCCTCTCATTGGGAAAGGTTAGGAAAGGTGGTGGAGCTAGACGTGGTAGGTTTGACACCAGCTCTTTGCCCCAAACCTTAACAACTTCATCTTTTTGCCTTTGTCTGCCCTGGGTTTTGTATAACAAGCTAGACCCTGGACATGTCTTATGGCCATACCCTTGCAGAGTTGGTTTCTGGCCTCTCGGGTTGTTGGAATTTTACAGGGTCCTTGTGGAACTGTAGTTGACCTTGGCTATTACTTAGATGGTCACTAGCCCTGAGCCTACCATGGGGTCATATATGCTGAGGTTGAGCAAGTAGCCTGGGTGGTACCTCTGGATAGTGTCTCTTCCCAAGGCTTGGCTCTTCATATTGGGCCCAAGCTATGCTCACCCTTTGTCATCAAGACTTTGGCTCTGATGCAGGTCTCCTCAGGTGGCTATTCTTCTATCAACAACGTCCAGGATTCCCAGAAGCCTAATCCCAGGGACAAGATGGAGAGCTTCTTTTTGGGAGAAACGCTGAAGTACCTCTACCTGCTCTTTTCTGATGACCTGGAGCTGCTCAGCCTGGACACCTGTGTGTTCAACACCGAAGCCCATCCCCTACCCATCTGGACTCCTACCTAGGAGGATGGCACCTGGCCTGGGGACTGATGGAGGGCTGAGGTGTGCCTCGTGCTCTGTGGCCTTCACAGGGCCCACATAGTTTTGGGCAGCCATCAAGTGTGGTACTCTTGCCCGGTTCTAGGCCCCTCCTGTCTCAGCTTTTCATGAAGATCGTGGGGGGAGCAAGAGTCAAATCAGCAGGTATGAGATTCTAGGATTTAGGCTGACTAGTCTGCCAGAAGCCTTTGACTTCCTTGAAAACTCATATCGTGACTCCTGATTCCTGGGCCCGAATGACCCTGTTGGCTGGCTGCAGGCAGCCCCGTGGTAGTCCCAAGACATCTTATCACCTCCTGGGACCTCTCAGGACCCCAGTGCCTGTGTTGAGTTCAGAGTGATAGCCCAAGTGAGTGAGGTGCCAGGCGTGGCCTAGTGGCCTGTGCAAGTCCTGACCCACATGTCTGGTGGGCCATGTGACCTCAAGGCGCCTTGTGGCTTTAGTGTTTACGGGTTGGACTCAGGGATCCTCCTGGCTACCCTACTGGGCTGACAGGGGTTAGAACAGCAGATGTCTTATTTCCAGGATACCCTGGTATAATGTGATTTCTCAGCTGAGATGAAAGTGGACTTGGTCCCACTGTAATGGGTTCTGTGTTGGGGTGGGGGTTGTATCTGTGGAAAGTCTGGACTGACCTTAAGGGACAGCAAGTTCTCTGGGTAACATTGCAGTAACTGCCCCCTCAAGTCAGAACTGCTGTCCACTTCAGGTCGGAAAAGCTGGGAAGAGCAGACTTTGGGGGACGTTCTGCAAATAGGCCAGAATGCTTGGTTTGTGCTCTCAGAATGGTCTGTGAAGATCACCTGCAGGCTGGTAGGAGTACTTGTATGGAGGGAGGAACACCAGCAGAAGTGTGTCCCTTTCTCGTAATGAGATGTTTGTGCCTTGGTGTCTGAGTCCATGGACGTGAGGGTAGAGTAGGCCCTGTCTTTGATCTGTTGTTAGTGGACTGTCTCTGGGCCTTGGCTGGGATTCCCCCGTCCAAGACCAGGGTAATTCCATGAAGCATTGGAGGGTAAACTGGACAGAACCTAAGGCACCTGGGCCTGTGTTCTCTGTGCACCCCAAGATCTGGAGGTTTGACATGCTCACTCCCCATCTGCAGCTCGGAGCATCTCAGTGGCAGCCACATTGTGCCTCTGAGGCACAGTAGTTGCCCCAGGGACTTCCTGCCAACTACTTGTACCCCCAAGCCAGCTCTAATCCCAAAGGTGTCTACAAAGGACTTGCCTGGTGACATGTCCTTAGGCCTCGTTGTTATGTTTAGAGGCACACTGGGTTGTATCCCTTCCCGTTGATGTGGCTTTTCCCTGTGCTGTCCTCTGGACCAGGAGCACCATAGACGTGTGAATGGTCACGTTTAGGCTTTGCTGAGGCCTGAGCAGTTGAGAAGTATGTATTCTCCATCTCTTGCCTTGATCTCCATATGTATTCTGGAGGGTGTGGTCAGTACCAAGGCAACTGCCCCTGTGGCCCTCCAGAGTTGCTGTGGGTCAGAATAACTGGGTTTAAGATGCCCACAAAGCCGGGAGCTGGTGGCCACATTGGAGCAGACAACATGGGGACAGTCCTGGGAGGGAGGCTGGTCCCCAGGAAGGCAGACTTCCCTCCCTGTCACCCGGAAGTGCGAAACTGAGAGCTGGAGTCTGTGCTTAATTAAATGTCTAACTGGTCTCAGCAGGCTGTGTGCTGTGTGTTGTCTTGTCTAGAGCACATTCCAGGATCTCATCCCTCTACACAGGACCCTGCCAGACAAGGACACGTCTAGCCTAACAACCATGTTTATTCAGTTCTTTCCGTCTACCACCAGCCTCGGTACCACTTGCTTGAAGTCCACTGTAGGCAGGCCACCATGGATCTGGACAGTCCTTGAGATGTGAGGCAAGCTGTCATGTCACAATGCTCACAATTGCTGTGTCTCAGCTGGGAGAGTGCTGCTGCTCAGGCCCAGGGCATTGCTGGTTGCTTTAGTCTGGCTGCTGCTACCCACTCACGGATGAGGGTAGCTTCCAGTTTACGAACCTCCACGACAGATGGAGGGTCTTCTGAGTTAGAGGCCCTGAGGAGCAGACAGATGCGGAGGGGCCACTCAGGTGGCAAGCATACAGGGTGAGTGAGCTTCATGCCCATCCTGCCCACATCCCACCACTGGCCCAGACTCCTCAAGAAAGGAACCAGGTGGGCTGTTCCTCACTGCACCTGAGGTCTAGGTGATGTGCTCCCCCGTGGATGGTCACAGCAATGATGGATGTACTCAGGTTGCGCTGGATCTGTGGAGGAATCAGGCATGTGGCCTGTGCTTCAAGCCACAGGTAGGCAACCCCTCTCCCACCCTGGCACTGACGGTGCCGGCAGTGTCTGTGGGACGCAACTGAAGCAATGATGAGCTTACTGTGCAGCTTCAAATAGCTCCTTTGTAAGGAAAGGTGAAATCTGATGGGCCAGATGTTAGACTACGTTAAGTGATAGGGAAAGAAGCACACAAAAGAGAAGAGCAACAATGGCCGAGTGAGCCTGAGCGTGAATCTGAAAAGGCAAAGTGGGGAACAGCAACAGACAGGCCACGCATCGCCAAGAATACCTATGTGGGGCCATCAGCTGTCAGGTCGGGACTTACCCCGCCCCCTGCCCAGGGGTCTAAGTCACCATTGGAGAAGATGATGTTGCTGGCAGCTTTAAGGTCTGAAAGGAACACAGTAAGTGGCGGCATACAGCTGTGAGCGCATCTGGGGGCTGCAGAACCAGCTCCGGACAGAGGGTAGGGTCCTTCCTGGCACCCAGCTCCCAATCCCCCAGTCCCTTACCGCCACCCCAGAAGCTGGTGCGCAGCCAGTCTGGCCGGGGCCACACGCCCCATGTATCCAGGCAGTATTGCTGGCGGAGTTCATCGGAGAACGGGATGTCAGGGAACATGTCTGTCACATTGTTGCTGTTGAAGGTCAGATTGATCTCCGTACAGGCCTGCAGGTGCCCCAAGGTGAAGTAAGACAGGCGACCCCCACCCCCCACCCCTACACTTGGGCAGTTTGGCTCCCTCCGTCCACAAACCTGGTAGTCCCAGGCCCTGGCATCGGAGCCAGTGCCACAGCCAGTGGGGTCAGCACAGCTTTGGTACAGCTGGTAGATGTCAAAACAGGGTTCCGTGCCCGAGGAGTTGTAGACCAGCCCTGGGTAGGAGGAGTGTGCTGGGACCAGCAGCCAGGCAGGCGCTCGATGCTCAGGCCACTTCCCACCCACCTCGGAAGGACCACCAGCTGGCCTGGCCCCTTCCTTCGGCAGCCCAGAGATACCTATCCCATTCCCAGCACCCTGCCCCACACCAGGGCAGGACAGGCTTGCAGAGCTTTGTGGATGGGGATTCCAAAGGTCTAGGCAACTGGAATGTGCTCCTCGGGGGTAGCTGTGACTATTCCTAGGGCTGCTGGGAAGTCATGCCATCCTCTTCAGCCTCTGCCCAGCTCCCAAAATGCAGGTCCTGTCCTCTCGAAAGCTGTACTGAGTCCCCTCCTACATCTCAAATAGCCTACAAGACCAAGCCCCAGATCAGGGCTTTGGGTCCTTTTCCTACCCAACTCTGTTGGTAGGGTCTCCACCCTTGCCCCATGAAGGCCAAGGAGTATAGGCCAACCTGTCAGTGCTCGTAGGCCCACGATCCTCTGGCCCTCACTCAGCAGCCGTTCACAGCCCACCTATAAGAGAAGGGCAGCAGAATATCTCAGCAGAGGCCCTTGCCCAGCCTGACCTTCCCTGGCCCCAGAATGTGGGTCAGGGCTGCTAGCCTACATGGATACAACAGCAGAGTAGTGTCCGACGGCGCCAAAGCAGGTGGCCACGAGGCTCCTGGACCAGGCCTGCACTGGGTCCCGCACCCAGGGAGAGCCGTCTCACCTTGACAGGGTTAGCAGGAAGGTTCCCAAGGAAGTCAGTAGGGTACGGGTAGTCCATCATGGCGAGCATGGTAAATGCATTCCGAGCAAACCCAAAGAGTTGCGTCAGGTCTTTGGGGCTAGAAAGCGACTGGCAGATACCAAAGTTTTGCCTGATGATGTCATAAGCTGGGAAGAGAGAGGCCAGGGGAAGAGGCTGAGGGAACTGCCGGCAAATGTGACAGGCAAGAATGAGTGCCCAGCCGGGCGGTGGTGGCGCACGCCTTTAATCCCAGCACTCGGGAGGCAGAGGCAGGTGGATCTCTGTGAGTTCGAGGCCAGCCTGGGCTACCAAGTGAGTTCCAGGAAAGGTGCAAAGCTACACAGAGAAACCCTGTCTCGAAAAACCAAAAAAAAAAAAAAAAAGAATGAGTGCCCAAAGTGGGCAGCCGGAGAAGAAGGACCCCCTCACCTCCCCGGAGGAACAAGTCCTTGATTTGCTGGAAGGCGTCCCGCACAGCCTGGGCACACTTGGGACTCTGGCCATAGAAGTCCTGGAGAAAAGACCACGGTTGCTGTTGCTGCCACACCTGCCCTGGCCTGGGGTACCCAAGCACCCTCACTCACCGCCGTGACGTCTCGGAAGAACTGGTAGGAGTCACCAAGGCCCGCAACAGCGACGACGGGGGCACTGGCTGCCAGCGCCCCCGCCACCAGGTGGGGGTACTTCATCCTCATGTAGGCGCTCAGCATCCCCCCATAACTGGGGACAGGACACAGGATTACGGTTGTGGGAAGCCGCCTGCATGCTCAGGCCAGCAGCCTCACCCTGTCCTCCAGGCTGAGGGTCCTAGGCCGGGCCTCTCCTCTCCCCTTGGTCTTTCCTTGCTCTGAAACCCCACGTGTGGATCGAAGGACCTGGAAATTCTAGGCCCGCTAATTCTGACCCCAGGGCCAATGCAGATACAGCCTTCACTGGGAAAAGGCCCTGCCCTGACCCAGCATGAAGCCACCGCTGAGACACAGCCTGAAGTGAGGAGGGGGAGTGTCCCACTAGCGTGAACAACATAGCAAACGTGGCCTATGAGGTCCAGTAAAGGAGGAAGTAAAGCTGGACCCAGCCCTACCGCATAAGAAGTTAAAGACTGAGGCTGGGTGGCAGTGGTGGCGCACGCCTTTAATCCCAGCACTCGGGAGGCAGAGCCAGGCGGATCTCTGTGAGGTCGAGGCCAGCCTGGTCTACAGAGCGAGATCCAGGACAGGCATCAAAACTACACAGAGAAAACCTGTCTCGAAAAACAAAAAACAACAAAAAAGTTAAAGACTGGGAACACTGGGGTGGGCAGTGGATGTGGAGAACGTGAGAGACATCTGTTTGGCCCTTCTTGTATAGGGTGTCACCTGGTACAACAGGTTGGGCATCAGGGAGGGGTAAGAGATCTGGTGTGGGATCCTTCAGATCTGGTGTGGGATCAGATTTGGATAAACATGCCTCTGTCCTGACGGGAGATCAAGGACCCACCTCCCTCCGAAGGCTATGATGGGAGCATCCTGGACCCCAAGATCCTGCCGCAGGGCCTGAAGCAGCACAGCAAAGTCCGCCAGTGCCTGTTCCACAGTCAGCAGCTGCGTATATCCGCGCTGTGTGGACTGCACGCCGAACGGAAGCGATTTCCCGTAGTACCGCTGCAGGAAGCAGAAAGGGATGGCTAACCACTGCTCTGCACTCCCCACCGCCTTCAGCTCAGGGACTGCCAGGAACTGTCCCGATACCCACGTGCTCAGCAAAGACAAGCAGGGCCTCCTGCTGGGCCGCCAGTTCCACCATGAAGCCAGAGTTGTTAGCGAAGGTCCAGATGTCCCCTTCATTCCCCGCGTAGAAGAAGATGGGCCCCTCGCCCACCTTCCAGAACTTATCTATGGGAAGTGAGTTTCCGTGAGGCCAGGGATAAGCAGGCAGGAAACATACTGTGGGGACAACACTCACTTGACACCAGGTACCGCTGACTGAAGGTTTTGTTGCCGAAACTCTCAAAGTTGAAGTGGTCCATATACTGCTTGAAATAGTTCTCCCGAAAGTCAGGGTCTAGAACTCTGTCACCTGAGGGCAGATGCGGAGGCTCAGGGGCTGGCAAGGATCACCGGGGATCCGGGAGGGTCACGAGGGAGGGCAGTCAGTCTACACTCACCTCTGGCCTGGAGGTTGCACAGTCCCAATGCCAGCAGCAGGACCAGAACCCAGGAAGGGACCCCATGGTCCGCAGGGACACAAGCCTGGAAGCTCATGCCTGATTCTGAGATGGGCGCCGGGTGGTCATGTGACCCAGGTCACGTGGCAGGCGGGGCAGGCGGGGCAACATCACATGACAACTTTGAAAAGGCTGTCCTAATGTAGCTGGATTCTAGCTGGAAGACCACTTTTACTCCCCTCATGCATCAGCTTCTGGGGCTTTTGACCCAAATCTTAAGGGTTCCCTGGGCTCCTACTGTGTTCTCACAGAGATGATCACTGTGGAGACCCAGGGAGCAGACAGCAGGGCTAGGGCGTGTCAGGGCTGTGCGGGCTCCCAAGTGTCCAGTTGCTGAATACCACAGAATGATGGGAGGGTCCTCCCACACAGGGAGACTGCAGGGTGTCGCAGGCCCCACATCTTCCGGCGGTTGCTGGAGCTACCTACTCATTCAGCCTGTCAGCTCATGGGTGCCCTGGGCACTGAAAGCTGAGCTGGAGCATCACCAACATGGACTCAGTCAGAACGGCCACCCTGCCCCCAGCCCTCAGTTTCGGTCAGCATCCTCGCTTCACTGACAGTCCCGTAATCCCAGGGTCAGGGAAATTGGGACAGTTCTGTCTGCCCTAAGAGAGTGGCCTCAGGAAGGTAAGGGGGTTGGGGGTTGCTGCAGAGGGGAAGTCTTTGAGAGACGACACTGGGCTTATCTGAGTGGTGTCAGGGATCTCTGAGCTTTGAATGTGTGGCTGCTCTGTTCTCCTGGCTGTTGGCACTGTGCCCATGCCCAGACAGAATGGGGGAGATGGAGGGACAGGGCTTCTGCTGGAAGGTGCCCTCCACCTGGTGGCAGGGAGCGGTCAGGGAAAAGAAAGAACCAGTTTACTCCCTGAAACCCAGTCCCAGGCCCGGAAGAGGGGAGAGATCGCGGGAGATGGGACTTGGACCCGCTCAGCCATCGGGGGAACATGTCCAGTGGTACACACAGCCTAGAGCTGTGGAACCTGTGCCACAGATGAGGGGGGCCCTAACCCTGCACAGATGCCTACCTTTGTTATTGTGTATTTCTGGGGTGTCGGTGTTGCGTTGCCCGGTAAGTCCTGCCTGCAGAGTGGTATTAACTGTAAGTGGCTTGTGTATCTGTATTGAAACGTTTTCAGTGAGGTTTCACATTCTTCAGGTCCTGCATCTCCCCTGAGTTCCATGCCGTGTTACATCTTGGTTCCCGCCTGCTGTCCGTTTATACAGCCCACTCCCATATGTCCATCCTCTGAATCCAGAAACAGACTCTCCTGTGGCATAACACATGAGTCTTTCTTTATCATGCACTTCTCTCGTCCTTTTTTTGTTGTTTTTTGGAGACAGGGTTTCTCTGTGTGGCCCTTGCTGTCCTGGAACTCGCTCTGTAGACCAGACTAGCCTCGATCTGCCTGCCTCTGCCTTCCGAATGCTGGCTCTCTTCCTTTATATTTTAGGGTTTGGCATCCTAGGAATTTTCCACAAGTGATCTCCCTTTCTTAATTTTAAAAATTAGATATATTTATTTGATTTGATGTGTTTCGCCTGCATGTATGTACCACATGCATATTTGGCTGCCTTGGCATCCAGAAGAGGGCATTGAAGTCTCTGGAGCTAGAGTTACAGGTGGTTGTGAACCACCACATGGGTACTGAGAATCAAACCAGTGTCCTCTGCAAGGGCAGCAAGTGCTTTTAACCACTGAGCCAACTCTCCAGCCCCTATTTTCTCCCACTCTGAGTTTTAAAGTGGTATGTGCAGTTATCGGTGTCCTTAATTTTGAGTTGGGTATTTTACCCTCCACCTTTATACTTCTTCCTAGTGCACACCTACTTAGACACTTTTAAGTTTAAAAGTGTTTGGGATTGTACTCATTTTTAGTATGTGAGTATTTTCCCTTCATGGATGTCAGTGTGCCGTGTGTGCAGTGCCCATGGAGTCCAGAAGTGGGTACTTAATACCGTTGGAACTAGTTACAGATAGTTGTTAGCCACATCAGTATAAGGGTTTGAACCCAGGTCCTCTGGAAGAACAGCTATGAAACATGGCACCTGAGGCTGGAGCTGTTGATAGAGCGCTTGCCTACCACGCAAATGATGAGTTGGGTTTGGTCATGTGGGAGGGCAGGCACAGCTCTGCCTTAGCTGATTTTATTGATAAAAACTTCTCACTGGTAGCAAATGTCACAGACCAGACCAGAAATTACATACTCTGTGTGTAGTCGTTACCACCTTTGCAGATGATCCTGTCTCTCCTGCCTGTCACACATCTGTTTGTTTGTTTGTTTCTTTCTTTCTTTCTTTCTTTATTTCTTCCTTCCTTCCTTTCTTTTTTCCCGAGATAGGGTTTCTCTGTGTAGTTTTGGGTGCCTTTCCTGGAACTCACTCGGTAGACCAGGCTGGCCTCGAACTCACAGAAATGCGCCTGCCTCTGCCTCCCAAGTGCTGGGATTAAAGGTGTGTGCTACCACTGCCCAGCGTCTGCACTTATGTAGATACAGGGGTCACTATTGCCACAATGTGAGTCTGTTACCTTCTGGTGGTCTTATGGCTCCTAAAGATTTATAAGTGGTTTGGGGGCCTGTCCTTCCTCATTATCCACTCCTGCCTCTGAGTTCTAGGGTGTCTTTTCTGCTCCTGTTTTTCCTTATTGTTATTTAATTATGTTTTAGTCATTTGGAAGAATGTACTATTACGAGACCATTTGAATGGCCTTGTAAAGTCTTACAAATGGTACTGCTTCCCGGCCTATGATTGTTTGAAGGAGAATGTCCCCCATGGATTCATGTTTTCATGCTTAGTCCCCAGTTGGTGAACTGTTTAGACAAGGTCTCACTGTGTAGCTCTGGCTAGCCTTGAACTTACAGAGATCTGCCTGACTCTGCCTCCCTAGTGCTGGGGTTCAAGGTGAACACCACCAAGCTTGACAAATACTTATTTTATTTATTGGTTTTTCAGAGTCTCATTGTGAACCTTGGTAGGCCTCAAATTCTTAAGAGATCTGCCTGCCTATACCTCCAGAGTAAATAATGCAACTATGTGTTGACACGGTATAATTCCACAGTCCACCTGAGACGTGAGTAATGATGGATGTGTAATCTGAAGTTTATGCCTCTCATGATGCTTTAGGTTTTGTATATTTCTTTGTTGTTTTTGTTTCTTCAAGACAGGGTTTTTCTGGGTAGCCCTGGCTGTCCTGGAACTTGCTCTGTATGTCAGCCTGGCCTCAAATTCAAAGATCCATCTGTCTCTACCTCCCCAAAGGCTGGATTAATGGTATGTGCCCCCCCCCCATATTTCTTTTGTTAATCAATTCCTCATGAGTTGAGACCTTTCCTGGTGTATGCTATGTACCTTCCTGATTCTCAAGCCTTTGGCCCTTGATCTGCACAGATCAGAGGCACACACTTCCTCTCCACACCAAAGTCAGGAGCCACCCTAATCTGTGTGTATCACATAATTGTGAGTAGACCCTTGCTTAGAGACGCAGCTTTGGTCTGTTCACCAGCCTTTGGTAATGTTTTGTCTGTACCAAATGGC
This sequence comes from Peromyscus leucopus, assembly GCF_004664715.2. Taxonomy (NCBI): domain Eukaryota; kingdom Metazoa; phylum Chordata; class Mammalia; order Rodentia; family Cricetidae; genus Peromyscus; species Peromyscus leucopus. Next base: position 14,786,757 of record NC_051066.1, on the reverse strand, counting down.
TTATTTGGAGGGGGAAGGATCATGTTCACTAGAGTCTTTTTTCCTTTCCTTTTCTTTCTTTCTTCCTTCCTTTCTTTCTTTCTTCTTAAAAAAAAAAAACACACACAAAAAAAAAAAAAAAAAAAAAAAAAAAAAAAAAAAAACAAAAAACAGAGGACTCTTTTGTTTCCCTGGCTGTCCTAGAACTTGCTTTGTAGATTAAGTTGGCTTCGAACTCAGAGATCTGCCTGCAAGTGCTGGGATTAAAGGAATGCGCCACCAGACCTGGCTTACTAGATTCCTTTTCTAATGAATGGAATCCTGCTGATCACAGCAGTGATGGAATACAAGTTAAGCCAGTAACAGAGACCAGCATGTTATGTCTTCCCATAATTCACAGGCTACCTGGATTTCACTGGCTTTATTTCACTGGGTACTCTTGATTTTCCTTGGTAATCATGACCACCAGCAAGCATGGGTTCCTTTATTCCACTCCAATCTCAATTAATAGCAGCCAACTCTCAGATCACATATTTTGTTTGTATCACACAATGATATAGAACCACTAAGAAAGGTTAAAGAGACTGAAGGGCTCTGGGCTGAAAGCAAGAACAGGGAGTAGATACAGAGACCAGAACACAGCAGGCCAGATGGAAGAAAGGTTCTTTCTCAGCTCGGATGGTGTTCTGGGCGGGCTTCCTGATGCGTAGTGAGTTTGATGGGTACTAGAGATGCAGATACAGCAGATCCCTACTGTATAAAATGAGGTGAATCCATGTAAGGTTCAGTGTGAAGACTGTTCTCTTTTATAGTGGGGAACCCAGAGCAGGCCCAGCCTGCTTCCTCGTAAGGTAACTATGGCTAGAGCAGGGCCCTGTGCACCTAAGGACACTGCTTGGCCCTCCCTGCTACCCTATCGGTAAGGGATCCAACAGGGAAGTTTCACTCAGTCCACGGACTTGGGAGCTCTGCTACACGATGAACTACTTACGTTTGCTACACATGGTTCCAAGTCCAAGCTCAACCCTGCAGAGCAGCGTCGATGGAGTGTGAGCAGCTCCCTGACTCGTCAGCTCCAGGCCCAGCTACACAGCTTTTGTTTTTGAGACGCAGTCTCACTATGTAGTCCTGGCTGACCTGGAACTTGCTATGCAGACCAGGCTGGCCTCAAACTCAAGAGATCTGCCTACCTCTGCCTCCATAGTACTGGCACTAAAGGTGTGTGCCACACCCAGGTTCCAGCTGCACATTTACAGTGTGCATTTCTGGGTGCCTGAAGGGTTCCCCATGTGGCAAGCCTGCCTGGCCTTTGGTTTCTCTGAATTTGAAAACTCTCCTGGTCTGTCTCCTTCCCTTTTGGTTTTTGTCTGTTTTTCAAGACAAGGTTTCTCTGTGTAACAGCCCTGGCTGTCCTAGAACTTGCTTTATAGACCAGGCTGGCCTCGAACACAGAGTTCTGCCTGCCTCTGCCTCCCCAGTACTGGGATTAAAGGCATGCGCTGTCACGACTCATGACTCTTCCCTTCTCAAGGTCCCATTCAGTGTCCTGCAGGTTGTCTTCCAACAAATAACTGTAGGTAGTCCCAGCAATGCCCTCAAGTGATGCATCCTGAAGTAACTAAGTACAAGAAGGGACACGCACGTGGGTGAGCCTCCAGCCTGACTCCAGTGGACTTCCCTGAGTGTCCTATGTCTTGGGTTTTTCTGAATCCCCGGTGAAGAGCAGGACAGAAGCATGAAGGGTTTCTTGGGCAGCCTCCTGTTCCCAAAGCCCTGTCTCTTGGATATACCCATCCCCCCGTCTGTATGCCATGAAACACTGCACCTGAGGCTGGAGCTGTTTCTAGAGTGCTTACCTACCACGCAAAGGAAGCCCTGGATTCAGTTCCCACCATCCCATAAACTAAACACCTTATCCAGGAGGTTCAGATGTCCAAGGTCGTCCTTGGCTATGTAGCTAATTCAAGGGCAGCCTGGGATACACAAGACCATGCCTCCAAAAAAGACAAACCAACCCGTGGCCAGGATTTACTGCATATGTCCTGTCCATGAAAACAATGTCCAGTCTCTCAAAAGTCAGTCTTTTCAGGGCAGTCTGGGTCTAGGAGTGGTGGGGTGTGCCTGGAGAGCTCTAGGGTGAGGGAACAATTTGGGTACACTAATACAGCCCCATGAAAGCTCTATACACTGTGCCCCCTCACCGCCAGCTTCACAGTGTCTTATAATCATGTAAGATACCCTCACCAGGGAAATGGGTGAAGGACATGGAGACCTCTTTGAATTTTTTTTTTTTTTAACTCCTTTCAAGAATTCACCCAACTGATTGTTTATTCAGGAGGAGCCTGAGGCTTTGATCTCCCTCAGGGACCCTCTCCTGCTCCAGGGACCCCAGCTTGTGTGTGGAGCAGCAAGAGAAGGGTGCCAAAATACAGCTTGCTCCTGGGGCCGACAGCAAATGACCACAGAGCCCAGTTTGTCCTTGACATGTCAGTCCCAACAACGGCGGCCGTGGGCCCAATCCTGCCATCTTTCCCACGTCCAGACCCGCTGTTTCCACACTGAATGGTAAATATACTCTTCCCAGCAACCTCCTCTGGGAAAGCGGCCAGGAATGAGAGCAGGAGCCCATACATCTGGGGCTGGGTGGCTGAGGAACAGGCTGCCTCTCCTAACCACGGTTACATTAGGGGAAGGGCCAGTGTCACCACTTTCCCGCATGGGAAAGCGGCTATGAGTCAACAGAGTCGTGTCAGAGACAGAACAAGGCTGGGTGGCAGAGCTAAGTACCACCTAGACAGAGGCTACACCTCCAGCGGAGAGCCTAAGCGCTAAGCTCTGGGAAAAGAAACTAACCAGGATGAGGTGTGCTCCGGACTGGGTCAGAACCAGCAGCCAGTCTGAGTCAACAGGGTGGCCTCCAGTTCTCTGGGGGAAAAGACTTAAGAACACAGCAGCCAGGCCCACTTGTGGGTGTCGACTGGGAGAGTTGGGGAAGGCCCGGAGAACTGCTTTCATCTCAGTGTGCGGATCAGAGTTCTCAAAGTTTAACCCTGGGCATCAGGCTTCTTCTGTCTAGGCACATGGGGTGACATGCTCAGCTACTGGTTCTGCTACTGGGAGGAGACCATATCCCCATGAGGCATATCTCACCGTCTGCTGAGCATGTGGCTGGCCTGTGCGGATGACAGAGGGCATCTCCGGTCCCTTCTCAGACAACACCCCTCACACTCTACCTCTAGCCCCATTTTCCAAGGTCCCCAACCCTTTGCCTATCAGCTGAGTCCCAGAGTCAGCAATGAGACAAAAACAAAACAAGCAAACGCCACACACAGAGACAGTTACAGCCCCTCCCCCCCGGGGGGGGAGGGGGTGAACGGGACGATGGGACCCAAGAGGTCCCAACCTTGTGAAGTAAACTAGCACACTCCCTTCTGTGCCCCGCAGGCCAGCATTTCTAGTCAGAGCCTGGGCCAGAGCTCTATCAGCATCTGACAGGACCCCAGGGCTGGAGAGGCTGGGAGCAAGCAGGTTAGCACTTCTGTGGCTGCAGCAGCCTGGCTTGGTCCTCATCCAGAATGAATGGAGACTGGAGTTTTCGGCCTTGCAAGTACATCTCCAACCCCTAGAAACAAAGCGTTAGAGCGGCTAAGCATCTACTTCCTCTGCCCATACCCCTCCAGCCACCCGAAACAGGAGTCCAGTGTTACCCTGTCAGGCAGGGTCAGAAGAGGGCTAGTGTCCAGGAAGACGCCCCAAAATCTTGGTCTCAGCCTCAGTCCTTTCCTGTACTCCACGCCCTCCCAAGACTTGCAAAGGCCTCCAGACCTCCAGACCCCTCAGTCTACGGCACTCTTTGGCCAACTGAAGCAGGGCTAGGACCTGTCCAGCCCGGTGCCTGCTTCTCCCATTTTCTTCTTCCGGTTCCCACACACCAGATTTCACAAAATCCTGGACAGGGCCTGGATACTCACCTCTCCAGAGTAAGATACCAAGGGCGATATCTCACAGATGGCTGGAGGGTCTCCATTTGGGAGCAAGCTGGGGGAGAGCAATGGTCAGCGTCGCCTCTCAAGTGAATGCCAGGGGCCCTCCCAGCACCCTCCGGATGTGAAGAGGCAAGTGCCTGTCCAGCATCAATGCCACACACCAGTCTCCCCAGCAGACTCCTCCCTCTGCACAGCCCAAACCCATGCATGCCATCTGCCAAGTAACAGGCTCTGGCTCAGCTAAGAAAATTAAATTACTACACAGGGCCCTCGCACAGAGCTCAGGCAGCCAGGCCCAGCTGCCCTTCCAGCACAGCAACAAAGGAGATAAACACCAGAGGTCTCTAAGGTCAAACCTTCCCCAGGGTTAGGCCTAGGTCTCATCTTCGGGGCTTATGGGGATACATTTGGGGGCATCTGAGACCCTGCCTCCCCTGAGCATAACCTGAGACTAAGAGGCTGAGGCAACAGTCAGCAGGCAGGCTGTCGCTGGCTGGGAACATAGCCTCCTGCGTGTGGTGTGGTGCTGGGTTAGAAGCCAGCTTGGACAGTGGCAGCATCAACAGGCCCCAGGCTAACACCTCCGAGCCCCTCACCCAGACTGCTCGGGAAGCTGGACCCCATGTGCATCCAGGAAGTGGGCTCCGGCCTGCAGAGCCCAGCGGTGGTGCTGGGCCAACAAAGCTCTCCGGGAGGTGGAGGGGTTATCAGTGCTGGCTGTGTCCGCATTCTTCAACGGGGAGAACTCCTCCTCCCGGGGCACTTCAAAGGCAACGAAGTTCCTGGTGGAGAGAAGGGTTCGTGCCCCTGCATCCCCGCCCCCCTGCATCCCCGCCCCCCTGCATCCCCGCCCCCCCTGCATCCCCGCCGGATGCTCTGCTCTGGGCAGGCAAGGGTAAGCCAGATTTCCCCCAACGGGAGTTGTTCCCATGCGTACGGTGGTCTGGGAGGGCCCCACAGGCACAGAAAGCATCTTTGCTTTCCTGAGATCCTAAGAAGGCTCAAGCCCTCCACCGCCCACTCGCCACATGTTCAGAGGCAGAGGATATGGGACTCACGCAGCAAATCCGACCTTGGGTCAGGATTGTGGGGGTTCACGGGGTCGCTCCTGGTCCCCTCAGAACCTCTGCTCTTGCTCTTAGGGGCAAGAACAGCCTCTGGACTTCCCCGGGACAAACCAACCTATAGTCCCTCACCTGCCCCCACCCCTGCCCCTCACCAAGCTCCCACTTCCCTACTGTCCTCCGGGACCTCTGAACCCACTACCAGAACCAAGAGAGGGAAGAAGAGAAAAATAAGCGACTTCTACCACTAACTTAGCAAACTGGAACACATCAAACACAAACTTCTCCATCTTTATCCCATTCGGTTTTAGCGGCTTTACCAGATTTCCCTCCTCATCCACGTAGGGGACCTTCTTCACAGCCACATGCAGCTTCAGCAAGGGCTCAAACTCCCTGGTAGCAAGAGGGCAAAAGGGGTGTGGTTCAGGTAGGGTACTTCTGTGTACCCGGCCAGGTGAAGCTTAGCTACATCTCTGGGAAGGATACAGGTTTTCTCCCAGCATCCCCAGGGCCAAAAGCCAGGAACCACCAGCCACCATGCTGCCCAGGCTAATGACAGGCCAGAGGTGGCAGCCATGAGCAGTGGGGTCAAGAGACAGCCTTGACCAGGGCTCATCCCAACTGCCCAGACTCTGGTGGGATCTGGCTTGTTAATGTAGTGACAGGAATTCTCTCCACCCAGCCCGTGCACTCCCAATAGTGGCCCAGCTCGGTCTAGGTCAGCTCAAGCTGCTCTGGCACTCTTTTTTTTTTTTTTTTTTTTTTTTTTTTTTTTTTTTTTTTTGCTTTTGTTGTTTTGTTTTCTGAGACATGAGACAGGGTTTCTCTGGGTAGCTTTGCACCTTTTCTGGAACTCACTCTGTAGCCCAGGCTGGTCTCGAACTCACAGAGATCCACCTGGCTCTGCCTCCCGAGTGCTGGGATTAAAGGCAAGTGTGCCACCACCACCTGGCATAGCATTCTTAAATTCAGCCTAGCCTGGGCTACCACAGCCACCTGTTGCCACACACCTGGTGACCATATCCAGGAAGTCTCGGGTGAAGAAGTGGTTGCAGATGTTGCCTGTGTTGTAGAGCAAGCCCCCGCCAGCCCCTCGGAGCCCAGCAATCTCGGGGCTAATCTCGCTGTATTCCACCACCTGGGGGACACCATCCACCTGGCACACCACACCCACTGGCTCCTCGGGGTATGCTTTTTCCACCACCTGCAGCCACCGGGGAGAGACTCAGCATGTCGGGAGTGACAGGGAGGAGAAGAGGGACAGGGTTTGGCAAGCGGCAGAGCCGAGTGCCAAGGAAAATAAAAGCTTGCTGCTCACCTTGGCACCACAGTCTGCTCCCCGAAGCACACAGAAGCCTATGAAGACCGGGTCAGCCAGACGCACCAAGATGTTGTCCACACAGTACACATGCACAAATTCCACGCCCCGCCGCTCCATGTCCTCAAGGATCTGGTGGTCCGCCAGGGCACGGTACAAGCCCCCGTTTCCATCTGCAAAGGAGAAAGGAATGAGTCTTCCCATGGACTCCAGCTTGATCTCCTGCTCGGTCTACTGAAGGAACGCAGCAGGAACACAAACCACCAAGAGCCTTGTGACTATCATGTGACAGATAGGACTCCAGACTGAGCACATCCTACCTGGGAGTCGGGCCTCCCGACCCACCGCGGCACTCTGTGGTCCAGGTAGGGCAACCCTTCCCCGTTCAAGGTGTGGGCCATACCTGGGGCCATGGCAACTTTGTCTTTCCGTTCCAGTATGGCCTTGCCCTCAAAGGTCACGGCAGGTAGCATGCGCTGCTCGAACAGGACCACGTTAGCAGGGTCTAGGTGGAAGAAGTCGTGCTCCTTGAAGAACTTGATGGTGGGTCCCAGTGTAAACTCACTGGTCATGATGTACCTGTAAATGTCCTAGCAGTGAGCTGCTTCCAGAGGAATTCGGCTCACCCCCCGCAGGTGAGGCGGGAACAAGCCACGCCTTTCATGGGGCTCAGTAAGGGCAGGCGCTGGGCTCTCTCTAGGGCTGTGCTAGAACTGGGTCTCAGGTCTTGGTGTGGGGCAGGCCTGGGTCACTTAAGGGTGGTCTTTCTGGGAGGTTGGCAGGGAGGACACACCAGGGCACGGTGCAGTGGGTCCCCAGTCGCTGGCCAGCCAACTGCTCAACACGCCGGATCCGCTCTGCCTGCAGCTGGTACAGGGTCTTCTGGCTGGGCAGCCCTACTTGATACATGCCCTTAGGGTAGGTGACGCCCAGGCGAGTTCCCTGCCCACCGGCCAGCAGCAGGACAGCCACCTTGTTCAGAGCAATCTGTCGGAAACCTGGAGGGGAGGCGCATCGTGAGGACAGGCCTCTTCCTCTTTAGAGCTTGCTACTGCACAGCTTCGGGGTCTACTAAGCGCAAGAGGAAGGAGCTGCAAGGCAAATAACTCCACACAGCACTTCCAGAGTCCCTCCCACCCCGCCAGGAACTAACTCTTCCGGACGCAATGGGCAGCGCCTGCCCAACCCCCGCCCAGTGCGAGGCTGCCTACCTTCCTCTTCCCACCGCCGGCGTGTCTCTTGGTCGCAGCGGGTCGCGCTGCCTACGCGTTCTGGGGGCAGGGGCTGCAGGCGCGCCGCCAGGTCCGGCAGAGGGCCCGGGACTAGCGAGCAGGCGGCCGAGGCACGCTGGCAGTGCTCACGCAGAACATCGGGCTCCAGCGAAGCGAGCTCCGCTAGGAGCGCCGCTCGAGGCTCGGGAGCCAAATCGTCCCAGAAGCGAAGGAGATGATCCTGGCCCGCGCGCTGCAGCTTGGACCGCACATCCTGCTCCGAGGCCATGCTGCAACCGCGGCGGCTGGACCAGCTGGCACTGGAGACCTTATGACCAACATCACGAGACTTCAGGCAGGCGGTGCAGATCCCGGAGAGGCCGGCCTAGGGCGCAGCACCTCCACCCGGGACCCCGCCCCCTTCTCCCTTGGAGCTTCAGTTCCGTCCCCTTTGGCTCCGCCCCTCTTCAATCCCTTTTAGTACAGTCCCCCGCCCAAGATCTGGCATTCTGTTGTAACTCTGCTCCAGGCTGCGCACACGACCCAGGTCCTTTCTACTCCTGACCCCAAACTCAAAGTGTACTCAAGCCAGGCCCTCCTAGTCCTCCTAGTCTCCCAAGCCTAGGCGTTTCTCTCCTAAATACCATCACGCCTCCGATGTGGGCGGAGCTGTTCTGTCCTCGCCCAGAGAAGGGAAGGAGGTCGCGCCGCTTGGGTGTTCTCTTGGGCTGGCCAGACCTAACCCACCCTCCTGCGTGTCCACAGCCGAGAGGGTGGCCTCGGAGCCTCTCCTGGTAGAGTCTGAGCCTGAGGAGCCTGTTTGATCGTGTAAGCTTTCACCGAGAAGCCTCTGGCAGCCTATCTTTCTCTCCCACTGTGAGGAGGCCAGACCCAGGCTGGCTTTAACCTGCATCCCCTAAGGACTTGATTTCCAGACCCGTTCTGCAGCTCTGCTTTATTTTGCTTTTTCATAAAGCCTTTTGGTGTGTGTGTGTATGTGTGTGTGTATGTGTATGTGTGTGTGTGTGTTGTCTTTTGGAGACAGGGTTTAACTGTGTAGCCCTGGCTATCCTGGAACTTACTCTGTAAACCAGACTGGCCTCGAATTCAGAGATCCTCTTGCCTCTGCCTCCCAAGTGCTGGGATTAAAGGCATTCACTCCTAACACACAGTTTACATAAAGCCTCTTGTAAAAAAAAAAAAAAACCAAAAACCAAAACAAAAAAACTCCACCAAAACAAAACCCAACAACCCAAAAGCAAGAATGGAGACCACAAATTCTCCTGGCCCAGAAAGTGTTTTTGTCTACAGCCACAGCTTAGCCTTGCCTCAGAACCTTTGCAATGAATGGCTTTTCTTCCATCTTCTTCACACCCTTCTTCACAGCACTGAGAGAGCAAGACAAACTCCATTTTTCCTAACAGCACTAAGAAAGAAGCTGAACCAAGTTTCAGAGACACAGACACTCAGCTAAGACTCTGGTCAAGGTGACCCCCACCCCAGGATGGGTAGGCTGCTGGCCAAGAAATAGCTAAAACAAAGGCTTAATCCAGGGGCTGGGGATTTAGCTCAGTGGTAGAGCAGGCAAGTGCAAGGTCCTGGGTTCGGTCCTCAGTTCTAAAAAAAAGACAAAGGCTTAATCCATCAAAGTCCCCAATAGTACTGGGAGGGTCTCCAACTGTATTTTGTCTTCTGTAGTTCTCTCTTGGCTAAATGTTCCTGTTAACTGGTGTGACCCTGAAATGCAAAGGCTCGTACCCCCTGGCTTGCGTTTTTCCCCTTTAAAAACCTTTCACTGGGGGATGGAGAGATGGCTCAGAGGTTAAGAGCACTGGCTGCTCTTCCAGAGGTCCTGAGTTCAATTCCCAGCAACCACATGGTGGCTCACAACCATCTACGATGAGATCTGGTGCTCTCTTCTGGCCTGCAGGCAGAACACTGTATACATAATAAATAAATAAATCTTAAAAAAAAAACAAAAAAAAAAAAACACCTTCACGCTGAGAGCTCAGGGCCGTCATCCTTCACTTGGCCAGCCAGTGTGTTGGACATGGACCAAGCTTTGGCTTGCTTGTTTAAATAAACCCCTTTGTATTTGCATCGGATATTGGCTCTGTGGTGGTCTTGGGTGTCTCACGACATGAGCACAACACTTACATTCTTACATTCTCTGCTGCCTGACTTCTCCATGACCAGTCAACTCACAGGCAGCATACTGTTTGGTTCATTACTCTCTGTCTCCTCCACGAATAGCAGACACAGGGACATGTTTGTCTACTGAACAAAGGAGTGTTGGATCCCAAGCCAAGCACCACCATGATGGGGTCACAGCAAAATGTTCAGGGAGTGCCGCTGGCTGAATGAATGAATGAGCACACAGTCTGCCCTGGTATGACTTCCAGGCAATGAACAGACAACTTCAGGAAACGTGTGGGAAGTGAGGACAGTAGACAGACAGAGTCAGGTGAGCCGCCTAGGCTCCACATCCCAGGCCAGAGTCCATGGCCGCTATTATCGCCTTTGGGGCTAGGCAGGGAAGGAAGGGCATGAGCCTCTGGGAGACAGGTCAGGCATAACCTATGAGCCCGCTCGGTCAGATGGACTCCTAAATCCTGCCTCACGGTGTGGGCGTGGATCAAGGTCAGAGGTTGGAAACACTGGTGTGTATAGCTGAAAGCATTTCCAAGACCAGGAGACTCTGCCTCCCTGGGCAGGCAAAGGTACACTTCACTGGATCCTGGTGAAGCTGTGAGGGTGGAAAAGTCCTGCTGGACCCAACCCTCTGCATCACCTGCAGAGCGGCTTCCCATTTGTCTTTTTTTTTTTTTTTTTTTTTTTTTTTTGTCAAGGGCCTAGGACTAAGGCCAGAGCGGAGACCAGAGAAACCTAGGGAGGGCTGGAACCAGGCACCACAGCTGGCCCCTCTCCACATCGCTGGGAGCTACACCACGAGGCATCGGAGTCTTGCCAACCTCACACCCGTCTGTACCCCTGCACACCTCTCTCCAAGGATCATGGTTGGCACAGGGAGAACATAGTCACACCTGGTTTGGATTCTGGAAGTTCCCTGGGGGTGGCAGTAAAACTGAGCCCCAGGGCCAGAAGAGTGTCAGGCCAGGTTGGGAGAGTGTCGGTCCGTCCAGGCTGGGAGAAGAATGGAAGGAGGATGTGCTCAGGGTTCAGGCCAGAAAAGATGCAGGTGCACAGATTCTCGTCCTGTACCCAGAGCTAGGCAGATTCCACTCTCTTCCAGATCTTTCTCCAGTAGTCAATCATAAGGAAGACCCAGGGCTTCAGCTACCTTCTGCTGAGCTCTGGGCAATAAGAGGCTCTTAGGTCCTTTCTTTTCTTTCTTTCTTTCTTTCTTTTTTTTTTTTTTTGAAATTAATTTATTCTTTCACAACTTCATACATATATAATGTACCTTGATCCTATTCTCCCATTATCTTCTCTTAGTACCTTTTCCTTCCTACCAAACCCTTTCCTCTTCCCAACAAGGCCCCTCATTCTTTCATGTCTGTATGTGTGTGTGTGTGTGAGAGAGAGAGAGAGAGAGAGAGAGAGTGTGTGTGTGTGTGTGTGTGTGTGTGCGCGCGCGCGCACATGCGTGTGTGTCCCTCTGCATTTAATTGTCAGCGTGAGCACCAGTTGGAGGGTCTTTATGTGAGCAAAGGTAATTTCCTGGTGACTTCACTGCTGAGGAATATGACTCTCCCTCCCCCTGCAACTATTAACTGCCAGTTGCTACCTAGGAAGGGGTGGGGCCTTACGAGCTCCACCTCCCCAACACCCACAGGCTCTTATCTCCTCTGCAAGTAGACTCAGGTTCACGGGGGGGGGGGGGGGGGGGGGGGGGGGGGGGGGGGGGGGCTGGCCACCTTAGCTCTGCTGTACTGAGCAGCATTGGTTTCACTTGATGCTGGTGGCTACTCCTAGACCTACGCATTTGTGCCTGGAGCACCTAGGCCTCAGAGGGTCTTTGACCAGGTCTGCCCCTAAAGTGGCAGCTAAGCTCCAGGGAGTAACTCTGGGTTCATAGTTCTTTAGAGACCTCTACCAGCATACCCAACCAGGACTGAACCACAACTTTGAGTGAGATGGGTGTGGGAGTGCACGCATTTAATCCCAGTACTCAGGGGATCTGAGTTCCAGGCCAGCTTGGTCCACTAGCAAGTTCCAGGACATCCACAGTTGCATAGTAAGATCCTGTCTCAAGACAAACAAAACAAATAAAAGCACTTTTGAAGGAGTAACTCCCAGAAATGTGGAGCCAAGGAAGTTGCTTCCACAGCCTGAGTCATCTGGCCAGAAGCCTGCCCAGATGGGCTGGAGTGAGCTCCTGAGTTAAGAGCCTGTCCCAAGGCACTCAGCAACGTTGTTGAAGAGTGTCCCAGTGTAGAGGCAGCAGCTAACATGTGGACTGTTCTCAGTGGCTACATTTCTGTTTTTGTGACATTCAGAAGTTTGGGAAGGTGATCAGGTGGAGGATAGGAGCCAAGCAAAGGAGTTGTTGTAGGTGGTGGTGAGGGGTAAGGCATCCTAAGGACCTTCCTGGCCTCTGGGAGGTGCTTGGCCTCTAGCCAACCCTTGAGATGGGCTTCTGGCTCAAGAATGAAGGCCTAGAATCCAAGTGGTCCCACTGGAAAACTAGGCCCGGCTGTGAGGGCCAGGATAATGGCTAGATGAGATATTCATAAAAGAAAAGGCCAGAAAGCCGGGTGTGGTGGTGTGTGCTTTTAATCTCAGCACGTGAGAGGCAGAGGTAGATGCATTTCTGAGTTCCAGGGAAGCCTGGCCTACAGAGTGAGTTCCAGGGCAGCCAGGGCTACACAGAGAAACCCTGTCTCGAGGGAGCTGGTCACCGGACGGGCATCTGGGGACACAAGACAACTTGGCTTTGTCCTATAGTTGGCGGGACAAGGCAGACTGTCCCAAAGGACCAAAGGTAGAGCTGGCAGTTGTAGAGACAGAGGCCTCAGTGAAGGAGAGCGCCCAACTGTCTGGAGCCTTTAATCCTCTTGGGGCGTTCCTGATGCAAGGGAAGGGAGCCCCATAGTCCATCCCCTCAGTGGAAAGGACCGAAGGGAGCAAGAGGAGCTGAACCCTCCCATCCTTACTCGTGAGGCTACCTGGGTACAAGAGCTGTAAAGGGCGCCACGCTCCGCCCCTCAGAGAAGTGGCTGGCAGGGCGGAGCACAAATAGATGGGAGAAAAGACTTCACCCAGGCAGGAGGGATGGTGGGCGTGGAGGCAGGGGGGATCGTGGGAGCCGAGGTGAGAACTCTGGCGGGTTCCGCTCGTACCTCGTCACACCTCCGGGGCCCCACTCCCTGGCCGGGTGGCGGAGGCGCCGGCCCCGACCGCAGGGAAAATCAAACTGGACTGGTGGTTGCCGAGCCAATCCCGGAGCAGATGCGCCAGTTCCGACCAATAGCCGCCGTGAATACTAATGAGCGCTGACGCGGCGGCGAGGGGAGCTCCATTCAAAAACAGCAACTATTGTCGTGGCGGGGCGCGCGCCGTGCAGGTCCCGCCTTCTGGTCTTGTGGGGACCGACGCGGATGGAAGCTGGGTGCCCATGGCCGTGGCAGCGATGGCCGAGAGTGGCCGCCTCCCGCACGCCGCGCCCGCGCCTAGCACGGAGGGGCTACCGCGAGCTTTTCTCCAGAGCCTGCGCACCCTCTTCGACATCCTGGACGACCGGCAGCGCGGCTACGTGCACCTGCGCGAGATCGAGTCCCGCTGGCAGGGTGCAGACGCCCGCGAGCTGCCCTGCGGCGTGCTCGAGGGCCTGCGCCAGGTGGCCCCCGCCAATGGCTACCTGACCTTCGAGCGCTTCGTGGCGGGTCTGCGCACCTCGCTGCTGAACGCCAACGGGCGCCCGAGGGATCAGGCACGCGTCGCTGCCCGATCTGGGGACCAGCCTTTGCTGCAGCAGCGCCTGATGTTCGTACCGGCCGACGAGCCGCGGACTGTCCTGGAGAAGAAGCCTCTGCCCCCGAGTGCGCGCCCCGCGCCTGCTGGCCCCAGTAGCACCTCCCGGAACCCTGAGCTACCGTGTGTTCCAGCGGAGGCGGCGCCCTCTCCCGAGGAGCCCAAGCGGCCCCCGAATAAGGCGCTGGAGCGGAGCCCGAGCGCGGACGCGGGTGAGTTTGGGCGGCCCCCAGTCCTTCATAATTCCTGGGACCCGTGCTGAAGACGAGATCGGCAGGGTTTCCTCAGAGGGATGGAGATGGGGACCACTGTGGGCAGTCCCCAGAGCCTAAAGCAAGGTTGGGACCACCTGATGGAAAGGGGCTTCGGCCTGTCCCACTGTGAGCGGCGGGCAGAGGCCTTGCCCAGGGCCAAGGGCAGGTCGGTGACTCTGAACACCCAGGAGAAGCCCACCCTTTCTCAAGCCTGAGCACCTGCCGCGGTGAGAGAAGGCACGTCGTACCTGCTGTACCTGCCCTAGACCTGGGGAGACATCTGGGCCCCCATCCTCATTTCTGTGTGGCTGCTTGGGCACACGTTTCTTCCTAAAAGCAAGCATCCTCTAACCTGTCCTGGAGATCGTTCTCAGTGGTGTGACACCCTGCAGAGGCAACCCGGCCTGCTTCTCCACCCAGGCCGAGGAGGTGGCCCAGGAGCACCCAGCACAAGTGCTGAAGGAGGGTGTGTGTGTGTGTGTGTGTGTGTTGAGGGGTGTGGGTGTCCGACAGCATCTGCTGTGCTGAGCTGCTGCAGACACCCTGCCGGACACAGACCACAGTCTCTGGGGATCCACCAGGCTCCTCTCCCTCCTTCCGGTCTAGTTGGCAGGGACAGGAGACTGTTGAATAGCCCCCTGTCTGCCCTGAGAACAGGACCCGCATTATGGCTAAGCGTGGAGGCAGGTTCTCACAGGAGCCCAAGGCTCTCTCAGCCCTGCAGCCCATTCATTCTGTGCGCTGTTCTGCCAGGTGCAGGGCTCCGCCAGCTTCGCCAGACCTCTCCTGCCTCCCTTGTGAATTGATATAATATAAACACACACACACACACACACACACACACACACACACACACACAACAGAGACAGAGACTGTTACTTGTTCCAGCCCTGTCCATGTGGTAGGCAAGGCTTCTGCACGTAGCTGGTGTGGCTGTGAGTTTGAAGTCAGCCCTGGGATGGGATTATGGGTAATCAACAGGCTCAGGGTTTGCCTGTTCTACCTTGTGTGGCCCTGGGTCAGTGACTTCTCTGAAGGTCATGTGCTCAGGGCCCATGGCAGGGCAATATTCCCCCTGCTCTGTAAGCTCTAGAGCAGGTTCTAGCTCTCACTCCTTTATAGGTCAGCCAAGGCCCAGTAAGGGTTATGGTATGCTGGACAAAGCTTGCTTTGGAGGAGCCACAGAACCATGTTAGCACCCCCATAGCAAAGTACTCCCAACACACGGAAGGCCCCAAATTCCGAACCCTGTGATGTATGGCTCCTTCCTGTGCTAGTCAGGTCCAAGTGTCCCAGGGTTCCTTCCTAGAACTCATTGCCAGGACCTGCTCTGGCCCCACCTTCTGGAGGCAGTATCCTTGGGTACCTCCCATGGTCTCACCCTGAAACTGCAGGCTGAGACATGAACTTTGGGGCTTGCTGGGAACTAGAGTCTGTCATGCACATCCAAGCACCATTAATGTATCTGTTACTCCTATGACTTAGCCTCAGGAGTGATCCTGATGCCAGGGATAGGGTTGGGGGGCTGGGGGAAGGTCCTCTCCTCCCTGCTGTGCCCTGTTTTGGTAGGTGGGGAGACCCTCTAGATGATGCTCACAGGAGTCTATGGCACATCTATGCACAACTTGCTTTAGAGTGTGATTTGCTTCTGGGCAAGAATTATGTCTCCATCACCAACGGAGAGTTTCTCCGCTACCAGGTGCTGTGCCAGAAGGACCCAGGCAGTTGAGAAAGGCGTGGAATGAGCCAGAGTGTTCTGCTGATCCATCCCTTTTGTTTGTTTTTCTGAGACAAGGTCTCTCTCTACATACTTCTGTTTGTCCTGGAACTCACTGTGTAAACCAGGCTGGCCTTGAACTCACAGAGATCTGCCTGCTTCTGCCTCTTGAGTGCTGGGGCTAAGGCCTGTGCCACCACGCCGTGACCTTGTCCGTCTCATCTTTTACTCTTCATCCTTTGGTACTCGTGAGAGGTATCCGCTGTGTTTTCAGGCACTGGGGGAGGAGTGCAGGAAAGAGCTGTATTCTTGCTCTCTCTCCAGCCCTTCAGGGAGCTCAGGGCCCTCCTTAAGGCAGGCCAGGGAAGCAGGACAGGCAAGAGGAGACGGAATCCCAGCCAGGTCCAAAGTCAACCGATAAAGCATCCTCAGGGATCAGGACTGACAGAGAGGTTCCCGGGACAGCCCTGGTCCCTGGGCTTTGCATTATCAGAGTTAGCTGGAGGGTCCTGGAAGGGCTAAGGAGCTGGGATGAGATGTTGAGCCCCTTAGGCAGGCCCAGAGCCAAGCTATGACCCTGACTGTCTGCTACAGGTGCCGCAGCCTGCAAGACCCTGGACACAGGCAAAGGTGAAGCCCGGCAGACTCCACGGGCCCGAGGTGAACGCCGAAGGCATACCATCACCAACGGTGTGGACTGTGGCCTGGTGAGAGGGGCCAGGACTCTGAGGGACTCTCTATGTTGTCCAGAAGGTTGGAAACCATGAGCCTGGTTACTTGGGGAACCCCTATAGGAGAATTGGTCAGCTTTGAATCTCTCTCTCCTGGGCTTGGATCTACTAGAGGGAAGACAGGCAAAATCAGGTAGAGGGAGGAAAAGAAATTCTTTTTTGGGGGGTGGGGGGGAGTTTTGTTTTGTTTTTTGTTTTTTTTGTTTTGTTTTTTTGAGACAGGGTTTCTCCGTGTGTGTAGTTTTGGTGCCTGTCCTGGATCTCCCTCTGTAGACCAGACTGGCCTCGAACTCACAGAGCTCCTCCTGGCCCTGCCTCCTGAGTGGCTGGGATTAAAGGCGTGTGCCAGAGGGGAGGTTCTTTAGGGAGGCCTGGTGGCAGTTGGAGCCCCTGCCCCGCCTACCTCATGAGGCTCACCTCTGCAGGCCAGTCTGGTGCACAAAGAGCAAGGTGCTGAGTCTGGTTGCTCACTCCATTGCCCTTGGGGAAGCATCAGTAGAGGGGCGGGAAAGAGGCCAGGCCCCATTCCCACCATCATCCAAAGAGGAGGAACTGGGTGGTGTTCTCCAAGGCACAACCTTCCCTGCGTCGCTGGTGCCTCCTTCCGTGTGTGTCTTTGCACTGATGTGGTATTTGAGCCTGTGTGCTGCTCTGCCCGTGCGCTGGTCTGCCCTTGCGCTGGTCTGCCCGTGCGCTGCTCTTCCCGTGTGCTCGTCTGCCTGCGCACAGGCCTCAGCTTCCACCCCTGGGGTTCCTGGAGCACACAGGCGTGTGCAGCTCTGCGGAATGCCAGTCTGGCATACATCCCTCCGTGCCCGTGTGTGTTCTAGTTGAAGCAGATGAAGGAGTTAGAGCAGGAACAGGAGGTGCTGCTGCAGGGCTTGGAGATGATGGCGCGGGGCCGGGAGTGGTACCAGCAGCAGCTGCAGCGTGTGCGGGAGCGTCAGCGCCGCCTGAGCCAGAGCAGAGCTGGTGCTGTGAGTGCTGGGCCACCCACCCTTGCCGTCGGGACCCAAGCTGCCCTGGGTGGGCTCTCTCTAGACTCTGAGCTGAAACTTGGGGGGGGTGGGGACAGGAGTGCCAGGTGCAGGAATCTCCTCATGGCCTGGTGTTCCCTGCCTCTCTTCCAGGACTTCGGGACTGCAGGGAGTCCCCTCCCTCTGGGGAGGTTGCTGCCCAAAGTACAGGAGGTGGCCCGATGCCTGGGGGAGCTGTTGACTGCAGCCTGTTCTGGCCGAGTGAGTGCCCTGGGAACCTCCCTGGCACCCCTTGCCTTTGCTCTGGATGCTCTGCCTGATTGTGTACTCCCACAGGCTCCGCCCTCGTCTTCCGTGGGGCCCCTGGGCCCCACCTCTCCCTCGACACCAGTCTGGCAGCAGCAGACCATTCTCATGCTGAAAGAACAGAACCGGCTTCTCACTCAGGTGAGGTGTGGGAAGGGGGGGCTGGGGCTGGCTGCCCAGCAAGCCCTGACCACCTGCCCGCCCGCCCAGGAGGTGACGGATAAGAGCGAGCGCATCACTCAGCTGGAGCAGGAGAAGTCTGCGCTCATCAAGCAGCTCTTTGAGGCCCGGGCCCTCAGTCAGCAGGATGCCGGGCCTCTGGACTCCACTTTCATCTAGCTGCTGGGACCTCTCTAGGATGTGCACACAGACTCAAGCCTCGGCCCCGTGGCACTGCTGTGAGCCTGTCTTCTGACTGGAGACTGCCGTCTGGCTCAGCCCTCAGAGCCCTTGAGGGGGCGCCTGCCTCCCACTCTGGTAGTCTGGACTGTCCTGAGGCTTGGCCCAGGCTGGCCTGACGAGACACAGTGGGTGCTGTTCATAGGGCTCTGTCGTGCCTGAAGCTGCTACTTCTATTGTCAGTGGATGACGGAGCCCTGGTTTATCTGACTGTAGGCAGCCCTGGACAAAGGAGGGGGCTTGTTTACAGTTGTCCTGTCCCCTCTTGCAGGGCTCCCTGGGATCCCTGGTATTTAGTAAAAAGTACTGGTCACCCTGGGCTGTACTTCTCAAAATGCCCAGCAGAGGCCGCTGGCTGAGCTGGGTCCCTCTGTCCTGTGCCCTACAGCGCCACCATGGTGTTTCTGAGTGAGCGAGCAAGTAGATGTTTTGTACTGAGGGTTGGCTAGGGGGCCCAGAGACCGAGAGGTTAGGGGTTCCTGCTCTCCACCGGGGGCACTAAGACAGTGTGATTGTGTCTCAGATGGGAGCAGAAGGGAGACATGGGATGGAAGGGGGATGGGGCCCTCTAACAGAGGGCTTTGTGTCTGTTGGAAGAGCCACAGGGATAGAAGTCTGTGTGTAGCAGAGGCTGAGGAAGGAGGAATCTGGCTGCAGCTGGACCAGGCCAGTCTGGTTCCTAGAAGTAAGCCAGTGGCTTAGTTTACCTACCTTACTGTATGCCTTACCTTAACTAACTGTC
Organism: Peromyscus leucopus; assembly: GCF_004664715.2. Lineage (NCBI taxonomy): Eukaryota > Metazoa > Chordata > Mammalia > Rodentia > Cricetidae > Peromyscus > Peromyscus leucopus. The sequence goes on along the minus strand of NC_051066.1, from coordinate 14,768,139 downwards.
CAGGGTACATGGTATCAAGGTAACTTAGGTGTGGCCCTCCCCTAGGGAGGTCCCATCCCCCCAAATGGGTGAGTGTGGGCTTCCCAGCTAAGATATGAAGTGCACCGTGGGCAGAAAACACCCATTCCACGGCGTGCGGGATTCCCTGGGTCTGGGATCTGCTCACACCTCCATCTTTTAATGCCCTACTTGGTCTGACAGTGTGGCCGTTGGAAAGAGAACCAGAGAGCACTGGGAGAAGCTTAGCTTCCTTGGATACGGCTCTGTTTCCTGGCTCACACCTCCCACTGACAGCTTGGATGGGTACAGACTGGATGAGGGGCGTCTCTCTGTTCAGCCTGGTCTGATGGGGCCAGGCGCTTGCTACCCAAGGCGCTGAGACATCACAGGTGAATGCTGTGGCCTGGAGTCTCCAGTATGGAGTACGAGCATTTGGCAGTGAAATAACCCATGGGGTCTAATTTCCCCGCTGTGCTTGGCCTGCAAAGCATCCCAGATCAGGTACAAGCTAGTCCAGCACGTTAGGAATCAGAGTGGTTTCTGGGTGGTTCTAAAAGGCAGTTGTGTTCCATGAGCTCCAAACACCTTGCCCTTAGACCAGTGCCGTCCAGGGACAGGTCTCCATGGCAACAGGTTTGGTCTGCCCCCACACCTTCTCCAAGATGGCCTCGTTCCTTGGGTTTCCCCCGGTACCCTTCCATTCCGTGGCTTGGCACTACTGTCCCTCAGGACACTTGACTAGTCTAATAGGTTCTCCAGACACAGCCCGAGACAACCAGAACTGAGGCCTGATTGCCCGTCCCATGGGGACACCGGTCTCAGCAGGGTCTCTGGGTCTTGCCAAGCTCACTTTCCTCTCGGCTTTGCCCAGGCTAAGCCACTCCATCTACTAGAGTCCCTGTTTTGTCCACTAGATCCTGTCTAAGTTTGCTCAGGTCGCATGGCACAACAGAAAGCCACAGGTGGTGGATGGACATGGTGGCACACCCCTTTAATTCCAGCACTCAGGAGGCAGAGGCGGGCAGAGCTCTGAGTTCGAGGCCAGCCTGGTCTATAGAGTTCCAGAACAGCCAGGGCTCCACAGAGCCACTCTGTCTCAAACCCCTTCCACACACAGAAAAGACATGGGCAGCAAGCTAGGTGGGCAGCTTTTCCCCTGAAGTGTCCGGCACACCTTGAAGGCCTGCATGCCTCTCCTCATGTCATCACAGGATTGGAGGTAAGAGATGGAGCGAGGCAGGTTCTGCCCTAGGGTGACACTCTTTAGACCTCTCATCCGAGGAGGTAAATGAAAACAAGATGACACAGCTGGGAACTCAGCAGACATGGCCTCATCGCCTTGATATTCCAAGTGGGGTGAGAAACATGTGCTTCTAGTTTCTAGAATATACTATAGTTTCTTAGAAGTTTGCGGCCTGGAGCCAGATTGCCCTAAAGACCTCCAGGGAGAACTGTCTTACTTTTTTTCTTTTTCCTGGGACAAGGTTTCTCTGCGTAGCCCCGGCTGTCCTGGAACTCGCTTTGTAGAGCAGGCTGGCCTCGAACTCGGAGATCTGCCTACCAAGCGCAGGGATTACAGGCATGACCGCCACCATCAAGGGAGAATTTTAAGTGGTCCTGGCAGGCTGGGGTGCTCCCTGGAGCCCCAGCCACAGTGCTGTGGAGTAGGGAAGTGTCTGCGGCAGGTTGACCTGTTTTGTTTGAGCTTGGCTGCACCCCTGCTGTCTCCCCTGGTGCTGGTGGCGCACACAGGCTCCCAGTTGTGACAACTCCAACTGTCTAGAGACACGTCTTTCACAGTTCTCAAGGGAGACTTTGTCCCCTGGTTGAGAAGAACGTAGACACAACAGGCTAAAGTATTTTGTGTGAAGTTCCAAGGAGATAAGCTCCTCTAGGTTTAAAAATGAAGTCACAGGCCGCAGAAGCCAACAAAAAACTACCTGAGGGGACCGAGGTACTAGAGTGGTCACAGCGGACAGTAATGACGCTATGCAGCTAAAGAAGTGAAGGGGTTCTTGAGCACATGAACAAGGACTGTACTCTTTACTTTACAAAAGGTGTTATCTTTCAATAGAATTAGAAGAAGATATCAAACAATATGGATCAACTTGTAGAAATGAAGAAATACTGCATTTAAAAATTAAAGTCTTGCCAGGCAGTGGTCAATCATGACTTCAATCACAGCACTTGGGAGGCAGAGGTAGGCAGATCTCTATGAGTTTGGCGGCCAGCCTGGTCTACACAGCTAGTTCCAGGACAGCCAAGGCTACACAGAGGAACTTTGTCACAAAAAAACAAATAATAATAAATAAAATGAAAGTCTCCACAAATGAACTAAACATCAGATGAACACTTTTAGCCCAGATGGGGAAAAAAAAAAGGTGAATTCTGAGACAGGTTAGAAAACTATCCAGAGAACAGCCCTAAGCAAGGACATGGAGAAAGAATGAATCAGGTGCAGGATCTCGGCTGGTGGGTGAGGCTGGACCTCCTGAGACATAACAGGATAGGGACATGTACAGAACTGGCATACAGCTTTCTAAAACTGCTCAATATGTCCAACCTGCAGCCCCGTGAGCTGTGTGAAGCTGAGGGTAGCTCTGAATGTGCCCAACACGAAACTGTAGATTTGCTCTAAATACGAGTTTTTGTTTTGTGTGTGGCCATACCTCCCTGAATATGGCGGCTTGCAGCTGTTGAGATGATTTATGTTTGCCTTGTGATGGGGTTGTGTGGTTCTGGAACATGAAACTTGTGGATGACAACATCTTGTAGATGTTCCAATGTCAGAAGGTTGGACTTGCCTGCCAGCCATCGGTTCTGACAAGAACACCGGCAAATCCCAGTAAGTTTGGAGGGGAAACTCACACTTGTTTTTACAAGGTCACAAAATGCAGTGACAGAAAACAAGTCACCTGTCAAAAACCCACCGAGAGGTAAGGAGGAGACTGAGGAGGGAAGGAGGCAGACGGGACAGGAGTCCCTAAAGGGCACCGGGGGAGGGAAATGATGAGAACAGTACAGTGACGCATATATGGAAATGCCATTAAGAAATCCATTAATGGCCGGGCAGTGGTGGCGCACGCCTTTAATGCCAGCACTTGGGAGGCAGAGGCAGGTGGATCTCTGTGAGTTCGAGGCCAGCCTGGGCTACAGAGTGAGTTTCAGGACAGGCACCAACACTACACAGAGAAACTGTCTGTCTTGAAAGAAATCCATTATTTGGGCTGGTGAGATGGCTCAGTTGCTGAGAGCACCAGCTGCTCTTCCAGCGGACCTGGGTTCAGTTCCAGCACCCACATGTCAACTCAGGCACACAAGTATAACACGATACACATAAGTAATAAACTGACCAGATATGGTGGCACGTAACTTTTAATACCTGCACTTGGGGGACAGAGGCGTGGATCTCTGAGTTTGAGGTTAGTCAGGGATATATAGTGAGATCCTGTCTCAAAAACAAAAAATGTTTTATATAGCAACATAAAATTAATTAAAAAACAATATATTCACCTCAAAGTCCATGCCCAGAGATGCTATCTCTCCAGAACACAGGCAGACCAAAACATTTTCAAACAAAATTGAAAGTTTACCACCAAAAAGCTATCACTAATGGCAGCCACAGGTGTATGAGGAGGAAGGTAAAATCCAGGAAAGGTTCATTGACAAAGACAGTTGTGTAGCAAGTGAACCCCAGACAATGGTTTTAAAAAACAAACAAAAAAAAAACAAAAAACTTTTTTTTTCTCTTGCTTTTCAAGACAGAGTTTCTCTGTGAACAGCTCTGGTTGCCTTGGAAACACTTTGTAGCCCAGGTTAGCCTCAAACTCAGACAGATCCACCCGAACTCCTCCACGCCCAGGGCTGGGATTAAAGGCGTGTGCCACCACACCCAGCTAAGGAGGATCTTGGTCGTCTGTGGGTTTCTGATTTGGGATTGCATGATATTTTAACCAAGGTAACTGCTGGCACTCTAAGAGACTCTGAGTGAGAAACGGAGGCCCAAAGCCTAGTCCTTTGCACCGAGGCGGTAGGGGCACTGGGCTGGCTCCACCCTTCCCAGGCTCTAATAATCTGTGGATGTGTTTGAAAACCTGCACACAGGGCTGGGGAGGTGGCGCAGTTGGTAAAGTGCTTTGCTCACATTCCAAGGACCCGAGTTCAATCCCCAGCACCCACATAAAAAGCTGGGAGGGGTGGTGCCTGCTTGTAATCCCAATGCTGGGGAGACAGAGGCAGGGGCATCCATGGGGCTCCCTGACCAGCCAGCCTAGCGTAATTAGTCATTTCTAGGTCACCAAGAGGCACCTAAAGTTAATCTCTGATCTTCATAGGTACATGCACACATGTGCACCAACAAACACATGAACATGTACATGCACCCACACATATCCATAGGCATAATATTAAAACTTGAACACAAAAGTAGTTGAAATAGGAAAACCTAATTGAACCCTGCTAATAACAGCCGTGCTGTTTTGTGGGAGAAATGCAAGATGAAACAGTAATGTCAACAGTGGCAAGTAGGGGTGGCACGGAGCACGTCGGGTGTTTAAGTAGTTCACATGCAGGACGGTGTGCCAGTTACCGTTACGTCCCAAGCATGCCTGTTAAAATAGCTAGGCAAACCAAGTTCCATCCCAATAATTACATGTATGCCTTCCAAAGGGGGATGCAGATGGGAGGAAGAGGAAAACAATTTACCTAAAAAAAAAAATCAGAGCGGGCACCGTGGTGCACACTGCAGTGCCCACAGTTGGGGGGCACAGTGGTTCACACTGCAATGCCCACAGTTGGGGGGACAGTGGTTCACACTGCAATGCCCGCAGTTGGGGGCCCAGTGGTACACATTGCAATGCCCACATTTGGGGGCACAGTGGTTCACACTGCAATACCCACAATTGGGGGGCACAGTGGTTCACGCTGCAATGCCCGCAGTTGGGAGGCAGAGGATCACTGCTAGTCCATGAGGTCAACCTAAGCTAAATGGTGAGTTCCAGGCCTCCACAGTGCTGGGAGGCAGGCATGCACCATCATGCTCAGCCAAAATAGGTTTTAAGGCAAGAGATGTTACTAATCATGATAGTGACAACTACCAGCGGGTGGTAGTGGCGCACACCTTTAATCCCAGCACTCAGAGACGGGGCTGAGCTCTGTGAGTTCAAGGCCAGCCTGGTCTACAGAGCGAGTTCCAGGACAGGCTCCAGAACTACGCAAAGAAACCCTGTCTCAAAAAAAGAAAAGAAAAAAGTGACAACTACCCACAAAGAAGAAACAATACTTTAGGGAGAGATTAACAGTTCTGGGCTTGGAATCTCTCTTGGAGCACACAAAAGACATATCCAAGGAGGACGTGCAAATAGGGGGTGAAGACATGAAGAGCCGGCCCGTGAGCCACACAGAAGAGCCAACGGAGACTGCAGCAGACTCTGTCACTCCAATGAGAATGCCTAAAATACACTGGTCGCATCACAGGCGGTGAGAAGCTGAGGGACTCCATCACTTACACACAGCTGTGCACATGGTATGACTTTTCAGTGTGCCAGAACCAGCTGCCACCACGTAAAATAGTTTGGTAATTGCTTTCAAGATTAAAATGTGGGTCAGTGAGGTGGCCCAGTGGTTAAGGGCACTTCCTATGCAAGCCTGACAACCTGAATTCTGCCGGCTTCTCATGCCTCACTGCTTGAGTTTCAACCCCAGGACATGGGGGAAGGTGGAAGAGAGAACCAGCTCCCCAAAGCTGCCCTCTGACCTCCACACATGCGCTGTGGCACAAGTGTCCCCCATAATATAGACACACACAATAATAAGTAATACTTAACTAAAAAGGCTTTTAAAAATAAACTCACGAGGATTCCTAGTCTATGGATGATGGTGTTAATTGTATGTCAATGTGACTATCGTAGGGTATCCATCTAGTCAAACAGTGCTTTAATATTAAATCAGCGGGCTCTAAGTAAAGCACAGTGTCCTCTATCACCTGAGGGAGCGTCACCTGTTAAGGTGAAGATCTTAAAACATAAGATTCTCGCCGGGCGGTTAATGGCACATGCCTTTAATCCCAGCACTCGGGAGGCAGAGCCAGCCTGGTCTACAGAGCAAGATCCAGGACAGGAACCAAAACTACACAGAGAAACCCTGTCTCAAAAAACAAAACAAAACAACAACAACAAAATGGCTTGCTCAGCCTGCTTTCATCTAGGATCCAGGACCACCAGCCTGGATCCTGTGGCTATTGTGGGGGTGGCACCACCCACAATGGGCTCGGTTTTCCTCCACCAATCATTAATTTAGAAACTGCTCTACAGGCTGGCCCAGAGCCCGATGTTATGGAGGCGTTTTCTCAATCAAGGTTTCCTCCTCTTAGAGGAACTACAGTTTGTGTCAGGGTGACATCAATCCAGCCACACAACTGACCCCTGTCAACTTGGAACACTAACACATCACTGTGAAACCACAACGTTTCCTTTCTTGCTCATCCCCGAGATCACACATTAATAAACACATCACGATATAAGACACTTGACAAGATTAAAAGTCCCACAGCCTTACAAATTTGAACTTCTTAAAAATATCTTTTAAAATCCAAATTCTCTGTAAAACTCCAAAATCTCTTTTTAAACAAGGTTAAAATCTCTCAACTGTGGACTCCTGTAAAATCAAAAACAAATTAAGTACTTTCTTACTTCAAGCGGGAAGAACCAGGACACAATCACAACCCGAACAAAGCAAAACTAAATCCCCCCAAGTGTAAACAATGGAGTGTTCAGTGTCAGGGATCCACTCACAATCTTCTGGGCTTCTCCGAAGTGCCTGGCTCACTTCTCCGGCTCCACCCTCTGCAGCACACACAGCTCGTCTTCTAGGCCCCAGCAGGCTCCACTCCACTGCTGCTGCTGTTCTTGGAGGTCTTCCCAGGTGCTGGCATCTCCAAAATGCCGGGGTCTTCTGCTGCAGATGGGCCGCACTTTCACCAATAGCCTCTCACAGGCTTTCCTCATGGTGCCAAACCTCAACTTCTCTGCATGACCCCTTCAGTCCTGGGCCTTCAACTGGCACTGAGGCTGCACCTTCACCAATGGCCTCTCCTGGCCTCTCAGTGCCAAGCTGCAACTGCTCTCCATGACCCCTTCATGCCTTCAAATCCTGTACCATCTGGGTGACTCTTACACATTAATAAGTTCAGCTGCCAGCCTGAGGTACAACCTTGGCCGCCTCTGGAACACAGCTTCTGTGTGCTGACTCTCAGGAAACACTTCCCAGAAGATTTCACCTCAGTGATGCTGGTCTCTTCTTCTTCTTCTTTTTAAAGATTTATTTATTTATTTATTTATTTATTTATTTATTTATTTATTCATTATGTATACAATTTCCTGTCTGCATGTATCCCTGCAGGCCAGGAGAGGGTACCAGATCTCATTACAGATGGTTGTGAGCCACCATGTGGTCGCTGGGAATTGAACTCAGGACCTATGGCAGAGCAGCCAGTGCTCTTAACCTCTGAACCATCTCTCCAGTCTGCTGATCTCTTCTTAATCATAGCTAACTTCTCAGCATCAGTTGACGAGCATTAGGTATCCCAGCAAAGGAAAGATTTCACTTTAGTAGTTCTGGTATATCGTTAATTACAGCTGATTCTCTTGCCTGAGCTAACCAGAACCACTGACTTTTGTTTGTTTATTTTTTTTTTAAAGATTTATTATGTATACAATGTTCTACCTGCATGCCAGAAGAGGGCGCCAGATCTCATTACAGATGATTGGGAGCCACCATGTGGTTGCTGAGAATTGAACTCAGGACCTCTGGAAGAACAGCCAGTGCTCTTAATAGCTGAGCCATCTCTCCAGCTCTCTTTGTTTGTTTTTTGAGATGGGGTTTCTCTTTGTAGCTCTGGCTGTCCTGGAACTCACTCGTAGAATGTTGTATACAGGGTGTGGGTGCAGGTTCATGGGAAGAAGTACAGAGCCACCCCAAGGATGAACTTTTAGCCTTTTCCAGCTGCAGAGTGGATTCACCTCTCCAGACTGAACTGCCCTCACTGAGTAAAGGATACTTTTATTGTTATACACATCACACCTTTAGCAAGTCCATTCCATATACCGAAGTCTTTGATCTAAGCCCCCCGAGGGACAATGACAAATGCGAATTCTCAGTAATAATGCCACAGTTTTCTGGGTTGTTGTTACTAAGTTTGCATAGGCTTTGATCCCAGAGGAAAACTCTCAGCTAAGACTTCAAACAGGAGGTATGGAGAAGGGGTAGCAATCACAAAAGGCCATCAAAGCTAGGTGCTAACACACCAGTGTCAAACCAGCTAGAGCTTTGTGGGAATCCTTCCATCAGCAGGACCAGGCTGGCCTCGAATTCAGAGATTCCCTTGCCCTGGCTACCCGAATGCTGGGACTAAAGGTGTGTGCTACTGCTGCCCAGCTGAACCACTGAATCTTAAAATAACAAGTGGCCCTGACCGAGTCTTTAAACTTCCCTTTGCAGTATCACAAGCCAGGCCTCCATCTTCTGCATTGACCTCAACATCAATTTTTTTTTTTTCAAGACAAGGTTATTCCGTGTAGTTTTGGTGCCTGTCCTGGATCTTGCTCTGTAGACCAGGCTGGCCTCGAACTCACAGAGATCCACCTGGCTCTGCCTCCTGAGTGGTGGAATTAAAGGTGTGCACCACCAGCGCCCGGCGACCTCAACATTCTTATCTCCCAAGTCCTCACAGAAGAGCTTACCAAACACTGAACACTCAAAGGCTTTTTATTGCACAGAGTTCCAAAGTCCTTCCACAACCCTCCCCAGACAACATGGTCAGGTCTGTCACGGCAGTACCCTACAGTACCGGTGTCAACTTGTCTTATTAGTTAGAGTTTCTATTGCTTCGATGAAACACCATGACCAAAAAGCAAGTTGGAGAGGAAAGAGTTTATCTGGCTTTCACTTTTATATCACTGTTTATGATCAAAAGAAGTCAGGATAGGGACTCAGGGCACGAACGTGGAGGCAGGAGCTGATGCAGAGGCCATGGAGGGGTGCTGCTTACTGGCTTGCTCCACATGGCTTGCACAGCCTGCTTTCTTATAGAACCCAAGATCACTGGCCCAGGGGTGGCACCATCCACCATGAGCTTGGCCTTCTCCCATCAATCACTAATTAAGAAAATGCTCTACAGGCTGGCCCACAGCCCAATCTTATGGAGGCGTTTTCTCAGTCCAGGTTTTCTCCTCCCAGAGGAACTATAGTTTGTTTCAAGTTGACACAATCCAGCCGGCACAGTATTCATTAATGTTATATGCATTATTGCATTTATGTAACAGTCTTGAAATACTATAATTAGACACAAAGGGAACTGTCAATGGCGTCAGGAGTTAAGAGTGGGAGCTGGGCTGGGCTGGGCTAGAAAGGGGTAGTGAGAGAGGCCTTTTAGCATGGGGTTGCAGAGTGTCACAGGGGGGTGATGGTTGCACAAGTCTGTTACGATGATTCACTTTCAGACTTCACAGCAGGCAGGGAAATCATTTTACAATAAAATCAGCCCGATTTTATTGTAACCATTGCTGTACCAGGACTTCTAGAATCTGGCCCAGATGAGTTTACTTTAGCAATATTTAAGCACAGCACAATTTTTTTTTGTGGGGGGGAGCTATTCAGATAACAAGTAACTCAGTCCCAAGTGCACAACAATGTTTACACTGAGATTCCTTACAAAGTACATCTGGCTCCTTTCACAAGAATGGGTACTGTTGACTCAGAGATCGTGGCCAAGATTTGGGGTCTGGGCAGTTTGACTGTGGTAAACCTAACACCTGGAGGTGTCGGGATTGGCCTGGCCCTAAGATAACACAGAAGTCACTTAGACTGTTGTAAGGCACAAGTGACATCACTCCTAAGAGTGGGTTTTATGGAGCCGGGCAGTGGTGGCGCACGCCTTTAATCCCACCATTCGGGAGGCAGAGCCAGGCGGATCTCTGTGAGTTCGAGGCCAGTCTGGACTACCAAGTGAGTTCCAGGAAAAGGCGCAAAGCTACACAGAGAAACCCTGTCTTGAAAAACCAAAAAAAAAAAAAAAAAAAAAAAAAAAAAAAAGAAAAGAAAAGAAAAAGAAAAAAAAAGTGGGTTTAAGTGGGTTTTATGGCCTAAAAGTAATGCTGGGGATTCAGGAGGAAAGGGTCTGGGATAAGTTAAAAACAAGAATTCTGGAAGATAAGGGCAGAGCCTAACTCATCAAAGGATCTCCAGGTTGTAAAACTACATCATTGGCATTCCAGGAAGGGCAGCTTCTCACCTCATTCCACTGAAGAGCAGGGCTGTGTGTTTAACTTTGCTGGCTTATCTGTGTGCACAGGGCCTTTCTGTCCTCTCTGTCTGTGATAAGAAGTGCGCATTGTCATGACCGGGACAAAGTAGCTCCTCCATCTCTTAGCTTCATTCTTGCCCTCTAGCTACATCAGAGGCCAGCTCCGGTGAGGCTGGGGAGGGCCACAGGACTAGGCATAGTCTCTTCAACCTGTGGATACAGAATTATTTAAAAAATGAAAGGGGGGGAGCTGGAGAGACAGCTCAGTGGTTAAGAGCACTGGCAACTTCCAGAGAACCCAGATTTGATTTCCAGAACCACGTGGTGGCTTACAACAGTCCGTAACTCCTGCTTCCAGGAGATCCAAATGCCCTTTTCTGGCCTGCTTAGGCACCAGGCAAGTAATAATCTGATTCAACTGGACAATATCTAAGAAAATACAAAATTGACACCCAAGAAGAAATAGAACACCTCTCTAGCCATATAACCACCAAAGAAACTGAAATGATAGTAAATAATAGTTTAAAATCTTACGCCAAGAAAATGCCAGGCCTGTATCAAAAAGTTAGCCTGATCTTGATCAAAACTAAACAGGGATACTGCAAAAAAGGGAAAGTACATGTGCCCACTCTGGAAATGCATGGACTACATACATTCAACTGTGACGAATCATGAGGAACACAAGGCTGTTTTAATATTTTTCAATGTGTTGTAATGAATTACACTAATGATTGGGGAAGAAACCCCATCACCAGGGACGCTGTTCTTTCCAGGTGCTTAGGTGATACTCAGTATGTGCCTGAAGAAATCCCTACAGTATTGTAAATTGGGCAGAGTTGGGGATGCTTCTCCAAAGTCCAGTCCTGCCCTTTTTCTGTCTCAGTCGGTAAAGTTAGACGGAACTGTTTTTAAAACCGATGAGTGTCGTGTGTCAACAATGCTCTCAACGGATGTCAGCTATTCTACAGGGAAACGCGTTTAAATATGGAAGGTGGAGGACTTGGGCCTTTTCTGAGAAACCGAGGAAATATTCCTAGAAGTTTTGTTCTTGTGTTGTTTTCAAAACATGTATTTTAATTGTAAACTTAAAGATAGTAACTACACTTATATTCCAGCTAAGTTGTGTTTATAATATATTAGGATCGAACTAAGGTGACTGGCAAAAAAAAAGAAAAAGAAAAAGAAAAAAAGAAAAAAGAAAAGAAAAAGAGAAAACCTATCACCTCCTCAGAACGTGCATGAAAAGCACCAGGTTCAACTCAGAGCTTGGTACTCACATGGTGGAGGAGAGAACCAACTCCAGAAAGTTGTCTTCTGACCTCTTTATGCACTCTGAGGCACACACACACACACACACACACACACACACACACACACACACACGTAAAAATAAATGAGCTATTAGGCAATTCAAAAGATACAGAAGAGATCTAAAAATACATGTCAAGATGTCACAAACCATCTGAACAGGCTGTGTACTGAATGGGTCTCTCCACCATTGCTCTACAAAAGACCAAACTATGAAAACAGGCAGAGGGTCAAGGTTGCTGGGTGCTCAGGTGTCAAGAGTAGGACCCCAGGGGATCTTTAAAGCACTGAGCCCCCCCTCCTGTATGACACGGTGACGATGGATCCCAAGCACACACAAGAAGTAGTCAAGTGTGGTGGTGGCTCTTCCTGATGGTGCATTGATGTCATTTGGTGGTTACCGTGAGCCTTTGATGACAGAAGACTGTATGCGAAAAGGCAGGATGTGGGTCGTTCCTGTGTCTTCTTAATATCGCTACTTACAGAAAGCAAGTGTCAAAACAACAATAAGAAGAAAATGAAAAAAGAAAGAAAGAAAACCGCTTCCAGGTCAATTCAATTCATCTTCTTTATTTACTTGTTAAAGAGACCTCAAGTGTTGGGCAATGGTGATGAATGTCTTTAATCCCAGCACTCGGGAGGCAGAGGCAGGTAGATCTCTGAGTTCGAGGCCAGCCTGGTCTACAGAGTGAGTTCCAGGACAGCCAAAGCTATACAGAGAAATCCTGTCTCGAAAAACCAAACCAAACCAAACCAACCAACCAACCAACCAAACAAACAAACAAACAAACATCCAAAACCCTCATGTATCCCAGCCTGGCCCTCAGGTCCATGTTTAGGTGAGTCTAGCTTTGAATTCCTGAACCTTGTCCGTCCACCTCCCAAGAGCTGGGGTTTCAGGAGCACGCCCCCATACCCAGCTTGTTTGCTTCTCATTTTATGTTGCTTACTTTTTGAGACAGTGTCTCACTCTGTAGCTCAGGCTTGAATTGCACTCATGGCAAGTCTTCTGTCTCAGTCTCACATGAACCTGAACTACCATGTCTGGCTCGCTCTTTCTTTCTTTCTTTCTCTCTCTCTCTCTCTCTCTCTCTCTCTCTCTCTCTCTCTCTCTCTCTCTTTCTTCTTCCTTCAGTATCTCATTATATAGCCCAGGCTAGAACTTGCTACATAAACCAGGCTGGCCCAGAACTCACAGAGATCCATCTGCCTCTGCCACCAAAGTGCTGGGACTATGGTGTGTGCCACTCCAACTGGCTTTTTTTTTTTTTTTTTTTAAAGAAAAATTTAAAATCAAGAATTTGCATTCTTAGTTAGAGTTACTGTTGTCGTGATGAAAGAATGTACAAAAGCAGCTTGAGGGCAAAGTTTTATTTGGCTTATACGTCCCAAGTCACAGGTACTTCCTCTTTGCTGTGGAACCCTTCTGCACATGGGTGTCCCCTCGGGGTTCCCCTGACATCCCCCAAGAAGCTTTGTCCATCTAGCTTCAGTTCCAGGATTACCATGGCCTTCACTCAATGAGTCTCCCTCAGTCCCAGAGCAAAAGCCCAAGAATTGCTGCCGGCCACCACAGGCTCTTCATGAAGTCCCGGCAACTGTCACTGAGGCTGCCAAATGGAGACTCTATCCTCCCACAGCCCTGCTCTGCACATTGGGCTGACAGGAATCCCCTGGGCCTGCAGTTAGTTCTATTTGAAGGGCAGTTTACATGCCTTCTGTTTTTCAGTACTAGGTAAGAGAACAGTCCCCAGTCAGAAGCTGTGTCCACCACCTAATACAATCAAGAGGGTATGCGTCCAAGTACACCAACTCATCCACAACTTTCCCCTAATTCCTTCCACCCCCGCTTTCCTAAGTAGTCTCTACCACCCACACAGTTACTCACAACCATCTGTAACTCTAGTTCTGGGGTTCCAATGTCATCTGGACTCCAAGGGCACCGCACACAAAGTGCACATGAATACATGCAGGCAAAGTACTCAAACACATAAAGCAGAATCGTTAAGGCTCTAACAAGGTGGCGATTACAATCAGGATTACGAAGTCCAGCCTTGCGGCACTGGTACATGTGACTCCAACTGAGGTCAAAGAATCAGTTGAGGCCAGGAATTCGAGAGTAGTCTGGGCATCATATCAAGACCCTCTAAAAGTTAATTAGTTGATAGATTAATTAGTTAGATTAAAAATCCACTGGGTACAGGCCCTGTGACATTGGTGCCTCACCCACAGCACCGACAGTGGTCTCAGAGGCTTCCTTAAAATGAAAAAGAGACTGGGCGGTGGTGTCACACGCATTTAATCCCAGCACTTTGGAGGTAGAGGCAGGCGGATCTCTGTGAGTTCAAGACTAGCCTGAACCACACAGAACAAGTTCGTGCAGCCAGGGCTACACAGAGAAACCCAGTCTCAAAACAAACAACAAAAGTGGGGGCTGGAGAGATGGCTCCACGTTTAAGAACATTTGTTGCTGCTGGGCAGTGGTGACACACACCTTTAATCCCAGCACTCTGGAGACAGAGGCAGGCGGATCTCTGTGAGTTCAAGACCAGCTGGTCTACAGAACAAGTTCCAGGACGGGCAGGGCTACACAGAGAAACCCTGTCTCGAAAATACCAAAAACCCAAAAAAGAAGGAAAGAAAGAAAGAAAGAAAGAAAGAAAGAAAGAAAGAAAGAAAGAAAGAAAGAAAGAAAGAAAGAAAGAAAGAAAGAAAAAACATTTGTTGCTTGTGTAGAGGAGCTGGCACCCATGTGGTGGTCCACAACCTCCTATAACTCCAGTTCCAGAAATCTGAAGTCTTCTTCTGATCTCCCACACCAGGCAGGCATGTGGTACACAGGAACATAAAATATGCGTGCAATACATACACATAAAATAAATAGATCTAAAAGGATTTTTATATGAAAAAGAGGAAGATGTTTCTCCACTTCATATTCCTTTTTTTTTTTTTTGTTTTTGTTTTTGTTTTTTAGAGACAGGGTTTCTCTGTGTAGATTTGGAGCCTGTCCTGGATCTCGTTCTGTAGACCAGGCTGGCCTCAAACTCACAGAGATCCACCTGGCTCTGCCTCCCGAGTGCTGAGATTAAAGGTGTGCGCCACCACTGGCTGATTTTTTTTTTTTTTTTTTGTGGAACCAGGATGGTGGAACGTGACTTTAATCCCACCACTCCAGAAGCAGAGACAGGAGGATCTCTGTGAGTTCAAAACCAGTCTGAGCTACACAGCAAGTTCCAGGACAGCCAGGGCTACATAGAGAGACAGCATCTCAAAAATCAAAACACAAAACAAACGAGCAAAAAAAAAAAAAAAAAAAAAAATGTGTTCCACACAGTGAATAAATTCTTTGGTGGTCAAATAGAAAAATGGAGATTGTAACGAGAGGTCTTTTAAATCTGATTAAATATGATGTAAAGAAAGGAAATCCTTACAATGCAAACCTGTTCCCTTAGAAGAAGTACAAGTGGAACTTCAGGGCCATCCCTCAGACACAAAATACCCAGGACACAGGAACAAATGTCTTGGCTTTCAGGATGACAATGTTCTAACTGATGTTCGTGAACCTTGGAAGCAAGGCATGTGTACAAGGTGCAGTAATCGGGGTGAGCGTTCCAGGAGTATTGCCGTGACAGAAGCAGAAACTGGGGAGAATCATTGCTGCTAATGCAGACAATCCCAATGCTCCAGTTATAACGACGACAAGCAGTTGAGACTGGCCACCTAGAAACTACTATTGACCTGCTAGAAGGTAGGTTCCTGATGGAAAACCTGAAAATGAGTTTTTTCCTAATCTTTTGAGTCAGGGTCTTGCTATGTAACCCTGACTAGTCTAGAATTCATTGTTTAGATCAGGCTGGCCTGGAATCTGCAATGATTCTTCTCCTCCTGGGTGCTAGAATTAGAGGTGTGTGTGTCGCCATGCCTGGCTGTAAGTAATATTGTTAAAAGCACTCATGAGTTTTAGGAAGCATTAGTGATAAGAAATTAGGGAAATGAGAATAGAATGTATGACTACCACAGTGCCAAGCCCCTTTCAAGTGTGACCTGAGGTTCCCAAAGTCATTGTGAATCAAAAGCATGTATGTGGCTCTATGATGAGTGTTCTCTGGAATACAACCTGACATTGCTACAACCTGTTCACTTTTCAAAGCTTTGAACTTACAGAACTCATCTAAGCCAGGCAGTGGCACACGCCTTTAGTCTTAGCACTCAGGACACAGAGGCAGGCAGGTCCCTGAGTTCGAGGCCAGCCTGATCCACAGTGAGTTCCAGGACAGCCAGGGCTACACAGAGAAACCTTGTCTCAAAAAACAAACAAACAAACAAACAAAAACCTCATTCATCGGAAGAAAATTCTGCTGAGACCAATTTAATATGCTCAGAATGTTGGCTATCTAAAATCTTTCGTATCTCAACAAAGAACACTTTTAGTATGTGCTTAAACATCAAAGCAGTTATGATTTGGAAGCCACTTCAAAAATCTGCAAGGTTTTTGCATATTGCAAATATTTACATATTGCATGTACCACGTAGTAGGAAAAAAATAAAGAGTTGGGCCAGTGAGATGACTCATTGTGTAGAAGAGCTTGATGTCCAAGCCCGATGACCTGAGTTCTATTCCTGTAGGCCACAGTACACTGGGGGGGGGGGGCCCGCAACACACACACGATGACGACACACAACTGATTCCAGAAAGCTGCTGTCTGATTTCCATGTAGGTGTGCAGTCTCTCTCTCTCTCTCTCTCTCTCTCTCTCTCTCTCTCTCTCTCTCTCTCTCATACACACACACACTACATACACACATATCACACACATACACACACACACTCATATATTATATACATAGACATACAAATAATAAAGTTTAAAATTTAAATCCTCTGAATTTCTATAAACAATAGAAAAAAAGCCTTAGAAATTTAAACTAAAAAAAAAAAAAAAAAAAGCAACAATGTACCAGTGATAAATCTAAGAAAAATGCACAGGGTTTTTATGATTTTTTTCTTTTGTGTGTGTGCCTGTGTGCACATATGTGACCTGTGTGTACAGGCCTCTACAGAGGCCAGAAGAGAGTGTTGGATTCCTGGAACTGGAGTTATAGGCAGTTATGAGCTACCATGTGGACACGGAACTGGACTTGGGTCCCTGCAAGAGCAGTATGTGTTTTTTTTTGTTTTTGTTTTTTGTTTTTCCGAGACAGGGTTACTCTGTGTAGTTTTGGTGCCTGTCCTGGATTTCGCTCTGTAGACCAGGCTGGCCTCCGCCTGGCTCTGCCTCCCCAGTGCTGGGATTAAAGGCGTGTGCCGCTGCTGCCCAGCTACAATTTGTGTTCTTAACTACTGAGCTCTCTCTCTAGTGCCTATTTTTTTTAATTTAGGGTTTTCTCTCTCTCCCTTCCTTCCTTCCTTCCTTCCTTCCTTTCTCCCTCCCTCCCTCCCTCCCTCCCTCCCTCCCTCCCTCTCTCTCTCTCTCTCTCTCTCTCTCTTTCTTTCTTTCCTTCTTTCTTTGAAACAGGGTTTCTCTATGTAGCATCCTTGCATGTCCTGAACCTTGCTTTGTAAAACAGGCTGGTCTCCAACTCACCAAGTTCTGCCTGCTTCTGCCTCTGCCACATCGATCTGTTTGGCTCTGCCTCCCAAGTGCTGGGATTAAAGGCGTGTGCCACCACCGTACAGCGGCACAGCAGTACACACTCTTAACCACTGACTCATCTCTCCAGCTGCTACCCACTCCCATTTTTTTTTTTTTTGAAGTAGAACATAGTAAGGGCTCACTTGTAATTCTACTTACTCAGGAGGCTGAACTAGGATTGTGAATTTGAGGTTAGTCTGGACTACCTCAATGAGGCCCTGTCTCAAATCTAACTAACCAACCACATATATACAAACAGCTGGGGGTGGTGGGGTGGTGGCGCACGCCTTTAATCCCAGCACTCGGGAGGCAGAGGCAGGTGAATCTCTGTGAGTTCGAGGCCAGCCTGGTCTACAGAGTGAGTTCCAATATAGGCTCCAAAAGCTACACAGAGAAACCCTGACTCAAAAAAGCCAAACCAATCCAAACAAACAAACAAAAAACCCCATACATACAAACAAAAAAGAAGGAACTTCTAAAGTCAAGATGTGCCCTAAAGCACTCCCTGGGGGTGAGTGGCAGAGTCCTGGAGACCCCAAAGCAGATCTCAGGCAGAGCTGGGGGATGGGGACAGAGCCCTCAGTCTACAGAGGCCTGGGTGACAGTGATGCTGGGACACCCAGTTCTACACACAGGAAAACATGAACTGGAATGGTTTCCTCACATCCCACACACAAACATCATCCAGATGGATGGAAGGCTCACTATCAGCCAAGGGCAGCCCTTTAGGGAATATCCCATGAGCTCACTGTAACTCACTCAGACATGAGTCCAGCTGAGCGAGCCTGGAACAGAGTGCGGGCCCCTTGGGAGCTTCACACAGAGCCTGCAAGTCAGGAAGGCCAGGATGAACCATCCCTAAAAAGAAGATGGGAGACTGCAGTAGGTGCTTCATGAAAGGGAGGATAGAGTGTGTTCTCTCTTCAGAAAAAGCCTCAGTGGCTCTCTAAAATACAGTAATTGAGCCGGGCAATGGTGGCGCTCTCAAGATACTGTCCGGACAACAACTCCGAGTCCATGTCCATTTGAATAGTCATACATCAGAAAGGACCAACACTGAGAACTCATGAGTGACACCTTCAGTGTCAACAGGGCTTTACTTTCAAAAGCACAGTGTGAGGGAAAGAAGCACTCTTCAGAACAATGCTGTGCTGGCCAGTTTTATGTCAACTTAACACAAGCTAGAGTCATCTGAGAAGAGGGAACCCTGCTGAAAAAAAGCCTCCATGAGATTAGCTGTAGGCAGACAAGCCTGCAGGGCACTTTCTTAATTAGAAATTGATGGAGGGAGGGTCCATCCCACTGTGGTTGGGGATATCTGGCCCTCAGGCTGGTAGTCCTGGGTTCTCTGGGAATACAGGCTGAGCAAGCCATAAAGAGCAAGCCAGTAAGCAGCACCCCTCCACGGCCTCTGCATCAGCTCCTGCCTCCAGGTTCCTGTCCTGTTTGAGTTCCTGTCCTGACTTCCTTCAATGATGTACTCCAATGTGGAAGGGTAAGCCAAAAAACTTTTTTCTCCCTAACTTGTGTTTGGTCATGGTGTTTCGTTTCAGCATTAGAGACAAATGTCAATATAAAATTGAAAACCAGGGGCTGGGAGATGGCTCAGCAGCTAAAAGCATGGACTGCCCTTGCAGAAGACCTGAATTCAACTCAGAGCCATGTCAGGCAGCTCACCACTACCTGTGTGTGACTCCAGCTCCTGGGGGATCCAATGCTTCTGGCTTCCAAGGACACCTCCACTTACATGCAATACATGTACTTAAAAACGATAAAGTGACTTTTTCAAATTGAAAACCAGGAAGCCAATACATTATTTAGAGATGCGCAGGTACATGGTCAAAAAGAAAAGTCGGGGGCAGGTCTCTGAGTCAAGAGAGTGTGTTCTTGTCGAGGGGAAAGGTTACTCTGCACAGAGTCACGGGGTGGAGGTGTCTAATATGTGAGTACTTCCACACAAATTCCCACCTTTGTTATTCTTATCAGCTGACCCTGGGCCCCACCTACCCAGTTACAAACCAGCCACATTTCACAAGGCAGTCTTTCTCCCTTCCCTCCAAGCCTTTGTGAAGCCTACTCTCTTCAGAATAGGTGGAGATCTCTCTCTCTCTCCCTCTCTCTCTCTCTCTCTCTCTCTCTCTCTCTCTCACACACACACACACACACACACAATCACACATCCTGAAGTTCAAGCATGCTTGGCTCACTGTGTATGCCTAAACCTATCTTTGCCTTGCACTTGGACCCAGTAAGTATTTGTTGAATGACTGAATAGATTCATAAAGAAAAGAAGTCCTTGGGCTGGGGAGGGAGCTCAGTCTGTGCAGTGCTTACCAGAAGGATGAGGCCAGCGTCTATAAAACAAAACAAAACAAAAACAACAGCAAAGCTGGCCATGGTGGCCTGTGCTTGAATTCCCAGCACTGAGGAGATACCGGGTAGCTCTGCCTGGGGAGAGTTGGCCAAGCAACCTAGACTAATCAGTGCGCACACATAAATATACACCTCACCCATACATACATGTCCACACCAAAAAAAAAATTTTTTTTATTGGGGAAGTGGGTACTGGAAGATGGCTCCATGGTTAAGAGCAATTGTAGAGGATCCAGGTTCACTTCCTGGTACCCTAACGGCAGCTCACAAGGTTCTCTAGCTCCAGTTCTAGATCTTTGTACCCATACATATATCCATATATCTAACACTCACAGACATAAAATAGAAAATAGCTATTTTTGCCGGGCGGTGGTGGCGCATGCCTTTAATCCCAGCACTCGGGAGGCAGAGCCAGGCGGATCTCTGTGAGATCGAGGCCAGCCTGGGCTACCAAGTGAGCTCCAGGAAAGGCGCAAAGCTACGCAGAGAAACCCTGTCTTGAAAAACCAAAAAAAAAAAAAAAAAAAAAAGAAAGAAAGAAAAAGAAAATAGCTATTTTTAAAACAGATTTATTTTAGGGGGCTGGAGAGATGGCTCAGTGGTTAAGGGCCCCGGTTGCTCTCCCAGAGGACCCAGATTTCATTCCCAGCACCCACACAGCAGCTGACAACTGTTATAACTCCAGTACTGGGGACTTGATGCTCACTTCTGACCTTCATGGGCATCAGGCATGCACATGGTGCACAGACATACGTGCAGGTAAAATACCTATGCACAATAATAAAATCAAATAAAGACAGTAGAGTAGGAGAGTCTTTTTTCTTTTCTTTCTCTTCCTCCTCCTTCTTTTCTCCTCCTCCTCCTCCTTCTTATTCTTTTTTTTTTTTTTTTTCTTGAAACAGGGTTTCTTTCTCTGCATAGCCCTGGCTGTCCTTGAACTTGCTTTGTAAACCAGGCTGGCCTCAAACTCAAAAGATTCACCTATCTCTGCCTCCTGAATTCTGGGATTAAAGGTGTGCACCATCACCACCTGGCAGTAGGGGAATTTCTTATTTTATTTATTTATTTTTTGTTTTTAATTGTGGCATGTGAATGTGTGTAGGTGTGTGGGTGTATTTGTACAAGCATGTAGGTGCCCAAGGCCAAGACATCAGGTCCCTGAACTGGAATTCCTGGAGGTTGTGAGCCACCTAACATGGGTGCTGGGAACTGAACTCAGATCCTCTGCAAAAGCAATGTGTGACATTAACTCTGATCCATACCTCTAGCTCTCTAAAAGTAAATTTTTTAAAAGAAGGAGGATCAGGAGGAAGAGAAGGAAGGAAGGAAGGAAGCGAGCCTTGCTGAGGATGTTTTTCTACTGAAGGTATTTCAGCTTTGGAACGAGGCAGGGGCAGCCAAGGTCTCATCAGGTCCAGCGGGAAGCCCCAAGCAGAGGTCGGGGAGGGAGGGAGGGAGGCTCCAGTTCTAAGCCTCCACATTCCTCCACTTGAGCCTGAGCCAAGCCACACACAGCACATCTGGGGCCTACCCCGCCCAAGGCATGAAGCCATTACCCCTTCTTCAGCTCCGGCCTATTTCAGCCTTTGTCCTGACTGTTCCCAACCCCGGCCTCCCACCCTTCTTGGCTAATCTGGGTACTCAGCCACGAGTGTCTCCCCAAAGCAGGCCCAGAGGCTTTGCCCCATCTCTGTCTCATCTTTTCAGGTCCTCACTTGCCCATCAGGGTGCCCTGTTTGGCTTGGAAGAGGGGGTGCTGGCAGGCTGGCAGCTCCCCATAACCATAGCCTTTTATGCGCTGTGCCCTCCTTTCCTGGCCTCTTGTGCCTCTGCCTCTGGTCTTTCAGGGGTGGAAAAAAGAACTTGGGGGGAACATGGGATGAGGAGAGCTAGCAGGAAACTGGAGCCTGGTGCCCTTTGCTGACCACACCCAGAGATTCCTTTCTGGAGCCCCACAAGCTGGACTTGGAAGAGATTGAGCCACCTCCCGGGTTCCTCCCCTCTGGGGTCCTGAGCTGGAAGAAAGGCGCCTTTGCTGGGCCTGAAACACCAGACCCTCAGCCAGGGCAGCGATCCCAGCCCTATTGTCTACGCCGGTTCAGCAGCCAAGGCATCGCCCAGATGCCTGCAGCAAAGGCCACTCTTGAGCTCCAGCAGCCCGGCTTCCTGGTGGTCTCACCACATGGCTCCCTGCTGCCCCATGGATGGGATTCTTTGTGTTGCTGGAATTCCCATCTTGTAAGGGCATGAAGTGGCATGGCCCCTGGCCAGGAAGCCCTGAGTACTGGGGTCAGTGGGAGGGGTAGGGTTAGGTCAGAGTCAGCAGAGAGCCTTCCCAGCCCCCAGCCAGTGTCCAGGAACTTCTTGCTGCCCGGCACCGGCACCCAAACTTGCTTTGGGACACTCTTTTCCTGTAGGACGTCACCTGTGTGCACTGTAGCCTCCTCAGTTTAGGCTTCTGTGCCTCTCTCCCGGGCAAAGAGGGATGGCCAGGGCCCCGAGATAAAACTCAGACACAGGCTCCCTCTGCCCTCAGTTTCCCTTCTGGGCTTGTGTGATGGCAGGTCATGCCTGCCCTTTTCAGGTCAGAGCCACTTGGTGCTCATTAGCCCCGGGAGTCGTCCCTGCCCCTCGTGCCTGCTCCACAAGCAGATGCTGAGCCCCTAGGACCTTCTGAGCCTCCAGCCAAGACCCAATAGTTGAAACTTAGTTCTCCCGGCAAAGAGGTCCGGCTTGCTTTTCCCAGGCCAGGGACAAATTTGGCTCCGAGGGCGCAGCACTCTCCAAGCAAGGCTGCCTAGCAACCAGTCCAGCCAATCCCCAACACCAGGTATCCCTCTCTCACGACTCCCCAGGACCCCCCAGGACCGAGCTGGCCACACTCTTTGCCCGGGAAGGAGGACCGTGGCTGAGAGCTGTGGGGAGATTCAGCCAAGAGCCTGAGAGAGAAGGGGTGGTGCGGCTGAGTCACCCGCACCTCTTCAGTCACCTGCGCGCCTTCGGAAGGGGCAGGGCCGACTTTGGGCTGGTCCCGCGGTGGGTGGGCCTTCATGTGGGCGGGCCTCCTGCAGCCCCGCCCCGGCACCTAACCCTGGGCCCCGGGCCACCCAGGCCTCCCCGCTGCTCGCTGTCCCGGGTCCCTGCTGTGTTCTCCGGCGCGCTCCCATGGCCGGAAAGTTGCTGTCTCTGCTGCCACCCCTGCTGCTGGCTGCGGTGGGTCTCGCCGGCCTCCTGCTGCTGTGCGTTCCTACCCAAGACGTCCGGGAGCCGCCCGCCCTCAAGGTGCACGCGCCCATCGCGGCGCTCGTCTGGGAAGCAGCTGGCTGGGGACTAGGGGGGCGGGGACGGGGGAGACGGGGACGGGGAGCTGTCGGGGAATCTAGGAGCGCGCCGGCGGAACGCCTTGGGCTCCCGCGTCAGCGCGGGACCAACCCGCGCTGTACCTCCAGCCGGGTCCTAGGTTCCGCGCTTGATTTTTACTGAGTCCACGGGGTGACAGCGACGCTTCCGGAGCTCCACGGCACTGGAGGCCAAGTTCGTGGGAATTCCTCTGTTGCGGCTTCGCGATGAAGCTGCCAAATCCCCGGAGGAGCTGTCTTCCCGCTCCCTTCATGTGGTTCTCATCTCCCCTAGCTGTGGCAAGAACCCCCGCCCCTAGTCCAGCGCGATTTCCGGGCAACACCCAGAGCGCGCCGTTATAGAAGAGCATTGGTTCTAGATTCAGCTCCAGATAGGGGAGAGCACACACTAGGGGCCTCCAAACCCTCTCAGACCAATGTCTAAAGGGGTCTAAAGGGGTCTCTGTCACCAACCCTCAGGCTAGAAGCTGGCAACTAACCTTTTGTTGATCTTGTGCTGAGTTTGTGTGGAGAGTGGACATCCCAGCCCCAGGGACCCAGGATGGAAGGGGAAGAGCTCTGTAGCTGTGCGGGATGGGCTGTGGGGTGTGGGAGTTGGATCATTGTATCTGGCTGGCTCTGGAGGAGTTCCCTGGTGTGCGGGAGGACTGGAGCAGCCCTTTCCCAGGCTAGAACTGGCACATGCCCCAGGCTGGTGTCCAGCCAGGCTCCCTCAGCTGGAGTCCAGCCCCCTGGAGTAGGCTACCCTGCAAAGAAGGCCCATCCAGCGCCCTGCTCAGCTCTGCAAAACCAGACTCTCCCTGGCGTTTAGGCTCAGGGAGGAGTGTGGATTGGAGACCTACACTCAGCCTCAGCCACATTCTTTCCCAGCAGCCCTTACTTCACATTCTCAGGTCAGGCTAAGGTCTCTGCAGATACAGGTAGAGCGGAGAAAGAAGGAAGAGTAGCTCTTGGGTGTGGCCCCCCTGAACTGAGGACCTTGTGTCCCCAAGGCAAAGTTCCCCATGTGCTCTTGGGACCCTCTGTCCCTGGCCCCTCGGTTGTCCTTGCCAGGAAGTCTACTTTCTGATGCTCGGCAGCGCCATCCTCAGGCAGTTGGGGGGGTCACCCCAGGAACTCCTGGTCAGCCTCCTTCCGTTCAGGCTCTATCACTGTGGATGCCCTTGACTGTCTCTGGGCTTCAACGTGTACCTTGATCCACAACTGGTGGGAGTGAGAACTGGAATGCTAAAGGGAGTCCCTACGTCCGTCCCTCGGGCTGACTTGGCACTCCCACCCACAGTACGGCATCGTTCTGGACGCTGGCTCTTCGCACACATCCATGTTTGTCTACAAGTGGCCGGCGGACAAAGAGAACGACACAGGCATTGTGGGTCAGCACAGCTCTTGTGATGTTCACGGTGAGCACGGTCTTGGGTTATTGTTCAGTCTTAGCTTCACAGGCCCAAACAGTCATTCTCTTCTGCTTGCTGCTAGGTGGGGCTTACTCGAGGCAGGAGTTCAAAGAGAGGCTGGGTTGGTTCTCTGGACCTGGGAGGGGCTGTGGGTGCCTTATGTTCTGGAACAGAAGTCCTGGGGAGCAGGTGGAATCATTGGGGTTTTAATGGCCCAAGACAGGTCTCTACACTATAGACAGGCAGGTGGGGCTCCGAGGATCTAAGCGTGTATCCAGGCAGGTTCTTTGGAGGCTAGGCTAGGCTGACAATGCCTGAGTCTTTCTCCTGGCACCTGTGCCCACACCCACCAGGCAGACGGCAGCTTCAGAGACTCTGGGTGGCACCTGGACCCTTTGTCTCTGAATTGGCTATCTCTGGGATTAAGCTGGGAGGGTATGTCTAAGCAGCCTTATCAGCCTATGTCCCACCTGGAAACCATCTACCAAGCCTGGGTCCAACTCCTTGCTCTCTCTAGGTGGGGGCATCTCCAGCTACGCAAAGGACCCTTCTAGGGCGGGCCAGAGTCTGGTCGAGTGTCTTGAACAGGCACTTCGGGATGTGCCCAAAGACAGACATGCCAGCACACCGCTCTACCTGGGAGCCACAGCAGGCATGCGCCTACTCAAGTGAGTACCTATACCCTGACTTGGCCCAGCGGCCTTCACAGCCCTTCACACCCCCTCCGTGGGCAAGCTCTCAGGAATGCCTGGCAGAGGGCATCTGGGGATGAGTTCCATCAGAGTCCTCCCCATTCCACAGCCTGACCAGCCCAGAGGCCACAGCCAGGGTGCTTGAGGCAGTGACAGAGACGCTCACACAGTACCCCTTTGACTTCCGTGGTGCTCGAATCCTCTCGGGACAGGATGAAGGGGTGTTTGGCTGGGTGACTGCCAATTACCTGCTGGAGAACTTCATCAAGGTGGGCCCTGCCGCTGGCCCAAAGAGCCCGGGGTCCTGCGGGCCTTGCCTGCCCACTGCCTTAACCCAATTTCTGCTCTCCACAGTACGGCTGGGTGGGCCGGTGGGTCCGGCCGAGGAAGGGAACTCTGGGGGCCATGGACCTTGGGGGTGCCTCAACACAGATCACCTTTGAGACAACCAGCCCATCTGAAGATCCAGACAGCGAGGTCCATCTGCGGCTCTATGGCCAGCACTACCGTGTCTACACCCACAGCTTCCTCTGCTATGGCCGAGACCAGGTTCTTCAGAGGCTGCTGGCCAGTGCCCTTCAGGTGCCTCTCTAACCTCAACCACCATACCGCGCCGGTGCCTCCTTGAGGAAGGGAGGAAGAAGGGACCAAAGGCCACAGGGCAGAGCCAGGGAAGCAGCTAATACTGACCTCAGGGACCGTAAGAGAGGCCTCCTTTCACGTGGATGCACACATGGCTGTGAGGCCCACAGTGGGTCAGACCTCCATGGTGGTGTCCCCGTTCAGCCTCAACCACCAGATCCCCTGACCAGTGCTTCTCCAGCGGGGTGTGCCTCAGCTTGAAGACAGGTGGGGAGGAATTCAATGGGATAAAGGGTCAGGAATAGGGGTCTAGTGTAAGGAGAGCCAGAGGCCATCTCAGCAGGTCATGGTTAGCCATGATGGTTCAGGAACACAAAAGGGGCGTTTCCCAAGTTGGATCTGTGGACAGTTCATCGTGCTGCTTCTCTGGGGCGGGGTGGAGGGCAGCGACTACAGTAGAGAATTCTCTCTGTACTCTGGTTAACTCCCCAGACCCACCACTTCCACCCCTGCTGGCCAAGGGGCTACTCCACCCAAGTGCTGCTCCGGGAAGTCTACCAGTCACCATGCACTGTGGGACAGCGTCCTCGGACCTTCAACGGCAGTACCCTTGTCAGAGTCGCGGGGACCAGCAGCCCTGCCCTCTGCCGTGACCTGGTCTCTGGGCTCTTCAACTTCTCCTCCTGCCCCTATTCCCAATGCTCCTTCAACGGGGTCTTCCAGCCCCCTGTGACTGGGAACTTCATAGTGAGTCTGGGTAGAGGGCTGTGGGGGCCGAAGGCATTAAGCATCTGGGGTCTTGTGGGAGTATGACTGCACAATCTGTCTCCCACAGGCCTTTTCTGCTTTCTACTACACGGTGGACTTCCTGAGGACAGTGATGGAGCTGCCTGTGGGAACCCTGCAGCAGCTGGAGGCAGCCACAGAGATCGTCTGCAACCAGACCTGGGCTGAGGTGAGGCCTGTCCCCCATATTCTCCATGGCTGGGTGGGAGGCTCATTCATTTGCTCTACATATAGAGAGACCCAGTCATTTCAGACTGCTGGCTGTCATAGGTAGACTCAAGAAATGGGTAAGGTAGAAATTCAGTGGTCTCCTTGAGGTCTGATCTTTTTTTTTAATTAATGAATTAATTCATTAATTTTTATATGCATTGGTGTTTGACCTGTATGACTTTGTGAGGGTGTCAGATCCACTGGTTCCAGACAGTTGTGAGCTGCCATGTGGGTGCTGGGAATTGAACCTGGGTCCTCTGGAAGAGCAGCCAGTGCTCTTAACCTCTGAGCCATCTCTCCCGCCCTGGGGGGCTGGAGAGCAAGTGGGATTGCAAAGCTCTGTGGCGACAGGGAGCTAAAGCAGGCAGGGACGGAAAGGCAGGTGTCTAGGACAGAGTGTGGCAAAGAATGCCTCACCAGTGGGAAAAGACTACTCAGGAGAGACTCAGCAGGGCTTGGGGTTGAGGATGCCACCAGATTTCTGGTTCTGGCCGCGGGCTAAACACTAGTTCCAGGTAAGGAAGAATAGAGAGCTCTGGATAGCTGGAGTGTGAGGTGGCCACCAAATCTGGAGAAATGGGGCCTCCTAGTCTTAGGCACACTTCAAGGTCTCAGAAAAGTGGGGTCCAGTAGTCCGAGAGCAGCATTCGAGGCCGGCCCTCTGTTCCTTTGGTTATGAAGCAAGAGTGCCACTCTCCTGCTCCCAGTGGCTGCGTCCTCTCCATCTGGCTGTTGGAAGGAAGGACACAAGGCCTTCCAGCAGTCATGTGGTTTATCCCAGAGGAGTGTCTGCCTGGGAAGGGCGTCTTGGACTAGGTCTTTCTGTGTATTTCCGGCCTGAGCTGTAGGGAGGGCGCCTTACCCCGCGGGCCGTAGTTCCTCGTGGTTCTTCATCCAACGATGTCTTGCTTTCTTCTTAGCTCCAGGCTCGAGTGCCAGGGCAGCAGGCCCGCCTGGCTGACTACTGCGCCGGAGCCATGTTCATACAACAGCTACTAAGCCGCGGCTACCGCTTCGATGAGCGCTCTTTCAGCGGAGTGGTCTTCCAAAAGAAGGTGGGTGATGGGTGGGGCCGGAGGATTCGGGGCGCGGCCTCTGGGAAGCTGACGCCACGCCCCCTCTCAGGCCGCAGACACGGCTGTCGGCTGGGCGCTGGGCTACATGCTGAATTTGACCAACCTGATTCCGGCTGACCTTCCGAGACTACGTAAGGGGACTCACTTCAGCTCCTGGGTCGCTCTCCTCCTGCTCTTCGCGGTCCTGCTCTTGGCGGCGCTGGTCCTGGTCCTGCGTCAGGTGCGCTCCGCCAAGTCCCCCGGCGCCCTCTAGGGGTGCGCTGGGAGGTGCTCGCAACCCCCAGGACACCTCTGACACTGAGTCAGCCTGGGGATCGACATCTACAGTCACCGAAAGCCTTGCTAGGCCCCTGCAGGTCTCGCCCCGAGTTCTCAAGTATTTCTCCCCCCTCTCTCTCCCCGGGGTGACAGGTCTCAGCCTGTGACTCAGGGTGAGGTCCGTGCAGAGAGGGACCTTTGTTCTGATCTTCAGGGCCCTGGAACTTCCTGGGCATAGCCTGGGCCTTTAGAAAGGCAGCCACCAGAGCCTACGGGCTAGGAGTCAGTTCAATGCCTACTTGTAAAAATTTTGTAATAAAAGATTTTTCCTAAAGCAGTGAAGTGTTCGTAGGGCGGGGCACCCTTCTGATGCTGGTCCTCCTTCAGAGCTAGTCTGGTTCCAAGATACTGACTTTTCCTGCTTCCTTCCTTTCTGGACCAGACCTGAGGCGACGAGGGCACTCCTCTACACTGGTCTGGGCGGTCCCGAGTCTGAGTCCTCTTTGGCTGACAAAACCCTAACAAACCTCAGGTCCCCCTTGGTGACATAGGTAGGGGTTGAAGATGCACCCCGAGGTTGCTGACCCCCCCTCCACTGCAGAGGCTCCGGAAGTGTCAAGAGCCCTGCATTCCACACCTAAGTTTCTGTGTTCTCTAAGTAGAGAAGAATGGCCTGGGTATGCTACTTCTCCCCGCCTCCTTTATGGAAATGAGTTCAGACACAAGTTCTGTTCCGTCAGGGTTTTGAGGGCTGGTTTGGGGGTGCACAGGCACACACAGCGTCATTCTTTGATACATTTTGTAAACCTACAACAGCAAGTCTCCGCTTTGACACTGTGAGCCCGAGGGACTGAGAGAAGTACAGGGCTGGCGAACTCAATCTTCTTGTCTTTCTGTTTTATGTTTTTTGTTGTTTTGTTTTTTGAGACAGGATTTCTCTGTGTAACCTTGGCTGTTCTGGAGCTTGATCTATAGACCAGCCTGACCTCGAACTCACAGAGATCCTCCTGCCTCTGCCTTCTGAGTGCTGGGACTAAAGGCGTGCGCCACCACCTCCTGCCAAGATTTTTTTTTTCTGTTTTATATTTGTGTGTGTGGGGGGGGCTTGAGACAAGGTTTCTCTGTGTAAGAGCTCTGACTATCCTGGAACTTGCTTTGTAGACCAGGCTGGCCTCGAACTCACAGAGATCTGCCTGCCTCTGCCTCCCAAGTGCTGGGATTAAAGGAGTGCATCAACACTGCCCAGTATCTGTTTTACATTTTTAAGACAGGGTCTCACTGTGTATCCCTGGCTGTCCTGGAACTTGATATGTAGACCAAGCTGGTCTCGAACTCACAGATAACCTCCTACTTCTGCCTCTCGAGTGGTGGGATTAAAGGATTCCACCACCACAGTTAGCTTCAACCTTGCTTTCTTGACTGAGTCAGTGGGAGGTCTCTGGATGGGATGGGGTGTGTTCTTAGGGGACTGGAAGTGAAGAATGAATACAAGGCACCGTGGATACTCCATGTTGTGTGACTCAAGGGAACTGAAAACCATCACCTGGGACAGTGACCACCTTGGACAGCTCCCAGACGCCTGTCAGCAGCAACGTCAATTTACTTTTGCCCCCTTGTGGACTCACTCGGAAACTGGCGTCAGGAGCGATCTACTTGTGAGCCTGCTGTGTTTGCTTTATACTTCGCGGCTTAGAAAGCCCGGAGGCGTCTCTGAGTACACCTGGGCGTCTCTGTGCACCTGTTTATCCTTTGATACGCTTTGCAAGCCTGCAACAGCTAGCCTGGTCTACATAACAAGTTCCAGGACAGCCAGTGTTTGCTCCTGGTGTTCGCCTAGTCTAAGGCCCTCCGCTCCAATAGGGTCTACGGTTTGGCAGTCGGACCACTAAGAGGAAGGCATGTATCTTGGGACGCCCACTCCTAGTCAATCCTAAACCAGATTTCTGGGTAATGAGAAGGTATCCTGTTGCAGAGGCTGGAGGGCCCGAGGCACTTAGTAGCCTGTAGAAAGGGGACCCTCAACAGGTCGCAGAGGGAGGGGGCTCAGTCTGGAGATGTCCCGCCCCCGCAGGTGGAGCGCGCAGGCGCACTCCCTACACGCTCCTCTGGCCGCTGATCCTCCATCGCATCCCGGATCCTTTGCCGCAGCGTCAGCGCCGCCTCCTCCTCTTTTCCTCTTCCTCCTCCGCCCCCTCTCGCTTCCCGGCTTCTCCAGTCACGGTTCCCGGAGCCGGTACTGAGCCCGGGGGCGCGGGGTGCCATGCTGCCCGGGTGGCGGCGCTGAAGCATGGCGACGCCGATCCCTCCGCCTTCCTCGCGGCACCTGCGGCTGCTGCGGCTGCTGCTCTCCGGCCTCATCCTCGGAGCGGCCCTGAACAGTGCCACCGCCCGCCGCCCGGGTGAGCTATCGCTCTGGGCGCAGGCTGCGGGGCGCTCCGGGGCCGGGATCGCCGGGCGGGGAATCCTAACCCCCGGCGCCACCCTCGTCCTCCCTGCCACCGCCCTGGCCTCACCCGGGCCCGCAGGCCAGGCACGTCCGGTCCGCTGGCCATGGATTGGGTAAACAGGTCAGGCCCGTTGAAGGCCAGGTTGGATGAGTCTTCTCTCAGGTTCCTGGAGGCGAACGTAGATTTCATGAGCTTCTGGTCTTTGTTTCTGGGTCCCTGAGCCAATTCGGCGTGTGTCTCCGGATGTCTTTCTGGGCGTCTGCAGCCATCTGGTTCCCGGTGGCCCTCAGAGGGGATCCGGTGTCTTTGTTTCTGTGTCTCTGCCGTTTCCAGTCGGCAAGGTTGTTCCCGGTGTCTGTGGGCCTTTGCTGCTGTCAGCCTTGTCTTGGGGTGGGTTCCCATGGCAGAGTCTAAGAGTTCCAGGCCCATTAGGGTCTTGTTCCAACTTAGTGGGGTCAAGCTGCCTCCATCCCCTGCCCTGGAGGGCACAGTGCCACCCTGTCTTCTGGACTGAGGTCTGTATGTTGACCCTTCAGAAGAGTGTGAGCCCGGCCTGGGAAAACATTCTTGCCAGATGGGTCCTGAAGCCACAGGATCCAAATCGTATCTCCCTGAAGGGAGTGAGGTGGGAGAGGGTGCCCATATATATGCTCGCTGAGTTCTGGAGCTCTGAAGGGGAGGTGCTTTGAGCCCAGCTTACAGATGAGGAAACCGAGGCACTGAGAGGTGACTGGTTTGTGGCACAAATGGGACTCGAACGAGATTGTTCTGCGTGTGGGGCCTTAAGAGCTGGGCAGGTCTCCTCCCCGGCAAACAACCCTGGACCGAAGGTTGGCGTGACTGGAAGAGACTCTGGGGGAGGGTGGAGGGCCAGACCAGGCCTCATCAGAGGTAGCACAGGCCACCTGCTGAAGAGCCTGCCTCCCGGGTGGAGCCCCCTCAGGAGTGGGACTACAGGGACGGTGCTGGCCTCTGCGCGTTGGCCACGGTAGCTGAATACAGAGACCTGGCTTGACCCATCCGTCTGTCCCTAAGCATCTCCTTACCACACCTGGAGGGCCAGTAGCCCAGCATGGGTAGAATACCAGTTACTCTCCAGTTACCGTTGTTCCTGGGACCTCCTCGTCACACCCAGGCTGGAGAGGGTCTTTCTATCCAAGATTAAACAATAGGCCGGTGGGCTAGGGAGGTCCAAACCAGCCTTGTGCCACACACCTCTAGTATAGATCTGACTAGGTTATCAGCACCAGGGGCAGGGACTAACTGGCTCCCTGGAGCCTAGCTGGTGGGTGGAGTCCATGTAAGCCTCCTGGCACAGGTTTAATGTTTAACTATTCCAAGACCCAAGCCCAGATCGCTGTCACTGGAGTCTGGTGATCCAGCCTATGGAGGATAGAAGGGCCTGGCCTGGGCTTCAATGTCCCACCTGCCCTCGGGGCTGCTGGAACTTCTTTCCAGTAGATGTCGAGTGTCAGATTACAAAAGGAAACTAAGTCAAAGGCTGCAGAATGTCCTCCACATCCCAGGGGGCCCGACTGGCATTGCCTGCTACGTGCCGTGTGCCGTGGTGGCGGGGCTGAGGGGAGGAAGGACTCAATTGGCCAGAGACACTCACCAGGCAAGGTTGATGTCCTGCTGGGTAGTCCCTTGGCTCTGCTGGCTTCCTGGGACAGGGACCAGGGTCCCAGGTTGGAAATATTCCTTAGCTTTGAAGCAACTGAACTTATACACCCCACAGGAGAAACTGAGGCATGAGGGTCACTGTTCTATCTACCTCCATTAGCATGGTACTAATTGGCATGTGTAAGCAGAACACCATGCTCTGGGCCCCAAATGAAGAAGACAAAAAATGGGACTGGGAACTATGACCTAGACTGGCATCCCCAGTGCTGACCAGCCCAGGCCTCTCAATGCCCTCATTGTATCTAGCTAGCTCCATCTAGCTGGTCTCCCAAATCCCAGTGGCTTCTCTCTGCTCTAAAGACAAAGGCTAGACAGGAAGAGTCTTCTGTCTTCTGGACTGAGCATTTGTTCTGTGGCATGCTAGACTAGACTCTAGGGTTGTAGGATTATGTGATGGTGTCTAGAGAGAACACCCAGTGTTTAGGAGAAATGGCTACCCAGCATCCTTTGCTGCTCCTGAGCCAAAAAGAGAATAGAGCTCTGTCCTCAGTAGCAATCTGGATGAAAGGTCCTGGCTCACTCTGAGCCACACAAAGGTCAAAAGCCAGCCTTGGAGGACTATACAGTCCTTTTCTGGAGGCTGACTGGACAGTTAGGGTCAGTTCTTCTTTAAGGGTAGGGCTTAGGTCTGGTAGCAGGACTGAGAGGAATGGATGGGGCAGGGTAGTTCTCTAAAAACTTGGGACTGTTGGCTTCCTGATTCTGAAACTTGGCAGCAGGAAGGCAGGGCCTGCCCAGAACAATGGCCGGAGACAGGCCTGGCCAGCTCTGTGGAAGGAGGGGTTCCTAAGCAGGGCTGCTGTTGCCGGCTGAGATGGGCCATGCCCCTGCTTCTTCCTCAGATGCTCCCACCTGTCCTGGAAGCCTGGACTGTGCCCTGAAGAGGCGGGCCAGATGCCCACCGGGCGCGCATGCCTGTGGACCATGCCTTCAGTCCTTCCAGGAAGACCAGCAAGGGCTCTGTGTACCCAGGATGCACCAGCCTTCTGGTATGCCAGAGTATAGATTCAGGGGAAATGGGTGGGTGAGAAACCTTCCCTCCCTTCCTGCCTTGCCCTGTGGGCCCATCCTCCTGAGCTTTGTGGAGCACTCAGGTCCAAGACCAGCCTGGAACTCTTGTCACTCTAGGAGCGACAAAGCCCTTTTATCCTTTCAAGACGGTGCTGGCCCAGTGTTGGAACTAGGCTGAGGCCTATGGCAGTTGAGTCCTCCTAGGGTAAAGGATGACCTCAGGAAGAGGAGGGGTCAGAACGTTAGGGCTTGGAACATAAGTCCGCCAAAAGCTGTTCCAGGTGTCTACGTCGGCACTCTCTAGGCCACCTGCTCCTTCCTTTGCTCATTTACCCTGTACACTCCACACAGCATGTTTGGAAGTGCCAGCCCTGTGACAGTGCCAGCTGTCCTTCAGTCTATCTGGATGTCCCTTCAGGTGATGGGGGCTTGACCCGAGAGGTGCTGGGGGTGTGGCCAGCCAGGATTCCTGGGAAGGAGTGGTAAAGAGGGGCCCTGAGAAAAGGCCAGAGGACTGCTGGAGATTGGGGTCCCATGCGGGAGGTACAGAGTGAGAATCAATGGGGGCCCGGCCCCCTGCCCACCCCCACAGGCTCCCTTTCTGATGGCGGGCACTGGGAGAAGCCTAGACATTTGGGTATACGTTGGCTTCTCTCCGGGCCTTCAGAATTTCCTTTCTCCTCTTGGGCAGAGAAGGTGCCTGGGGGTGGTCAAGGTAGGAAAGGGATTGTCTTAGTGCTCTGCCTAGCTCTTTGGGCACACTGGCTAGGATAAGGGATTCCATTCCTTTCTCCTCTTATGGGCCTCTGCACATCTCTCTAGCCCTTTTCTCCACCTCCCCCCCCCCATCCCCTGGTACTTAAAGAAGCTCCCTCAGCTGTCGCCATGGTAACCCAGGATGGTGAAACTTGGGATGGGTCCCTCCATCCATCTCGGGAGACTGCCTGCTGCAGGTGTTGTCTAAAGGGTCTGGGGCCTCGCTCTATGATGGCCCCTCACACTCCTCAGGGGAGGACCTGCCCCAGCCCAGACTGGAAGAGGAGATCGATTCTCTGGCCCAGGAACTAGCGCTGAAGGAGAAGGAGGCTGGGCACTCAAGGCTTACAGCGCAGCCCTGGCCTGAGGCTGCCCAGAAGCTCCTGGAGCCTGGTGAGGACCCCCCACCCCTCATGCCCACCCTCTCTCTGCCCCTTGCTCACGTCCCTGACCCTGCTTCTTTGAGTCAAGGTCAAGGCCCGCTGACTTTATGTGCCTGCCTCTCAGCAGCTACTCTGGGATTCTCACAGTGGGGTCAAGGACTGGAGCCCGGCCTCCCCTCCACTCATGGAACCTCCCAGCCCACGCCCTACGCCTCCTTGGGCTCCCCTGTATCTTCTGGGCCCGTGCACATGTCCCCGCTGGAGCCCCAGGGCGGACATGGAAATGGCCTCACCCTTGGTAGGTCCAGCTTGGCAGTAAGGGACAGGCATGTGGCGGGTCGAAGGAGGAGGCACAAAGGAGATGGGACGGGAGGCAGGCTAAGGACCCTCCTCAGACGGCTCCTCACAATGCCCCTCCCTCCCACAGTGCTGATCCTGGCTTTCTGCTTGGCCAGCACAGCCGCCCTGGCTGTGGCAGCCCTCTGCTGGTGTAGGTGAGTCGCTGGCCCCAGCTGGCGGGTGGGGTCTGACCTTCAGCTCCATAACAACCCTCTCGACCCCAAACCCTTCCAGGCTCCAGCGGGAGATTCGCCTGACTCAGAAGGCCGACTATGCTGCCACATCCAAGGCGCCCACTTCACCTTCAACACCGCGAATCTCGGTGCGTAGCTCCTCCCCCACCAGGCTGGCTCTTATTCCGGGCGCCCCCGGCGTTTGCCTGACATTTCCGCCCCCTTCCACAGCCCGGGGATCAGCGGCTGGCGCACAGCGCTGAGATGTATCACTACCAGCACCAGAGACAGCAGATGCTGTGCCTGGAGCGGTGAGTGTCCCTAGCCTGAAAAAAGCAGCCACTTTCCCCCTGCGCCTTCGCCCCACCCCCACCTCACCTGGCAGCCCTTTCCCGCCTGCACCCAACCTCTTACTTGTAGCCCCGCCCCTCACCCCTATCCCAGCCCACACCCAGGGCAACAGCAGATTGAGCACCTACCTCCGGGCCCCTGGGCCCTGGAGAGTGCGCAGGGGACCCAGCTATCTCACCCCCACTAGGCATAAGGAACCTCCGAAGGAACTGGAGTCAGCCTCCTCCGATGAGGAGAATGAAGACGGCGACTTCACGGTGTATGAGTGCCCAGGCCTGGCACCGGTGAGTGCTCTAGGGGTGTGGGCGGGCTTACCGGCTAGGGCGTCTCCTCACCTTGCTGTCCCAGGCCTTGCTGCCAGGAGCTTGACCCAGTGTCTTCACAGACAGGGGAGATGGAGGTGCGCAACCCGCTGTTTGACCAGTCCTCGCTGGCGGCACCAGTGCCGGGTCCCCACTCCTCACCTTCTCCGCTGCAGTGACTCCTAGGGTGACGCCCACTTGCCTGCAGCCCTCGGCCCGCCGATGAGAGAAGCAAGTCCTGGTGTTCCCCACGGAAAAGAACAGCATTGTGACCCTCTGCATGCTTCTGGCAGGAGGGAGGCACCAGCCCCTGGGCTTCCTTGCCAGGGAGATTCTCCACCTTATGCGGGAGACCTAGCATCTGCTTGCACATTCTCTGCCTGGTCTGAACCCTCAAACTGGAGGGACTAGTCCAGGACCCCTAGAGCCAGGCATGGGTAGAGAGTTCTGGAGACAAAAGCCAATTAAAGTCTTTTTCAAACCTGTGAGTGGCTTCTGGCCTACCTCCCTGGGAGACGGGGTGGATGGACGTTGAGGGTGGCTTCTGGCTTCACTGATGGTGTGATTAGTCCACAGTCACCCACCTCCCTGGGAGCCGTGGTGGATTGAGTGAGGGCCTGGGACCTTCTCTTGCACCTCCAGAGAGAGGTGGTAGCTCTATAAGGGACTTGGACTGGAGGAGAATCAAACACAGGATATCCCTCACCCTCCACAGTGGGGACTCACCCCTCCTACTCACTCTTCTGCCCTAGAGTTTAGGAATAGGAAGGGCAAGAGGATCCCAAAGGTGGTGAGATTCTGAAGACCCATTATGTGGGATAAAAAGGGTTGGGAGAGGGAGTAGTTGGCATACGCCTCGATGTGAGTACCCAATGCCATTTCTGCTTGTTATCTACCTAGGACAGAAAGTTAAGGGAATAGCCATATAGGCCTGTGGGATTCTTACAGGGGACAGACTCCTGGACCCCTATAATGAGTTGGTGGGGGAGGGAGACAGGCCAGGCAGAGAGACCTGAGGAACACAATGTACCTACAGCCAGGTACATGAGGCAGGGATTTAAGTAAGGGGAGTTATGTTGCTTAGAGCCTTACCTGCCCAAAGCATGTGTAGAGCTGGGATTTGACTGGCACTGTCTTCTATATGGTTTGGAAAATGATCTGTGACTATGACAGCTGCCATACTTTTAGTCCTGAATGTGTGTGTGTGTGTGTGTGTGTGTGTGTGTGTGTGTTTTGTGTGGCTTTGTTTGTTTGTTTGAGGCAGGGTTTCTCTGTGTAGGCTGTCCTAGAACTCACTTTGTAGACCAGGCTGGCCTCGAGCTTTCAGAGATGTGCCTGCCTCCGCCTCCTGACTGCTGGGATTAATGGCATGCCCAACTAAGTGAATGTGTTGAGAGGAGCCTCCTGACTCCTTAGTTTTTTCTCTGAGAGCTGTGCCGTCTGCAGGGATGGGTCAGGATCCTGCTGAGCACACGACTTCCTTTGTCCCTCTCCACTGACTTTCCTTCCTGTAGGATGTGCACTGGCTTCAGTCTATTCTCTGGAGACTCTATGGCCTCTCCAATCAAGAAGATAGGTGAGCTTGGCATGGCGGCCATGCAACTTGGGAGGCAGAGGCAGGCAGATCTCTGTGAACTTGAGGTCAACCTGGTCTGAGTAGCAAGCTCCAGGCCAGCCAAGGCTACATAGTCAGACCCTGTCTCCAAAAATAAACAAACAAACTTAAACAAACAGGTAAATAAAATTAAAAAAATAAATAAATAAGAGAAAGAAAGAAAGAAAAAAAGAAAGAAGGAAAGAAAGAAAGAAAGAGAACCTATTAGAAGTGGTCCCAGTGTTCCCTTGTGTCTTTTTTTTTTTTAAGATTTATTTATTTATTATGTATACAGTGTTCTGTCTGCACGTGTGCCTATATGTCAGAAGAAGGCGCCAGATCTCATTACAGATGGTTGTGAGCCACCCTGTGGTTGCTGGGAATTGAACTCAGGACCTCTGGAAGAACAGCCAGTGCTCTTAACCTCTGAGCCATCTCTCCAGCCCACCTTGTGTCTTAGGGTTTCTGTTGCTGTGAAGAGACAACATGACCACAGCAACTATTTTTTTTTTTTTGTTGGCTTTAAGATTTATTTATTTTATGTACACGAGTGCTCTGTTGACTTTATGACAGAAGAGGGCATCAGATCCCACAATAGATGGTTGTGAGCCACCATGTGGTTGCTGGGAATTGAACTCAGGACCACTGGAAGAGAAGCCAGTGCTCTTAACCACTGAGCCATCTCTCCAGCCCCAACCACAGCAACTCTTATAAAGGAAAACAGTTAATTGGGGTGACTTACAGTTCAGAGGCTTAGTCCATTATTGTCATGGTGGGAAGCAAGGCAGCATGCAGGCAGACGTGGTGCTGGAAAAGGAGCTGAGAGTCCTACATCTGGATCCACAGGCAGCAGGAAGTGGTCTGTCTTACTGGGTGTGGCTTGAGTGTATATGAAACCTCAAAGCCCACCTCCACAGTGACACACTTCCTCCAACAAGGCCACACCTCCTAATAATGCCACTCACTATGGTCTTACTGGGGGCCAATTACATTCAAATCACCACACCTGGGTCCTAGCTGACCATGGAGGGCAAGGGCCCAAATCTTGGTTGTCCTTTTTGAGCCTCTTATCTTCATTGGTGTAAGCCTCCAAATTTTGGTAAACACCCCAAAAGACTGCTTTACTAGCTTTGTGATTTATTTTATTTTATTTTTTGTTTTTTTTTGAGACAGAACGTCTCTATACTGCTCTGGCTGACCTGGAACTTGCTCTGTAGACCAAGCTGGCCTGGAATTCAGAGATCTGCCTGCCTCTGCCTCCAAGTACTGGGATTAAAGATGTGCAGCACCCTACACTTGCCTTTTTTTGTTTTGTTTAGCTTTGCAATTTTAGGTTCTGGGTAACATTTAGATAAAGCTTAGAAAACAAAATTTTAAGTAAGTCTTGATTTTTGCCATGACTCAGTTTCCCCAAGCAGTTATTCCCAACTCCAGTAGTTATCTTGATTAGACTAGACATATATTCTTTTTTTTTTCTAAAAATTCTTTTCTAAAAGTTACCGTAATGTTACCATGATATCTAGAGATTTTTAATAACCTTTAATCACTAAACATTCATCGTTTTAAAATCCTACCCACAGATCTTGTATTCAACTCACTCAGTCCTTCTGTAACTTAGTGTTAAGGCTTTGAATTTTTATTTTGTCCTTATCTTTTATCTTTCAGGACAAAATCTCATTTTATTATATAAAACCCATCCTTATATGAAATATTATTTTCTTTCCTACCAAAAATTATATCCTTCTCAACACTTCCCTTATCTCCTGACTGTCTCGTATTTTATTTCTATAAGCAAGAGTTCAATCCAAATGGCATACGTGGCCTAGGATTGTAAATGAAAATTGCCTGTCCATACATATCATTAAACTCTTAAGTTTTTCCCCTGTTATAAGTCTTAAGCCAACCTCTTTATTGCTTGTTTTTTTTTTTTTTTGTTTTTGTTTTTTTGTTTTTTCGAGACAGGGTTTCTCTGAAGCTTTGGAGCCTTTCCTAGAACTCACTCTGTAGCCCAGGCTGGCCTTGAACTCACAGAGATCCGCCTCCCGAGTGCTGGGATTAAAGGTGTGCGCCACCACCGCCCAGCTTATTGCTTGTTTTTTTTTTCTCCTTTTTTTTTTTCTCACTTGCATCTTACAGAGTTTGAGAATAGAGAAAGTTTTACATTTCAGCAAGAACCTGAGGAATTCTCGGAGACCTTTGTTGTGGCACTCACAGAGAAGACTGCTTGGACATGGGTTTAAGCCAATAGAAAGTCTTTATTAGCTGGTCAGCAACTACTCTGGGTGTTCGGGATCCCAGTAGAGCACTGAGCATTTCTCAGGATGAACTTTTAAGCACAAAAAACATATCCTGGCTTGACATATTTCAGTTAACAAGGACAGTTACCCAGAACTACAGAAGCTAAAAATCAAGGTTAGTACATTTAGGGACTTTCCCAGAACTATGGATTTTGATGGCGTAGGCCTTTGTTTTAGTTTTGGTAGGTGGTACTGTCTTCATGCTGAGTTTTATGGCCTGAATGGTACTCCTATCATGGTGTCATTTGTGCTAAGGTCTGGGGCCTTGTTACATTCCCCACCGGCCTTAGTGGATGAGTCAAATCTTGGACTCATCTTGTTCTAAATAAGTGTAGTTGGTCCTAAGGACCATTAATTTTACTGAACTGATACATAATTGGCCATATGGTTTAGGATGCAGGGGCCTGCCAAGGTCCAGTCAGTGCTGATAGCGGAGTGTTAACCAGGGGGACCAAGAGGACAGAAACTGACATCAATTACCTGATGATGTATGTCTTTGTCTCTTTGAGGTTTTTTTGTTTGGTTTTTAGTTTTTTGTTTTTGAGACAGGGTTTCTCTGTGTAGCCCTGGCTGCCCTAGGCTTGTTCTGTAGACCAGACTGACCTCAGACTCTCAGAAATCTGCCAGCCTCTGCCTCCCAAGTGCTGGGATTAAAGGCGTTCACCACCACTGTCCAGACAAGTTTTGTTTTGTCTTAAATCATGGCAAGATATTTTTTAATTACTCTTGATCAACTAGCATAGAAACAATAGGGTTTTTTTGGGGGGGTTGTTTTGTTTTTGCAAAGCCATACAGAGTTTTCTTTATCTCATGAGAAGTAAGTCTTAGCCTCTCCAATTTTGTAGGATCACTCCTGCAAGGGAATCTAAACTGTTGTTTTAATGCATCTGACCCTGATCAGCCTGTCTGCTTAGTTTGGAAAGCATCAGAAGAGGCACATTTAGTCAAATGAGTCAGAGACCAAGTGGTCTCAGGGGCCCAGTAATGTTGTTGTTATCCATATGAAGTAATCCGTAAGACAAAATAAGGGGCGGTACCCTTGTAAGTCCTCTAGTGTTCATTTGGGCTGACAGTGAGTTTTGTCAATGGGCTGAAAGTCCGGTTAGTTCCTATGCTATGTATTATGGGGGCTGGGTGTCTAAGCATAACCAGCAGTCCTGGCTAGGATTGATTAAATCTATCCCCAGGGTCCCTTTCTGTGACGTAGAGTTTGATTCCCCACATTTTTCCTGTTTTTCAAAGGTCAGAATCTTTTTTTTAAGGAACTTTCCAGGAAGCCTTAGTTTTATACCCCAAATTTTGCAGTAGAAAAGTCTCTTGTTTCCGGCTACCACGGGGCCCAGCTGTAGGGCATACATAGAATTATAAACTGTATTCCCCTCTCAGAAGATAAACTCCTGTACCTTTCCCTTCTCCAGTACACTCGGATAGTTAAAGCAGGCGTCAGTGAGCAAAGGTCAGAATGAATATTGCTGGTTGCTGGTCTGCAGTCACACTAGCTAATGCCTTCCCTGTATCTGTTCTTCTTAGTTCTCAGGTCCAGGCCTGAGGGCAGTGGGGACTGGACCACAACCCTGTCTTCATATCGAACACAGTTCTGAGGGGGGGTAGAGGGGCAGGAGGGGCAAGGCCTGGGGGCCTAATTTCAATGAGTGCATAGTCTGGAGACAGTCATTTGGCAGCATCTGTGGCCTTCATTTTTTTGACCTGTGTGTGGTGGATTGGTGGTGTAATGCCAGCTCCCTTCACAGCCGTAGGGATGGAGATAATCGCAGTGTAGAGTCCATTTAAAGTTGGTTCCAGTGCCTGTTGGGCTACCTGCTTGGCCCAGACAGTGTCACTGGACTGGAACATGGAAAGCTGGTGGTGGACTCGGAGGTCAGCTGGGATCTAGGGTAGTCCAGTAACTAGCTTTTACGGAGCTGGAGGACCAGTGGGGACTTGAGGAAGAAATGCAGGGAGAGTTCTGCCAACTGCTGCTCTCTGAGCCTGGAAAGGAGTTGGGGAGGTCTTCTAAACAAAATCTCATGGGGTAAATCCCTCCCGATATGGGATGGAGTGGGCCAAAGCAGAGGAAGGAGGCTTACCTCTACTTCCCTGGACTCCGAGAGTTTTGTTAAATTTTGTTTGTTTAACATCCTGTTTACTCTTTCTCCTGGCCAGAACTCTGAGGTCTGTACAATGAAGTTTTAAATGTATATCTAAAGCTTTAGCTATTAATTGAGTTTTTGGTCATGAAAGCCAGGTTACTGTCTGACCCCATTGCCAGGGGGAGACCAAATCAGGGGACCCGTTCCTGGAAGAGTTTTTTTGTTTGTTTTCGAAACAGGGTTTCTCTGTGTAGTTTTGGTGCCTGTCCTAGATCTCACTCTGTAGACCAGGCTGGCCTCGAACTCACAGAGATCCACCTGGCTCTGCCTCCTGAGTGCTGGGATTAAAGGGGTGTGCCACCATTGCCCAGCACTGGAAGAGCTTTTTAAGATACTGTTGAGCAGTTTTATCAGGGTAGTGTGGGGTGTTTACCCACCAACCCCACAGCTCCCCAGAGTTTTCTTGAGTGCGAGCAGCAGGAAATATTAGAAGGATTTATTGCGGAGATAAACAGATAGAAAATAAAGGATAGCCTTGAGAGGGCCTGGAACCTATTCCAACAGGCCCTGACTGCCTCTGCCCCAGGGTTTTTATAGAGATGCCAAGGGGTGGAGCAAAAGACCTCCTCCCCTAGCACAGCCAAGTGCAGACCATCTCAGACACCTGCACTCAGGCCCGTGGTCCTGATCATCCTGTATTCAGACCTGCTGGGTAAAGCCACGAGGAACCCGAGAACAGGCTCCCACAGGGTAGGGAACACTTTCACTCACCCTAGAAAGGTATTTATAAAAACTAGCAAGTGCTTTTATCCTCCCTCAGCAGGCTGGGTCTTGGGTCAGTTTTCCCAGAGTTCACTGGGGGTATTGGTCTCTCAGTTGAACCCTTGGGCAAGGCTCTCTGTTTTGGATTCACTTGAGCCCAAACCTGGCATCCAGCTGAGACATCCTAGGTTAGGCTGTCTAGTTTAGGTATAGCATACCTTGGTCTGGCTGGGCAGTGGTGGCACATACCTTTAATCCCAGCACTCAGGAGGCAGAGGCAGGCAGATCTCTGAGTTCGAGGCCAGTCTGATCTACAGAGTGAGTTCCAGGACAGCCATGGCTACACAGAGAAACCCGGTCTCAAAAAGCCAACCGGCCAACCAACCAACCAACCAAATAAACAAACAAAAAAAAATACCTTGGTCTGAGTAACTCAGAAAGTTTTGTGGGCCCCAGATGAATAGCATGGTGAAGGTTGGTTACCAGAGTCCTGGCAATTGTGCCCTCTACCAACCTGTGGGATTGAGCTGTGCATTTCTTCTTTACCATGAAGTCTCAGGCACCACCGGGCCATGTTAGGCATCAGAATATCAATCGGCCCCACTGGTTTTAGGGTTGTTTGTCAGCAGCCAGATTAGCAGCCCAACAATGGAGGACAGCAATGTGGAGGGGCAGCCAAATAGTCTCTCTCAGAACCAAGATTTTTTTTAACGTCCTTTTTCCCAGCAGCGAGAAGCCTCCTTTCTCTTTAGATAATACCGTGGACATGCCCCATAGTAAAAGTATACCGACTAACTGCCCACGAATAGAGTGGTGGACTTTCCTTTTCCCCATCAGAGAGCCTGGGTCAGACCGATCAGTTTTACTCTCTGGGCTGAGGTACCAAGCTTGGGCCCAATTCATTTTGGCTAAAGTAACTACTGCAGCTCCCATGTACCTGGTTTCATCTTTCCTCTCCTGACGGTTGTGGATGAGCACCTGCGTCATCAGGAAAGAGGGTAGCCAAATTAATGGTGGTGGCTTTCTCAAGCCAGACTGAAGAGTGGGCCGGGAATACGGCCTGGTACTGGGTCACATAGTCATTAGACAGCCAGCGTTCTGGTGCTCCTCAGAGGAGGACCTCAACCACACGGTGGGGTGCTGTGAGCAGAAGATCTTGACCCAGAGTTAACTTGTTTGTTTTCATCAAACTAGCGGTATCCGAAGGGCAGCGGTGGCAGAGCCAGGCGGATCTCTGTGAGTTCGAGGCCAGCCTGGACTACAGAGTGAGTTCCAGGAAAGGCGCAAAGCTACACAGAGAAACCCTGTCTCATGGGGGGGGGGGCGCGGGGAAAGTGACATAAATCATGAAAGAGAAAGGAATGAAACTTCCCCTTCCCCAGGGCTGCTTAGAGTAGGCAGGAGCAGAGGGACCGCTCACCTGGGGGAACTACTCCCTCGTCCCTGTGAGCATCCCCTTAGATGGCAGTCTGCCCTCCATGAGCAGCCTGGCCCTTCCTCGCCTCCAGAGGGACCAGCCCTGACAGCCGGCAGGAATAAGTGCTTCTGCTCCTA
Source organism: Peromyscus leucopus (assembly GCF_004664715.2). Taxonomy (NCBI): domain Eukaryota; kingdom Metazoa; phylum Chordata; class Mammalia; order Rodentia; family Cricetidae; genus Peromyscus; species Peromyscus leucopus. The sequence continues at coordinate 14,724,427 of NC_051066.1, read as the reverse complement.
GAGTGGGGCAGGTGGAGGGGTTTTCTTTGCTTGTTTTTGTTTTGTTTCTCTGGGGAACCTGGCAGAGCCGAAAGGATTCAGGTTCCCAACAGGAGGGAGCACAGGTCTTAAACTAGGTGAGAGGAGGGTCTGACACCAGAGAGCGCGGTGGTCAATACAGGGAAGCACACCGACAGAAACACCTAACTGTGAACTTGGATGGACCATGTCTTTGTTTTAGTTTTAGCGGGTGGTGCTGTCTACATGTTGAGTTTTCCTGCCTGAATGGTACTTCCAACGGAAGTCAGTTGTGCCAAGGTCTGGGGGCCTACTAAGGTCTTGAGTAATGAACTTTCTTTGTAAGCAAAGGAAGGCAGGGAGAGAGAGGCTACAGAGGACTCTTTATCCTTTAACACTGTGATTGCAGTTTTAGACGTGGATGACGTTTATTCCTCTGCTTCTAGCACGGATGCATGTAGGGCTGAGTGCTCTGGGAGGACCAGCATCCTCTTCAGCTCCGGTCCCCTTGCTCTTTTTATAGCAGTCACTCCTTAAAAACAGAAATGGCATCCTGCTGACTATGATGATTATGTTCTATACAATTGGGATCGTGATGTGTCATAAGCATACTCTCTGTTTTGAATGGGTGAGTTTATTACGTACACAACAAGCCATGTAAAAGAATAAATAGCAAGTAGCAGGGAGATAGACAGATTACAAAACATCATCAAATTGAGTGCTCAAAACATCCAGCACACACACCAGGTGGTTTGATGCTGGCACTCAGGAGGCAGAGGCAGGTGGATCTCTGAGTTTCGAGGCAGCCTGGTCTATAGAGCAAGTTCCAGAACAGCCAGGGCTACACAGAGAAACCCTCTCAAAAACCCAAACCAAACCAAACCAAGCATCGGGTGCAGATTCCTGGGGAAGCCCTGTTGAGGTACTCAGTTGGAGTTTCTGACAAAGTCCTGAGCAAAGCAGATTGAATCCAAATAAAACAACATTAAATACAAGCAGAAAGAGACCTCAAATCTCGGCTCATAAGCATCCAGCAGACACCAACTAGGGACGTTGTGACAGTCAGCTGGAGTTCCCAGTTGAGCTGTCTCCCATGACTGACCTCTCATGGCCAAACTTCCTGCTTCTTCCTTCTGTAGGCGCTTTAATATCACAGGATAAACCACAGCCCTTCTGTTGTGAACGCTATTTTTATTTTTATTTTTTTTTCGAGACAGGGTTTCTCTGGGTAGCTTTGCACCTTTCCTGGGATCTCACTCTGTAGACCAGGCTGGCCTCAAACTCACAAAGATCCACCTGCCTCTGCCTCCCGAGTGCTGGGATTAAAGGCGTGCGCCACCACCGCTCGGCCTTACTTCTTCTTCTTCTTCTTCTTCTTCTTCTTCTTCTTCTTCTTCTTCTTCTTCTTCTTCTTTTTTCTGTTCTCTTCCCTTCTTGTCACAGAGTCAGGGGAGGGGGCAGACCATCCCTAGACAAGTGTTCTCAAAGGACACTTTAAGACAAATATTCCTGGGTCTGAAATGAGGCGATGGCAGCCCCACTTCCAGAGCCAACTTCTCAGGTGAACTCAAACAACACATGGCAATTTACCAATACACTTACCAGTATATTACACACTTGGAATAAAGTAAGTGTGTGTGTGTGTGTGTGTGTGTGTGTGTGTGAGAGAGAGAGAGAGAGAGAGAGAGAGAGAGAGAGAGAGAGAGAGAGAGAGCAAGCAGTCAGAGGTGCTGAAATCAGGCCATCAGTAGATGGACCTGAAGAACAGGGATGTTAGTCAAATAGGACGGGCAAAGGTTGTATTCAAAACCTGTAAGAATGTGTGGGGTGGAGAGGGTGCAGGCTCTAGATAACCCTGCAACAGGGGACAAAGCTGGTTAGGCACAGGCGGGTCCCTGAGGAGTGGGGGGAGACTAGTTAGAAATGGGGTCAATGGGGGCTGGCGACATGGCTCAGTGGTCAAAAGCACTGGTTGCTCTTCCAGAGGACCCAAGTTCATTTCCCAGCTCCCACATGACAGCTCACAACTGTCTGTAACTCCAGGTCCAGGGGATCCAACGCCCTTACACAGACACACATGCAGGCAAAACACCAATGCACATAGGAAGAAATAAGTAAAAGAAAAAAGAAATAGGATCAACACTGCGTGAAGCCACTGGTTTATCCAGAGCAGTGTATTCTGGGAGCCAGAGTCCCCCACAGCAGAACCCCCCTCTCTCTCATTGTGACCCTGGGCTGGCCTTTGTCCTAAGCCTGTTTCCCTCTGGGCTGTGGTGTGGGAGAGGATGGAGGGGGAGCTGAGCACTGGGCAGAGCTCTGGACGTTCACTGTCACTCATCTGCCTGCCTGCAGGGGAGATGACCACAGAGGACTGGGGTGTACAGAGATGTGGCCTCACCCGGGGTAAAGGACCACCTGAGGCTCAGCACATCAGTCTCACTGGGGGTGCTGTAGCCAGAGCTGGGGGCTGGCTTCCCAGAGTTCCAGACTCAGTCCAGAGGGGGCGGGCCACAACATTTGCGGTGATGTCCCTGCTGGTCCGTGCTAGAGACCCACCGTCGTGACATTTGGATATCCTCAGTGCATCCCCCCCCTTTGCTGCCCACTCTGCAGAGCGGCTGGGTAACTCTGGGGTCTACAGGGGCTTGGTGAGTCAACTCTTGGGCAAGGGGCATAGCTTGGCCATTCCCAGAGCCACATTCCCCTACTTCCCTGGGCCAGTGGACCTGCTCTCCTTTCTGTGCCCCAGGGCCCCTGCTGAGCTGTGTGCTTTGTTTGGCTCCAACAAGAAGCCAGACTCACAGCAGAGGCCTGAGCCCGCCTGAGCCTTCTGCAGTCCTGGCCCCTAGGATCCCAGCTCCTCCTCTGCTTCAGCTGCTTTGTCTTCTTAGAGGAACTTCCAGATGTCACTCAGCACAGATGCCAAAGGGTGATAATCTCTACCTCAGCACAAACCTGGGTGGCCCCCATCCATTTGGAAAAAACTCCCAAACCACAGTGACCGAAGCCTCAGTGGGGGTGGTACTTCCAGGTCAAAGCTGGACCGGCTACCCACTACAGGAGACCGAGCGTGGAACAGAAGGTGTCGTCAGTGATCCTAGGAAACAGAGTCTCCTGGCTTCAGGGACTGAGAGCTGGCTCCTTTCGTAGACTGTTTACCATGCAAGCTGAGGACCCGGGCTTCACGGCATCCATATGAGGCGAGATGGCCTAAGTGGGCCAAGGCCCCTGCTGCCAGGCCTGATGATTTGAGTTCGACACCCACATGACGGAAGGAGAGAAGAGATTCCTGCAAGTTGTCCTCTGACCTCCATACATGCACACTCACACCCACATACACACGCACACAAATAAGCAATATGTAATTGAAAAGATTTTGACTGACAAGATAGGTGAGCAGGTAGATGCGCTTGCTACCAAGCCTGATGAACTGAATTCAGTCCCCGGAACCCACACGAGGGAGGGAGAGCGCTGACTCCAGCACATTGTCATCTGACAAGTGCTCTGTGGCACAGATGCACGTGTACACACACACACACACACACACACACACACACACACACACACACACCAAATAAATAAATGCAATTTTAAAAGATTTTTATTTCTAAATGAAAATGTATGTCTACATATGTACGTGTGTGTCTCTGTGTGGGTATATGCATGTGGGTGTCCACAGAGGTGAGAAGAGGGGTCAGATCCCTCGGAGCTGGGGTTACAGGCAGTTGTAAGCCATGCACAATAGATGCTAGGAACTGAACTCAAAAAAAGAACTGAACTCAGATTCTCTGCAGGAGAAGTATGTGCTCTTGACCTCTGAGCCATTGTTCCATCTCCAAATGTCATTAATTAAAAAATGTGCTGATGGGTGCTTTGCGTGCACATAGGTCTGTCCACCACGTATGTGCAGTGCCCTTGGAGGTTAGAAGAGTGTGTTGGACCCCCCGGGACTGTATTACAGCTGGTTGTGAGCTACCATGTGAGTGCTGGGAATCAACCCTGTGTCCTTTGGAAGAGCAGCTGGTGTTCTTAACCATGGAGCCATCTCTCTAGCCCCCCCACCAATGTAATTTTAAAAAAAAGTGTGGTAGGAGTGTAGGTGTGTGTCTGTCGCCCCAAAGCCTAGAAATCCAGGGGCTTGCTAGCTAGGCATCCAGCCAACTGGTGAGCTCCATGTTCAGTGAAATACCCTGTCTCAAAAAAAATAAGGTGGTACATATCCTCCATGCCCCCCAACACACACACACACACACACACACACACACACACACACACACAGAGAGAGAGAGAGAGAGAGAGAGAGAGAGATGCACACACAGAGACACACATCATAGACATGCACACACAGAGACATGCACACACAGAGATACACAGACACACACACACACACACACACACACACACACACACACACACACATAAATAGGTCCTCCCAGCTTCATCCCCTAGGAGGTGATGTCCTTCAGCCTGGGAAGCTAGGAAGTGACCCCTGATTCTGGGTGCCCCAGCTTCAGCCTCCCAACAGCTATGCAGCCCAGAGGAGAGTGTCCTAGTGCAAAACAGAAAAGGATATGCAAAACTTGGGGTGCGGTACGTGGGTCCCTAGAGAAACAGCTCTTGGCAGATCTGTAGCTCACCCAACAGTTGCACCTGGACAAGAACAAGGACATGCTCATTCCCCAGAGGCCTAATGGGAAAGAATGGGAGAAGAGCAGCCGAGAGACCACAATTCTCCCACGCTCTTCAGGGCTGTCCGCCTGCTGCCCAGCCCAGCTGGCTCCTGATACCATTTCATGTTACTTCTCAGCAGCACGCTCCCTAGGCGTCCCCTTTACTGCCTGCAAGCCTACAAGACCCCATCTCTACGCTTTCCCAAAGGCAGCCCTGAACCCAAGTCCTCAGAACGTTGTTGCATGTGTCAGCTACTTCCCTCCTTAGCACAATCGGTGACTTCAGAGAACGGCCACCAGGGGGAGCTCGAGGCACACACCTGGCCCGTCTTGGAGGTTGGGTGAGGATCAGGCAGGTGGGCAGGCACTTTTAGAGGTGGCAAGTCTCACCCTCCTGCGGGCCCCAAGCCTGTGTGTGCAGGGGTGCAGCTGTCTGCGCCCTGGCGGGAGGAGCGTCCACGGGGTCTCTTAGGCTGGGTAGACTGTGTGATCCTGATCCCGTGCGCTCCAAACTGCAGGGCGGGGGTTGGGTGCCCTTGCTTCCCAGACAGCCCAGAGAGTTGGGAGGCCGGGAGGATGAAGTGGTATGTTGAGGCCCCTGGCTTTCCCTTTGACTCACGCTGTCTCAGCCCTCCCCTCCGCCTTTTCCTCTTTCATTCTGAGCCATTTCTGGGCCAAACTTCTGAATCTATTTCCCAGTTAGCATGTTCTCATGATCAGGGGCCCCAGCAGCTGCCAACCAGGGCTGGCACGGGGGAGTTAGACAGTACTAAGACAGATGTGGGGGAGGTTCCTTCCAGTCCACCCAGGAAGGGAACCGGCTGCAGGTGTGGGTGAGGCCGGGGCCAGGGCCCCAGCCAGCCTGGCAGCACAAACAGGAAGGACAGCAGGGCTCTGGCAGCCCGAAGCCTGTGGCCCCAAGCTGGCAGGATGGCCCCCTTCCTGCAGGTCCCCCACTGCCTTCTGAGTTCCTGCCACAGGGAGAAGAGGTGGGGTGGGGTGAAGTGAGGTCTGAAGCCAGGGTGTGGCTCTCTTGGGGGTCACCCTGCTTGGGGAGAGATGGAGGGAGATGCCAGGGGCGGAGTCAAAAGGGCAGATATCGCTGTGGTCATCCCACCAGGCACCGAGGGATGAGAAGGGCAAGGGCGCAGCTGCCCACTCCGTGGCCACCTTCAGTCGTATCTCAAGGCAGCTCGATGGCTTCTGATCTCACCCCCTTTCTTCCCCTTTAGGCATTGCGCAAACTCTCCACCACAATCTGGAGGTTATACCCTGCATTGGGGGGATGGGGCGAGGTGCCAAACAGTCACCTTCGCCCGCACTGGCCTCTGCCCCCACCACGGTAACTGTCAGTCACTTGGTTCCTGTCTCAACAGCAGCATGTCATGTGGGACCATGGCTAAGGGAGGCCAGGAGTCCTGGAAGCCCAGCAGTGAGACAGGGCAGGGCTGGGTGAAGTGGTGATCCCTAAAAGGGACCCTGCAGCAGCAGATCTGGAAGTTTCTCTCAGAACTCCTGGAGGACGGGGACATGGACAAGGCAAGCTTGCTGTTCTCCATATGGGACCCCACAGTGTCCTGGGCAGCAGAGTGGTGGATCTGGTAGGGATGGAGGAAGCTGAAATACCCTGGCTAAATGCCTTGTATAGGTTAAAGCTCTGGGTGACCCTGCCAGGCTACTCCCCCCCCCCCCGGCCTGTACTGGGTCATTGCATCTCCAGATTGGGGGTCGGGGGTGAGAGGGAGAGGAATCTTATCTCCAAGATACAGGTTAGGCCACCAGGGCCAGCTGGAGGGAAGCCAGCCAAGCCTAGACCTGAGGCTGGGACGAGCCTTCCTGCTCTGGAGTGGATGCCAGCCCCTGCCCACCAGTCTGCCTGTCCACGTCAGGGACACACAGACTCCTTCCCTTTCCAGACTGGAAAGCCCCCTCCTGGGGCAGCAGCAAGAAAGGAAGTGACCTGCAGCTCTTCCTAGTCCACCCAGGACCTTGGGCTGAGCTTACAGCTCCAGGTTTGTGTGCCCACAGGTCCCTAGGCCGGGAGAGATGTGCATCCTTTGGCCGTCCTGAAGGCAGCTCTGAGTCTGCCCTGGAGGACATGTGCTAAGTGAGGTCTCGTCAGACTGTGATGGGGCCTTTCCTAAGGATTGTGATTCTGTGAACAAGGCAGTGCCTGGAGGTGGCAGCGGTGGGGCGCCGAGGTCTCTGAGAACAGCAGTTTGTGATGCCCGAGGGTCCGCAGGAACAGGGCCAGCTCTGGGGAGTTGGGGGAAGTGGGTGTCACTACAGGGAGGAGCCTCTGTGACCTCCTGGGGAAGTGCAGTTGCTGTCTTCGGGTGTCCCGGGGTTGTGTGGTGGGACCATGGATGGGGGTGCTCCTCTGGAGAGGTGGCCACTTCTGCTTACATACTCACAAAGGGGCTATCCTTCTCCCGAGGGCAAGCAGGAGTCCTGTCCCTCCTCTGTACGCCTAGCTGGTCATCTCCAGGGACCAGCAGGGTTGGGCAGGGGGCCCTGGCTTGGTCTTCTTCCTGTCTCAATTCCCTCTTCCAGCAGAGGACAGGACTAGATAGTGGTTGATGCCAAAAAACTGAAGGGGTAGGGGTGGGGCAGAAGTGGGAAGGGCCCTGGCTTCCCTCACCTTGGGTAGATGAAAGGAAAGCATCAGGGCCTGAGTTGAGTGAGATGCAGCTGTGATTTCAGGGTGCCTCTATTGGGGAGGCAGCTGTGATTTGAAAACCTCGTTTCCTTGGGTGACTGACTTCAGAAGCTCTGGATGAATTGTGCTGGTGAGTGCCTGGCCCTTGGGGCGTCCCAAGTGGGGGATGATGGGGATTTACCGGTGTCCCTGAGGGTGACAAGGGCCTCTCCTTTTTTTTAAATCCTGCTTCAGGGTGCAACCCAACCCGGAGGCTGCGGGCCTGGGGGGGCCTGGCTGGAGCACTCATGGCCCTCTGGCTCCTTTGGCAGCTGGAATCAGCTCCTGGGGGTGCCCCAGCGCCTCAGCCCACGGTCACCATCCTTATCTGGCACTGGCCTTTCACTGACCGGCCCCCAGAGCTGCCCCGTGATACCTGCAGTCGCTATGGCATGGCTCGCTGCCTCCTGAGTGCTAACCGGAGCCTGCTGGCCAGCGCAGATGCTGTTGTTTTCCACCACCGTGAGCTGCAGACCTTGCAGTCTCGCCTGCCCCTGAAACAGAGGCCGCGTGGACAGCCTTGGGTCTGGGCCTCCATGGAATCTCCCAGCAACACCCGTGGTCTCCATCACTTCCGAGGCATCTTCAACTGGGTGCTGAGCTATCGGCGTGACTCGGATATCTTTGTACCCTACGGTCGATTGGAGCCCTACTCTGGGCCTACACCCCCACTGCCGGCCAAAAGCAAGATGGCTGCCTGGGTGGTCAGCAATTTCCAGGAGCGGCAGCAGCGTGCAAAGCTGTACCGGCAGCTGGCCCCTCACCTGAGGGTGGATGTGTTTGGACGTGCCACTGGACGGCCGCTGTGCGCTAACTGTCTGCTGCCCACTGTGGCCCGGTACCGCTTCTACCTGTCCTTTGAGAATTCGCAGCATCGAGACTACATCACCGAGAAGTTTTGGCGCAATGCGCTGGCAGCCGGTGCTGTGCCTGTGGTGCTGGGACCTCCCCGGGCCACCTACGAGGCTTTTGTGCCACCAGATGCCTTTGTACACGTGGATGACTTCAGCTCAGCCCGCGAGCTGGCTGTCTTCCTGGTCAGCATGAATGAGAGTCGCTATCAGCGCTTCTTTGCTTGGCGAGACCGGCTCCGTGTGCGGCTCCTGGGTGACTGGAGGGAACGCTTCTGCACCATCTGTGCCCGCTACCCTTACCTGCCCCGCAGCCAGGTCTATGAAGACCTTGAAAGCTGGTTCCAGGCTTGAACTTCTGCTGCTGGGAGAGGCTGTGTGGGTGGAAGGCTGATGTTGAAACCAAAGCCCTAGGCATCCAGCCTCTTGGGTCACTCTGGGACTAACCTGAGGCTCGAGTCGGTGAACAGGAAGCCGGGATATGAGTAGAGCAGGAGGGGCCGGAGAAGCCATCTGGATGACGAAGCTGGTGGACTTCAGAGTCGGGGTCCCCGGAAAGAGATAACAGAATGGAGGGAATTAATGAGCATATCGTACAAGCTAATCAATCAGGAAAGACGCTTGAGGGTCCCCAACTTTCCTTGAATACGCTGCCTACGGCTCAGACGAATCAGGGAGGCAGTATTTCTGGAGCTGGGAACATCCCAGGCTGTGATTTGTGGGTACAAAACCTTAGACCCCTGACCCTCCACAATCAAGGTGCTAGCCTTGGGGACCCAGGTGCATATTCTAGAACTCTGGGTGAAGACCATATGCTGGGTGGGGGTGGGGGGTGGGGGGGAAGGGCAGTGTGGCTGGGGAAGGACAGTGTGGCTGATTCTGGGCTTTGGGCGCTACAGTCCCCTCAGGGAAAGAGGTGCCACTAATAAAGACACTGACACTAGCCGGGTGGTGGTGGCGCACGCCTTTAATCCAGCACTGGGAGGCAGAGGCAGGCGGATCTCTGTGAGTTCGAGGCCAGGCTGGGCTACCAAGTGAGTTCCAGGAAAGGCGCAAAGCTACACAGAGAAACCCTGTCTCGAAAAACCAAAAAAAAAAAAAAAAAGACACTGACACTAATCTCCTGGGTATGGTCTTCGAGGCAGCAGAGGCCACCAGCCAGCCCCCTCCACCAGCCAGCCCCCTCCACCGGCCAGCCCCCCCACGGGCCAGCCCCCGCTCCACCAGCCAGCCCCCCTCCACTGGCCAGCCCCCCCTCCACCAGCCAGCCCCCTCCACCAGCCAGTCTCCCTCCACCAGCCAGGCCCCCCCACCAGCCAGCCCCCCTCCACCGGTCAGCCCCCTCCACCGGCCAGCCCCCCCCACCGGTCAGCCCCCCTCCACCGGCCAGCCCCCTCCACCAGCCAGCCCTCCTCCACCAGCCAGCCCCCCCCCGCCAGCCCCCTCCACCAGCCAGCCCCCCCTCCAGCCAGCCCCCCTCCACCAGCCAGCCCCCCCCCGCCCCCCCTCCACCGGCCAGCCCCCCTCCACCGGCCAGCCCTCCTGCACTCATTCCCTCAGTCAGCCACTGGGTTTCTAGTTTCTGCCCGACAGCCTTGCTTAAGTGCTTATCAGGAATCTTTAACACCCCACCCACCAAACCCAAGTCTCCAAAGCCCATGGCGGGTACAGATCTGAGAACTGAGGTCAAACTTAACTGGGGCTGGAGGTGCCACCTGTCATAGGTCTCAGGTTGGAGGAGTGTCCTGTATGACAGGGCCTGATTTACGGTAGAGGTAGCCATGAGGGGATTCGGTGAAGACTCCACTGAGGAGCCCCTTGTTTTCGGGCTGGGAGGAGATGTGGGGGTGAACCTGTGAGTATCTGACAGGTTGAACTCCTGGGATGGGTCGGGACTCGGGTTTATCCGTGCCTTGGAGGTGTGGTGGCCCTGAAGGCAGGAAGCCCCCCTCCCTCCGTGGTTTGTGGGAAAGACCTGCCCATGGCTTCCTGCCCTGACCCAGCCCCCTGGGCTAACTGGAGAGAAGGAAGTGTCCTGGGGCTGGGGGCTGGGTGGAGCTTTGGGTCCTCTCCCATCAGCCCTGGGGAGACCTCTCCTCAAAGAAGGAGCCGAGAAGTGGTTGGAAGCTTTGGCCCTCGAAGGTTTTCATTCACTTTAAGAGCAACCCGAGTGTCCCAGGCCGGACACCACACAGTCGTCACGGTCCACTTCACAGGTGGGAAACCCAAGCTGGTAAACAGCCATCACACGTCACCCTCAGGACGTCTCCTGTTTGCTGGCGCTAGCGGCCCTCTGCTGCCCCCTGCTGGCCATATGGAGAAATGGGTCCCGCAACACTATCAATAGACCCACGCTCAAAACACCAGGCTCCGTGGGCAAAAAGAAGCCGGGCTTACAGATATGGGGGATGGAGGTAACAAGTAAACCGTATACAGAATAGACAGCCTGTCTTCCCGATCACCCCTGCCAGCAAGGAGGAACTCTTGAGGTCCCTCTGTGCCTCCTCACTGTTCAGAGCGGCAGTCTGGGAAGGGCAGTGGGGCCTGACCTGGCAGCCGCCACGGATGCCCATCCTAGACGCTTCCCACTTGTGCTGTCTCAGCACCGTTTTGCATATAAACCTAACTTTCTTAGGCCAGAATTAGGGCACGCTCACCCTCAGCAGTTTCCCAACCCTCCACGTGGCACATCTATTTGTGTCTGGTAAGCACTCCTTGCTAAAGTTTGCTGAGCATCTCACCCACGTGCAAAGCGCCGAGAGGCTGTGTGACCACCTCTCAGAGTCCCGTGCAGCGTCAGCTTCCTTGTTCTAAATGCAACTAAAACTCTGAGAGAAACCTGTTTGGAGGACACCCCGGGCCCCCCAAAAGCTTGGTCCATAGCTGTCCCCACCTGCACGGTGTGTGTGTGTGTGTGTGTGTGTGTGTGTGTGTGTGTGTGTGTGTTACTCCCAGGCTCCACAAAGCAACATTCGATCTTCACTTCCACGGTGTCTCTCCTAACCATTGAAGGTGCCCAACATTTTCCTGTCGGTTTGTTTGTGTTTTAGACAGGGTCTCATGTAGCTCAGGCTAGCCCTGAATTCACTAGCTAGCCAAGGATAACCTTGAATTCCTGATTCTCCTGCCTCTGCCTTTTACATGGTAGAGATTGCATGTGTGTGGTTACTCTCTATTATTTATTTTACTAAGACAAGGTCTCTCTATAACTCTGGCTGGCCTGGAACTCCCTATGTAGACCAGGCTGAACTTGAACTCACGGAAATCTGCCTGTCTCTGCCTTCCAAGTGCTGGGATTAAAGGTGAGGGCTTCCATGCTTTGCTATTGCCCTTCTAGGCAAAGGTCACTTCATCAGCGAGTGCCTTGTCTATAAGGGACAAAGAGAGCTTTCACGAGGGTAGTCTAGCAGGGAAGTCCCCCTCACCCTCTTATCAGGGATCCTCTGTTTTTGGTTTGTTTGTTTTTGTTTCTTGAGACAGGGTTTCTCAGTGTAGCCCTGGCTGTCCTGGAACTCACAGAGATCCACCTGCCTCTGCTTCTGGAATTAAAGTCCTGTGCCACCACCACCCAGTGCACTAGACTCCTTTTAAAAATATCTAAGTTGCTGGTCGGTGGTGGCGCATGTCTTTAATCCCAGCACTCAGGAGGCAGAGCCAGGCGGATCTCTGTGAGTTCGAGGCCAGGCTGGGCTACCAAGTGAGTTCCAGGAAAGGCGCAAAGCTACATCTGTGTAACCCTGTCTCGAAAAAAAAAAAAAAAAAAAAAAAATCTACGTCAAGTTTTGCTGTTGGGCTGCATGCTGCATCTTGGAGACTTGAGGTCATTGCCCACCCTACACAGATGGGATTCTGCTAATGGAGCAATGTCCCTCTTCTAAATGATTGACTGATCCTGCTTCCCCATTTGTACGTGGGAGGAGGGCCAACCTAGTGGTGACCTGATGGGGACCAAGCTTCCTTCAGGGTTCCCAGAGGGACAGTGGAACACCGTGGGTACTCCTCTGCACAAATCTCCCAATGGGGGGCGCATATTTGGAGTCCCCTGGGAGAAGTGTAGGGTGCCCAAGTTCTCCCCAGGCCTCGGAAAGGTGTGCACCTAGATCCCAGTTCAGGTGCGGACCTTGGGAGCACAGCATTCCCGCCGGGTGGGCCGGTCGAGCAGAGAGGCCTAGCGCTATGCGCAGGTGCAGCGGGTGCCCGGGCGCCCCCTGGCGGACACCCGAGCGCCGAGACGCCTTGAAGCGGGGGCGGCGGGCGCGGACGCGAGCGCGAGTCTCGGTAGCTGCGGCCGCCGGGGCGGAGCCTGCGAGGAGCAGGTCCTGGACTCTCGAGCGCCCCGCCCCCGCGCGGGCGATGCCGAGCGGCGCGGCGGGCAGCGGGGCCCGGCGGGGCGTGCAGAGGAGCGGGCCGCGGCGCTGAGGCGGCGGAGCGCGGCCCGGCCATGGGCTTCCTGCACCAGCTGCAGCTGCTGCTCTGGAAGAATGTGACGCTGAAGCGCCGGAGCCCGGTGAGCGACCCGCGCCCGTCCTCCGCCCCCCCCCCGCAGGCCGCGCGCCCGATGCGCCGGTGCGCTCCCGGCGTGCACGTGCAGGGCCAGGCGCGCGCAGACCCCGGGAGGGCGCCACCGGGGACCCTGTCCCCGGGCCGCTGCTTCCGCGGGCTTCCCGGCCTCGGGCAGCGGGATCGGCTGTGCCCTCGTCCGCTGACACTCGCAGCGCTCGCTCGGCTGAGTCACGGGCCGGCGCCCTTCGCAGCGCGCTCTGGCAGGCTGGGGTGGGGGCAGGTGGTCCCTGGACTTGAGCTCCGGCGAAGCCCAGGTGCCAGGGACAGAGCGCTGGCTGGGGCGCAGCTTTCAGCTTAGGGGCTCCGAGCCCTGGGCCCACCGCCTCTGGAGCCCCCATAGAGACCTGTCTCTGCCTTCCCTTTACGGCTTCTCTGCCCTTGGGCAGGCACCTTAGGCTGAGGATGGTACCAAGCAGCCCTCGCCGCCGCCCTCTTCCTCTTCCTCCTCCGCCTCCTCCTCCTTCCTCCTCCTCCCCCTTCTCCTCCTCCCTCCATCATCTTCTCCTCCTCCCTTCTCCTTTCCTAGCCCATCCTGGCATGTCCACAGACCCTCACTCCTGCTTTCTCACCCCCGGGAATGTCCTTGTTGTGCTAGCTCAACCCGTCAAATCCCAGCACCCGTTTGTCCTTTAGGGCCAGTTTCCCCGGAGGCAGCTCCTCTGATTTCTCCTGCCTCGGGCCTCTCTGGGGGCTGGGGCCTGCTGAGCAGAGCTTGGCTTCTCAGTACCTGTCTAGGGCAGCCAGAACGTGAGAGTGTTGGGGTAGGAGTCCCGGGTGAGGAGCAGGAAGCCATTGGCCTTGTTGGTTTTTATTCCGGTCCCTGGAAGGGCAAGGGCACCCAGAGAGTCCTGGGCCAGCAAGAGTATCTGGGGGCTCTTGGGATTTTGCAGGGTGGAGACCAGAGAGTGTGGGAGCCTAAAGAAGGGACTTTAACCAGCTCATACTCAGGGACCCCTCGGGTAACAATACTCCTCCTATATTCCTCTTTGAGTACTTCAGGTGCATAACTCTGGGCTATAGGCAGAATGGGTAGCAGTCATCACCAAGGCCTGGCAGGATTCCTGTGGGCACCTGGCCCTGGCTGATGCCAGGACTGAGTACGTTCCCTGTCCTGGTTGTCTGGGGCTGGCTGGTGTGGGGTCTGAAGGAGCAGGCCAGTTACTCTAGCCTTTGAGTCACCAGAGGAAGGGCCATGGAGGGAAGATGTAGGCATGCCTTGGTGCTAGTCCGAGGAGCAGAGGCTAGAACATAGTTCCTGCATCTGACGGGAGCCTCACGCCAGGCTTGGAGAAGAGTCCAGTGGTTGGACAGTCAGGCGGAGATGCTCACTGCTTCTTTCCTAGGGCCAGTCCGTGCCTGCTAGGTTGGGTTGGTCTGTAGGACCTTCCCGGGTCCCCATTCCCAGAGACCAGTTGGACCGCAGTGGGGATCCTTAGCCTCTGGCTGCAGTGAGGTACCCAGGGTGGCGTTCTTCCTCCGGGATGACCGTCTTTGCAGCGGTCAGGGCTGCACCTGGGCAAAGCTTATGGTCTGGAGGGGACTCCAGGACCTCCGCCCTTCTTGATCTCTTCTCCCAAATACTGTCCCTCAATTGCCCCTCTGTTGAGTAGTACAAAGGACACGGGTCTACCCTGGCAGCCATAGGAGGCTCACCAGCCTTGAGTAGTTGTGGTGGAAGGCCCCAACATCACACTAGGGTGTCAGCTGCTCTTCTCACTCCCGCACCCCAGCAAGCACTAGGCTTCAGGGAGGGCAGCTCAGGCCCAGGGTTGGCATGGAGACTGGGGCGGTGTGTGAGCACTGGACTTGTCTTGAGGGACAGAGTCCTTAGGTCACTTGCTGTCATCCAGGTAGAACACCTAGGTATTGCTGGACTTGTGCCGCCTGCCTGTAACCAGATGCCCCTGTGGTGCCTGCCACCTGCCAGCCAGGACTCTCCCTCCCAGCAGCTCATGCGCAGCCGTTGCTATAGTGATGGAAGAGACGGCCTGGCCTGTGCTGCAGTTACTCTGGCGGAGGTGCCCAGGGCAGGGCGGAGGTGCCCAGGGTAGGGCCTGGCATGGGTAGGGCTGTCTCTTCAACTGTGGCCCCTGTCACCAACCACTCTGTATGTGTGAAACCCATTTGTCCTGCGGCCCTGGGTGCCCATATCACTTCCTCAGCTGGCCCTGGACTCGATCCTGGCTGGAGAGGAGGTGGAGGCTGGCACAGGCTGAGGCGAGTGTGGGGTGTGGACACACAGCGGGGTGTTGTGGATCACAGAGAGCTATTGTCAAAGCACAGTAGGCACAGCCAGGGACAGGCTGGGCATGGCCCCACACCACTCCTGGGTGGCTGGGGTGGGGGGGAGCTTCAGAGTCCGCCTCAGATGGTGAGGAGGGTGAAGGAGACCTGATATTACAGAGCCATGGAGGAGGGCTGCCTCTGGTGGTGGTGGGGGCCTATCTTTCCTATGGTGTCAAAAGCGGGAGCTTCCTGACATCCTCCCTGAGCTGAGGTGGGGCAGGAGTTGAGGCAGCCCTTTGTTTTCCAGGAGGCACTGAGAGGTGAGCCTGGGCCCCAGGGCTTTGGCACTTCTGGCCTACCTTGCAGCCTGGCCCTGAGAAGTTAGAGCAGGAAAAGAAGCTTTTGCCTCAGGGACCGTGCTTGCCGGAGGCTCAGGGCCCTGGTCACAGTCTGGGCCTTACTCACACTGGGCCTCATCTCTCTGATTCCAACACCAAGTTTATAGGGGCGCTGCAGGAGAGGGGAGGTACAGGTGGGAGCTCAGGGCGGTCAGAGACCACATTTGGCCAAGAGTCCTCCAAGCTCCCACCCAGCAGACTCAACAGGTTGCCAGGGAGAAGAGGAGTTGGGTGAAGGAATGGGTGAGAGCTGACCACAAACCGGCTAATTTGTTCCTGGGGGCCTTGGACCTCTTCAGAGGGTAGGAGGTCCATGGTTTGACAGGCACAATCTAAGCTGGAGGACAAGAGAATCGAGGTGGTGGCACCACACAGTGTTCAACATCTTGGTGTGCTGGGAGGGACTAGAGCCTTGGCTGGGTCTGAGAAACCTGTGTTGACCTTCATGGCCGCTGGGTGCACATGGCTGGGCTGGTCCTTCGAGGAGGCCAGCACATGTTCATCATGTCCAGCCCTGGACAGGCAGTGGACGGGCAGACTGCCTCATGTGGTCCACCCTTTCCAGTGGGTCCTGGCTTTTGAGATCTTCATCCCGCTTGTCCTCTTCTTCATCCTGTTGGGCCTGCGGCAGAAGAAGCCCACCATCTCCGTGAAGGAAGGTGAGGCGCAGGCGCAGCCTGGGCACGTGGGTGGGCAGGGAGGGATAAGAGGAGTCCTGTGTGCACTGTGTCAGCCCCGGTGTGTCCCCATTCCCAAGGCTCCCTGAGGCCATGACCCAAGTGCCTGCTCCCCACGTGGCCCTGGCCACGTGTCTTGGTCAGGCCGTGGAGGTCAGGGCTGGCCACTGTGGCCGTGAATGACGACGGTGCCTGTTTCTGGAGGGTCCAGGCATTCACTAGTTTCCTCTGTTCTGTTTTGACCTGCCCCCCACCCTGCATGGTCTCTTGTCCTCTTCGGCCCGGCCTGCATGCAGTCTGTAAGTGAGCAGCCACCTCCTCCTTGCTGGCTCAGGTGGCAGCCATGGATGCCCTGGCAGGTCCCCCGGGTGCGGCTTAAGCACCCCTACTGCTTGCCTTAACAGCCTCCCAGCAGCTGGGTCCTGCAGAAGCCCCTGCCCGGGAGCAGGAAAGGCTGGCTTATCACTCAGGGTGGTGGGCTGAGATGTGGGTGGAGGTGGGCAGTGAAGGGCCAGGCCACCCGGGCCATAGCTGATACCCTGGTCAAGCCATCGGAGTATCTGCTTGGCAGTGTACCCGTGAGGTCGCCTGGCCATGCTTTCTAAGGGTGGGGTTCCTGGGTTGAGCCTGGGCTAGCCTGAGGTGAGGCTGGGATGGCCTGCAACTTTCCCTTCAGACTCCTTTGGGCTATGGCACTCACTCTGCTAACCAGTTGGCCTGAGAGGTCAGAGGTCACTGCCAAGGGGTGCCTCATGTGCTACCCTGGTCTCTGTGGGAAGCAGGGGCGGGGGACTGTTGGGGCATTTGGGTACTGCACGAGCTAAGGAGTGATGTGCTGGGAGTTCCAGGGGAAGGGATGGCAGGTGGCCCTCTGACCTCTGACCTCCAGCGTCATTTGCCTTAGCTCAGCTGGGGGCCAGGTGCTCTGTGCGCCCAGCCTAGTCTGCCTGAAGCTGCTTCTCCTTCCCGACCGTCTTCAAACATCTCTCTTGGTCCCCATCTCCCCCATCCTCGCTCCCACCAGCTTTCTACACCGCGGCCCCCCTGACGTCTGCCGGCATCCTGCCCGTCATGCAGTCACTCTGCCCCGATGGCCAGCGGGATGAGTTTGGCTTCCTGCAGTATGCCAACTCCACGTAAGTGCCCCCCCCCACCCCGTGCCCGGGGAGCCGGCCACCCCTACCCCTCACGCCGTGGCCAACGGCTGGTGTCTTGTGGTGTCGCAGGGTCACCCAGCTTCTAGAACGCCTCAACCGAGTCGTGGAGGAAGGCAACTTGTTTGACCCAGTGCGACCCAGCCTGGGCTCAGAGCTCGAGGCCCTGCGTCAACATCTGGAGGCGCTCAGCTCAGGCCCTGGCACCTGGGAGAGCCACTCAGCCAGACCTGCAGGTGTGCCCTGTGTGGGGACGGCTTGGGGGGAGGGCCTAGCACTCTGGGTCACAGCCTGCCTCTGGCCCCGGGTCCTTGTGTCTGCACCACCTTGTCCCTTACCTGCGTGCTTGAGGCAGGCCCAGTGCGGTGCCGGCTGCTCTGCTCAGAGCCTATCTGGGACACCTGAGCCCCAGCTAGAGCCGGCCCCTCAGTCCCATCCTCCTGCCCGTCCAGTGTCTTCCTTCTCTCTGGACTCGGTGGCCAGGGACCAGAGGGAGCTTTGGCGTTTCCTGATGCAGAACCTGTCGCTGCCCAACAGCACAGCCCAGGCCCTCCTGGCGGCCCGTGTGGACCCTTCCGAGGTGAGGGGGGGGGCGTGTCTCGGTAGTGGTCACCCCCTTCTGCTCTCCCCCTCGCCCCTGGTTACAGCCGTGAGGGAGGGGCCGCAAGTGTGTCTGCGCTCCTCTCAGGACTCGGGGGCTCCTGCTGAGCCAGACTCCCTCTCAATGCAGGTCTATCACTTGCTTTGGGGTCCTTTGCCTGCCCTGGATGGGAAGTTGGGTTTCCTCCGGAAGCAGGAGCCATGGAGCCGCCTGGGTAGCGATCCTCTGTTACGAATGGAGGTGAGAGGTCTGTCCCAGGGTGGAAGAAACGGCTCTCCCTTAGTTACGCATAAATTCTGGGGATCTGTGGTGTGCGCGGGGAAGTAGAGGCAGGCTGGTGATTTGGGTGCTCCCACAGCACTGTGGCACCCGGGCACAGAGCCAACACGGTGGACGGTCAGGGCGAAATCCTGTGCTACCTTAAGTAGGCCGTTGGCTATTTCTCGGTGGGGGTGCAGGCTTTACCAGTCCCCCTGTCCCTTGCCCCCAGGAGCTGCTGCTGGCCCCCGCCCTCCTGGAGCAGCTCACCTGTGCGCCAGGCTCTGGGGAGCTGGGCCGGATTCTTACCATGCCTGAGGGTCATCAGGTAGACCTGCAGGGCTACCGGGATGCCGTCTGCAGTGGGCAGGCGACAGCTCGTGCCCAACGCTTCAGTGACCTGGCCACTGAGCTCCGGAACCAGCTGGACATGGCCAAGATTGCCCAGCAGGTGAGGTCCTGCCCGTCAGCTGGCCAGCAATGCTGACCAGCCTGGAAGAGGTGCTAGGGCTACGTGGAGCCTGAACGTGGGAGGCTCCTGCACCCTGGCCTTGCGTGGTATGGTTGGAATTGAGCGATACCCCTTACCCCATTCTAGGCTTGGTTCCTTCCCACCTCTCACCCCAAGCTCTAGCTCTAGCCCTGGCCAGGACTTCCTAAACTGCGGAACCTCCCTCATCTTCCCAAGCACTGCCCTCTGCTGACACCCCTTCCTGTTCCATTCCTGAACTTAGCCACCTCCCCGAGTCACCTCCCACCAAGTTCAGCCTGTCTCCCAGCCTCCATTTTCCACATGCCTGGTCTTCCCCTCAGCTGGGCTTGGATGTCCCCAACGGCTCAGACCCCCAGCAGCAGGCGCCGTCCCCACGGAGCCTGCGGGCACTCTTAGAGGACCTGCTGGATGCCCAGAAAGTTCTGCAGGATGTGGACGTCCTCTCAGCTCTTGCGCTGCTGCTGCCCCAAGGCGCCTGTGCTGGCCGGGCCCCCGCATCTCAAGCTAGCAGCCTGAGTGGAGTGGCCAACAGCACTGGACCAGGGGCGAGCACGGGTTCCAACACCACCGTGGAGGAGGGAACCCAGCCACCTGTGACTCCCGCCTCTCCGGACACTCTGCAAGGCCAGTGCTCAGCCTTTGTGCAGCTCTGGGCTGGCTTGCAGCCCATCTTGTGTGGTAACAACCGGTAGGTCAGCAACAAAGGCATGGAGGGAACGGGAGAGTCATGGGGTAGTAGGGAGTTGACCCCATTGCCTGGCCCTGTGCATGGACTCCATTCTGGAAGCTATCTGCCCCTACATTTAAGCTCACCCTATGCATAACCTGACACCCCACCTTAGCCTGTCCCTCGGCTTCTGTTGAGCCATCCCAAGTGTCCCATCCCACCGGTCCTGACATCTCTGCCCTGTTCCTGGTGCTCTGTCTCTGCCAGCACCATCGAGCCTGAGGCGCTTCGGAGGGGCAACATGAGCTCCCTGGGCTTCACAAGCAAAGAGCAACGGAACTTGGGCCTTCTTGTGCACCTCATGACCAGCAACCCCAAAATCCTGTATGCGCCAGCAGGTTCGGAAGCTGACCGTGTTATCCTCAAGGTGTGTGGGTCTGGCACATTTGGGTCATGTCTCCCTGGCAGGAATACAAGCCTAGCAAGAGCCCGAGTGAGGGCTCTGTTGGCCCGGGACTCTATGTAGGACCGGTAAGAGCTCGAGTTGACTTTATGAAACCCGGGTAGTGTGCCTGGCACGGGGAGTCTCAGGACTGGAGGTGAGTGGCCCTCGGCAGCTTTTCTGTTGAGAGCTCCTAACAGTTCCTGCAGGGATGCATTGGAAAGGCTGACTGGTCTGGCTACAGTGCCCCCACCCCTCACCACGTTGATTGGGACAGGGTGGTATGTTCAGAGACGCCCCCACACACCAGTAGCATCAAATGAGCAGGGTGCAAGGACCATTGAAGTCTGGGAAGAGAGTTTGTTGGAAGAGTGTAAGCCAGGAGTGGAAATGGGCATGGCAAGGCCTTGACCTTGGAGGGTTGTTTTCTTGGGGGGGGGAAATGAAGATCAGACTTAAGTGCTCAAGGGGCATGTGGAAGGAAAGAGCCAGAAAAGCATGCATGGCTGCCGGGTGGGATTCAAAAGCATGCATTGTTGCTGTGGGTCATGGCAAAATGAATTTCATGTGGCTACTGTAGAAAGGCGAGGCAGAAACCTCCAGGTAGAAGTTTGGCCTGAGTAGGGGTACTAGTTGGGCTACACTCCCTTGGGCGTGTGAGAGCGTAGAGGACTCTCAGGCTGGCTTGGATCCTTCCTGGAGCCCCGTGCCTCAAGCTTTCATTCTCTGCAGGCCAACGAGACCTTTGCCTTTGTGGGCAATGTGACGCACTACGCCCAGGTCTGGCTTAACATCTCCTCGGAGATCCGAAGCTTCCTGGAGCAGGGCAGGCTGCAGCAGCATCTCCACTGGCTGCAGCAGGTGCTGTGGGTAGAAGGTGGGTGGGCACCTGTGCTGGGCTCCTCTGCTCAGAGCCGAAAGGTACGAGCCGTACCCTGAACGCCACTCTCCACCCAGTACGTGGCTGATCTGCGCCTGCACCCTGAAGCGATGAACCTGTCCCTGGAGGAGCTGCCGCCTGCCCTGCGCCAGGACAACTTTTCACTGCCCAATGGCACAGCCCTCCTGCAGCAGCTGGACACAATTGACAATGCAGCCTGTGGCTGGATCCAGTTCATGTCCAAGGTGGGGGCGGGGGTGAGCACGAGGACCCCTCTTCCCTCGTGCGTTTCGAGGGCCAGCTCCAATGATGGCCCCTTTTCCAGGTGAGTGTAGACATCTTCAAGGGTTTTCCTGATGAGGAGAGCATTGTCAATTACACACTCAACCAGGCCTACCAGGATAACGTCACAGTGTTTGCCAGTGAGTTCCTCCCCCTCCTACGAAGGTCCTGTGTCTCCTCCAGACCTGCTTTCTCACCAGCTCAGGCCTGCCCTGCCCCTACCATGTCCCCCGTTACCTTCCTGCCCCTTAGCCCAGACCTCTCCACCAGTTCCACGTCTTCCCACATCTCCCCCTCACCTGCCTCACTTTGGTCCCACACTCCACATGCTGGCCCTGCCACATCCCCCTGTTACTCCTCAGCCCTGCTCCACCTCTTTCTAAGACACCTCATCTGTCCCGTTATCACCCCTGGAGTGCCCCCTTCACAGTGTGTCCCCCCTCCATGCCCTCTGGCCACACACTCCACCAGCTTCCTGTTCCCAGGTGTGATCTTCCAGACGCGGAAGGATGGCTCCCTCCCTCCACATGTACACTACAAGATTCGCCAGAACTCAAGCTTCACTGAGAAAACCAATGAGATTCGGCGTGCTTATTGGCGCCCAGGGCCCAACACGGGTGGCCGCTTCTACTTCCTCTATGGCTTCGTCTGGATCCAGGGTGAGGGGCTGAGCCCAGGTGGGACGGGAGGGGGCCCCCGGCCTTGCCCTGACACAACGTCTGCCCCCAGACATGATGGAGCGTGCCATCATCAACACATTTGTGGGGCACGACGTGGTGGAGCCTGGCAACTATGTGCAAATGTTCCCGTACCCCTGCTATACGCGTGATGAGTGAGTGCCCGCCTACGGGGGTTTGGGGGTCTCGGGTCCAAGCCCCTGCTAACACGTGTTCCCCCTCAGCTTCCTGTTTGTCATCGAGCACATGATGCCACTGTGCATGGTGATCTCTTGGGTCTACTCTGTGGCCATGACTATTCAGCATATCGTGGCAGAGAAAGAGCATCGGCTCAAGGAGGTGGGTCTGGGGGTCTGCAGGCACCCCCGCTTCCGGCAGGCCGTGGGGAGGGCAGTACGGTCCTTTCTTCTCTGGTCCCTGCCCCCGAGGGACATGGTCTGCCGCCCCACCCCACAGGTGATGAAGACGATGGGGCTGAACAACGCCGTGCACTGGGTGGCCTGGTTCATCACAGGCTTTGTGCAGCTGTCCATCTCAGTGACAGCTTTGACCGCCATCCTCAAGTACGGCCAGGTGCTCATGCACAGCCACGTGCTCATTATCTGGCTCTTCCTTGCCGTCTATGCCGTGGCCACGATCATGTTCTGGTGAGCACTGCAGGGAGCTGGGAAACCCCCTGGGATAGGCAGGCTCCTCTCTTGGAGCTCCTTTGGGCCCAGTAGGGGTGGCCCAGGTGGCCAAGAGCCAAGCGCCACGGGGCTGACAGCTCTGTGGCCTCTCCCACTCCAGCTTCCTGGTGTCTGTGCTGTACTCGAAGGCTAAGTTGGCCTCGGCCTGTGGTGGCATCATCTACTTCTTGAGCTACGTTCCCTACATGTATGTGGCAATCCGTGAGGAAGTGGCCCATGATAAGATCACTGCCTTCGAGAAGTGCATTGCGGTGAGGATCGTGGCCAGGCAGGGCCAGGGTGGGGTGTCCAAACCCTGCCCACCTACTGACACCCCTCTTTCTTCAGTCCCTGATGTCCACAACAGCCTTTGGCCTGGGCTCCAAGTACTTTGCGCTGTATGAGGTGGCAGGCGTGGGTATCCAGTGGCACACATTCAGCCAGTCCCCAGTAGAAGGGGATGATTTCAACCTGCTCCTTGCTGTCACCATGCTTATGGTGGACACGGTGGTCTATGGCGTGCTCACTTGGTACATTGAGGCGGTACACCCAGGTACAAGCCCATCAACGGAGGGACCAGGGGTGGGACAAGGTCACTGGGATTCCACCTTCCTCTTGGTGGCGTTTGGCCCTTGTGGTGGATTGTCACCTCCAGGCCCTCGTCAGCCTCTCCCCTCCTGGACCCCCAGGCATGTATGGGCTGCCCCGGCCCTGGTACTTCCCACTGCAGAAGTCCTATTGGCTGGGCAGTGGGCGGACAGAGGCCTGGGAGTGGAGCTGGCCATGGGCACACACACCACGCCTCAGCGTCATGGAGGAAGACCAGGCCTGTGCCATGGAGAGCCGCCACTTTGGTGAGGCCAGGGTCAGAAGTTGAATGGGGTGGGTGCTGGGTTTTGGGGGCCCGGGGTGGCCTTGGTGCTGCGCCCCGTCCTGCTGACCCAGCCTTGGTACAGAGGAGACACGCGGTATGGAGGAGGAGCCCACCCACCTGCCCTTGGTCGTCTGTGTGGACAAGCTCACCAAGGTCTATAAGAATGACAAGAAGCTGGCCTTGAACAAACTGAGCCTCAATCTCTATGAGAACCAGGTGGTCTCTTTCCTAGGCCATAATGGGGCTGGCAAGACCACTACCATGTGAGTGTCGAGGGACAGGGGAGCTTAGCGAACTGGAAGACAGGGTTCCCTCAGGGTGTGGTGGGTTGTGACCCCACTTGCCCCCACTCCAGGTCTATCCTGACCGGACTGTTCCCACCCACGTCGGGCTCAGCCACTATCTATGGGCACGACATCCGCACGGAGATGGACGAGATCCGCAAGAACCTGGGCATGTGCCCGCAGCACAACGTCCTCTTTGACCGGCTCACCGTGGAGGAACACCTCTGGTTCTACTCACGGCTCAAGAGCATGGCACAAGAGGAGATCCGCAAAGAGATGGACAAGTGCGTGCCGCGCGGGGGCGGGTGCTGTGAGGGGGCGGGTGCCGCGAGGGGGCGGGCGCCGTGAGGGCGGGTGCCGCGAGGGGCGGACGGCACGGTGTGCACGGGATGGGGGGCGCGTCAGCAGAGGCAGGTGCTGTGGACGCTTGGATGCGGAAGTCGGGAGGGGGTGGGGATGAGGTGGGATAAGAGGTCTTCGTGTTCCTGCCTACCGTCCTCTGGTCCATCACCCTCCCATCCATTGCCCTCCTCTCTGCTGGTGTCTATTCTGCTCCTGTCTATCCCCTCCCATAAATCCGTCACTCTCCCGTCCATCCATCACCCTCCCATAAATCCATCACCTCCCCATCCATCACCCTCCCATCTGTCCATCACCTCCCCATCCATCACCCTCCCATCTGTCCATCACCTCCCCATCCATCACCCTCCCTCTGTCCATCACCCTCCTGTCCATCACCCTCCCTCTGTCCATCACCCTCCCTCTGTCCATCACCCTCCCTCTGTCCATCACCCTCCATCTGTCCATCATCCTCCATCTGTCCATCACCCTCCCATCTGTCCATCACCCTCCCTCTGTCCATCACCCTCCCATCTGTCCATCACCCTCCCATCTGTCCATCACCTCCCCATTCATCACCCTCCCATCCATCACCCTCCCATCTGTCCATCACCTCTCCATCCATCACCCTCCCTCTGTCCATCACCTCTCCATCCATCACCCTCCCATCTGTCCATCACCTCCCCATCCATCACCCTCCCTCTGTCCATCACCCTCCCTCTGTCCATCACCCTCCCTCTGTCCATCACCCTCCCTCTGTCCATCACCTCTCCATCCATCACCCTCCCATCTGTCCATCACCTCTCCATCCATCACCCTCCTCTGTCCATCACCCTCCTCTGTCCATCACCCTCCCTCTGTCCATCACCTCTCCATCCATCACCCTCCCATCTGTCCATCACCTCTCCATCCATCACCCTCCCTCTGTCCATCACCCTCCTCTGTCCATCACCCTCCCATCTGTCCATCACCCTCCCTCTGTCCATCACCTCCCATCTGTCCGTCACCCTCCCATCTGTCCATCACCCTCCCTCTGTCCATCACCCTCCCTCTGTCCATCACCCTCCCTCTGTCCATCACCCTCCATCTGTCCATCACCCTCCATCTGTCCATCACCCTCCCATCTGTCCATCACCCTCCCTCTGTCCATCACCCTCCCATCTGTCCATCACCCTCCCATCTGTCCATCACCCTCCATTCCATCACCTCTCCATCCATCACCCTCCTCTGTCCATCACCTCCATCCATCACCTCTGTCCCATATCACCCTCCCTCTGTCCATCACCTCCCATCCATCACCCTCCCATCTGTCCATCACCTCCCCATCCATCACCCTCCCTCTGTCCATCACCCTCCCATCTGTCCATCACCCTCCCTCTGTCCATCACCCTCCCTCTGTCCATCACCCTCCATCTGTCCATCACCCTCCCATCTGTCCATCACCCTCCCATCTGTCCATCACCCTCCCATCTGTCCATCACCCTCCCTCTGTCCATCACCCTCCCTCTGTCCATCACCTCTCCATCCATCACCCTCCCATCTGTCCATCACCTCCCCATCCATCACCCTCCCTCTGTCCATCACCCTCCCTCTGTCCATCACCCTCCCATCTGTCCATCACCCTCCCTCTGTCCATCACCCTCCCATCTGTCCATCACCCTCCCATCTGTCCATCACCCTCCCTCTGTCCATCACCCTCCCTCTGTCCATCACCTCTCCATCCATCACCCTCCCATCTGTCCATCACCTCTCCATCCATCACCCTCCCATCTGTCCATCACCCTCCCTCTGTCCATCACCCTCCCATCTGTCCATCACCCTCCCATCTGTCCATCACCCTCCTGTCCATCATGCTCCTGTTGGACCCACAGGATGATTGAGGACCTGGAGCTCTCCAATAAGCGGCACTCGCTGGTGCAGACACTGTCTGGAGGCATGAAGCGCAAGCTCTCGGTGGCCATTGCCTTCGTGGGTGGCTCTAGAGCCATTATCTTGGATGAGCCCACGGCTGGCGTGGACCCCTACGCTCGCCGCGCCATCTGGGACCTCATTCTGAAGTACAAGCCAGGTGAGAGGATGCCAGGCTGGCCGTAGTCTGTGTGGGTCTCTGCCTGCCCCTGGATGCCCCCCTTACCGTGGATCTGGACCTACCCCAGGCCGTACTATTCTCCTCTCCACCCACCACATGGATGAGGCCGACCTGCTGGGGGATCGGATTGCCATCATCTCCCACGGGAAGCTCAAGTGCTGCGGCTCTCCCCTCTTTCTCAAGGGTGCCTATGGTGATGGGTACCGCCTCACGTTGGTCAAGCGGCCTGCAGAGCCTGGCACCTCCCAAGGTCTGTACCGAGACTACTTGAACCGGCCCCTGGTCCTCCCCGCCCCACGACTCCCTACCGAGGAGAGGTGCATCCTTACCCTCACTGCATCAGGACCAGATACCCGGTGGACTTGGACACCGCTAAGCCCCGTCTTGACTTGCCGGCTAGGTTCCCGAGGCTCCTCCTTCCTCAGCCCCCACCCCCAGTGAATCGCCTTCTACGCCTCTTCCTCCCCAGAGCCAGGGCTGGTGTCCAGCCCCCCAGGTCGTGCTCAGCTGAGCAGTTGCTCGGAGCCCCA
The DNA here is from genome assembly GCF_004664715.2 of Peromyscus leucopus. NCBI lineage: Eukaryota > Metazoa > Chordata > Mammalia > Rodentia > Cricetidae > Peromyscus > Peromyscus leucopus. The sequence continues at coordinate 14,698,109 of NC_051066.1, read as the reverse complement.
GGTGTCCCAGTTCATCCGCAAGCACGTGGCCTCGTCCCTGCTGGTCTCCGACACCAGCACCGAGCTCTCCTACATCCTACCCAGCGAGGCCGTCAAGAAGGGGGCCTTCGAGCGCCTCTTCCAGGTGTGAGGGCTGAGCATGGTGGCTGGGGACACAATGTGCCCCTAGAAAAGATGAGCAACGCCCCTGCCTGCATTCCGTGGCTCTGGCCTCACCCAGCTTCTTTACAGCAATTGGAGCACAGCCTGGATGCATTGCATCTGAGCAGTTTTGGGCTGATGGACACAACCCTGGAGGAGGTGTTCCTCAAGGTGTCTGAGGAGGACCAGTCACTGGAGAACAGCGAAGCTGGTAAGAGTTCCCAAGCTGGTGATCAGCCTGGTCAACCCACCAAGGGCCCCTGGGGACATGGCTCTGACTCGGGAAGTGGGATTCCCCAGGATCAGTATAGACTCCTGGTGGACGATACGGTAGCCACAGGTATATTAACCCAAAGCTGGGATCCAGTCAGGGCCTGGGGTCATGGGTGAGCAACAGGGACTGAGGTACGAGGTTGCCCTGGGGTACCGTGCCTCCAAGCCCTCCCTCCCTCCCTGCCTCTGTTCTTTGCAGATGTGAAGGAGTCCCGGAAGGATGTGCTGCCTGGGGCAGACGGCCTGACATCTGTGGAGGGCCAAGCTGGCAACCTGGCTCGGTGCTCAGAACTGGCCCAGTCCCAGGCATCACTGCTGTCTGCGTCCTCCGTGGGCTCTGCCCGCGGTGACGAGGGCACTGGCTACGCCGATGTCTACGGTGACTACCGTCCCCTCTTTGACAACTTGCAGGACCCAGACAATGTCAGCTTACAAGGTGGCAGCTGCTGGGGAGGCCGGGGAGGGTCCAGAAGGGTGGCACGGTCCTGGCTGCTCACCCCCGCCTCTCCGCACAGAGGCAGAAATGGAGGCCCTGGCTCGGGTAGGCCAGGGCAGCCGCAAGCTGGAGGGCTGGTGGCTGAAGATGCGGCAGTTCCATGGGCTCCTGGTGAAGCGTTTCCACTGTGCCCGTCGAAACTCCAAAGCTCTTTGCTCTCAGATTCTGCTGCCTGCCTTCTTTGTCTGTGTGGCCATGACCGTGGCGTTGTCTGTTCCTGAGATAGGTATGGCTACCTGGCCTCATGTGCTTGGGGCAAGGCTACCCTCTGGCCCTTGGGTTCCTGGCTTCACGTCCTTCCCGGCCTCCTGGAGAACCCTTCTCCATCCCTCTCCCCATCCTCTGAACGTTATTCAGGGGCTCACGAGAGGGTCCTGCCTCCTGGGGAGTCATACCCCCAAAGCTGGGCTCTGTCTATACTGGGAAAAGGGAATCAAGATCTGGGGGCTGCGTCAGGTAGTTGGAGCCTGCTCAGGTCTCATGCTCACCCCCCAGGTGACCTGCCTCCCCTGGTCCTGTCACCGTCTCAGTACCACAACTATACCCAGCCCCGCGGCAACTTCATCCCCTACGCTAATGAGGAACGCCGGGAGTACCGGTGAGGCCGTGGGCTGGGGCGGTAGCGCAGGGGAGGACTAGCGTTGAGACTTACATCCCCTAACTCACTGCCGTGCCCTTAGATTGCGGCTGTCCCCTGATGCCAGCCCCCAGCAGTTGGTGAGCACATTCCGGCTGCCCTCTGGCGTGGGTGCCACCTGTGTGCTCAAGTCTCCCGCCAACGGCTCCCTGGGGCCCATGCTGAACCTTAGCAGCGGAGAGTCCCGCCTGCTGGCCGCGCGGTTCTTCGACAGCATGTGCCTGGAGTCCTTCACACAGGGACTGCCGCTGTCCAACTTCGTGCCGCCCCCACCCTCGCCTGCCCCCTCGGACTCCCCGGTGTCCCCGGATGAGGACGCGCCGCAAGCCTGGAACGCCTCCCTGCCACCTACGGCTGGACCAGGTACCGCCTCGCGGAAGGCGTCTGGGGGGCGTGCCCACGAGTAACCCATCTCACTGTGCTGCGCTGTGCCCACAGAGACGTGGACGTCGGCACCGTCTCTGCCACGCCTAGTGCGCGAGCCTGTCCGCTGTACCTGCTCTGCACAGGGCACGGGCTTCTCTTGCCCCAGCAGTGTGGGTGGGCATCCGCCCCAGATGAGGGTAGTCACCGGTGACATCCTGACCGACATCACCGGCCACAATGTCTCTGAGTACCTGCTCTTCACATCTGACCGTTTCCGGCTACACCGGTGAGTCGGGCCTGCGGTGGCCGTGAACACGGGGTGGCTGGTGGTGGCTGCCTAGCCTCATTGTCTCCCCCGACGTCCTGTACAGATATGGAGCCATCACCTTTGGTAACGTCCAGAAGTCCATCCCAGCCTCCTTCGGTGCCCGGGCGCCGCCTATGGTGCGGAAGATCGCAGTACGAAGGGTGGCCCAGGTAAAGTGCCGCCCCGGTTCCCTGGCCCCCGGCCCTGTGCGCAGAGACTCTCGCAGTCTTGCGAGCCTCTCTGAGGCCCACGTGCTTCTCCAGGTGCTCTACAATAACAAGGGCTACCACAGCATGCCCACCTACCTCAACAGCCTCAACAATGCCATCCTGCGGGCAAACCTGCCCAAGAGCAAGGGTAACCCGGCAGCCTACGGTGAGGAAAGTCAGGGCTGAGGGGCGGGGAGGGGGCGCAGCTGAGCCGGAAGGGTGCAAGGGTCTCATGCTGCCCTCCCTGTGTGCAGGCATCACCGTCACCAACCACCCCATGAACAAGACCAGTGCCAGCCTCTCCCTGGACTACCTGTAAGTGCGGCCGAACTGTGCTGGGGGAGGGGCAGGACCCCCTGTGGCCCTGAGCACCCCCTGGAATTGAGTACCCGTCCTCTTCTAGACTGCAGGGCACAGACGTGGTCATCGCCATCTTCATCATTGTGGCCATGTCCTTCGTCCCGGCCAGTTTCGTGGTCTTCCTCGTGGCAGAGAAATCCACCAAGGCCAAGCACCTGCAGTTCGTCAGCGGGTGCAACCCTGTCATCTACTGGCTAGCCAACTACGTGTGGGACATGGTGTGCCCCCGCATGGTCCCTTCCCATCCCCGTCTCCTGGCCTCGTGCCCAGTCCTCACCGGCTCCCTCTGCCTTTGCAGCTCAATTACCTGGTCCCCGCGACCTGCTGCGTCATCATCCTGTTCGTGTTCGACCTGCCGGCCTACACGTCGCCCACCAACTTCCCAGCGGTGCTCTCCTTGTTCCTGCTCTACGGGTAAGCTGGCGAAGGCCGTGGAGTATGTCGGGGTTTGCCCGGGGGTCCCCTGTGACCACGGCTCTTTGCCCACAGGTGGTCCATCACGCCCATCATGTACCCAGCCTCCTTCTGGTTTGAGGTCCCCAGCTCAGCCTACGTGTTCCTCATCGTCATCAATCTCTTCATCGGCATCACGGCCACCGTGGCCACCTTCCTTCTGCAGCTTTTTGAGCATGACAAGGTGAGTGTCGGGAGCCTGGGCGGCGGGGCACGGCCTGGGGCGGCCGTGCTGAGCTGTGTGCCTGGCCCCCCAGGATCTGAAGGTTGTCAACAGTTACCTGAAAAGCTGCTTCCTCATCTTCCCCAACTACAACCTGGGCCACGGGCTCATGGAGATGGCCTACAATGAGTACATCAACGAATACTACGCCAAGATTGGTGAGTCTGGCGAACACCGGGTGGACCGTGGAGGCCTGCAGGGGGCCGCAGGGTGTGGCCTTGCCTAGTCCTGGGCTCAGTGAGTTCCAGTGCTGGGGTGACTGGGACTCCTTGAGGGTCTCAGGCCCTGAACCAGCTCTCCCACAGGCCAGTTTGACAAGATGAAGTCCCCATTTGAGTGGGACATTGTCACACGTGGGCTGGTGGCCATGACCGTGGAGGGCTTCGTGGGATTCTTCCTCACCATCATGTGCCAGTATAACTTCCTGCGGCAGCCACAGTGAGTGGAGAGTGTTGGGTGATGGCAGGGACCCTGGGTAGGGGTGGGTGGGTGGCTTGGCCGGGCCCTGCCGACTTTCCTGCCCTAGACGCCTGCCTGTGTCTACTAAACCTGTGGAGGACGACGTGGACGTGGCCAGTGAGCGGCAGAGAGTGCTCCGTGGGGATGCTGATAACGACATGGTGAAGATCGAGAACCTGACCAAGGTGGGCTCTGGGCTGTGGGAAAGGAGGTGGGGGATGGGGTGGGGAGAGGTTTCCAGCAGCGGCGGGTGGGGACGGGCAGGCCAGGCGGGAGCCCCGTCCCTCGCTGAGCGGGAAGGCTCTCGGGCCAGGTGTACAAGTCTCGGAAGATTGGCCGGATCCTGGCCGTGGACCGCCTTTGCCTGGGCGTGCGCCCTGGAGAGTGCTTTGGGCTCCTTGGCGTCAACGGAGCGGGGAAGACCAGCACCTTCAAGATGCTGACCGGCGACGAGAGCACAACCGGAGGAGAGGCCTTTGTCAACGGGCACAGGTGGGGTTGCCGGGCCCCTCGGACGCGCTTGCAGGGAGGCTCGGATGTGAGGGTGTCCGTGTGGGACCGCCTCCGGGCACGCAGCCAGCCGCAGGGGTGAGGGGTCGAGCGGGCGACCCTGCCCGTCGGGGGCGAAGGCGTGGGTGTGGATGGAGGAGTGGGGTGACCGTGTCCCCAGGGTGGCGGCGGAGGGCAGGTGCGGGGTATTGACTGCCCTCTGTCTCCAGTGTGCTCAAGGACCTGCTTCAGGTACAGCAGAGCCTTGGCTACTGCCCGCAGTTCGACGCTCTGTTCGATGAGCTCACGGCTCGGGAACACCTGCAGCTGTACACGCGGCTGCGTGGCATCCCCTGGAAGGACGAAGCACAGGTGAGGTCGGGAGGGAAGCAGCCGGTGGGCGCACCGGTGCGTACGTGGCGGTGGACTTGTGCCGCCGGTCGGTGTCTAGGAAGGGGGAGCCCCGTTATCCCTCCTATTGGCCCCGCTAGGTGGTGAAGTGGGCCCTGGAGAAGCTGGAACTGACGAAGTACGCGGACAAGCCCGCTGGGACCTACAGCGGGGGCAACAAACGGAAGCTCTCCACAGCCATTGCGCTCATTGGGTACCCTGCCTTCATCTTTCTGGTAAGTCCTGCGGGCATGGGAGACAGCTACCCATTCTGGCCTCTCTGTGAGTTTGAGGGGAGGGTGCCCCGCTCCCCTCTGCTTCCTGATGAGCCAGGGGATAGACGGGTAGAACCGGTTTGGGTGGGCTATGTCTCTGGATGAACTGACCCCTGCCCTAGGATGAGCCCACCACTGGCATGGACCCTAAGGCCCGGCGCTTCCTGTGGAACCTCATTCTGGACCTCATCAAGACGGGACGCTCGGTGGTGCTGACGTCACACAGGTGTGCCTCTCCCCGACCCCTCCATGGGCCTCTGGCCGTCCCTCTGGTGCCAGCCTGTGCTGTCTGCCCACAGCATGGAGGAGTGTGAGGCTCTGTGCACGCGGCTGGCCATCATGGTGAACGGACGCCTGCGCTGCCTGGGCAGCATCCAGCACCTCAAGAACAGGTGAGTCAAAGGGGGCTGCAGAAGACAGGGTGAGCTCCGTTTCGCCCACGGGGCTCCCGGCCACCCCTGTGTCCCGCCAGGTTTGGGGATGGCTACATGATCACGGTCAGGACCAAAAGCAGCCAGAATGTGAAGGATGTGGTGCGGTTCTTCAACCGGAACTTCCCAGAGGCCATGCTCAAGGTGGGTGTGGTCGGGTGGAGTGAGGGTGAGGACGTGCCGTGCCCGGCCCCGGCGGCCGCTGACCTCCGCGCTCCCCTGACCTCCTCCCAGGAACGGCATCACACGAAGGTGCAGTACCAGCTCAAGTCCGAGCACATCTCTCTGGCTCAGGTGTTCAGCAAGATGGAGCAGGTGGTGGGCGTGCTGGGCATCGAGGACTACTCAGTCAGCCAGACCACCCTGGACAACGTGAGTGTGCCGCACGCACGGCCTGGGCTGCGTCTTCCGGGATCCGCCCGGGTCGCTTAGCCCACCACCTGTCCACAGGTGTTTGTGAACTTTGCCAAGAAGCAGAGTGACAATGTGGAGCAGCAGGAGACTGAACCCTCGACCTTGCCGTCCCCGCTTGGACTGCTCAACCTGCTGCGGCCCCGCCCCGCCCCCACGGAGCTCCGGGCACTGGTGGCCGATGAGCCTGAGGACCTGGACACGGAGGATGAGGGCCTCATCAGCTTTGAGGAAGAGCGGGTGAGTGGTCAGCGTATTCTCCCGGCCACACTCCCGCCCAGAGGCTCGCGCGGAAGGACCTAAGTGAGGGAACTCGATGTAGATAACACCTGCCTTCTAGAGTCATAGGACAGGGAGGGACTCACGCATGCTCAGGACCCGAGTGGATATGGGGAAACTGGGGTGGTCAGAAACCAAAGGCAGAGCCTAGAACACGCTGGCAGCTTTGAAGACCCCAGATCAGAGGCGGGGATTCCCAGAAACCAGAGCCTGGGGAGGGTTACAGGCTGTGACTACCACACCGGGCGGGCAGGAGGGCCAGACGCCCGAGAATGCTTAGTGGGGGGAGAGTACTCGGGAGCTCCAGGAGCCAGCCAGTGGGAAGGCCCAGTGTGAATGTCCTCAGCTCCCACCGGGTCTGTCTGCTCTTCTCCAGGCCCAGCTCTCCTTCAACACGGACACGCTCTGCTGACCATCAGGAACAAGTCAGGGATGCAACTGTGGGGGGCAGAAGTCAGGCGGTGGCCATAACCCTGTCACACATGCCAGGCCCTGGAAAGCCAGGTTCAGGACCAAAGGGCTCCCGCCCTCCTCCCAACTACCACCATCCTCGCCTCATCCTGCGGTCACTCTGGCCGCCCTCCCCCAATCGTGCCAAAGGCTGGCCTGGCCCTGGGCTGCACATACCCTCACCCTGCTTTGCCTTAAAGCCTTGGGTCTTGGCCCAGCCCCTTACCCTACCCAGCACCATCACCTTCCCAGGGTGACATGGGCTGCCCCAAGCATCCTGTGACCCTTCTCTGCAGCGGCCCCGAGTCTGCCCAGGCCAGCGTCTTGCACAGATGTCTTGTCGTGGACATCCCTGACTGCAGGGGGGGCTGGGCAGCTTGCCTACTTCCTTTGCATCAAGAGCCTCCCTCACTCTGCTGTTGTGAAGAAGTTAGGATACCCACGGGAAGCCATGAATGTGGTTGCCTCGGCCCTGGTGGAATTGCAGGAATGGGGAAGCTGGGCTTGCTGGCCAGGTGAGGGGCCACTGCCCCCTCCCTGTCCCCTCAAGCTGCCTTTGCTCTCCCATCCAGCTTGGCCCTTCCCGCCACCCACCGGGGAGCGGGACCTTGTATATAGCGCACAGATGTTTGTTTTCAATAAATAAGCAAAAAAAAGCCCGTGGGAGCCTGTGCATGTGACAGGGAGTTGGGGTGAAGGCAGGCCCATTGGGCCAGGGTGTAGTCTGACTGTACCAGCTGTGCAGGGAGGGCCTGTTCCTCTCCCTGCCCACGCAGCCCAGACCCCTGCTCTGTGGGCGGGTCCTAAGTGGGCTTCTGGAAGGGGTTGTGCAGTATTGTTCATCCAGCTCTGGTGCTATCCCTCAGCATCTTAGCACCCCCCCACCCCCAACAAGGCCTACTGCCCACAGTGAGCCCATTTGCTCTGGGCTGCCTCTACTTCCCGAAAAGTGGAGGAGGTTCTGGGAGAAGGTCTCCAGGAGTCTGGGCGCATAAGAAGAATTTCCCCAAGGCGGTGGGCCTGTGCTAGCAGGTGTCTGGTGAGGTGAAGTCCATACCTCACATTGGCCCTGCCAGGTGGTAAGGTGGGTCCATGCACAGAAAGGCCCTAAGGCACAGAGCTTCGGAAAACAAGATCCAGGAAGGGCCCAGGAGAATGGGGCTTGGGAACTCGGAGGTTAACTAGTGGTGGGGCTCTGTGTATGCCACACAGGAGTCGGGGCAACAGTTGAAGAGTCTCAGACTCACACTTCTTCTGTCTTGTTCAGGTTCCCACCTGAGACTTCACGTGCTTAGAGATTAGGGAGAGAGAAGCCCCTGAGGAGGATAGAGGGCTGGCTGGCACCTTGGGAGGGAAAGGAAGAAGAGAAGAAGGAAGGGTGGGAGTAGCCGGGTGCCAAGGTGCTGAGTCCTGTGGGCTACGAAAGCTGCTCAGCCCGCTGCGGTCCCAGGGGCTGGGCCAGCGGGTGGAGGGTTCCTGGCCTGAGAGGAAAAGCAGCAGGGACAGAGGGTGAGCTTGTTAAGACACAGGAATGGGGCTGTGTGGGTAAGAACACTTGATAGTCTCCCAGAGGATCAGATTCAGTTTCCAGCACCACGTCGGGTTGTTCCTAACTCAGTAATTACAGTTTCAGGGGCTACAATTGCTGGCTTCCACAGATACCCCCACACATGTGGTACACACACAGAGATGTCTGTATACACAGAAGTAAACATTTATTCCAGGAGTTTGGAGGGATGGCTCAGCGGTTAGCACACCTCGCTCTTCCACAGGACCCTAGTTCAGTGTGCAGCGTTCATGGCAGGTGGGCCACAACCCTGTAACTCCAGCTCTAGAGGACCCTATGTTCTCTTAATCCCAGCACTCGGGAGGCAGAGGCAGGCGGATCTCTGTGAGTTTGGGGCCAGCTTGGTCTACAGAGTGAGTTCCAGGACAGTCAGGACTGTTATACAGAGAAACCTTGTCTCAAAAAACCAAAATAATATAATAATAATAATAATAATAATAATAATAATAATAATAATAAAAAGAATATTTTAAGAAGCCTAAAATACTTGGCTCTTGGCCTAGGCCTATCATCCCAGCTTTTGGGGTGCTGTAGCAGAATTGCAGGTTCAGCCCCACCTGGTCTACAACGAGTCAAGGCTATCCTGAACAACTTACAAAGACCCTGCTTCCAAAAGTAAGCTGGGTGTGATGGTGCATACATTTAATCCCAGCACTCATCGGCAGCAGCAGTGGCTCTCTGTGAGTTCAAGGCCAGCCTGGTCTACAACGAGTCAAGGCTATCCTGAACAACTTACAAAGTAAGCTGGGTGTGATGGTGCATACATTTAATCCCAGCACTCATCGGCAGCAGCAGTGGCTCTCTGTGAGTTCAAGGCCAGCCTGGTCTACATAACAAGTTCAGGCCAGCCAGAGCCACATAGTGAGCCCCTAACTCAAAATAAACAAAAGGAAAAGGAGGTTGGGGACCCAGCTCAGCGGTCAAGCACCTGCCTAGCATGCTTGAGGTTCTAGGTTCAATCTGCAATACCATCAGAACAACAGCGAATGGCAGGCACCTGAGGGGCGACTCCTGAGGGTTTTCTCTTGCTTCCACACACACAATAGGATCCTGAATTCCAAAGGAGAATCCAGAGCCTGGTGTCCTGGGGTCCAGTGAAGTGCACTAATTCGTGCCCTTAAGACAGGGCATGAATTTGGAGGAATTGCTTTAAGCTTCTGAATTCATGACAATCATCTTATTTTTGAAACTTCCAGAACAGTTGCAAGGAAAGAACAGTGTGCACTCCGTGCCCTCTATACAGCTCGTGATTTAAAACACTCTGTTTTGGTTTTTTCAAGACAGGGTTTCTCTGTGTAGCTTTGGAGCCTGTCCTGGATCTCACTCTGTAAACCAGGCTGGCCTCGAACTCAGAGATCCACTTGCTTCTGCCCCCCAAGTGCTGGGATTAAAGACATGCGCTACCACTGCCCGGCATATTACATGCAGTGTTAATCAGGAAAGAGCAGCTGAGTCTTCTAGTTAGCTTTCTATTGCTAAACACCATGACCAAAAAGAACTTAGGGATGAAAAGATTTATTCCATCTTACAGTTTGTCACTTTGGGAAGCCGAGACAGAAACCTGCAGGCAGGAACTGAAGGGGAGGTCATGGAGGAACACTGCTTCCTGGCTTGCTTTCCATGCTTTGCTCAGCCTGCCTTTTTTTATACAATCTAGGACCTCCTGCCCAGAGATGGCACCACCCACAGCAGGCTGGGCATGCCCTCTTATATCAACCATCAATCAAGAAAATGCCCCACAAACTTGCTTCCAGGCCAATCTAATGGATGTGTTTTCTGAGTTGAGATTACCTCTTCCCAGATGACCCTGGCTTTTGTCAAGTTAACGTCAAACTAACCAACACATTAGGTTTGCTGGTAATACCTGTGACTCCAGCACTTGGAGGGGGTTCAGGGGTTCGAGGCCAGTGTGGGCTGCAGAAGATCTTGTCTAAAAACAAAAACAGGAAAGAAAGAGGAAAGAAGACTCTCTTGCCTCTAGGACCAGTTAGAGTTGTATTTCCTTACGCTACAGCCGTCTCTGACTCGTTCTTTTTCTTCCCGCCCCTCAGCCAGGACAGGTTTGGCAAGTGCTGAGTTCTGGGTGGGTCTGACCATTTCCTGGGTCAGATGCAGTTGGACATTTTTGGGGAAGAATACTGTGGGCTATGGTATGCCCAAGGCCAGCAGTCCTGGTGAAGGCCTATTCCGGAGCATGGTTTCAGCTTCCACTGGGGGATGTTTCTCTTCTAGCAGATAATGAGGCGATAGCTTGTTGCCCGGGGCTGATGACCATTCAATTTTCTGCTTGTTACTTGACATTCTCACATAGTCCCCTCTGTTTTCAAAATTGTGTCACTGTGACCTATGCACTTAAATTTTTCCTTAGTGTGTGTGTGTGTGTGTGTGTGTGTGTGTGTGTGTGTGTGTGTGAGAGAGAGAGAGAGAGAGAGAGAGAGAGAGAGAGAGGACATGAATGTGTATGTGTGTGTGTCTGTGTCTGTGTGTGTCTCTGTGTGTAGGCCCACACGTGCCATGGAGTTGATTCTTCTCCAACCATCAGCTCCAGGGATCAAAGATGGGTTGTTAGGTTTGTGCTTTAACCATCTCTGGCTGGCCATTGCTTTTCGTTACTTTTGAGACAGAATCTTTGTGTGTAGCCGAGGCTGCCTAAATGCTGGGATTAGAGGCAGAAGCCTCCACGTCTGGCCTGGCTTGGCCTATGCCTCTTTGCCCTGCTCTGACAGTTTCTGAGCTGCCTCTGCTTTCTAGACCACATACAGATCAACCTTTCCTCCCTTCCCCTCTGGGGCTGGGGGCCCACAAACAATACATTAATTCTTCATAGTTCTGGAGACTAGGAATCTAAGAGCAGAATTCTCTATGTGGAATCCTGATGGGTCTCCTTTGTAAGATGACAGATCCTGCTCATGAGGGCTCCACCCTTATGCTCAAATAAGGTCTGATAAGCCCCACCTCCTAATTCTTCACCATCGCTACGAGGTTTCAACACATTTCATGTCTGGGGAGACATGACACAGTAGAGCCCTTTGGGGAGATCGAGGATCTTGGTACTAGGTCTACTATGGGCACGTCACCACACCCAGGTACTTTCTACAGGCAGAGCTCAGAAATAGAGGAGTAAATCCCCACCAACACTCCAATTTCAGAACAGAAGGGAGACACAACCCTCCCAGCTGTTAGGGACCAGGTATGATGACATACACCTGTAACCTCAGCACTTGAGAAGTGGAGGTATGAGGATCAGGAAATCAAGGCCAGCCTGAGCTACATGAGACCATATCTAAAAAAACAAAACAAAACAAAACAAAACAAAAACCCCCACAGTTGAAACTGTGTACAGGAGCAGGACTTTTATAAGAGACAATCTCAATTTTATCAGGGAGTCAGAGGTACAAGGAGGGAGACATGAGGCAGTCTTGGGTCTAGCAGCTCCAGAAGATGCTCTGTATGTAGTCGAGACTTCCGGGCAAGGTCCTATGGTCTGGGGAAGTCATGGGTTCAGTTACGGTGGGTGGTATTTAGTTTTTTGGAGGGTGGGGTACTGGTGGAGTCAGATGTTAGATTGAAGGGCCCCACACGTTAGGGAATTGCTCTACCTCTGAGCCAGCTGCACACAACCTTTTTACATTATTTGTTTGAGACAAAGCCTCCCTAAATCCCCCTGGATTTATCATCCTCCTGCCTCAGCCTCCTAAGTAGATGGGATGGCAGGCCTGCATCACCAGGCTTTTCTCATTTCTTTAAAATATTTACAACTACTGGCCATGGTGGCACATGCCTTTAGTCCCAGTACTCAGGAAACCAAAGCAGGCAGATCTACCTGGGTTCTAGGCCTGTCTAGTCTACAAAGAGAGTTCCAGAACAGCCAGGAGCACACAGAGAACCACTATCTCAAAAAACCAAATAAATAAACAGGTATCTAAAAAAAAAAAAAAACCTAACTAACTAAATAACTATTTACAACTCACACAAATTCACAGGTTGGAAACACACACGGCATGTCTGGACAGAGCAAAAGTTGGTGTATGTACCTCTGTCAGAAGTTACCTTCAGGTAGTGGTGCATGCCTTTACTCCCAGCACTCGGGAGGCAGAGGCAGGTGGCTCTCTGTGAGTTCGAGGCCAAGCCTGGTGGTCTACAAAGTGAGTTCTAGGACAGCCAGAGCTGTTAGAGAAACCATGTCTTGAAAAACAAAAACAAAACAAAAAACAACAACAACAAAAAGAAGTTACCTACAGATGTCTCTGGCTCAGAATAGACCAGCAGAAGTTCATAATCCTGCATGCTAATCCTGCTTTTTTTTTCAGTAGTTCTCTGTGTTATCCTGTGTTTGTATTGGTTTGCTGTAGCGGCCGTACAAAGAGGAGACTGGCGTTTTTGCAGGCTGGCTTCACTAAAAGCCCGAGGGAAGGTGTATTTCAGGCCCTTCCCCAGCTCCTGGACTTTGCCTTCCACAATCCTTGGAGGATAGGTGTGTCATCCTGCCCTCCTCTGCATCATGTTCGCAGGATGTTCTGCGACCATGTCTGTGTTCAAATCTCCTCTATCCCCTTTGTGGTGCTGAAAATCGAACACAGGGCCTGGCATGCCAGACAAGCTCTCTACCACTGGAATGTACCCTAGCCACAGATCTCCCCTTTGGAAAGGACATGATCACGTTGAATGAGAGCCTACTGGCCAGTCTCATTTTCAATCCGATTGCCTCTTTAAAGACACTATTTCCGAGTAAAGTTTCAGGTCCTGGGGTTTAAGATTCCAATGTGGGGGCTGGTGAGATGGCTCAGTGGTTAAGAGCACTGGCTGTTCTTCCAGAGGACTCAAGTTCAATTCCTGGCACCCACATGGAGGCTCACATTTGTCTGTAACTCCAGTTCCAGGGGATCCAACATCCTTCACATGTGGTGAAACACCAGTGTACATAAAATAAATAAAATAAAAAATAAATAGTTTGGGGGCTGGAGAGATGGCTCAGAGGTTACGAGCACTGACTGCTCTTCCAGAGGTCCTGAGTTCAATTCCCAGCACCTGTAAAGAGATCTGGCACCCTCTCCTGTATACATAATAAATAAATAAATCTTAAAAAATAAAAAAAAGATTCCAATGCATGAAGCTTTTGGGGTCACACAGCAAATCCACAATACCCACTCTGTTGGCATGCACTTGTGGGCCCATCTCTCATCCCACTCCCTGCGAGGGACACAGTTCAGTGGTGCGGCGATGACCCTGGAGTTTGGGAGGCAAACTGGAGCTGACCCCAGGAGACGATGGGCAGGAGAGCCGAGCACGGCTCCTACCACCCACAGACCGACACAGGACACGTCCACAGCCCCGCCGCCTGCAACAGTGAAGAGGCTGCAGCACTTTGGCTTGGTTTTGAGATGTGTCTCTCCCCCTCCCCCCATGCCACTGCTCATGCTGTCTGCCCACCTCACCCTTTCTTGTGCATTTCTCAGGGCAGCTTTGCAAAAAATATGTAAACACAGGGCCTGTCTGGTGACCACTGGCAGTTTGGAAAGGCTTCAGGGGCTGCAGTGGTGATCTGCCTGCAAAGGACAGAAAACCACAAAGCAGAAAGCTGACCATGTCAGCGAGATGCCAAAATAAAACTGGCTCTAGGAGTCAAGGCAAGAGTCAGAGGAGAAACTGAGACTCTGGCACACACCCAAGCTCCAAGGATGTCAGAGCTGTATTCTACCTGCCTGGGAGCTCAGCTGAGATCAGGGCAGTGATCAGAAGGGGCTCAGGGAGCAGGAAGCCTGGGAGAGCTGCGGCACTGGCCGGAGTCAGGCATGTGCGCAGGTGAGTGGGCAGGGACGGAGTCACCTTGGCTGCACTACCCAGCCTGGACGGCACCAACCTACCGGAGAGAGGGAAGCAATCAACAGGTCCTGGTCTTAGCCGTGGGCAGTGCCAGTCCTCCGGGAGCACCAGTTCTAAAGGCCAAGTCTCCTGCAGGGCGGCCTGCTACCAAATGCCAAAGGAACTCGCACTGTGGACCCCAGCGGGCTCAGGAAGCCTGAGTGAGTGGCAGGTATGTGCCCGGTAGGGTCAGACTATCCTGCCCTTTTCCTTCCTGCTGGGGACCACCTTCCCAGCTCCTCAGCCAGCAGGTAGCAGCTCCTAACCCTTCCTGGTGCCATCTGAACGTTAAGGTTAAGAGTTAGAAACCTGCTCAGAGCCTGTGTGGACAGGATGGGGCATGGAATCCCCTGCCCAGCTGGGTTAAACATCAAAACCCAGGCTTATCAGCCTGCCAGCCACGAACATGTCAGGAATGTGGGCCCACCCTGAGGGCAGAGGGCCCTACCTGGCTGGGCTTTGTTGGAGGGAGGGGGCGTCTCTTCCAGAAGGGCAAACTGAGGCGTTTTTAGATAAGGATTTGACAATGAAGAGGATTTACTCTGGAGGGCTGAGGCTGGCCCTGGGCTGAGATCAGTGTAGCACGGCTCCCATCCAGAACTTCCCCTTGTGGGCCTGTAGTATTCTATGCCCCTGGTCTCTCGTGGCCTCCTCACCCGCCAGTTTGCACCCACCACACTGGCCTCATCACCGTCACACTGAGGCTTCAGTCTTTTGCTGTGAGACAGTCTCCCATACTCACAGCCAGCCCCGAGACTCAGGCTCCCTGTGGTCACTGTTAGGCATGGACACTCTGGTCTCGTACAGACAGCTGGCTCTGCCTTGGCGTCCTATCTGCTGCCTAGGTGGTTCCGTGGGGGCGGGCCCACAGACTGGGGAGGGTGGGGCATCCAGGGAGATTTAAAGAGTTCCCAAGGCACACCCTGTGCCCTGTGCTGCCGCTGGATGCCTCAGCTCCTACCATGGCCGAAACCACCAAGCTCCAGCTGTTTGTGAAGGTTCTGGGCAGGCTGGGCTGGAAGGGGTGTTCTGTTTCCTTGTGCAAGGCTGAGGGGTGGGTCTTCCTAAGGGTGCCCTTCCCCTGTGGTGGGCTGAAGCTGCCCCACACAGGACTGAATAGTCAGGCAGCCTGGGGGAGGAGCTCTTATGGTGGGGGCATCAGATAGCCTGGGTCCTGCTCTTCACTTTGGCTCCTGGACCTGGTCCAGCCCTGGGAGAAAGCCCCATGGTGGGGAGGTGTCAGTCTGGTAGCTTGTACCAGAGACTCAGCTAGAGACTCAGGTTCACGTGCCAGAAGGGGGCTTGCCAGATAGCCCCATGAGCTCTCAGGCCGGTGCTGGGATCTGAGTGGGGGGCAGGTCCTGGCCTCCTCTTTGGCCACTTCCCTGAGCTGAGCTGTCAGCTTCAATACCCAGTTGTGTGGGTTGATCACTTAGAAGATGACTCTCTGGCCTACCCCACCCTGTAGCCAGTTTCTGTGACTGGAACTCTCTGGCTCTGGAAGGAAAGGATTGTGGCAGGACCCCAAGCCCAGGCAGGCACGGTCCCTACCCGCCTCCAGGTTCCCAGCATCTCTTGCTTTCCCCATTCCAGGGGTCAGGTCAAGGGCCCTCACTAGACACTTGTAGGTGCCATGGCCAGCCTGGCCAGAGTCCTAGTGTGCCTCAGAGCCAATGGCAGTGGGAGGCAGGTTCCCACCCAGCCAGGTATTGGGATTCCTGAGTCTGCTCCCAGCCCAACACCCCCGCTCCACCCACCCAGGCCAGTGAAGACGGCGAGAGCGTAGGCCACTGCCCTTCCTGTCAACGGCTCTTCATGGTCCTGCTCCTCAAGGGTGTGCCCTTCACACTCACCACAGTGGACACACGAAGGTGAGACGCAGCCCCGGACCCCTCCCTGGCTTCTGCCCCCCTCAGGCCAGCCACCTCCCTTCTGCCTGGTGTCCACAGGGCGTTGGACGTGCTGAAGGACTTCGCGCCAGGCTCGCAGCTGCCCATCTTGCTCTATGATGGGGATGCCAAGACAGACACGCTGCAGATTGAGGAGTTTCTAGAGGCGACGCTGAGGCCACCTGAGTGAGCACCGGAGGGGGCAGGGGGGCAAAGATGGGACTCCATGGTGGTGGGGGGACACTCGGGAGAGTGCCTAGGAAGGGTGCTTTGAGAGAGTGTATGTTGAGGATTTGACTGGAGTTCTCAAACCATTCACTCCTACAGCTTCCCTAGCCTGGCACCTAGGTACAGAGAGTCCAACACAGCCGGAAATGACATCTTCCACAAGTTTTCTGCCTTCATCAAGAACCCAGTACCTACACAGGACAATGGTGAGACACAGCCCAGAAGGTACGGGCAGGAGGGCCCATCCAAGACCAAGGCTAAGTCCTTACTGTGCCATTGCCCCCAAGTCCTCTATCAGCAGCTGCTCCGGGCCCTGACCAGGCTGGACAGCTACCTGCGTGCACCACTAGACCATGAACTAGAAAGGGAGCCACAACTTCGCGAGTCCCGACGCCGCTTCCTAGACGGTGACCAGTTCACACTGGCTGACTGCAGCCTGCTGCCCAAGCTGCATATTGTGGATGTAAGCTAGGGACCAACTGGTAGGTGTGGGGAGAAAGGCCATCGAGCGAGGCCCGAAATCACACTCTATTGTACCTACAGACGGTGTGTGCACACTTCCGCCAGATGCCCATCCCTGAGGAACTGTGTGGTGTCCGCCGCTACCTGGACAGCGCTCTGCAGGAGAAGGAGTTCAAGTACACGTGTCCACACAGTGCCGAGATCCTGGCAGCTTATCAGCCTGCTGTGCACCCCCGTTAGCACCCCTGCCTCCACACACTCATCTGCAGCCCCATAAAGGCATCTCTGCCCCAAGTTAAGCGTGTCCTGAACATCCAAGTGGCCAGAGGCCCACAATTACGCCAGCCCAACCCCATGGTGAGAAGCATAGTTCAGGATGAAAGCCTAAAAGGATGAGGGCGAGAGTCCAGTAAGCAGGGTACAGCTCATCCTCCTCCATGGTGCTAGCAAAGGCCTGGGGCCCCCTACAGCTGCCCTGGCACAGTGGCATCAGGGATCTAGGGGACTGGATTAGTCTCCCAAACCAGTCAGGCCAGAGCTGGGCGCGGTGCCCTGGATGGCCAAGAAGGGTGGGGAGCAGAGCCCCATGGAGCTCAACCTCCGGGATCCTGGCCAGGTGGGTGGTGGCAGGCCTACATTCCTTAGTCCTGCCACAGGCTGCAGGCCAACCCCACCTCCTCCTAGAAGGGGCTTCCACCGTCTGGCACTCTGTAGTGGCCTTCCAAATATGCCATCTTCCTCAAGACAACTCCCCTGTGCGTCTCTGTATGGGACAGGTATGACCTGTCCTGCCTGGGTGGGGCTTAGAAGTGTGGGACAGCATTCCAAGCCTTATGGAGTGCTGGCCCTACCAGGCTGGGACCTTCTCAGCTTCTGGGCTGCCCATGCAGAAACAACACAGTCAGTCTAAGAAAGCTCTACCCTAGATCTAGCCAGGAGAGCCTCCTGGATACCCAGAGCCTGATGCATCTGTCTGCATCCTGGGGCTCCACACCAAAAGGGTCTTCTCTGGCCTCCTCCCCAAGGCCGATCCTCACCAGTCAAGTCTGGCCTAGCATTTCTACCCAAGAGAGCAGTTTATTTCACAAGGAAGGGATGAGAGGCATTCCTGCCCAACAGTAGGACCAGTCAGCAAGTTAAGCAAGGGGTTTCTCTGACTGGTGGGGGTTTCAGATCTACCCCTTTCCTTGTAGACAGGCTCCTGGCAAGGTCCCAGGCTCTGCTGTATTTTCAGGTCTCATCGAAGTCTACACCTCCAGCTGGTTTCTTGCTAGAAGACAAGAGTATGTAATGCACAGAGGAAAGGGAAGGGACCAGGGTAGGGAAGACATGTGGCAAGTACCTTCTGAAGCCAGGGTTGATGAGAGACTCCCCTGGACACCGTCTCCTGACCCCAAGTCCAGAGCTGCCTCTCTGGTGATCAAGTTCTGCCGGAAAATCAGATCAGAGAAATCTTGAACCCCAAAGAACTCTGACCGGAACTCTGTCCACACTGAAAGATTCTCTCTAGAACATGAGGCACCCGGCATCCGGGGAGGCAGTTCCAGAGAAAGACTAGCCCCAACCTACATGCCAGGCCTACCTCTTACCTGGTAAGAAAAGCTGAGGGCCCACTGGATGGGTGTTCTTCCTGGGACTAGTGGCGGTCTCTTCTGCAGCTGGGAGAAAGCGATGGGCACCCCACTCAATGCCAAGAGGGTACGCAAACGCAGGTCCTTGAGTGAGGGTACAGGTGCTCACATATAGCCTACCTGCTAGCCGCCTCTCCAGGTTGCACACACGCTCTGCCAGGCTGAGAGTCAAAGCCTGTAGCTTGGGGGCTGCCTCTGGGCTGGGCACCTTGGAGAGGTCAAAGGTTAGTGCAGAGGTGCCTCCTGAGAGTGTCATCAAGGCTCTATCCTCTTGCAGGCTTACAGTCACTGCTTGCTGCTGGCAGGCTGCCCTGCGGAGAGAGAGGATGTGTTTTAACCCTATTCCAAGTTCCTCACCCACGAGGCCTCCCTAATCGGGACTCACCTGAACCGGGAAGGGATGTCCTCAGTCCCACTTAGACCAAATCGGGCTTTCTGCTGGGAACACAGAATTGTCACTGACAGCCCAAGACCCTGGACCCACTGGACACTCCAAACTGCCCAACCTTGTAATACTATTAGGACCATAGCCAAAGCGGGGAGGGTAAGGGGGTGCTAGGCTCCCAGATGTCTCCCATCCCCAGTGCTGGTACTCACGAGCGTTGCCAGGCTGTCAGGCGAGAAGCAGGTGCTCCAGAGCTCCGCGGCGTCCGTCACACTGGGCGGGAGGGGCTGTCAGGCACCGCGGCCGCTGCACTCCCGCACCCCACATCCCTAGACCCCACTCACTAGAGGTTGAAGCCGCCGCCGTCCCGGTCTCCACCATCCTCCGGCTCACAGTAGCAGACGAAGCGGGGAGGGCCTGAGCCTGGTGGCAGAATGCAAAGCGGCGGCGGCGACAGCGGCGGAGGGGCCATGGCAGCAAAGCGGTTTCAGCCCAGGAGCCAAACCTATTGTGGGTTGAGGGCGCCTGCGCAGAAGTACGAACTTGGTGACTCGCAAGCTACGGAGTCCGCTCGGGGGCGGAACTTCTGGTGTCTGCAAGGACGGAAAGACAAGACAGCGGGGCGGAGCCGTACCCAGGCCTGGCAGTGTTTCCGGAGATCAGGCCTGGCTCCCAGGACCGAACTAGAGGGTGGAGCTTAGTGCTCGGGGCGGGGCTGGAGGCACCTCGAGGGCGGGGTTTAGAGCGAGGCGGGACTAGAGGGCGGGGCTTAGAGCTCTACCCCCTTCGGAAGTAGGCTCCTCAGTGCTATACCAGGCTCCTTCCTTTGGCCCTTGCACCCTAGCAGAAATCTATAAGGGCCTTGCTTCCTGTGCCCCTCGGCTATTCTGGGTCCCTCCTAGCGACCGCGCGCGCACCTGCTGCTTTTCAATGCTGGTCCTCTTTCCTAAACATGGGCTGATCCTGGAGGCCTCCGGACCTACTTGTCACTTTAGATACAAACACAACTCTTTCCACAC